>NC_045788.1:132067451-132687317 GCF_009873245.2 Balaenoptera musculus
TTCACCGCAGCATCTAGACTGGTGTTTGACTAGACACGGGGTACCCTGGCTTAGCCAACTTGACACATGAAAGTAACCATCGCATATGACCCTGAAGGTTGGCAGATCTCTGCCCAGGGCTCTGGACCCTGCACACCTCCATCCTGTCCTAAATTCCAACATGCAGAATCCTGTTGTAACTGTCACATATGACCCTGAAGGTTGGCAGATCTCTGCCCAGGGCTCTGGACCCTGCACACCTCCATCCTGTCCTAAATTCCAACATGCAGAATCCTGTTGTAACCGTCACATATGACCCTGAAGGTTGGCAGATCTCTGCCCAGGGCTCTGGACCCTGCACACCTCCATCCTGTCCTAAATTCCAACATGCAGAATCCTGTTGTAACCGTCACATATGACCCTGAAGGTTGGCAGATCTCTGCCCAGGGCTCTGGACCCTGCACACCTCCATCCTGTCCTGAATTCCACCGTGCAGAATCCTGTTGTAAGTGGATTTGTCAGAATCCCTCAGATCAGATCAGTGCTGTCTATGCGTAGTTGACCATTTTTTTATTGTCTCACTAAAACTACACGCTTGGCTATGCATTCGTGTTTCTACCTGCAAAGAAGTGGGGTTTACAACAGTCCAGGGCTTCCCGGCTCAGTGGCCTAATTTATGAACCAAGCCCTCTTTTTTCTCAACTCAGTTGCTTGTTTCCTATGGCAAAATCAGGCCTCTGTGGCTTTCCCTTATGGGATGGGCAGCAAGGAACCAAAAGCAACCAGCAGACAACACCTGGACCCCTGGGCCATCCCAGGTGTCCACGATCCGCACCTGGTTCTGATGTTCCAAACGGCCGGGTGAGGTTGTCTCATCATCAAGGGGACCCCAGGCTCCAGAAAGCCCACGCTGAGCGGACTTGAAGGCTCCTCAAAGAGGACAGCTTTAGCTCGCCTCCAGTCCCCTGGCCCCTCCGCTGTGCCATCACTGACACTCTGTGGTCAGTTCTGCACTGCGCGAGGGGCAGGTGGCCCCGCTGGGCAGCACTTCCTCCTGCAGCCCCGGGGGTGCGGGGCTGAGGGGGTGGCCCCAGGAGGCGTGGCCGCAACTGTCCTAGTTGAATGAATGCCTTTGCCTTTCAGACAGTGAAGCAGGCGAGATGTGGGGTTCATTTTTTATAACCGAAGAGCTTAGGAAGGACCCACCCTTTTGGTTATAGATGGGGAGGCCCGTCCCTCAAGGGGAAGTGACTTGCTGAAGGTCACCTGGCCGTACCTTCAGGAGCAAAACGGGAAAGGCAGGGGGAGGGCTGTGGCTCTTTGGAGCCAGGAGCCTGGAGTCGCAGGGAAGAGTCTAAGGGGACCCGCGCCCTGGAGCTCAGATCTCAGAAGCTGAGGACTGGCTCCCCGCTACTCCCCGGCCCGGCTGCCGAGCCTGCAGACGCCTCCCTCCCGTAGCCCAGTGGATCCTCGCTCACTGGTTTCTTCCTCTCCTCCATCAAACAGTCCACGACATCCAAAGAGTCTTGGGTAGGTAACCCTTTAAGGGGTCACATTTTCAAAGTGTCCAGCTTTGTAAATGTCCACGCACATGTGTGGTGGTTGGAACGTGGTTGAAAGAAAACAAGAAGCTGTTTTGTGTGGGGCTTGCTTGCGGTCTCCTCTTGGATCTGCCTTGGGGGTGCGGACTGGGCATGAGGCGGCAGAGGAGACCCCTGAAGCTTCAGCTCCATCGCCCACCCTTAGGCGCACGCGGGGGAGGGGCGCACCGCCCTCCCGTGAGAATCACAGGGAAACCAAAGAGGCCTGAAGGCAGCCAGCGTTGCTGGGTGGGGTGCGCGGGAATGGGTGCAGGCATGTCAGAGGGGGAACGTAATTAGTCCTTCTGGAGATCTGTTTCTGTTACATAAGGCAATTCAGCGTCCTGCTTCCTGGGAAATCTCTTTTGGAGAAAATAGGCCATGCAAATGAACAGGTAGAATTGGATGATCAGTTGCATTTGTAACCGGTGTTTGGAAGGCATGAGGATGGCTGCTTGTAAACAAACTCGTTTCCTGGGGGCTGGTGACCCTTCCACCGGGACTGACTGACCCAGGGGATTGTCCCACATAGGGAGTGGTGCGGTGATGAATTCTTGGTATCTCCCAAGAAACTGGTCACTATAACGTCACCCAGTCTTTTTGGCTGGAGAAAGGTGCTCTGGGGGTTATGAAGGAAGCACCATGGTTCAGGATCCTGGGATTAAGTTCAACAGGGGGGCCTGAGCAGGCTTTCCCACAATCTTTAGTCCTAAATCCATGTCCCCTTTCTTCTGCCCCCATTGCAGGCTTTCTGCTCATTGCCAAATACCCCTTTGTCGGTTGTTGGAGAGATTCCCAGAGCCAACCTTGGTCTCTTCCTACAGAAAACTCTCATACCTTGTACACCTCTTGGTTCATGAGCTCTATCTGGGTGGTGATACTGGCCCCCCGAAAATTTGCATCTTGATCCTTTAGCTTTGAGAACCCACGGAGAGTTAGAAAAGGGCTGAGCTGGACCCAGGAAGCCGTCGGCAGGAAGCCCTCTGAGTGCAGGGAACGCAGGGCAGCCCAAAGGAAGGCGTGCTCATCATTCTTAAAAAAATCCTTAAAAACGGGCCGGGGGCGGGGGGAGGGGGGGACTGAAGTTTTGCTTTTTCTTTCAAATACTGTTTTACAATGTATCACAAAAGTGTGTTTGATTTCTTTTTTCCTGTTTAATGTGTTATCAGGTAGAACTTATGAGTTTTCTCGTAAAAACAGAGATAGAACGGAGCAAAAGGATGGAATTCTGCCAGACTTTTCGGGACAGGCCCTTTGATGCCTGGGGGAGGCTGGGGAGTGTGAAAGCTCACTCTCCTTTGCCGTAGAGACGGGGGCCTGTTGGTGTTTGATAGAAACGGGGAGAGGGGGGCAGCGGAGAATTGTGCTTGGCCTTGACCTGGAGCGGATGCCCCCTTCCCCCTCCGTAGTATCCTGCCCACGGCCTCCTCTGTAGCATTCCAGATGCCGACCGGAGCCCTGGGACTACAGTGGGGTCCCTGCTCCTGGCCAGTCGCTGTGCCCAGCCTTCCTCTATGGCACTGGAAACGCCTGGCCCTGCCCCAGGCTTCCGGAGGGCACTGTGGAGTCAAGCGTTAAGAACACCGACTTTCAGGGAGGGCTGTGAAAAACTGAGTTGCCGTCCGGCTCCTGGATGAATTCTTTTTTTTCTTTTTTTTATTGAAGTATAGTTGATTTACAATGTTGTGCCAGTCTCTGCTGTACAGCAAAGTGACTCAGTTATACACATGTAGACATTCTTTTTTTATATTCTTTTCCATTATGGTTTATCACAGGATATTGAATATACTTTTGTGTGCTCTACAGTAGGACCGTGTTGGTTATCCAGTCTAAATGTAATAGTTTGCATCTACCAACCCCAAACTCCCAGTCCATCCCTCTCCCTCCCCCCTGCCCCCGCCTTGGCAACCACCAGTCTGATCTCTATGTCTGTAAGTCTGTTCCTGTTTTGTAGATAAGTTCATTTGTGCCATATTTTAGATTCCACATGTAAGTGATATCACATGGTATTTGTCTTTCTCTTTCTGACTCACTTCACTTAGTATGATAATCTCTAGTTGCATCCATGTTGCTGCAAATGACATGATTTCGTTCTTTTTTATGGCTGAGTAGTATTCCATTGCATATATGTACCACATCTTCTTTATCCATTCCTCTGTCAGATATTTAGGTTGTTTCCATATCTTGGCTATTGTGAATAGTGCTGCTATGAACATAGGAGTGCGTGGATCTTTTTGAATTATAGTTTTGTCCGGGTATGTTCTGGGGGAATTCTTTACCCACCACAGTCCCCTCTGCAAGAGGGGATAACAGTATTTGCCTCATCGTGGGTCGTGCTCTTAGAGTAGCGTCTTGCATTCCAAGCATCCTCAGTAAAGGTGCCAGTGGCTGTCCAGAAGCTGGGGAGGGTGTTTGCAGAAGTTTCACCTCTGCTTTCATCCCACTTCGCCCCTCCTCGGATGACGAGCCACCTCAGCCAAGGCGTAGGCCCCAGGGAGCTATTGTCCTCATGGTGACACTCAAGGCTGGGCTGGGCGTCGCCACTTTCCATCTCTTCCCAGTCGTTCTTTCCCACTCAAAACCTGGACATAATGAACCCCAGTTCGTAAAGGCTCTGAAAATCCTCACTAGAAAGGGCTACCTGAGTGCAAGGGGATGTTTCCTCGAGAAGCTTTTCAACAACATCAATGAAAAATAGATGAGCTCTCTTGAATTGCAAATGCTCTTAAGGTTTAAGGCAAAAAATGTGAAAATCGGTCTCTTTTCCCCCCCGCTCCCTTGTGGTGAGGTTCGGATTCAGTTGCCTCTGTTTAACAGTAAACATCAAACATAATCTTTAGGGCCAGAAAAAAGCTTCCTTTTAGCAACATCACCCTTCCCAGAAGCTTGAACCCAATTAATTTTAATTCAGCTCCATTTCCACTGGCTTTTTTGTTTTTGCTTTTTAATATTTCAATAACTATTTATTAAGCTTTCTCTCTGTGCCTGCCTTCATGCCCGAGGCTGTGGGGTGGAAGATATATAAAACAGTCAAATTCATTCCTAGCAGAGGGATTATAATTGAGTTAAATAAAGGCAAGACTGACAGCACAAGTGGCTGAATTGTGCCAATTTAAGTACACAAGTAAGAGCCCACGTGCCCAGAGCGGGTAAAGGGGTCAGAAACTCACCTAGACTGGCTCAGGGCTCCGTGGGCTGGTCGTCCACCTCCTCGGCTTGACTGAACACACAAGCACCGAGGAAGCAGTTACGTTTCCTTTGCAGAATTGCCTTTGCAAAACCACTACCGTGGGCAGAATCTTAGGGCTCTGCTATAAATAAGACGGCAGGTTTCCGGGAGTCCTCATCTGCTTTGCCTCAGTTTGTTCAGCTTGTTCTAGAATAATGGACCGCCCAGGGATGACCTTGCCCTTGTTGGAACACGTCAAAACGGCATAGGGCAGGGAGCTGGGGACCACCGAAGCCTGCTGTGGCCCAGGGGTAGGGAGGGAGGTTCCCTGGAGCAGCCGCTGGGCCTCAGCGCTTCCATTGTTCAACACGTAGCTGAGAGCCTAGCGTTTTGGAAAACTGGGGTTTCTTAACTCTACTTCGATAACTCTTCGAAGAGGGACCCCATTGTGTATTCTTGTGTGCGTCTGAGTACCTATGTTTGCTTCTGTTTGGAAGGATAAAAAGCCCAAAGAACAAGAAAAAAGAGGGGATTTTCTTCACCGGCCATTTTCCAAGAAGTTGGATAAGAACCTGCCGTCGCACAAGCAGCCCTCGGCCTTGCTCATCACGCAGACTCAGAGCACCAGGGCCCTGCTGAGGGACCGGAAGGCCGCCAAGCCTGGCCTCCCCGACAAAGGTGGGTCAGCTCGGGGGGCTCTCCAGGCCGTTTGTGTTCAGCTGTGGGGCCGCCGTGTACCCCATGCTGGTGGCTGTGTAGGCCCCTGGGACAGACACGACTCTCGTGCCCATGGGAAAGCAGGATCAATGCGTGCAAGGCAACTTGAGAATAAGCAAGTCCGGACTGCCTGGTGCTGTCTACCGGTGTGGACAGGATTTGAGAAAGCACAGGTGGGGTGCACGGGATTGTGGGAGCAGAGATCAGGGGGTAAGGTATTACAGGCGTAGAGATTTTGGTGCAGAAAAAGAGATCAGGGTGAAGGAGCAGAGATCGGGAGGAACGGTTTTGCAGGAGCCGATGCCAGGGTGTGTGGTACTGTGAGAGCAGATATCAGGGTGCGTGGCATTGCGGGAGCAGAGCTTGGGGTGCATGGTATCATGGAACCAGGAACGGGTGTTCAGTACTTGGAGGGGCAGAGATCGTGGTGCGGGAGCGGTGATGGGGGCGTGCTCTTGTGGGAGCCTTCACCAGAGAAGTGCACCCTGAGAGGCAGTGATGTGGGCTTTGGGGTGGAGGTAGGGTGCTCAAACCCAGCTCTGTAGTTGGTTGTGGCCCAAGTTCCTTACCCACTGAGGATCTTGATTGGTTCCCTTACTTGTGAGGACATCTACCCGTCAGAGCTACTGGGTGGATCGAATGAAATACGTGTGTGGGCTACTCTGCCTCATTCATCATCCAGCACGTGAGGTAACTGATCCATGCGGGTCTCCTTCCTCTGGGCCAAGCATCCAGCGATGCGGAGGGGGGGCTTAACACACGGAGAGCCGGGAGGCGGGCATAGGGAGCCGGGAGGCGGGCATAGGGAGCCGGGGAGCATCCTGAAGCCAACTGTGGGGTAGGGGAGAGGTTCTCCTTACAGAGGGCGGATGGGAGAGATTGTGGAGTCCAGTCTTTGATCTCTTTGTTTTAAATAGGAAGAGACTGAGGTTCCAGGAGGGCCCTGGCTGTCTGAGATCAACCAGTGGTTCCCTGGGGAAGCAGGAAAATATCAGAGATTCAAACAGCACCAAGCAGCACGGTCCATTTGACTCTGAGACCGGTTCTCACCCAGAGAAGAACAATGCCATTTAGTTCAGTTTCACTCTGCAGCTTTCAGGAAGGCAGGGACCCCACTGGAGGGACTGTGCTTGTCCCTCCTTGGGGGATCCTCCTTTCTGGCTTGGGAACAGGCAGCAAATCCTGTTAGGACCCTTGGCAGTGGCGTCCTATGGATTCCCCAAGGAAAGTCTAGGTCACGGCTGCATATGTGGGGGTAACTTTGCAGCCCCAGAGGTGGAGTGCATTCTTTGATACTTTCCTGGACCAACTGTCCTCTGTTTCTTTGCATTTTTCCTTCCCCCTGGGATTTGAGAGCTTGTTGCTGAGAAGCACCCCGGAGCCTATATAATTGCTAGCACTGACCACTCACTGTGCGGTAGGCACTGTTTCAACTCTTACCTCAACCCAGTGAAATCATTCTCACCCCCATTTCTAGAGACGAGGAAATAGCCCAGAGAGTTGTCCAAAGTCAGAGAGCTGGTGAGTGACGGCATCTAGATTTCCAACCAGGCAGCCTGGCTCTAGAGCTTTCTCTCCTGACCAGTGTAGCCGACTGCCTCCCGGGAAGGATGGGATGAAGAGGAGCTGGCAGTCATGCTCAAGGGTCGGGGCTGGTGACTGTGCCCTTCTTGCGGGGGACACTGCAGTGTCTGGCTCTGTGCCCCGGGGCTGACTCTGAGCGAGGGATCAGTAGGGCGAGTGTGGGGGGCGTCCTCCCAGGATCTGCACCTCTGGGGAAGTGAAGGAAGCAGGACGGCACGGAGGGAGAAGCCGGGCTACAAGTTGGGAGCACGCAGCCATCTCAGGGAGGGACGGGGACCTCACGTGCCAGCTGGAACACTGGAGACGTTAGCCATTGATGAAATTTTCCTTTTCTCTGCCGGTGAATCTCAGGCATCTGTGCTGGCCCGAGGAGGAGGTTTATTTCAGGATCTGTGTATTTATTTATGTAAGGCGAAGGATTCCCAGTGCCCTGGGATGTCCCCGAAATCTCTGCTGGGGGCAGCAGCTTGCTCCTGCCTCCGGGCCCCGACGGGGCCTATGAAATATGATGGTAGGAAAAGGCAGCTAAGATAGGGCCTGTTCCACAGGAACTTGGCTTTACTTCCCTCACCTCCAAACTCGTGGAGGTTTTCCCTTTCTTTTCTGGCAGAGTCTGCAAACCTGGATTCTAGTCTGTGCCAACTTGAGATGGAAACCGTGGGGGTTGGCTGGTTGCCTTAAATATACAGAGGAAGAGTGTTTCACCCCTGTTCAGAATTAGGTGAGGCTCCGGTGAGACAAAAAACCATGAGGGAGCCTTAAAAAGGAAGGGGATTCTGACCCGTGCTACACTGACACGGAGGAACCTTGAGGACATTGTGCCCAGTGAAACAAGCCGTTCACAAAAGGACACATATTGCGGATTCCGCTTATACAAGGGACCTAGAGTAGTCACATTCATAGACGGGTTGCCCCTGGCAACCACTGTTAGATTTGCAAGGTGAAGAGTTCTATTTCACAGCAGTGTGAATGTACTGAACATTACTGAACTGTACACTTAAAAGTGGTTAAGTAATAAATATACACTTTAAAATTCATGTTATGTAATTTTTACCATATTTTTTTTTTAAAAAGTCACAAGGGTAACCCTCCTTCCAGCTTTGATTATCTGAGGACCAGATTTGCAAGTCCTCAGAGAGCTGGTATCCATGTGCTTCCCCAGTTTTGTGGTCGTTCTGTTGAGCCATGGACCTTTTTATTCAAAGGCTCTTCGGCAGGGTCCAGAATTTTAAGCAACCAAAGGAGAACAGATGTTAAGCTGGCGCCATGAGGCAAATCAGAATCCAGGAGGCCTCCCATCACCAGCCTTCTGTGCCCTCCATTCTAGGAAGACCGTCTGATACCCCATGGGGAGAATGGGATGCTGAGGCCATGCACTTCTTGGTTCCATCTGACCTCCCTGGATAACGCACTGTCTTAGTGAAGCTGGAGGTCAGAGCAGGCGGGAGTGGGCCATTGGCACTGTTTGCATGGCCGTCTTCATGTTTCCTTTGCTTTCTTGGTGTGCAGATTCCTTTGGCTGCCGCAATATTTTTCGCAAAACCTCGGACTCCAATTGTGTGGCTTCCTCCTCCATGGAGTTCATCCCCGTGCCACCCCCCAGGACACCCAGGATTGTCAAGAAACCAGAGCCCCCTCAGCAGGGGCCTGGGAGCGCTGGCATCCCTGCCAAGGAAGACCCCCTGATGCTGGATATGGTGCGCTCCTTTGAGTCTGTGGATCGTGATGACCAGACGGAACTGCTGTCCCCGTCCCATCACTATAGGATTCTGAGCTCCCCTGGGGGCCTGGCTCGAGGGAATCCCGGTGAGCGGACGCTCTCTCCCGTCCTGCTGCCTGGAAGCCCGTCACCTCTCCAAACTCCTTTGCACCCCACTCTGGTCTCCTTTGCCCACGAAGATAAGAACAGCCCCCCCAAAGAGGAGGGCATGTGTCCCCCAGCCCCGGGGCCTGGCAATGGCACCACACAGCCCCTGGGGAGCCCGAACTGTGTGAAGAGCCGAGGCAGGTTCCCCATGATGGGCATCGGACAGATGTTGAGGAAGCGGCATCAGAGCCTGCAGCCCTCCACAGACAGGCCCCTGGAGGCCAACATGCCCCCGCTGCAGCCCCTGGCCCCCGTGAGCCTCTCCTTCGACATGGCTGACGGGGTCAAAGGCCAGTGTTAACCTGGGCCAGCGGCGGGGTTCTTAGCATTTCTAAGGAAGGCAATGGAGCCGCTCCCTACATCCGTCAGGGCATGAAGACTCAAAGGCCTCTCACAGAGCATCCTTCACGGTCTCACCTCCTCCTGACATGCGATGTCCCCACAGCTGAAACCCACAGACCCAGAGCCTGTACAGCCCAGTCCCGAGTAGGGCCCCCTGGAGATGCTGGGATCCCCCAGGAGGGTTGGCTGTCTGTGCGTCCAGCTCCAATCACGCACGGCCTCCTTCCTCCCACCCACTCACCAGCCCGCCACCCACCTCCCTCAACTGCGCTGGGGGTGAGAACCCAGCATCGGGCTCTGGGCCACTCAGATTACAGACCCTTCCGAGCTGTTTCTCCACTTCGTGCTCTGTGTGTGCCTCTCAACGGATTGTTCTCTTTTCAGCAGTCAGATGGTGGCGTCACAAACTGGTTCACCCAGGCACGGTTTCCCCTCTTTTCATAGAGGTGGATCCCTGCAGGGGTGGCAAGAGTTGGCGACCTGGAGCACCCAGTCCCATGAACCCCTGGAGAGGACAGGCAGGAACCTCCGAAAGCAGCACCGCCCCCTCTGAGCAAAAAGGGGCATCTGGTCAAAGACTGATCCGAACAGTGGGGACGCCAATGAAAGGAAAGGGCCGATGGGGACACTCATTTGCCAAGCGGGGTCTTGACAGATTTCTTTTCTCTTTTGGTTGAAACTTGCTAATGGTGGAATTATCTTCTCCGAAGATGATTTTTCTTTATGTGATGTCATTAAACCGAAACAACATAATTTTTAAAAACCTGGATGGAGAGATGAGAATTGATTTCACCAAACTCCTGTTCTCACGGGAGGATAAGCGTGGAGGGCATCAAAGCTCACCCAGGTGATGTTTTGAGTGGCTGGTGGCCCACGCTGGCCTGCAGGAGGGGCGAGATCACGGCCGGCCATGTGTTCTTCCCATCGGATCAACAGAGCCCTGATCCTGCTGGAAAGTGTAACACATAGTTACAGGTGGTTATTCGGAAAGAGAGAAGAGAATTAAGGTTGGATATGGATGTACTTGGAAGGCACCATTAGCTCTGTGCCATGTGGTTTTCAAGCTGCCAAGGAAACAGGCATGATTTAGAACTCAGCCAGTTTGCCGTGGGCTGTGAGAGGCTCGTCTGGAGGGCATCACGTTCAAAATACAGTACCGTATCTTCTTTGAGGACAGCAGCATTCCTCACACAGGCTTTGAGTCCATGTTCTGTTTTCACACCTTTTGCCAAGGATGGAACCAAAGATGCATCTCTGGGTCTGTGTCTGTGCCGTCCCTCTGTACGTGTTTTGTGGACCCCAGCGTTGTCTGACCGTGTGTAGCTTGGAGCCCACCGGGGGCTGTCTCCACCGGGGCCTGGGCCCTGGCACTTGGCGGGGACCACTTGGTGGTGAGCAGAACTGGCAAAAGAAGGAGAATCAGCACAGGTTGGATAGAGGTCAGTTCGGAGACGGGTTACACTACAGCCTGGAGTCTTTGACTGTTGGCTGGTGCAGGTGTGGCCAGAAACCACTAATGCGGCCACCCCAGGGCTAGTCCTCCCAGCCCACTGATTCCGAAGAAAGGCCACGGCCTTTGAGCATTTGCAAAGCCTGCCTTCCCTTCCACCGGCAGCCAGCCTGTGCCGGAGAGTAGCGGGGATGGTCCTTCGTTTCTTCTCATTCAGCACTGGTGACCTCCTTCTGCCCCAAACGTCTCTGACTGAGCAAGGCGAGAGCGGATACTTGGCTGTCCCCAGAAGCCACTGCCGTGCCCAGTCTTGGCCGACCTTGACAAGACCTGGGGCTGCTGCATCCCCCCGGATGGGATCACCCCAGCCCTAGGGCTAGGGAGCAAGTCAGGCTCCCCGCTGTTGGTGGCACTCCTTTGGATGGCTCCAGACCGGGTTGTGGAACTTTCCGTTGAAAATAGAGCTTTTTAAGCCGAGAGAAGAAAAGCATCTGAGAAAGTCCCTCTCTCCATTTGACATGAAGTGTTTGGTTTTTGATTGCCGAAGAAGCCTTTTTGAAGGTGGTTTCCAGCTGCAAGTGACGGCTCTGCAGGCTTGCAGGCTGCGTGCCTGTGAACTTGGTCTAGCTCTTTATGTCTCTCTCTTGTGTTTTACTTGCCTCGAGAACATGAGCATTTCTGTGTCGCTGTTAGCTTGCTGGGACGTGCTCCCCGATCCTCGTATGCTTCCAGAACGGCTGCAGGCTCTCCTACGACGGACCAACTGCATCGCCACTGGCAACTTGAACTGTGAACTCAGGTTTATTCCAAACCCAGTGAGAGGTGAGGGGGGAGTGAGGAAGGGGGGAAACTGTATTTTGTGTGTGTGAGCACCTGACAAATCTATGGAATCGAGTGAGAGAAGAAATGTTAATTCTTTATTATTTTATTATATTTATATGGAGACCTTGATTATCCCTTTGGTAAGTACAAGGCGTGTTGTCTCTTTGACCCATGACTGTCTCTCAGTAGTCTGCACCTGTGAGCTGAGTCAGCCTATAGTTACTGCCGGAAGTGACAGCTATCATCGTGTGACATCCGGGAGGAAAAGTCGGCTTTCATCGTACCATCTGGTCATAAGTAAGGACTGTATTTATGTCACCATTATTAAATATATGTACTTTTATAACGACTGTGAAATACACTTTTCCCTCACTATGACTGCTTCATTTATTGGCTGATACATCTTAAAACTAAGAGCACGTTGCAAAATAGTGGTATCGTCTCCTACGTAAAGTTCTTGGCCCAGGAACTGACAGGATACAAGAGGGGATCGAGGTGTGGGTATTTGAGGGCATTTTTGGCTTCGTTTCACTTGCCACAGGGTGTCTGCCAACGTCTATCTGCCTGACATACGGCAAATGGCAGTTCAAGACGAATCAGCATTTTTCTTTTTTTTTGCGGGGGGGTGTGGTCAGGATCTTCCTTGTAGACTCTGAAAATGGCACATGAAGAATGCCATCTGTGAACATTACCTCTAGCTTTTGTCCTTGTTTGAGGGTTGGGGGAAGAGGAGTGATGAGTAGAATGGAAGCGGGGTCCAGACGGGGTGTTTGGATTGGCCCAGTTCTGACTTCATTCATAACTGTTCACAAAACATTTTTCATATCTACAGACTTGCTGAAGCCCTGTGTCCCCCTACAGTGTGGCTCCCCTGTACGGTGTAGCATGGTAGAAAGTGAGAGGCCCGCAGTTTCCACTACGCAAAGCTCGCCCTGAAGTTTGATGGGGTGGGGATGGGGGAGGCAAGAAGGTGTATCTAGTTTTGATGATGATATTTTCTTTTAGGAATCAGAACAATTTAGAACAGAAGGGACCTGAGATCATGGGGTCCAACCCAAGCTTTCTTGAAGAAGAGAAAACTGGGGCCCCAAATGGTTTAAGGACTCTCCAGGGTCCCTGAGTGAGCTGGTCCCTGAGTGGGTCTGGGGGGGCAGGGCACCTTCCTCAAAGAACACAGAGAAATCAGAGAACATGGCCGCCGTGGGCAGAGGGGAAAGTCAACAGCAGATCGAGCCGTCCTTACAGCACGTATCTTTGGGGTTTCCACGTGGGCCAGGTCTTTGCTGTTTGAAGTCATTCTCAAAATTGTGCAGTTTCTTGAGATTCTGAGCATCACACACTTTCCGTCTACCATCAACTCTTTTTTTTTTTTTAAACTCTTTATTTTATATTGGAGTACAGTTGATTAACGATGTTGTGTTTCAGGTGTACAGCAAAGTGATTCAGTTATACATATACATGTATCTATTGTTTTTCAAATTCTTTTCCCATTTAGGTTGTTACGTAATATTGAGCAGAGTTCCCTGTGCTATACAGGAGGTCCTCATTGGTTATCTATTTTAAATATAGCAGTGTGTACATGTCAATCCCAAACTCCCTAACTATCCCTCTCCCCTCCCTTTCCCCCCAGTAACCATAAGTTCGTTCTCTAAATCTGTGAGTCTGTTTCTGTTTTGTAAATAAGTTCATTTGTGTCATTTTATTTTAGATTCCACATATAAGTGATATCATACCATACTTCTCTTTCTCTTACTTCACTCAGTATGACAACTCTTGAAGCTGGACAAAGACTCTTTCTTTCTCAACAGATCTCCCAAGTAAGCAGCCATCCTGGATAGCCTTGTTATCTATGTTAGCTGTTAAAAGGCTGCTGGGTTTTACTAGATTAAGTCAATAAAATACTTTCTATATAGCCATGTCATAACGTGAGACCAATTCAGAAAGAATGTGAGACTGATATTTTTAGGGGGTCTGGAAGCCTCTCGATTATTGTATTTGTTTTCTTTGTAAGACCCTCTAAGTGTTACAGGCACAGTTAGAATAATTCAGAGCAGTACTGGGAGCTGGTTCAATTTAATGTCATCACTTTTCAATGAAAAGAGCATATTTCCTGAGTAGTAAATGAGTGTACTATTTGTGGCAGATTTTTTTTTTTTTTTTTTTTTGTCAAGGGTGCTTTTCAGACACCTGGTTCCAAAGACAAATGGAGTCTGTATTTGCACTTCGTTTCTGTTGACCTGTTTTCAGGGCACACAGTTACCTCTGAGAGCTGATGCCTGTGGCACCAAGGGCCTGGGGGTGGGAAAGGGTGGGGAGCATCTCGGCCTTTGCAATTCCCTTCTACATGTATATCCACGTTTGAACTGGTGTGCGGATAAGGAGGTCTTTGGGGGCATGAGCTCTGGGAGCGCAGAGTAGACTGATGTGCAGCAAACTCAGGGACTAACCAGTGACACATCACAGAGTGGACGGTGCCAGGATGCTGCATTATTTACAGGTGAAAAAAATAAATGGCTCCAATTTAAGGGCCTGAGTTAGTTACACAACATATTCCTTGTTCAGAAGATGGCCCATAGCTGTTTTTTTTTTTAATTTATTTACTTTATTTATTTATTTTTGGCTGCATTGGGTCTTCGTTGCTGCGCGCGGGCTTCTCATTGCGGTGGCTTCTCCTGCTGCGGAGCACGGGATCTAGGCGCGCGGGCTTCAGTAGTTGTGGCTTGCAGGCTCAGTAGTTGTGGCTCGCGGGCTCTAGAGCGCAGGCTTGGTAGTTGTGGCGCACGGGCTTAGTTGCTCCGTGGCATGTGGGATCTTCCCGGACCAGGGCTCGAACCCGTGTGCCCTGCATTGGCAGGCGGATTCTTAACCACTGTGCCACCAGGGAAGTCCCCCCATAGCTATTTTGAAGAGAAAGTCTTTGGCTGATATTATATATAAACCCTCAGGAATAGCAAAATTTATTTTTTCTAGGCCTTGTTACTACAGCCAGCGAACAAAGGGCAGAGTGCAAGCCTGTGTCAGGAATAAGGCTTCTTGTCCAAGGTTAGGTAGTGAATTCACGGCAGGTCTGAAATGAGCGTGCCTTCTGTGATCCTTCTCCAGCGTTCGGCTCTTCTCTGACAACCAGTGTGTTAGATAGATCAGCCTTTGCTATGATAAATTAAACCCCAAATCTCTGTGATGTGTGCAATAAAGCTTTATTTCTTACTTCCACAATCGTTTATGCACTTTGGCTGACTCCAGAGTAGCTGTCCTCTATGTGGTGACTCGGGGATCCAGGCTGCTTCCAGCTTCCAGTTCTGTCCACTGAAAATGAAGCTTCTCTGGCTGCTACAGCCAAGGAAGGGCGAGCTGGAGGGCTTCCACTGGCCCTTGAGAGCTTCATGAGAGCTGGAACTAATCCTATGGCCCTGCCTGTGAGCAAGAGCCTGAGAAATGTGTGGGACCACATGGATATTTTGGGTGCAGTGAATGTTTCTGCCACAGGGGAAGTGCAGATACCTCTCACTTAAAGGTTTCCTAAAATGGGATTGGCCTTTCCCATTGTTACACAATTATGGCACCTCTTCATGTGTAAGGGCTATTTGTTCTAAATAAAGGGATAAGCATTGTTAATTATAGATACTTCCTTTAATTTAACAAGAGTGTTATAAGCGGAATTGTATACCCTCAAAAATTCATATATTGAAGGCCTAACCCCCAGTACCTCAGAATGTGGCTGTGTTTGGATATAGGGCCTTTAAAGAGGTGAGTTTTAAAAAGGCCACCATTAGGGTGGGCCCTAATTCAATCTGACTGGTGTCCTTATAAGAAGAGGAAATTTGGATACACAGAGGGGACACCAGACAGAGGAAAGACCATGTGAAAACACAATGAGAAGGCAGCATCTGCCAGCCAAGGAGAGAGGCCTCAGGAGAAACCCAACATGCTGACACCTGGATCTTGGACTTCTGGCCTCCAGAACTGTGAGGAAATAAATGTCTGTTGTTTAAGCCGCATGGTCTGTGGTATTTTGTTATGGCAGCCCCAGCAGACTAACACGGTGGGGAGGCCAAATAGAAATATTTATATATTCTACAAATCCTACAGATTTTGTCCCATATGTTGAATCTCATTTACCCTTTTCTTGCAACTGAATTACTCCCAGAAAGTTGTCCTTTTTTTGGAGTGAAATTCCACCTTTTCCAAGTGTCCCCGCTATGCTAGACCCATGTGCCAGTTGTTTTCAAGTGTATTTCTTCCTTCAATCCAGAGACCCACAGACTTTTCTGTAAAGGGCCAGATAGCAAATACTTTACGCTTAGCAGATTGTCATGCAGTCTGTGGTATATTCTTCTTTGTGTTTTGTTTTTGTTTTTCTACAACCCTTTAAAAATGTCTGGTGGGAAGACAAAAACAGGCCACAGAGACTTTGGCCCTCAGGCCTCCCGCTTTAATCCTCACAAGAACCCTGGGGAGCGGTCAGAGTGTCTCTATTTTACAGGTAAGTTGAGGTAGCTTTGCCCAGTTCACACAACCAGCACTAATGCCGTCACAGGCCACAGATGTTCAAAATGTCCCACCACCCGAAAAGAAGAGAAAGAGAGCTCCTTCCTGTATTGCTTTTGGTAGATTTCCAGCGCTGGTTCCATCCACGGGTGCAGCGATACTTCAGGAGAATGTCCTGGTCACCAGTCTGCCGCTGCCACGATTCGTCCCCATTTTCGGATTCATCCTGCTTCATCCACGCAGAACAGAGCGTGGCCCTGGTGCTCAAATGACATTCCATTCAGGCCGTTTCCCATTCTCTTTGTGAATGGCCTCTCCAAAATGGGCTCTTGCTTGCTCATAAAAAGAGAGAGCTTAGTCAACATTTGAGGGGAAAAGTCTAAATCTAGAGCAGATGTGTAGCTGCATGATGTCTTGTAGATGAATCATGACCATTACTCGAACCTGAATGACACGATGTCGCCACCGGCTGGACCAGCGTCCCCTCCACTGAAAGAGGAATCGTGCCATCTGAGTCAGAGAGCCCCAGAGGGCCCATTCAGAGCCCCTCCCACCATGGCCACTTCAATTACGTGAGCCATTCTCACTTTCAGAGCCTTTGGGGCCAAGTCACAGAATCACAAGGACCTTGGGGTCACCTAGTTCCTGGGCTTAGTCCCCCCCAGGAGCTTGGGGCAGTCCACAAAGAGCAACAGGAAACATGGGTTCTCAAGATAAGCACGAAGCAGCTTCTTGGAGCAGAGCTTTTATAACTCACTGCTAATTAAAACAATTTTTTTTTTTTTTTTTTTACTTAAAACTAACATATGTCATGTATTCAGATGCAAAATTAGTGTGAATATTGTGAATCCACCCCTGATTGTCCTCTCTGCTTTGGATATTTCAGGGGATAATTTTAAGAGGCAGAGTCAGGGTCAACCTCCCTCATTTACAGATGATGCTTTTGAGGCCAGAATGGAGAAATAAGGCATGAGGAACTCAAACTTGTCATTGGCAACATCTGCCTCCATGGTCCGTTCTCTTCCCACCGCCCTGCGTGAAGAGCCCAGAATTAAAGGAGGGGCTGGGGATGCTTAGGAGTGTCACGATGTCTGGGGTCTACTCGTTCCCTCTTGCAAATTTTGGGCCACAGAGAGGGTGGATAATAGAAAGAAGGAAATTGATTTGTGAGGAGTATTTGAAGGAAGAGGGTATGTGTAACTGCTCTCTCCACCTTCCCAAGCATGGTTTGTCTTGCCCTTCTCTGGGTACTCCTGGTCCTCCACGAGTACATCCAACACAGGGATGGATGGGTGGGTGGATAGTAGATAGATGGGTGGGTAGACGAGTGAGTAGATGATGAATGGATGGGTAGGTGGTGGATGGATGGGTGGGTGGATGGGTGAGTGGCTGATGAATGGATGGGTGGGTGGTGGATAGATGGGTGGGTGGTGGATAGATGCGTGGGTGGATGGTAGATGGGTGGGTGGGTGGATGGGTGAGTGGCTGATGGATGGATGGGTGGGTGGTGGATAGATGCTTGGGTGGGTGGTAGATGGATGGGTGGGTGGATGGGTGAGTGGCTGATGAAAGGTTGGGCAGGCGGTGGATAGATGGGTGGGTGGTGGATAGATGCGTGGGTGGATGGTAGATGGATGGGTGGGTGGATGGGTGAGTGGCTGATGGATGGATGGGTGGGTGGTGGATAGATGCTTGGGTGGGTGGTAGATGGATGGGTGGGTGGATGGGTGAGTGGCTGATGGATGGATGGGTGGGTGGTGGATAGATGGGTGGGTGGTGGATAGATGCATGGGTGGATGGTAGATGGATGGGTGGGTGGATGGGTGAGTGGCTGATGGATGGATGGGTGGATGGTGGATGGATGGGTGGGTGGTCGAACTGATGCATGAATAGTATTAAGAGTAAATGTGGAGAGGAGTTAGATGACTTCAATTAGTGGATGGCTGAAGGGCACTTCAGGGAAAGGAAAATACTGCTCTAACCCAGAGTATAAGCCCGCAGATATATCATAAACGTTCAAGCAGAGGGCCTGGGAAATAAATAGGGCTCTCAGTTTGGGTACCAACATCCTTCACAGAAGACGGCCAGAGTACTGCCTCCTCCTAATATTGGTCCATTCGCCATCCTGGAAACAAGTAATCATGGGCCTTGGTTGTGTGGTGAAGCCATTGTCCCCATTTCTTAAAGGCATGTATGTCCACTTGACTGTTTTACTTTGGTGACTGTATAGAGATTTGGCAAGAAGGTGAGGCGATTATGAGAGAAGCTGGGACAGTTACCTGGCCTCCTCCTCCCCCCACATGGTTGCTTACTAGCCTAGTTTACTGAGGCCCAAACTCTTCTCTGTATCCTAATACTGACTCTGAAATGCTCCTTCTTATTTACTTTCATATCTTGTCATCCCAATCTTTCAGCTCTGTTGCACACAAATCATCTAAAAGCTACACACAGATAATGCATTTTTACAAGGGAGATAGAATGTCTCACCCCAGCTGACCTGGTCTCTTCCCCTCTGCTATGGGCTGAATTGTGTCCTCCCACAATTCATATATTGAAGCCCTAATTTCCAGTATCTCAGGATATGAATATATTTGGAAATAGGGCTTTTAAAGAGGTAATTAAGTTAAAATGAGGTTGCTGTTAGGGTGGGCCCTAATCCAATGTGACTGATGTCCTTATAAGAAGAGGAAATTTGATCACACAGAGAAACACCAGGGATACACAAGCACAGAGGAATGACCATGTGAGGACACGGGGAGAAGGCGGCCATCTGCAAGCCATGGAGAGAGAGGCCTCAGGAGAAACCAACCTGCCAGCCCCTTGATCTTGGACTTCCAGCCTCCAGAGCTATGAGAAAATAAATTTCTGTTGCTTAAGCTGCCCAGTCTGTGGTATTTGTTATGGTAACCCTTGCAAACTAATACACCCACATATTCCGGGTGTGGAAATAATGAAGACTACCCAGTGAGAACAGACAGAGGCTATTTCTCAGAGCTCGCTGTAGCAAGGGAATCAGAACCATCTCAACAGCAGGCCGGGGAGTGGGAAAGCTTCGTAGTGGGATCAAGGGAAGGCTTCAGGTGTGCCCCGATTGGAGGCGGTTGTCATGGAGAAGCTGGAGACAGACTAACTAGAAGCAGGGCATCCTACGTGATTGGCTAGGGGAACACAGCTGGCTTCTTCTGGTTGGTTTGGAGTTGGAAGCAGAGACAAAACTAGGGAAATAGGCAATCACTGACCAATTCCTGACCTGCTGGGCTGATTGTTGCAGAGGGTGTAGTTTGGTTTTGCAGGTTGGTTACATCGGAGGTTGAAACTTAAGAGTTCCTCTGAGAGCTTTATAGCGTCCCACCCCTGGGCATATACCCAGAGAAAACCATAATTCAAAAAGACACATGCACCCCAGTGTTCATTGCAGTACTATTTACAGTAGCCAGGACATGGACGCAGCCTAAGTGTCCATCGACAGAGGAATGGATAAAGAAGATGCGGCACATATATATAATGGAATATCACTCAGCCATAAAAAGGAATGAAATTGGGTCATTTGTAGGAACGTGGATGGACCTAGAGACTGTCATACAGAGTGAAGTAAGTCAGAAAGAGAAAAGCAAATATTGCATATTAACGCATATATGTGGAATCTAAAAAAAAAATGGTATGGATGATATTTGCAAAGCAGAAATAGAGACACAGACGTAGAGAACAAATGTATGGATACCAAGGGGGAAGGAGGGGTGGAATGAACTGGGAGATGGGGATTGACATATATACACTACAGATACTATGTATAAAACAGATAACGAATGAGAACCTACTGTATAGCACAGGGAATTCTACTCGTTGCTCTGCAGTGACCTAAATGGGAAGGAAATCCAAAAAAGAGGGGATATATGTATACGTAGAGCTGATTCACTTTGCTGTACAGTAGAAACTAACACAACACTGTAAAGCAACTATACTCCAATAAAATTTTTTTAAAAAATGAAGGATTGAATTCAAAAAAAAAAAAAAGGAAAAAGAAAATCAGAGTTCCATTTTCCATTTGTACAATATATCCTGTACCTCACTGGTGTTCTCATTCCATTTATCTGGCTGTGTTAGTCTCTGAGGACTGCTGTAAGAAATTACCACAAGCTTGGTGGCTTAAAACAACAGAAATGTATTCTCTCACAGTGCTCGAGAAGAGAGTTTGAAATCAAGGTTTCAGCAGGGCTGTGCTCTCTCTGAAGGCTCTAGGGGAGGACCTTCCCTTGCCTCTTCCAGCTCCAGGTGGTTCTTGGCAATCTTTGGTATCGTTGGGCTATAGACTCATGACTCCAATGTCTGCCTCCATCGTCACTTGTCGTTCTTCCCTGTGTGTCTCTACATGGCCTTCTTACAAAGACACCAGTCATTGGGTTGGGGCCCTCTCTAACGCAGTATGAACTCATTTTTAATTATATCTGCAGTACTCCTATTTCTAAATCAGGTCACATTCTAAGGCTCCAGGTGGACGTGAATTTTAGGGGAGACACTATACAACATACTATACTGGTTAAGGACTCTCTTCTGCTGTCACCAGGGCCAGAGGCCTGGCAAGTCTGGACCTGACACAGGGCCTTGGGCACCATGGGGGAGTCAACTCTGTGAAGTCTCGAGATGTTCAGAACTGAGCATGTTAGGAAGTGATGCTTTGGGTGGGAACTTTGGGATGCTCAGAGGCGGGGAGGAGAGGAAACCACATCTGACCATGTGGAGTGATTGGCAGGTCCACCCCAAGGAAGGCGGACACTGGGGCCAGGTTGATGATCTGGTCACCTCCTGACATAGACTTTCACAAAGAGAGAGACAACCCTCGGTGGGGGGGGGATGCTGAATTGTGGGAATGCTGCGTCCAGGGGTTTATGAAGTCTTGATTCTCCACAAAATCCATGGATCAACATACTGTTTGTCCTAAAACTCTATCTTCACATCAGAATATTCTCTGGAGTTTCAGGCATGTTTATCAAGCCCCAGAGAAGGACCACATTCAACTCAGTGTATCCAAAACAAATTATCTCATTCTTCAGACCAAATTCTCCTGGTCTCCCTCTTGCAGTGAAGGGCACCACAGATGCCTCCTTGCCCAAGCCCCATCCTAAGCATCATCCTGGACCACACTCTCCCCTCACCTCCCACTTCTAGTGTATTCACAAATCCTGTTAGTTCCACCCTCCAAAGACGAAGGGCTACCAAGGGCTAGTATGAACTCCACATGGAGGTATGAAATCCACTCTCCTCTCATGCCACTTAGCATGGGGCAGTGGAAGATGCATCAAATCCAGAACCACCTGCAAAATAAGAATTTGGGGTAATAAGGTAAATGAGGATTAAATAGTTAATATATGCAAGACACTTAGAAGAGTCTGGTACAAAGCAAGTGCTATAGGCGTGTAAGCTATCTTGTGGCAGTTTGCTGTGCTGTTGTACAGAGTACCAGAGTCGAGGGGCCTGCGTCCTCAGCCTCGATCCGCATTAAGGAGCTATGGACAAGTTGCCCCACTCTCTAGGGAGAGATTCCTCACTGAAATAAAACAAAAACAGTTGAGTTCAGCCCCTTGAGAAACTGAACTCGTGTTCTAGCATTGCTGCCATTTTTCAGAATGTTTTTGTGGAATTCTGTTTTAGTATTTCTCTTGGAGTTCAAAGTATTCTTTTTTTTAATTGACTTTTTATTTTGGAAAAATGTTAGATTTACAGAAAAATTACAAAGATAGTACAGAGAGTTTCCCTTACCTGGATATTCCTTACCCAGTTTCCCCCATTGTTAACATCTTATTTTATTAGGGTATATTTGTCACAACTAAGAAACTGACATTGTTGCATTACTATTAACTAATCTCCAGACTTTATTTGGGTCTCATCAGTTTTCCCATTAATAGGACAATTTCTGTCCCAGGATCCAATCCAGGACACCACATTGCATTTAACTGTCATGACTCCCCAGTCTCCTCTGGCCTGTGGCAGTTTCTCGATCTTTTGTTGTTTTTCATGACCTTGCGGGTCTCAAGGAATACTGGCCAGGTGTCCTGTAGAATGTCTCCTAATCTGGGTTTTTCTACTGGTTTCCTCATGATTAGACTAGAGTATGGGTCTTTGTAAGCAATTCCATGGAGGAGAAGTACCCTTCTCAACGCATTGTATCAGGGCGTACCTGGGAGCCACATGGCAACATAATGATATGAACCTCAATCATTTGGTTAAGGTAGAGTTGTCAGGTTTCTCCGTTGTCAAGTTCCTGTTTTTCCCTTTCTCTAGTTTTTGGAAGCCAGTGACTAAGTGAGAAGAGGGGAAACCAAGCTTCACCTCCGGGAAGAGGGAGTATTACATACATTATTTGAAATTCTTCTTTAAGAAAGATATGTCTCTTTTTGCCCATTTGTTTGTTTATTCAGTCACTTATTAATATCAGTATGGACTCGTGGTTTATAAATTTATACTTTAGGTTATAATCCAATATACATTATTTATTTTGTTGCCCAAATTGTTCCAGTTTTGGGTATTGGGAACCCTTTCAGGTTGGTTTCTGCATCCCTTTGACATGCTTCCTCCCTTCTGTTTTTTTAACACTCCCTTACTTTCTGGCATTCTAAGATGCTCCAGGCTCATCTTGTATTAATACTTTCCCTGCCTCTGTCCTAGAAGCAGCCATTTTTCCAAGGAGCCCTGATTCATTATGTTCTTTTGAATGCCACCAACAGTGCCAAGTCCAATTCCTTTGTGAGTGGATTTAAAAAATATTTTAATAACCAAACATCATTTGGAATCTTATCTGGTGACATAGATTGGTAATCAAGTGAGTTAAATAATCTCTTTCATCAAAAACTATGTGACAGAAAGTAAGTGGTGAACCAAAGCAATGGCATGGTTGAGAAGCAAATCACAGCCAGTCTTTTTTTAAAAAGTATTTAACATTTCTCAATGACTTCTGTGTTTATGCATTTAAAAAATCTGATCAACTCTCGGCTTTTGTGGGATGAATTAAGCATGAACAACGTCACTGATGCAAAAGAAACAAATGAACACTTCCTTCCCTTTTGCTTTTGAAAGGGGTGTTTTTCTTAAGTCTTAAGGATGTTGAAGTTTTCCACCATAAATGTTGAAACTTAGCTTCTGGATCATAATAGAAACACCACGTTCCATGATTAGTTACTATTTTTCTCAAAAACATGTGTGCTTGTTCACTTCTTCAAACCCGCCTTGAAAAATTAGAGCAAATGCCAAGGCTTTTTAGCTTTAAGTTCATGAATTAAAATTCTTGGCAAGTTTTCACAGAAATCTCTCTAGTGTTCAAGTCCTCTTCCATCTGACTGTAACACTTCAGCCATCATGCTCACAATTAATTGTCCAGCGTGCCGATCTTTCAGCATTTCCACTGCTCTTTTGAGTGAGAAGGCAACTCCCCGTTCTCCATCGCTGAACCAGCTCCTTCCTTTCTCAAGCCTTCCGTGACAATCAAGAGCTCTCTTCTTTGCCATATGTTCTTGGCTTTTTCTCCCAATGCTTTCTTTTGAAAAAAAAGTCAGATGTCTAGCTTGCCCATTGTTTTATTTTATACAAAATTGGAGACTCTTTGCTCTTAAAACTGCCATCATTTTTACTCAGGCATGAAGCAACATGCACATCTTCTTCAACCCCCTGGCGCAGACCTGTCTGCTTGGTGTGGGAAATCCTGCAGCCGTCAGGCAAAGGCAGGTTACAGCAAGTCCCTTTTAAGATCAGTCTTTGACTTCCACAAGTCTCACGGGCCACCCCTTTGGATACACAGAAATCCACTGCAGTGGATGGACAGATATTCGTGGTGCAAAGGTCAAAAATGTTTGTCTTGTGTACGATGATTAATTTTACCTGTCAACTTGTCTGGCCATGGAGTGCCCAGATTCAACATTATTTTGGGTGTGTCTATGAGGCGGTTTCCAGAAGAGAGTCGCATTTGAATGGGTGGACTCAGTAAAGCAGATGGTCCTCCACAAGGTGGGTGGGCATCAACCAATCCATTGAGGGCCTGAATAGAACAAAAGGCGGAGGAAAGAGAGATTCTCCCCTTTTATTCCTGCCTCACTGCTGGAGCTGGGACATCTCATCTCATCTCTGGCCTTTGAACTGGGGTTTATACTAGATGCTCCCCTGGTTCTCATGTCTTTGGACTTGGACTAAATTATATCACCAGCTTTCCTGGGTCTCCAGCTTGCAGAGGGCAGACTGTGGGATTTCTCAGTCCCCAATTCCTCATGATAAATCTTTCTCTCTCTCTCTCCCCATATGTGTGTGTGTCTGTGTGTGTGTGTGTCTGTGTGTGTGTGTCTCTCTCTCTCCCCACATATATGTGTGTGTGTTGTGTGTGTTTGTGTGTGTGTGTACACCTCTATAGGTATATATGTTCTATTGGTTCTCTTTCATCTGGAGAACCCCGACTAATACACTCTCCTTAGAAGGACCACATGTCATCTGGCTAGGAACCACCGCCAGAAGTTCCCCACCAAGCTGTCTTCTGTAGAGCCTCATACACCACAGCGAGCCCCTCCAGTACTGCCCTACCTTGACCCAACACTATTCCAACTTGGATCTCTTCCCCTTCTCATCCCAACATATCCAAACTTTTTGAAGATGTTCTCACATTTGCTGCTTCCATTTCTTCACTCTGTTCCATCCACCAGGCACCACTGCCTTCTGGCATCTTCTCCCACTGTGTCATTGAAATTGCTCTCCAGCATCATTAGGAACTTCCTCATTGCCAAATATAATGAGTATTTTTCATTTATTTCACTGGACTGTCTCTGTTATGGACTGAATTGTGTCCCCCTGCCAAATTCATGCATTGATGCCCTAACCCCAATGTGACTGTATTTGGAGATGGGACCTTTAAGGTGGTAATTAAGGATAAATGGGGTCATAAGGGTGGACCCTAATAGGATAGAACTGGGGGAACTTATAAGAAGAGGAAGACACATCAGGGATGCACAAACACAGAGGAAAGAGCATGTAAGGACACAGTGAGAAGACTGCCATCTATACAAGCCATGGAGAGAGGCCTCAGGAGAAACCAACCTTGCTGACACCTTGATCTTGGACTTCCAGCAGTATTTTGTTACAGCAGCCCTAGCTGACTCATACACTTTTTTCCCTAGAAACTCTCTACTCTCCCAGTTCCGTGATTCTCCTCTCATCTCTTTGACTCTTCCTTCTTTGTCTCCCTCTGGATTTCCTCTCCCCTCACTGCTTTCTAAATGCTGGTGTCCCCACCTCCCATCCCCAGACACCTCACTCACTGTCATTGTTTCAGATCCTCCCTCCAAGCCAAAGTTGTTAACATCTATATCTCCCTGAACTTCAGACATGAGCGTTCAGTCTCTGGTTGGAAATCTCAGCAATCTCATAGGCACCTCAAAGTCAACATGTGCAAAGCCAGACTTACCAGTGTCCCCTCTGAATCTGCTCTCTTTCCTCCATTCTGTTTTCTTCTGCCCTGAGGCCCGCAGGCCAGAATCCTGGCTCTTGTGCTTGATTCCTCTCCTTCAGCTCCCACGTTCAACCAACCTCAGGATCTTGCTTCTTCCACCCCTTCATTGAAGCCACTTCCTTTCAATAGCCTTTACACCAGTCTTTATCATCTTGGGTCAAGCCTATTGCAACAACCATCTCACTGGTCTCCTGAAATCCACCCTTCATCCACTTGGTCACTGATCTTCCTAATATTAAACTCTGACCATGTCACTCCCCTACTTACAGACCTTCATTGACTCCCTAATAGCCACAGGCTACAACCCCCACTGCTTAGCAAGAACACAGGGCTCTGTGCAACCTGGTCCCTGCTTATCTTCCAAGCTCAACTCTCACCATTCCTTGTCTGTAACTGTGCTTTAGCCATGCTCAGCTGCTTGTATTCCAACACACATATCTGCTGTCTTCTCTGCTGGGTCCCTCTCTCCCACTTTTCCTGCCCATTTTGTAAGACTACGTCCAATGTTCTCTTATCAAGGAGACATCATTGTCCCCACTCCTACCATCCTGGAGTGGGTCATCATATGCCTGTATTAGTTTCCTATTGCTGCTTAACAAATCACCACAAACTTAACGGCTTAAATAATACAAATGTATTCTCTTACACCTCTAGAGGTCAGAAGTCTGAAATGAGTCTTATGGGACTAAAATCAAGGTGTTGTCAGGACTGGTTTCTTCTGGAGGTGCTGTTTTCCTGCCTTTTCAGCTTCTAGTAGCTGCCTGTGGCCACTTCAAAGTTATATCACTCTTATCCCTGCTTCCTTCATCATACCTCTTTTTTCTGACTCTGACCCTCCCTTCCATTTGGTAAGGACCTCTGTGATTAGATAGGGCCCACCTAGATAATCCAGGGCACTGCCCCCATCCCCAACATGGTAACATCTTTATATCCTTAAGTTAATCACATCTGCAAAGTTCTTTTTGCCATAAAAAGTAATACTTATAGGTTCTGGGGATTAGGATGTGGATATTTGGTGGGGGGCATTATTCAGTCAACCACAACACCCCTCTCTGATTCTCCCATAACTATTGATGCATATCCTGATCGCTTCACTTATTACGTTAGTTTGTAGTTGTCTATTTCTGCATCCATCTTGCCTCTTTTACCCCCAACTGCTCTCCAGGCTTCGGAACCATATCTTTCTCATCTTGTATTCCCAGTAACAGCTGTGCCTGGAGCATAGTGGGTGCTTAGCAAACATTTGTTGAATAATGAAATGAATAGAGATCTCATCCTGGTTTTAAGATCTGACCTTTGGCTGGACTTGATGTATGCTGAGATTGCCCAAGAATTTAGTAGTTCAGAGAGTAAAGAGCATGGCAAGTTGTTTGCCCCCCTTGTACCTAGCGCCCCTCCGCCCACCAAGCCAGGAGAAGCAACATGCACCACGTTCAGGGAGCTGGAGGTCTGGAGTGCACAGGCAGAGCAGCCCTGCAGAATTTGGATGGGGAAGGCTCCCTGAGGGTCCTTTCTCCACACACAGGGTGGGGTTTGAGGTTTGGAGATATTAGTATTGCCAGTTTTTCATGCTGCCAAACCACACAGAGTTGAAGCTCGTGATCCCATTTGGACCCAGCAACCACCCTCCCCATTGTAGTGTGTGGGCTGTGAATTCCCTTGATTCTGGGCCAAGCCACAAGCTGTGGGTTTGGGGCCACCATCCAATCCTCCCATGGTGGGAACCTGGCACCCTGATCTGTGGCTGTGGCCATGCACCCACTGACCTGGGAAATGCAAGACTGTATAATGGCTGTTTAGCAAGGTTACCACAGGGCCACACGTCCTGCCTTTAGCCTCCCAGTGTGGCTGGCATCTTGGGTCCTGAAGGTCATCAGGTCCTGTGGTCCTTGCTCTGGGCTGTGGCAAGGTAGAATTGGGGGAGGGGTCTTCCAGGTGGGTATTAGTGTTATGAGTCAGTTTTTTGGTGAGCAATTCACCAGACTGGAAAATAACAAGGTAAAAGGGCTGGAGGGACACAGAAGACAAATTTGTGTCTTTGAGGTACACAGGGGAAAACAGCCATTCCAGATTTGGGTCTGGGAAGGAGAGTTTAACAACAGCTGATCCAAAGGCAGAGCCTACCCTTCGGTGGCCTGATATGGGCTTGTCAGGAAAGTAGCTGGCTTGGAAGATGAAATGAAGGCCAGTGTGTTAGTTTCCAAGGGCTCCCGTGACAAAGTACCACAGGCTGGGAGGCTTAAACAACAGAAAAATATAGTCTTACAATTCTGGAGGCTACAAGTCTGAGATCACGGTGTCAGCAGGTTTAGTTTCTTTTGAGGGCTCTGAGGGAGAATCTGCTCCAGGCCTCTCTCCTAGCTTTTGGTGTTCTCGGGCTCTCCTTGACTTGTAAGTGACTGTCTTCTCCCTGCATCTTCACATCATCTTCCCTCTGTGCATGTCTGTCTCTATATCCAAATTTCCCCTTTTTCTAAGGACACCAGTCATTTTGGATTAGGGTCCATCCTAATGACCTCATCTTAACTTATTTGTCTCTATAGAGACCCTATCTCCAAATAAGGTCACATTCTGAGGTACTGGGGATTAGGACTCCAACTTATCTTTTTTGGGGGGGATAGAATTTAACCTATAACAGCCAGTCAGCTAGGAAATAAGAATTTTTGCTCAGAATGATGTTTCTTCTCGAGAAGAACTTTCTCTGCAGTTTGTAGGGTGGGTTACGATGGGAGAAGGGGTTAGAAAGGGATGGAGAGTCTGGTGAAAGACACCAGAGCCCCCAGGTTGTGATTGAACTTCGTAGAAAAGCTTCCTGATCATCAATGACAAGGCCACTAGTCTGTTTGTGACAATAACATTCTTTCCTGTTCAGAATAGAGCATCCCATCTTTAGCCTGGGTGGGGACTGATGCCTTTGTTGTCTTTTCAGCAATTGCTCTTCTGGTTTTCATCTCACCATTCATTATAGGGATGGTTATTATAATTCCTTCAATAAAAATTTATTTGTGTTTATAAATATAGATTTATAAATCTATAAATATTTGTCTATGAATAACTTTTTGTGAGTCTTTGGGGATCTAAAAATGAGACTTTCTTTTGGCCCTTGAATATCAAGAGACTCATGTTTCTATATTTGACTAGAAAATAGCAGAGGGTTTTTTAAAAGTGAGGGATTTTTCCCCCTAATTGTAATAATACAGTTGCATTTTAGCAAATCTTGAAGGTTAGGAAAAAAGGAAAAACCGTTTACCCCAAATCCCATGCCTAAAAACATTTGTAATTCTTTCCCATGCATTTATAAATACAGTTTTACCCTTTATAGTGTTTGTTCATTTTACTATTATTTTTTAACTTTTTATTTAGAAATAATTTTAGGTTCATACAAGTTGCAAAACGAGTATGGAGAGTTCCCATGTACCCTCCCCCAGTTTTACCCAGTGATTATTTTAATTTTTGGCTGCACTATGCAGCTTGCAGGATCTTAGTTCCCCAAACAAGGATTGACCCGGGGCCATGGCAGTGAAGGTGCCAAATCCTCACCACTGGACCACCAGGGAACTCCCTTATTTTTTTAAATTGTGGTAAAATATACAAAACATAAATTTTAAGTGTCCCATTCATTGTCAATAAGTACATTCACGTTGTTGCACAACCGTTACTACCATCCATCTCTAGAACATTTTCATCTTGCAAAACTAAAACACCTGACCCATTAAACAAGAATGCCCCATCATCCTTCCCCCAAGCCCCTGACCACCTCCATTCTACTTTCTGTCTGAATTTGACTATGCTAGGCATCTCATATAAGTGGAAGCATACAGTATTTGTCCTTTCAAGACTGGCTTATTTCACTTAGCATAAAGGCTTCAAGGTGCATCCATGTTATAGCATGTCTCAGAATTTCCTTCCTTTCTGAGGCTGAATAATAATCCATTGTATGACTATACAATGTATACTACGTATAATACATTTTCTTTATCTATTCATTCGTTGATGGATACTTGAGTTGCTTTCACCTCTTGGCTATTGTGAATGATGCTGCCATTAACCTGGGTGTACAAATATCTCTTCAAGATCCGGCTGTCACTTTTTTGGGGTCTATACCCAGAAGTGGAATTGCTGGATCACGTGGTAGTTCTATGTTTAGTTCTTTGAGGAACTGCCATAGTGTTTGCCACAGTGGCTGCACCATTTTACATTCCCACCAGTGAAGCACAAGTGTTCTAATTTCTCCACATCCTTGACAACACTTGCTATATTCTGTCTTTTTGATAATAACCATCCTAATGGCTGTGCCTAGTGATAATATCTTCTATAACCATAGTACGATTGTCAACATATATAATTTTTTAAACCTTATTTTTCTTTTTAATTGCATATGCAATCTTTGTGGCCACCAGCTTTATTTACTTAACAAAATACAGTCACATAACAAAAGCATTTGGCCCTGTCACTAAAACCTCTCCATAAATACCATTTTATTTGGCAGCCTCCTACTCCACTGCAGGGCTATGGCTTCCCTGCCATGAGTGGACTTGTAAAGAGAAGGGAGGGTAGTGTTTACTCTTCCCAGGCTGCGAGGCCAGCAGGTCACTGGGTCTCCTGTGTCCTGGGTGACTCCCTGAACCTGATGACCTGGAGTGGGGACACCGAGTGGGAGAAAGAGACTTGGTGAGTGATGGCTCCTTTTCAGCTTATTGGTGCACTAAGCCACCAGACTTAGAAATATCGCGATAGCAGGTCCATAGGGAACCTTCATTTCTAACACGTGTTCTTGAGGCTCAGAAGGGAAAACAAAAGTTTGGGGTTTGCTTCAGTCCGGATGAGCGTCAAGCTAGCAATGGCTGATTGCAGAGGCAGAGCTGCTCCAGTAGCGACTGTTTGGCCTGGACATCGAATCCAGGGCCCTTGGACCTCAGGACCTCAGCAGCTGCCCTGGCTGTCCCCACTGGATAAAACACCCCTCAACTGTCCAGGGCCCTTACAACTGTTCCCCTGAGTCCATAATCACAGAGCCCTCCTGGCTTAGTTTCCTGTAGCTGCCATAACAAAATACCACAAACAGAGTGCCTTAGAACAGCAAAAATTTATTCTCCTACAGTTCTGGAGGCCAGAAGTCTGAAATCAAGGTGTCTCAAGCAAAAGGTCTCTGGTCTTGGGCAAATTACTTAATCTCTCTGTACCTCAATTTTCTCATCTGTAAAATGGGAGGATATTAGCACCAGGGGACACTCTTGATGTCCAGGTGTCCAGGAATCCCTTTTACCCGTTCTACACGTGCATCCCCCAGCTTCCATGTGCTTTGCTCCTATATGCTTGCACCTGTGTCCTTCAGATGCCTGCCACTGGATCTGCTTCACCTGCAAGGGCATGGAGTGGAAGTGCCAGGGAGTTGACATCCCTGGGGATGGCCGGTAGCCCAGCGCTGGCTTGTGCTCCTTGGAGATGAGGCAAAGAGCAATGACCTCCCCGTGGTGCGAGTGGGGCTTGCAGTATATACACTTGCGGCTTTCCAGGAAGGGTAATGAGGGCATGGGGACCTCTAGGTAGGGTAAGGGCCTTGTCTTGGTTTTCCCTGGACTTGCCCAGTTTTCATACAAAGTCTATTGTATTAGTCTACTCAGGCTGCCATAACAAAGCACCACAGAGTGGGTGGCTTGAACAACAGACGTGTATTTTCTCACAGTTCTGGAGGCTGGAAAGTCCAAGATCAAGGTGCTGTCAGGGTTGGTTTCTGGTGAGACCTCTCTTGCTGGTTTATAGATGGCTGATTTCTAGCTGTGTCCTCACATGGCCTTTTCTCTGTGCAAGTGCAGAGAGAGAATCACTGGAGTCTCTTCTTCTTATAATGGCACCAGGCCTATAGGATTGGGGCCCCACCCTTATGACCTCATTTAACCTTATTTACCTCCTATAGGGCCTATCTCCAAATACAGCCACATGGGAGTTATGGCTTCAACATAAGAATTTGTGGGGGTGGGTGGGGAACACAAGTCAGTCTATAGCTTCCTCCACAAAGGCTGGTCACCACTACATTAGCAAGACACACAAGCCTAAAAGACAGCCTACTGCCTCTGGCCTCCACTTGATGCTTCTGTGCTTACATGGATGATGTGGGACCCTTGCCTTGGCTGCCACAGCTGCACCTGGCACTGTTGCCGAGGGGATGGGGTTTTCCAGGGCCCCCTGTGTATTTCCCCCAGCCTGACCTTTCTTTTTGGCAGCTGACTGCAGCCTCAGAGAGTCTGAGCCAGGAGTATGAGTGGCAGGGACATACCAGGCATTGCCCCCTTTCAGCATGATGGGTGGGGAGGTTCCCAGAGGAGTTCATGTTGGCAAAGGGCAGGGAAACTGTGGATGAAAGGCAGCCTCTCAGATATCCTCATCCGCTGCCTGGAATAGGCATGCGGGTCTGGCGCCCAGCCTGTCGCCATCCGTGTGATGCCAAACAGCTCCTGGGCAGACACAGACAGGAATTTAAAGGCAAGGCCTGTGTCAGTGGTCCTCCCTGACAGCCAGAAACCCCAGCTTGATAGTTTCAAAGGCTTGGGGCAAAACATACCACCATAGTGAGTTAGACCAGTTTATAAAAGAAGCTCCAAATAGGAGGGTTTGCCAGCATTTCTGTTTCATGTCATCCTGCTATTTGATTTAACTGTTTTGGTGAACTTTCCTGATGGTCACGATGGTGGCGGCCAGGGAAATGTTATCAAATCTTCTTGCATTAATTCTGGAAGATGGTTCTTAATGATCCCAATGCAAGCGTTCCCATCTCTTCATCTCATTTGGAATGATTGCAGAACTTTCCAAGGGATCTGCCGGATTCCGTGCAGAAGGTGGCCCTCACTCATCCTGTATCCCTGACATTTTGCAGAGCTGTAACTTTTGGAGGTAGGCTATGGACAGACCAATTCACCGGTGAAAGAAATGCCTTATGTCGTTACTGCAGTGCTGGAAGTTTCAGGTTCAGTTCTCAACTTTCCTTTCTCCTGATGGAATAGGAGGAAACTGAGAAGGGAAGGAGATAGGAAATGGCATTTGGTGTATGGAATAGAAATCTGTCCTTCTACAGGAGAAGGGGGGAGGGGACACATGGACATTCCATCTTGTAAATGTCTGTTCACAGGTGATGCTAGGTGGTTTCAGTTTCATTTCAGAGGGGAACCCAGCCAGAAAGCTCTTTGCTGAACTTCCAAATCTCAATTTTCTCTGGGCAGGGAAGAAAGAAGATCTGCTAATGAAGAAGATACCCAGGTTTCAACAGCTTATTAGTTCTATAGTTTTATTGCTCAGAATCCAGTGCACATGTGAACAGGCAGGACTGAGTCAGGGCATAGATGGGAGAGTCTTTTAGGAGGAAGAAGGAGAAGGGTCTGGGTAACACAGAGGTGGGATAACTTCCTCTTGCAAAACTCAGTGCTGGTTATAGGCTCTGATTTCTCCAAAGGAAATCTCCACATGACCAATGGCAAAGAAAAAAATGACTCATCTCTCAAGACTGCCATGAGTTATGATTTCAATAAACCCTGGATACCACGCTTTTATTAAATCCCCAACTACCTGCCACTTTTGTCGGTATAATGGTAGTATTTCACTGTCATTAAAAAAAACACTCCAAAATCAGAATCATGTCCATCTTGAGGCAGACCTAGGGAGTTATAAGCTTAAAGGTCTCCTTACTTGGAAAGAGTGGAGACCACTTCTCTCAGTTGTTCAAAACCCTCCTAAGGAATTGTATTGTTTCTTTTAATTTCTATTTCTGGAGTTCCTAATGAGGTTGAACATCTTATATTTATTGGTCATTTATATTTTTCCCAGAGCGTTTGGCCCACATCTCTTTCCTTAACTCTCTCTCGGAGCCATTTCAGAATTACCGGGGATTATTAAGGAGAAGGGTGTATTATTAAGGAGTAGGGGATGATGTTGGGGGAGAGGAAGGAAGGATGAGAAGAGGAAGATTCTCAAACCCAATCCCCCGCCCCAGTAGCAAATCACCTCCCACTCCTCAGGGCTACATTCCCTCCACTTTATTCTCATTTTTTCCTCCAAGGCCAAGTCCAGTCTCTTAGGGAAGATCTCTCTTCTAAGATAATTTATTTTTCCAAGGCCCTTCTTTCTCAATCGTTCCACTTGGAGAGAGGAAAACTTTAGTCCTGGATCCTGACCTCCTCTCGGGTAGAATGCCTCTGAGGACAAAATCATAGATGGTCCTGGTGATCCTCTCTCATTTAAAAAGTAAAATACTAGTATTTTAATTGGCATGAAGCAAAAGAAATACCCAAATCCTGGCTTCATGACTTTTCCTTCCCACAAGGGAATCAGTAAGGCAGAGGGTTGTCTGATTCAACATTTGCATGAAAATTCAGGCTCCTCCCCAGGGATGCGAGGGAGCAGCTGCTGCCCCTGGAGCCTCAGAGAGCCCTGCCTATGCCTTCCTCTCTCCTTCCTTAAAGGTCTGTGACATGCTGGGTCCACCCCTGAGTTGTATGTCCTTTTATAATAATTTGTAACATTTAATCCTTGCTGTCGTGTAGGAAATCACCTTGATCTAGCGGTAGCCTCCAAAGAGACCACCCTGAAAACAATTCCAGTGGTCCCTGAACAGACAGCACACAGACCAAACTAAGACGCTTGAATCTCATGGTTTCTTAAGTGAACTTAAAACACACAGCAAGAAGCAAAGGGGCTGGGACGGGGTAGTTACCACAGTTAGCATAGCGGGCAACCCACGTGAATCCTGGCTTACATGGCATACACACACCCTGTCTGTACAGCTGCATCAACCTTCTGCAGTGATGGTTTGGTGCCAAGGTTGAGCAGGGGTCAGCAGGCAGAAGGTTCCTGGGGTCAACGTACACTTGCTCTGCTGGAGAGATGCGGGGGCAGTTATGCCCAGTCATAGCTGGAGTTTGCCGACTAGCTTACTGAACAGCTGTGGGTTTTATCAGCATTCCTTGGGCAGAGCACATGGGGATTCAGAATGCAACATACTGAGTGCCACAGACGGGTGGCCAATCCAGGGATGACAAAACAGTCAGCTTAGAGGTGGCATGCCCCATGCGTTATGACTTGGTCTTTCCATCCCTTTCTCTCTGTAAGCAGCACTCTTGCTAGTCCATCCATTTTTTAAAAAATCATACAACATCACTTACAGGTTACTAATTTATTATCTATACTTGACATTTCTTATGAATTCTGCTTATGTCTTACAAGCTACTTGCTTATTCATTCTTTGTACTTCACCTTATTTCATCCAACTCATCTCATTTCCTATCCTCCATCACAGAATTGAATATCCTCAGATAATATGACAGATTCATGTTATACCTGCTCGTGACCTGCACTTTAGATGACAAAATCCCAAGATTACCTTTTAAAAAAGTGAATCAGATTTGTCTTATATTTAAGGCATGTAGTCATCACCTACATGGAAGGTTTCAGGGAGCTGCACCAACCTTATTCTGACCAACCCCCATCCCATCACTGGCAGACCCCAAGGACTCAGGACTTATCTAGATTAGGGTTTGGAGATGACATCTGACCTAGAAAAGACAAACAGGCTGAGGCATTGTGTCTGTCCAGATTGATGAGGTCCAGTGAAGAAAAGCAAATGCGATGCATGGCAGGATTCCTTTGAGGGAGAAAGAAGTCTCATCTTTTGTGTGGAAAGAATTCAACCTTGCCCAAAGAGAGGCTGGCCTTTGTCCTCAGCTTCTAGGAGGGGACATCCAAGCCCTTGGGATGTCATGCTTGATGGGAGTGTCTTTGTTTGCCTGGAGGTTTTGAGCCACATCAACAGTGTGACTTAGGGTGGGGACTTTGGGTTACGCGGTATCAGCTGACGTCTGGAAGAGCTGGAGACTGAGGTCAACCATGTGGGGGCCTGACCAGGTTTAAACGATGGAGCGCCAATAAAGGCTCTGGACTCCAAGGCTTGGTGAACTTTCCTGGTTGGCAGGGCCCAGTGTGGATTGTGACACCCCTGTGCTGGGAGAGTGATGCTGGCCTGACTCTACTGGGAGAGAACAACTGGAACTCTGCACTTGGATCTTGCTTGGCCTCCACCCTATGCTTCTCTTCCCTAGTCTGATTTTAATCTGTATCCTTTTACTGTAATAAACTGTAACCATGAGTAGAAAGCTTTCAGTAAGTTCTGTGAGCCCTTCTAATGAATCATCAAACCTCAGGGTGGGGGACTGTGCTCCCCTGAACTTGGCAGTTGGTGCCAGAGGCAAAGGCTATGTGTGCACAGCTCCCGGGCTTCACATCTTCCCAAGCAAAGACCAGCAGTAGAGGGAGGAAAAAGGATGGAAGCTTCATTTTTCCCTTGTGACTAACTGTGCATCTGGCCTCCTCCATCATCCCCTTCCCTTCCTTCCACTGGTCCTGCACTGGCCCCCACTGGGACCAGATCTCCAGTTATCAATGAAGAAGTGGAAATGATTGCAGAGCACTTATCTTCATGGATTTCTGAGCATTTCATACATGAATCCAGCTAAGCCTTTCCTACATTACAGGGTGAATTAGAAAAGCAGGCTCAGATTAGCATCTTTTATTTGCTCTTAGATGCAGAATAAGTTCATTATTTGGCCCAAATGGAAGAGCAAGCCTCTCATTGCTTCCATGCAGTCATCACCTGTGGAAGACAGGGTTTCTGCGCCCTCTCTGAGCCAGGACCAGCCTGTCTTTAGATATATCTCATTCAGTGTCCCAAAGCAGGACTGCCCGGGCTTCATTTGAGCTGAGGTGCTTTTACCTCTGACAACCAAGCATAGACATGAATTAAAGAGAAGCAAAGCCAACCCTTCAAGTGAAATGTCAAGTTCAACCATATGAATTTTCCTTTTTTGTAGGCCAATTTTACATCAGCTTAATACCCACAAGTTCACCAACAGGTAAAGCACTGGTTCACAATCTGACTGCACATTACACTGGGGAGCTTTAAAAACAAAACGAAACAAGAACAATGCCCAGGCCATACCCTAGACCAATTAAATTGGAATCTCCAGGGTTGGAACCCAAATGTCAAGACTTTGTTTCAAAACTCCCCAGGCGATTTCAATGGGCAGCTGAGACCAAGAATTTCTAAAACAAATTAAAATGTGTGGTTTCCATGAAATCGTCAGTAGACCTTCCTCATTGGAAACAGTCGTTTAACACATTTGCTGAGAGCTCACCATGAGTCAGGCACTGATTCGACCCTAGGACAGCAGGGAGCCCCTGCCTTGACTCATGGCAACTCTGCTTCCATCGCTCTGCACACCTGTACCTGGGGTTATGCCAGCAGTCCTTCTTCAGGTGTTCTCTAGGCTGGGTTGTTTCTTCCGGTGGGCTCACCTATAGGCACCTCTTACGGCTCTTTTCAATGGCTTGGAAGGTTACACTTTTCCTATGGCCTCCTCCAGGAATAACAATCTTCTCTGTCATCTGGGGCCATGTTTCTCAAAATATGGTCCAGGGACCACCTGCCTCAGAACCACAAAGGGATGTTTGTTTAAATGAAGGTTCTGGAGTCAATATTTTAAACAAGCCCCCCTTCCCAACCAAGATGATTTTAATGCACCTAGAGTTTGAGAACCAGCTGACGGACTTGACCTGGTGGCCTGGCCACGAGGTGTGTGTCTTACTTCTTCCAGCCACGCTGGCCACCCTCGCCACTGACCAGAGGCCACACGGGGTGGGCTGGCCTCCCAGGCCACAGCCCTTGGAGTTTCATCTCTGGGGATTGCCCTGACTCTCACATCTTAGTAAGATGCTGGGGCCCTGAAGTACCTCATACCTCCCCTCAGCTTAAGGGAGAGGTCTGTGTTCATGTATTATTTATCTGTTATCTATCTGTCTGTCTGTCTATCTATATATCTATCCATCAAGCATTTATCACCGATCTATCTATCTATCTCCATGATCTATCCATCCCTTTCTTTCCTCCCCTTTTCCCTTCCTTCCTTCTTCCTGTCATTGAACCCACTACGTGCCAGGCACTGTTCTAATCACGTGGGATGTGTAAAGGAACAACACAGTGTAAGATCACCACTGTTATGGAGCTTGCATACTGGTGGGGGAAGAAAGACCATGTTTTCTGGGGCAGCAATGACTTCAGGGCACAGACCTGTTGGGAAGATACCCTCCCTAGGAGTGAAATATAATTTTCTTTGGACTTTTTTTTCCCTCTGTAAAAATCTTTTCCCTTCCTCTACAATCTTTTGCTTCTACAAAGCAAAAAACATTCTTGCTTTACATGGGAGAAGTTGGAGCTCTATTTCCACCCACTACAGAGAGAGTACACACCAGGGCTGTTCCTTAAATGAGTGTGGATTGTCAGTTTGGGGGGAGAAAACAGAATTGCGGGGTGGGGGGCTTTGCTGGCCAATTCAACATCAGGTGATGAGTGGAAAAGAGCTAGAAGCCTGAAAACATCGCATCATTTTCATCACAGTGATCGTTCACACCAGACTCCATGGACCCAGTCTGAATCCCGGTGGCTCATTTCCTCTTTTTTTTTTTTTTTTTAATAAATTTACTTATTTATATTTTTATTTTTGGCTGCGTTGGGTCTTCGTTGCTGCGCGCGGGTTTTCCTAGCTGTGGCGAGCAGGGGCTACTCTTTTTTTTTTTTTTTTTAACATCTTTATTGGAGTATAATTGCTTTACAATGGTGTGTTAGTTTCTGCTTTATAACAAAGTGAATCAGTTATACATATACATATGTCCCCATATCTCTTCCCTCTTGCATCTCCCTCCCTCCCACTCATTTCCTCTTTATCTGCTGGGTCTGGATCCTGGTAGGAAACAGGTATTCTCAAGCTGGGTAATTGAGGGATGTTTCCTAAAAGGACTATTTACAAAGGTGTGGGCTGATTTAGAGAAAGAACAGGGATGGTGCATTACCCTGGGGCATAACATCAGCGGGAGCCGTTACCTCCCCTTGCCTGGAGGGGAGGGACAGCGAGCGGTTACGTCTGGGTGAAGAGGACAGTGGAGCCGCGAGGACCGCCAACAGAGCAGCGACATTTGCTAGATGGACGCAGCCAACTGGGAGCCTCTCAGCAGAAAGGGACCCTGGAGATTAAACAGCCGAAGCGCACGCTCCGCCCCTCCATCTCCCTCCGCTGCTGCCTCCCACTGGCCGACCCCAGGTGGAGGGCGGCTGGCGATGCAGTAAATGCAGGCCAGCCCCGCAGGGCGCAGAGCCGAGCTGGGAAGGACAGAGGCAAACGAAAAGCATCGGGCATGCCCACCTGTCACAGCATATTCCAGAGAACCGTACTCCCAGGGGGAGGGTTTGCAAGCCCAGGCCTCCATGCCCTCCCTCTGCGCCTTCACCCCACAGGCAAACCAGCTGCACAACCAAACCTCTTGTAGCTACAGACAACCTTCCCCTGCTCGTCCCTTGTCTGGTCAGCCAGAGCTATGCCTGGGCTGAGAGAAGGCTACGAAACAGCGTGAGGTTCTTCTGAATCATTAATTCAGATTACCCGTTTCTCCCCACCCTGCTGTGTTGCCTGTAGTTCCAGCTTTGTGGGGTGCGCGTGTGCACACGTGCGTGCCTGTGTGTGTGTGTGTCCTTGGTCCACAGTCCCTGAGTGAGAGCCACAAACATCTCACCAAGGGGTCCTTCCAGAGCTCAGTGCCAAGTGTAGCCAAAGCCTTGCTTTCCTTTCTCCTCCTAAGGTGTAAAAGTAAGACCTTCACCCATTGGACCCTACAATCATTGGGGTTCTCAATCTGGTGTTTGGGGAACTCAGGTTGTCTGAAGAGGGGAGCTGCTAGTTGGTTGAACAGAGAACTCAGTGAGAGGAAAAGTTAAGGAATGTTTCCCAGGACCTAAAACACAAAGTCTCCACTCTGACCTCAGACTCTCGAATTTCCTTCTTAGAGGCCCCGTGTTGCTTTTTAAATCCCTGAGAAGACAGCGTGACATCATGAACGCCACAGTAAAAATGAGTTTATCAGGTTCCTACCTTCCAGGGGGCAGGGTTTGCAGCAGGAGAGCTGGGGACCAGCCTGGGAGAGGAGGTTGGGAGGTTGAAAGGTACTCAGGGGGTTCTCCGATATTCTAGGCTTTCACCCAATCCCAGCAGCGGTCCCTGAAATTCTAAATTAAAGCACGAACTCCTCAGAGGGCCCAGGCACCCCTGGGGACCTTCTCTAGAAAGAATGTGAATTCGCCTGCATTTCCGCCTCCGCATGGGGTAGAGTGGGAACTCCAGCACCCTCTCCCTCCCAGGCCTCCTCCTCTCCTGGGGGGATCCTGGAGCTTAGCTGGGAAAATGACAATCTCAGAAATCACCTTCGCCAGCCAAAGTGTTCCTGGCACTAAACTTGAGGGCTTCGCACGCGGAAGAGATAGCCCCTCTGTACCCCACTTGTGAGCCAAACCGCTGCTGGTTGAGCAGTGGGAAGGGACGGAGGCAACAGACAGAAACAGGGCTTTCGGGAGAAATTATGTTTGTATTGTACAGGCCAGGTTTGCACTTTCTGGAAGGGCCAGTGTGGTAGCTTGACAATCAACTACACAGTGAAATCAGGGGAAAGAGATGGCAAGGGCAGTTTTCCTGGAAGTGAAACAAACAAACAAACGAAACAAGCCACCATACAAGGCGGTGGGGAGACCCGGCCAGACCTGGCATCCTCAGGCCCCCAGAGGATTCTGTCCACTGCCTGGCTTTGGGCCTTGGGGTTGGTTCAGCACGAGCCAGCCACACCACCTACTGATCTACTGCAACAGCCCCCAAGTCACTGTCCTACCTGGCTGGAGGTCCCACAGGCTTGCAACAGTCACCCCAGTTTGTTCTTCTGGACCCTCTTTGTCTCAAAGGCCACGTGAGGGGAGTTTCTTACAGGCTGTGCTTTGTCAGTTGAGAGATCTTTTCTCTGAGAAATGAAGGAAAGGGTCTGAGTTGCCACCATCCACCTCAGTGGCTATCCCACCCCATGGACCAGAAGCCTGGCTACCACGACTCACCTCACCTTGATGCTACAGAACATGACCTTGAGGTGAAGAGACCCCAGTCACCCTGGCCTCTTTATCAAAGAATAACCTTGGAAATGGCATTTTTTTGTTCTTTTTTACAGCTGAGTAACATTCCATACATATAGAGATTGTCATACTTAGTGAAGTAAGTCAGACAGAGAAAGACAAATATCATATGATATCGCTTGTATGTGGAATCTAAAAAAATGGTACAAATGAACTTATTTACAAAACAAAGATAGAATCACAGATGTAGAAAACAAACTTACGGTTACCAGGGAGAAAAGGTAGCAGGAGAGATAAATTGGGAGATTGGGATTGACATATACACACTACTGTATATAAAATAGATAAACAACAAGAATTTACTGTTTAGCACAGGGAACTATATTCAACATCTTGTAATAAAGTATAGTGGAAAAGAATTGGGAAAAAAGAATATCTATATCTATATATCTGAATTACTTTCCTGTATACTTGAAACTAACACAGTATAGTAAATCAACTATACTTCGAAAAAAAAAAAAAAGATTCCACTCTTTAAAAAAAATTTTGTTTTCAAACATTTATTTCATCTTGACTGAAAAGAATCAAGAGGAAGCCTCCCTAGCTGGTTGTCTACAGAGCGGAGTTTCTCAGAGTCGGCTCTATTGAGTCCTGACCACATCATTCTTTGTTATGGGGGACCATCCTGTGCATTGTAGGGTGTTTACCATCATCCTTGGCCTCTCCTCACTAGATGCCAGTAGCAGCCCTCCCCTTGGCCAGTCATGACAACCAAAAATGTCTCCAGACATTGCCAAGCATCTCCTGGTGCCGGGAGTCGGGGTGGAGGAGCAAAATCATCCCCAACTGAGGACCATGGCTGTAGAATGATTTTATTCAAAGAGCAGACATGGGTTGCGCATGTCTGTGATAACTCATTAAACATCTTACCTGAATCAGCAACTGGAAGGGTAAAGCTATGACTAAGACATCATCCCTGTTCTCTGGAAGCTTGCTACATGGAACTGGAGATGTCTCACAAATGTCTGGAGGTAAGAGAGAAGGTGAACGCCTCAAGATAGAAGAGTGCCCCTCACCTGCCTCACTTTTGATCAGGGAGGAAATAACCTTCCCCAAAAGTCCCCAGCAGATCCCTCCTTACGTCTCATTGGCCAGTATTAGGTCACATGCTCACTCCTAGGCCAATCACTGGCCAAGGGGAAGGTGATTGAAAGACAGGCTGGACCAATCGTGACTCATCCTCTAGGGTGGGCGTTCTTACATGCCCACCGCCCCCACCACTCACCCCAGAAAACTTTTTGTTTTTTAATCGAGGAAGTAAATGGACAGAATGCTGATGATTCAGCCAGCCGTGTCTGCCACACCGTGTCCCAGGACTGGGTCCTCCTGACCTTCTTTTATTCCTTTATTACCACCCACAGAATATACGCTGCTCTTTGCGGTCACAGACACTGCTTTTTATTTTATTTTTTTGGCTTTGCTTTTTATGAGAAAGCTAAGTTTGGGCTGCCTTTAGATAATGTCACGGTAGAGTTAAGTGCCTCGTGTCAAGAACAGACATTGAAAAAGAGTTGAGTTGATTCTACCTCAGAATGTGAGCAGTTCATTGTGGCTGCTAAGAGTTGATTCATCCTCTGGCTGAAAGGGTTTGGCAAAACCCAGTGGCCACCGTCTACTTTATTAATGAACTCACAACCAGACCACATAAAGAAACCACTGGCTATGCTTGTAATGCATGGATGCTTGCATTGAAGAACTGTCAGATATTGCCCGGTGTCTGGTTGGTTGTGTGTCAGTCTTTCCTGCCCACACTTGGTGTATGTCTGGGCGTGTACCATGACAGCTGCCACTTACTGCACACTCACTATCTGTCCCTTTATGTACATCATTTCATTTAACCCTCACAGCACTCCTGGGAGGCAGCTATCATGATCACTGATTTACTCATGAGAGAAATAGTAGCTTCCTGAGGTCACCCAGGCAGGACCGGTGCCCACCCAGTCTGCCTAATGCTTGTCTGCATGTCAGACCATCTCTCCAGAGGCCGAGCAGGCTTGTGAAGAGAAACGGTGGGCCCTCTGTTCCAGTAAGGGGTAGAGAAAAGAAAGTAGCCACAGAAGGAAGATTCTGGGGGCTGTTAGACCCACCTTGGAGGGTGTGACACATAAGAATTGCTGTGCCCTTTTGGGCCACCGAGCCTGCCCTTCTTCAAACATCCCCCTGCATTGCCTGATGGTTTTCATCTTTTCAACCTCCCACACCCAACCGTGTAGGAGTGTTCCCTTTTCTCCACACCCTCTCCAGCATTTATTGTTTGTAGACTTTTTGATGATGGACATTCTGACCGGTGTGAGGTGATACCTCATTGAAGTTTTGGTTTGCATTGCTCTAATAATTAGCGATTTTCAGCATCTTTTCATGTGCTTTTTGGCCATCTGTATGTCTTCTTTGGAGAAATGTCTACAGTAAGTCCTACATACGAATGAGTTCCATTCTGAGAGCGTGTTTGTAAGTCCAATATGTTCGTAAGTCCAACAGAGTTAGCCTAGGTACCCAACTAACACAATCGGCTATATAGTACTGTACTGTAATAGGTTTATAATACTTTTCACAGAAATAATACATAAAAAACAAACACAAAAAATAAAGAAAACATTTAAAATCTTACAGTACAGTACCTTGAAAAGTACAGTAGTACAGTGCAACAGCTGGCATCCAGGGGCTGGCATCGAGTGAACAGGCAAGAAAAGTTACTGACTGGAGGAGGGAGAGGAGGTGGGAGATGGTAGAGCTGAAGGATCGTCAGCAATAGGAGACGGAGGGCTGCAATTTCACTCACTCCTGACGTTGATGTCTCAGGTTCTGGTTCCTTGCTGGAACCAGATGCACATTTGCATCTTTGAAAGTTCGAAAATTGAAGGCTCGTATGTAGGGGACTTGCTGTATTTAGATCTTCTGCCCATTTTTTAATTGGGTTGTTTGTTTTTTCGATATTGAGCCACCTGAGCTGTTTGTATATTTTGGAGATTAATCCCTTGTTGGTCACTTCATCTGCAAAGAGAGTGATACTTTTAAATGCATGAGTCTCCAGCTCTCCCTGGAGTTCCCATCCCAGCAGGGGTAAATCGCTAGGAACATCCCATCGCAACTCACACGTGTTCCCTCTGCACTTTATGTTTCTTTATAGCATTTACATTGTCATTTCTTTTATTTATATTTGGCCCCCTCCACCCCAACCCCACACCTGGAATACGCACCCCATGAGAGCAAAGCCCCTCTCTATTTTGTTCACTGCCGGATTCTCAGCACCTGGAGCACAGCCTCGTTCGTAGGAGGCACTCAATCGATGAGAGTTTATTTACTGAACGAAAGAAGGAATGAATGAGTAGGGAATGATAATAATTTGTCCTCCGGGATCTCCCAAATATTAGAAAGCCACCTCTGAGAGGCAGGGCAGAGCACCAGCGCAGGAAAGGTGTGAAGGAAGTCTGGGGTCCCCAGGATCAGGGCTTTGGAGGAAACGATCGGATCATCTGGGTGATAGTATCCAAGAGACAAGCAGAGGACCAAGGCTGCAGCAGGAGGGCTGCCCTAGAAAACATCCCTTCACACCGGCTTCCTCGGGCCAATAGCAAACCATGCAGAGCGCTCCCACCATCCAGAGGAGCACTGGCACTCAGCAGCCCCGCCAGCCATATGCATGCACGCATGCACGTGCACACACACACACACGCACACACACATGCATGCACGCACACACACGCATGCACACACATGCACGCACGCACACACACACGCACGCACACACACACACATGCACACACACACGCATGCACACACAGGGGCCTCCCTCAGGGGGTCTCATCTGATCTGTAATCCGTGAATTTGTCAACTGTCTACTGCATCCTGCCGGGTGGAGGGGCGAAGTTGACCCAAAGAGCTTTGTCCAAGGCTGGTCAGTACCTCTTTAGATGCAGGGGAGGAAGGGGTGTGTGTGAGAGTGTGTGAGTGAGTGTGTGCATGTGTGTGAACTTGAGAGTGTGCATGTGTGTGAGTGAGTAAACAAGTGTGTCTGAGAGTGTGAGTGTGTGCATGAGGGAACATGAGAGAGTGCATGTGAGTAAGAGTGTGTGAGTGTGTGAGCTTGAGCGTGCACACGTGTGTAAAAGTGGCTGAGTGTCTGGGAGTGTGACTGTGTACCTGTGAGTGAGCATGAGAGTGTGCATGTACCTGTAAGTAAGAACGTGTGTGTGTATGTGACTGTGGGGTATGCACATGTATGCACGTGTGCATGTATTTGGGTGATATGTACGTGGGTGTGTGAGAGTGTGTATATGTGTGAGTGCTCACACACACACACACACAGAGCTCTCCGTTCACGTGGAGAAGTCCAGCAGATGAAGGAAGGGCTATCAGCTCACCTCCCTCTGACTGGCTAGTCATGGACTTTGTTCTACCCAGGATTCCCCCGGGGATGGAGACATTGTTCCACGGGGCAGCCTGAAGGGACCTTCTGCCAATGTTCAAAGGACACTATTAAGGACAAGCCTTCCAGATCTTAAAATGAACTCCTGGGAGTGTCTGGCCTCGTCTGGGAGCACTTCAAGCCCCTCACAGAATGACTGGTAAATGCCAACTCCATCCCGAGAGGGCCCCAGACCCGTTTCATGCAGCGGGAGACAGAAGGGGTGAGACACAGGGGCCTCCACTGTGGGAGGGGGGCAAAGACAAAGGCACCCTGGGTGGAAGCCAGTCACGTGGACGGGGGCCACTATAAGGTCAGATGATCTCTGGTATCTTCCATGGTGCCTAGGACACAGGTGTGACCCATGTCACTGTTTGGACACCCACACATGTGGTTCAATCAGAACATGGCTGGGACCAGGGTGGTTTTGTCCTCACCCATCCCTGTGCTGCAGACACTTGGGTTGAACTTCACATACTTTCCCCTGAATGATGGTTCATGTTCACACATGAACTTGCTTCCTAGCCCACCCCCCATTAGTCCAGCTGGAGGTTTCAGTGCCCCACCCCATCCCTGAGTTCAGACACTCAGGATTATGGTCCTCACCCTTCACCCTAACTCTTTGCACTGCACACAGGCACCACAACTGGGCCTTTCTCTGTGTGATCACCACTCCTTCTCTGCATGCTTTTCCCTTGAGAAGCATATGCTCATGCACATCTTTAGTTCTGGGTTTCAAGTTTCCACTGAAACCCAAATACCACATAATTCAAGGTGTTTATTTGCCAGGCTGAGAGATAGACAGGATGGCTGTGGGTCACCTTGCTCATGTTTCTGGGATGCTGTAAAACATGGTCTAGGAATTTGTCCACGTAAAATGTAAGATTTATAGATGCTGAGGCACCCTCCTATTTTCTTGATTTAGAATTTCTGGACATAGTTTGGTGTGTGTGTGTGTGTGTGTGTGTGTGTGTGTGTGTGTGTGTGTGTGTGTCTGCAAAGGGAATTCCCCACTTTAATTCTGTGGGAACACAGTGATCGTAAAGCAGCACACACATGGTAGTAACACAACACCCAAGCATATCCTATTCAAACTGCAGAAAATCAAAGACAGAGAGAAAATCTTGAAAGAAGCTGGGGGAGGGAGGGGAAACACCTATAGAGGAACAAGGATAAGAATTACATTGGGGCTTTCCTGGTGATGCAGTGGTTGAGAATCTGCCTGCCAATGCAGAGGACACAGGTTCGAGCCCTGGTCTGGGAAGATCCCACATGCCGCGGAGCAACTGGGCCCGTGAGCCACAACTACTGAGCCTGTGTGTCTGGAGCCTGTGCTCCACAACAACAGAGGCTGCGATAGTGAGAGGCCCATGCACCACGATGAAGAGTGGCCCCCGCTTGCCACAACTAGAGAAAGCCCTCGCACAGAAATGAAGGCCCAACACAGCAAAAATAAATAAATAAATAAATAAATTTATAAAGTTCCTACCAAAATTTAAAAAAAAAAAAAAAGAATTACATTGGATTTCTGTTCAGAAACCATGCAAGCAAAAAGATAGTGGAATGAAATATTTATAGTGTTGAAAGAAAAAACCCACCAACCTAGAATTTTGTACTCTGCGAAATTATCCTTCGAAAGTGAAGAGGAAACAGAGTCTCTCAGACAAACACAAAATCAAGAGAATTTGAGTTTTGAATCAAATAGACCTGCCTTGCAAGAATTAAAAGAATTTCTTCAGAGGGAAGGAAAATGATATAGGTTAGAAACCCAGATCCACATGAAAAAGGAAGAGAATTAGAGATGAAATAAATGAAGGTAAAATAAAATATATTTTTAAAACTTCTTGATTGATCTAACAGATAACAGTTTGTCCAAAATTATAATAGCAACGATGTATTGTGTGATTATAACTTATGGATAAGTGATATGAATGACAGTAGTGTTATAAGAGATGGAAAAGAAGAATTGGAAATACTCTGTTACTAAGGTGCTTGTACTACACATAAAGTGGTATGATGTTATTTGAAAGTGGACCTGGATTAGTTGTAAATGCATATTGCAACTCAAGGGCAACTGATAAATATCTTTTTAAAAGAAGTATAATTGATATGCTAAAAGATGGGATAAAATGGTATCATGTAAAATGCTCAGCTAGAGTGGAAGACCAAAAAAGTAGTAAAGACAATGAACAGAAAACAGTAACAAATATATTAGTCCAAATATAGCAATGATCATTTTAAAATCAAAGGTCTAATTACATGAATTGAATGACAGACACCATCAGTGTGAATCAGAAAACAACACCCAACTCTACGTTGTCTACAACAAACCTACTTTAAAGACATAATTAGATGAAAAGTAAAGGGATGAAGGAAGATATACCATGCTAACACTAATTGAAAGAAAGTGAAAGTAGCTATATAAATATCAGACAAAGTGGACCTCAGAACAAGGAAGTCATCAGTGGTTTCCAGCAGTTCCAGAGGAGAAAGGGAGGGATGAATAGGTGGGGGACAGTGGATTTTTAGGGCTGTGACACTATTATGTATGATACATGACATTACCCATTTGTCAAAACTTATAAAACTGTACAGAACAAAGAGTGAGCCCTCAGGTAAGTGATAGACTTTAGTCAATAATAATGCATCAGTTTGGTTCACTAGTCACAAATGCACCACACTAATACAAGATATTAATAGTAAGAGACATTTTGCAGGGAGACAAAGGCATATATGTAAAATCTCTGTACTTTCTGCTCAATTTTTCTTTGACCCTAAATCTGCTCTTTAAAAATAGTCTGATTAAAAATTTTAAAAAGATACAATGTTCACTGTGGGCACTTGGCCCCCTCCTCCCCTCACTACAAGACCTGGTCAGAGCCTCGGCTCTCTCCATCCATACAGCCCCTGCAGCCTGAGCCCTGACACCCCTCAGGACCCCCAGACTGGCCTCTGCTGACAATTCTCTTGTTTCCTTCTCAGATGGACGGACTGGGGATAAAAGGCTCATGGCGGAGTTCCAGGGGATGGACAAGGGAGCTCTGAGCCTGGTCTACCAAAGAGATACTAGGAGAGTGAGATGTGGTTTAATGAAATAAAAGGGGGCAATTCAGCCGAAGAAGGACCCGCTCCCTCCCCAGAGGCCCACTTCTGAAGAGGTCTCAGTGGATTAGAGACCCTCCGAAGGCCACCTTGGGAGGCGTGGGCTGAAGATGGAGGAAGAACATGAAGGAAGAACTCCGGTCACTGTGTCACTCCTGGAGCTGAGTCACCCCCTCCTAGGAATCCTTGGATTGAACAAAACTGGTTCCACAGAAAAATCCTTGAAATTATGAGACCTTGCCAGTTCCAAACGATTTCTCCTGAGTTGTTAGGATTGGAATCTTTGTCTCTTAGTTAATACCTTCGGGGATACCTTTCAGTCTGGTGCCCCTGCCTGCCTGTCCACAGTGACCACACACAAAGAAGAGAGGGAGCCACAGAGAAGGGAGATCCCCAGGGCCTTTGAGGGCAAGACCAGGCTTCCCTGCAGCAGAAGGAAACTTTAAATCAGGAGAATGGGTCTCACTTGGGGAAAGAGCCCCACCAATCTGCCCCAATGTGCTCTTGTATATGAAAAAAGACATAGCCTGGCCCTGCTTTGACCCCCTAGGTTGGCTGTAGGGCCAGGTGGGACCTAGAGTGGCTGAGCTCCAGGCTGCGACCAGCCCTTTCCACCTCCCCCAGGGGCTGTATAAGTGAGATGACTTTCTGTTTCAGAGCAGTTAGGGAGCACTGTTTCCTAGAACCTGGCTGGCCCCTCCCCCTCCCCCAGCCCAACTGATCTACCCTGGTTACGGAGCAATTGTTTACCTTGGAGACGGAACACTCTGCAGGGTTCTGAGCCGTTAGCTGCGGCCAACAGGACACTGGCTCTCAGAGGCAGAGCTGTGGAGCCCTCACAGCCATGGAGAGCCTGCTGCCTGCCTCTGGATCCACTTTCCAGTTGATCCTGGAGCATCTGCGGGGTGCTCTTGTGGTGGTTTCTGAAAGTTTGACAAACGTGGCAGGTCTCCCTGCCTTTCCCTGGGAGATCCTGGTATGTGCTGTGATGCTAGTTGTGACAGTAAAGAGACAGCACACTTTTAGAAGTGTGACGTTGCTAGGCAAAAGGAGTTCTGCCCATGATGAAACCTGTAGTGAGAATGAGATTGTTGGACCAAGGCACAAGCTGATGAAGTCCTCAGGTCCCCTGGGGTGGAGGCCAGTCCTCCCATGTTACAAACCCTGTGCTTATTGGCAATGAATACATCGCTGAGCAAGTCCTCATTTCGGGGAAATGATGACTTTCTGGAAAAGGCACGGGAGAGCCAGCCTCCTCAACTTTCCCAAGTCACTGATGGAAAACCCATCTTAAAAGCATCAATGAAGTGTGGAGAACAACCTCAGAAGAAAATGGATGATTTGAATGAGACCACTCGTTTTCCAGAAGGTTCAGAACTGCTCGCCCAAGAAATTGCCAGGTGGAAGCAGAGAGTCCAGAAAATGAAGGAGAAGAAAGGCTGGAACAGTCAAAGCCACAAACAGAGCACATCCTGAATGGTAAAATCAGCCAACTGACATCAATGTCTGAGCACATGCTGAAGACCATCCCCTTACCTGACCTCCTTGGAGATCATGTGGATGATGGGAACTCGAAAGTCCCACAAAAGAAGGAAGCAGAAAACAGCCCTCAATCCATCCATTGGTCAGAAGCTGATCTGAAGGGTGTCATTGGTGATGCTGACTTCGATGTGTCCCTTTGGAGTCCTAAAGAAATAGCCCGACCACTGTGGGAAGAAAAGCAAATGAATGAAGAGCTTCCAGGACAAATATCAAGTCTTGAAGTGGAAGAAGCATCTCTGCGGTACAAGAATTCACAGCTGGAAAGGGAGATTCAGCAGCTGAAGCTGCAGCTTCAAACTCTGCCTGAAATGTTTGAAGATCATTTAACACAACTGCAGAAAAAATTTCTTGAGGAGGAACTACACTGCTTAGAAATGGAGAAGAAACTTCCCAGGGTGTGTAAAAACGTGAAATCCACAACTGAGGATCATGACCTCTATAAGAAGATGGTGGAAGACATGGGCAAAGAATTGAAGAGAACCAGTTCCTACCATCGAAAGGAGATCTGTGTCCATGAGAAAAGAGCTCAAGCACGTGGGATGGCAGCTGTGTCAACTGAGAGAAAGCTCAGGGAGCTAAGGAAAGAAAATGGGCACAACAGGAAGATGCTGGCCAAGGTCGAGCCAAGTTCCAGCCTTTCCCAAGGGGCCCTGGTGCTCCACTCACAGCCCACAGGGGCCCCAAAGTCATCAGGCTTCCCAGGAAGCAGGAGAGTCACGCTTTAAGGGCTCAGGGATCTGAGGTCACCTGCAGGTTTGACTCAGTTTCCCCAGCAGCTGAGTTCTGGATACTCACAACCACAGCACAACATCTGCATATGTTTTCTCTTTAAAGTTATTTTGATTTATTTCTTTTTAGTCTAGCTACTGTTGTTTAACCGATGCCACAATTATTCAAGTAGATGTAACATTATTGTTTTAGGATAGTATTTTTAAATAAAGATTTATTTAATCTGTCTTATGAATTTTTATTCTTAATATATTCTTAATATAATCTTTATGAATACATTATTTTCACACCATCTGACCCTCTAGAATTAGATAATATAAGCACTGTTGTAGTATTTTGATTTAAACAAAAGGTCTATTATTACTCTGACCATCACTGAAGTTTAACATGGGTACAGACACTTAAAACAATAAAGACCGTTTTTGTATGCCGTGAGCTGTTATTAGAAGTCTGTACAAGCAACATTTACCTGAATAAATGTTGATTAATTTTTAAAAAACAATTGGAAAAAACCCTAAACAACAACACTCCATTCATACTTAACAATATTTTTATTAGATTAGTCCTAAATTCATAGGTTAATTTAGGGGAGTTAAAATTTTGTGACCATTTTTTTCTTATTTTGTAATTTTTAAACCTTTTCCGTTTTGTTTCAGATATTGTTTGTTCTTTAGATGGTTCTAAATTGTATACAGTTATAATAAAAGTTTTCCCTTGACGGCAAACACACACACACACACACACACACACACAACCACAGTGCAGATACAAGGCACTTTTAGTTTGTATGTCAGTAACAGAGAATGGTCTAAAAATAGAGTCGCAAAATTTAAAAAAAATGTTTAAAGAGAAAAGAAAGATAATTCATGCTCACACTATTTGGTATATACATAGAAAAGGAGAGTTGCCTGATTTATCAGACAGGATTCCAGCAGGAAACACTTCATCCCAAATGGCGCAGATAGAGAGAGTGTGATGACGGCTCAGCTGTGGAGGGAGGAGGGAAGGACCAAGGATGGAGGGCTCCCAGGTGCTAACAAGAGGGGACGCTGTTCCCACCCCTGGGCCTGGGGGGAGGGGGAGGAAGTGGTGTCTTCTGGGCCCCATGAGGACCTGTCAAGGGCCCGGGGAAAACTGTTCTCGCCCTCTTCCCTCCCGTGCTCGCATTTACTGCTGTAGCAGCAGCAGCTGTCCAGAGGGCCTGGGTGGCGCAGGCAGGGACTCAGCCTCCCGGCACAGAGCAGGCCAGAAAAGGGCACAGATGATTTGCAGAATGACCTGCAGACCTGAGTCTATTCAATCGAAAGTCTGTGTGTATTTTATCGCAGTTATTCCCACTCATTTATTGAATAAACATCTATTGAGCTTCTACGATGCCTTCAGCACAGTTCTAGGTGCTCAGGATGCAGCGACGAAAAAACCACGCGATGAGACCCGCAGACCCACAGAGCTAACTAACATTCCAATGAGAGGCAAGGTCAGATAATAGAAAGGAAGCAGAAGGGGTGATGTGGAAAAGGAGGAGGAGGAGGAGAAGATGACAAGATCACGGGCTTGAAGCTGTAGCCGGGCTGGGTCCCTCCACCTTCTGCAGGGACCTTCGGGCTGTGGCCTCCGCAGCACCTGACCCACCACAGAGCCTTCCGGGACAGCAGCTTCAGAGCCCAGCACGCAGCCTGTTGGCTCTGGGGCTGAGGCTGCTTTCCTTCTTCCCCGCTGGGGGCTGGAGCCCCAGACTGGTGCAGAGAGGCTGTGCTCCTGTCAGCTGGCAGCAGTAGCCAGAGTGGAAGCATGACACCAGCTTCACCTTTGGGGGTCCCTTGTCATTCTTGCCGTATGTGATCCCTCCCATCTTGAGGGTGTTATTTTGTGACTGGACCCGGCCTCCTCATTGCCCGACTCGGCATAGCATGGCGGTTAAGAGACTGACTCTTGGTACCATCACGTGACAGCTGTGTGTCCTTGGCCAAGTCTCTTAACCTCTCTGGGCCTCAGCTTCTCATCTGTAAAATAAGAATGCTAACAAATAGTACCTAAGGTTGGCGTGAGGTCACATGAGAACACCAGTAAAGTGCGTAGAACGATGCTTGGCACGCAGCAGAACCTATGTACCTATTCGCCAGCGACAGCAGCAACGGCAATTTTCCCCTGGACCAAGTGGAGCTCCGGGGTGGTGGGCTGAGCCAGGCCTGGAAATCAAACAGGCCATCCATGGTGAGGCAGGTGAGTGGGGATCCAGCGGCGGATGGGGATGCACGAGGTGCAGCCAGACTGGTGTGGGCTGGCTGAGCAGAGCGTGATGGTAGTGGGTACGCTGCGTGCTCAGGGTGCTTGGAGGGCAGGTCTACAAGAGAGTAAGGTGGCCGCAGGCAAGCAGCTGTGCGGCCCCAGGCCACCATGATCCGCTGAGCCTTGGGACCCCGGCCCTTCCAATAATCTTCCCTCAGGCCCTCAAGGGTAGGGCAGGGCTGAGCCTGTAGGTTAAATCCATCTATGGGGCAGAGCTGGGCTGGGCATCACGCGGGTCACCTGTGGAGGGGGGTACCTCCAGCACATTGTGAATGAAGTTCATTCTCTAATGACCATCATGGGGGGCGGGGGGCCAGGAAGGGTAAGCCTGAGACACTCACAGGTGGGCAGACACTTGGCACGACTGCGAAGCTGGTGGGTTCTCTTTTCTGAGCTCTTGAGTAGCTCTTTTCCTTTGTCCCCGTGTGCCTTCCCTGCTGCCCTCTGGCTGGCTTCTAACCATCATCCGTCTAAGCCTGACCTTTCCCCACTGGGCCTATTTAAAAATCTCACTTTCTTCTCTTTCTTCCACTCAAATGGCCCCATTCCTGAATGCTCATCACCTGGGCACCAGATGAAGCTTACCCGATGGATGCATTCTCTACCGCTAGTGTCTGACGACCCCCCCCCCCCCCCCCCCCCCGCCAAGAACACTTGTATTTTTCAAAATGTTGCCGAGTAGCCAAAGGGCTGGGATTTGAGGAGGTGTCAGGCATCGTTTCTTTCTGATTCCAATACCTCCTGCTCATTTTCTCTCCCCATCTTTCCTTTCTCTCCCTCCCTCCCACCCCTCCTCTCTCCCCATTGGAGGGGTTTCTGCCCCCTAAAGGTGTGCAGCAAGAGGGAAGCGAGGAAGAAAGTGGTGGATTCAGAGCATTTCTTTTAAAAAATCGTGCTGCCCTTTCATTTCTACCTCTTCCAGCAGTAACGTTTTTTTCCAAGCGTTTGAGATTTCTTTTGTTTTGCTTTGAATGTCTGAGCTTTCCTGGTCTTTTCTAAAGTTTTTAAAAAGAAAATGTTAATTGCTCTCTAAGGGACATACATGAAAGTGTACCTTACACACATAAACATCAGAAATGTACAATCCAATGAACGATCACAAATGGACACACGACTGTAACCCCACCCCCAGGTCAAAAGAGGGGTCCTTAGCAGGATCTTCAAGTTTCCTCCCAATGCCCACATCCTTCCCTCTACTCTGAATTCTACCACCATAGGTTAGTGTTTAAACATTTTATATTTGTCTTCTTTTAAGGTGGGTTTCTTTCCCTCCGCATTTTGTTTTTGCTTGTAGCATTTCATTGTTACTTAGTGCCATTGTATGAAGATATAATTTCTTTATCCGTTCTCTTGTTAATGGACTTCTGGGTGGTTTCATTTTTGAGTGATTACTAATAATGAGGCTATGAACATTCTTGTTCATGTCTTTGGGTAAACATAGTATATATAGGTACAACTTTAGTAAATGCTGCCAACGTTTTCCAGAACCTGTGCAGTTTTACCTTCTACTTAGCAGTGTATTAAGAGTTCCACTTGCTCTGTATCTTTTTTTTTTTTTAATTTATTTATTTAATTATTTATTTTTGTTGGGTCTTCGTTTCTGTGCGAGGGCTTTCTCCAGTTGCGGCAAGCGGGGGCCACTCTTCATCGCGGTGCGCGGGCCTCTCACTGTCGCGGCCCCTCCCGTTGCGGAGCACAGGCTCCAGACGCGCAGGCTCAGTAGTTGTGGCTCACGGGCCTAGTTGCTCCGTGGCATGTGGGATCTTCCCGGACCGGGGCACGAACCCGTGTCCCCTGTATTGGCAGGCTGATTCTCAACCACTGCGCCACCAGGGAAGCCCTGCTCTGTATCTTTGCCACCAAATGGTTTGCTTCATCGCTTTAGCTTTTCTGATGGGTGTGTATGGTTTTTCTTTTGGCTTTAATCTGCGTTTCTCTGATGACTAATGAGACTGAGCACCTTTTCATTTATTTTCACTTATTTTATTTTTTGATCTCATTGAAAATCTTCTGGCTGTGGCCTCAGCAGGATCTGATCCATGGCAGACCCGTGGCAGGGAATTTCAGATCTAAACTCATTTCCAAAATGTCTTGGGCATCTGCGTTCATTTCCCAGGGTTGCCATAACAAATTACCACAAACTTGTTTTTTTATTGATTTTATTTTCACTGCTCATTAGGATAGGCTCTTCTATGAGGTTTTTCCTTTCCACTTTCTTAATAGTGTCTTTTGATGAACAGAAGTTCTCTGTTTTGGTGAAATACAGTAAATCGATATTTTCCACTATGGTTATTGTTTTACGTGTCTTGAAGAAAGCTTTGGTGACTCCAAAGTCATGAAGACATTCCCCTGTTGTATTTCTAGAATTGTTATTGTTTTGCTGTTCACATTTAAACCTATAACTGATCTGAAGTTGATTTCTATGTATGGTGTGAGGAGGCTGATAAGAGAAATATTTTTCCCTACAGACAGCCAATTGACCCAGAATCGTTTATTGAAAAGCCCCCACTTTCCCTCCGTTCTGCAGTACAAATCTTTTGTTATAAATCAAAAACCAAAGTGTTCCTTTGTATGTAGTTCTGTTCCTGGGTGCTTTATTCTGTTCCATTGGTCTATTTTTCTGTCTTTTTGCCGATAACACACTATTTTAATGACTACCTTGGTAATAAGTCTTGCTTTCCAGGGAGGGTAAGCATTCTAGCTTTCTTGTCGATTGTTTTGGCTGTTCCTGAACTTTTGGACTTTCACACACATTTTAGAATCAGCTTATCAATTTTCACAAATATCTACCTAGATTTTGATTGTGGTTGCATTTCATCTACCTTGTGACTGCATTAATCCATTTGGAGAGAACTGATACCTTTACATTCCTGAACCTTCCTAACTTAATATATACCTTCATTTATCAAACCTTTGCTTTTTCTTAATAATAGTCTACTTTTTGTGTGTAGAGGTCCTGCATATCTTTTGTTATAAATTTATTCCTAGGTATTTAACATGGTTGATCCTATTATAAATGGTAGAGTTTAAATCTTTTATTTTCTAATTATTTGTTGATTATTGATTTTTTTCATATTGACCTTGTATTCAATAAAATCTAAATTAACTTCCAAAAATATTCTTATCAGTTAGCATCAGTATTTGTTTCCTAGGGCTGCCGTAACAGATGACCACAAACTTGGTGGCTTAAAACGATGCAGATTTATTCTCTCACAGTTCTGGAGGCCAGAAGTCCAAATACAAGGTGTCAGTGGGGCTCTGCTCCCTCTGAAATGTCTAGGGGAGAATCACCTCTTCCAGCTTCTGACAGCCCCAGGTGTTTTTTGGTTTGTGGCAACATAATTGCAATCTCTGCCTCCATTTTCATACATCTTCTCTCTATGTGTCTGAAAGCTCCCTCGCCAGGAATTCCCTGGTGGTCCAGCGGTTACGACTCCGTGCTTTCACTGCCAAAGACCTGGGTTCAATCCCTGGTCGAGGAACTGAGATTTAGGGCCCATCCTGAATCCAGGATGATCTTATCTCAAGATCCCTAACTTGATAACATCTGCAAAGATCCTATTTCCAAATAAGTCACATTCACAGACACTGGGGGTTAGGACTTGGGCATATCTTTGGGGGGGATACAATTCAATCCACTACAGCATCCAAGCAAATACATATGTTTAATCCTTTCTCTACCCGAGTGAGTTTCCACACTTGGCTTTTTTTCACTTTGCAGTGTGTCTTGAAGATTGTTTCCTATCAGTCCTTCAAGAGTAGCCTCGTTCTCTCGAAGGCTGCGTAGTTCTCCACTGTGGGGAAATACCACCACTTATGGGACCCGCCCACTATTGCAGGGTGTCTGGGGGAAAGCAGAGCCTTAGAGCGCACTCAATCCCATTCTAGCAGGTGACCCTCCCCGGTCAGGTGGTTTCCATCCCTGGCCTCAGGCGCCTCCTCCATAGGACGGGCGTTGGAGAGATGGTCTCAGCCTGCCCTTCAGCTGCCAGGCATCGAGGTCTGATACTCCCCAGTGCTTCCCCCTGTGCAATCTCCATTCGGGGTCTGGGGGTCCCTGCTTCCTTCCCCGGGCACAGATTGACGGTGGTTTGCACACACGGGAGGGAAGTGCAGGAAGAGGCGTAGGGTTCTGACTTAGGCGGAGGGAACTTCCTGAATGAGGTCCGTCCGTCATGTCCAAACCAGGGGCCTGGGGTGTTGGATGGAGTAATATTGCCAGCTAGATGACCTTTGCCTGCGGCCCTGCTCCCACACAGAAGCATGAGCAGGACCGTCCCCACGCTCTGTAGGGTCTGGGCCACTTGTCAATTTCTTGCCCTTGTTTTATAATCCTCTTGGCGACTTCCATGCCTTATTAAGGTTTGGGTTTCTGAAATAAAAACCAGATGCTTGATGTCTCAGGGCCGTGAATGCTTTCCTAAAACTCCTTCTGAGCTGCTTGTCTCAGAGAGTACACAGCTGCTGCAAGCAGTGTAGCTGCCCGTGGCTCCGAGGTGCTCAAGAGCCTGCTGCAAAAATCATGTGTCATAATATTATTCCTTAGCATGGGTTAATTATAGTAATTTTTCTCAGCTTGCAGCAGTTAGAAGATCCTCTGTGACAGGCAAGGATCCGGGTTCCTGGGATCCGGGTGCATCTTGTGTTTATGTTCCCATTTCCCTCAGCTCATCCAGCCTCGGTGAGCCTTTAGGTCACCTTGGTCTGAGTTTGTGCAGAGGCCTGTCACACGCTGTAAGGCAGTGTGCCCTCACCCACTGGCACAGCTAGTGCATTCCAGAGCTTTAATAGCGCAGCAACACGTGTCTAAAATGTCTTCCCCCATCTATCCTTTTCACCAGAAATGGTTCCTGTTTATTTGTAAGAGCAAAGTCTTCAGATATCTAAACCGACAGTTGAGGCTCGGGGGTCGACATGGCAGAGTGAGGGTAGAGGGCTTGGGATTAGGAGAGATGGGTCTTCTGGCTCTGGCTCTACCATGAAAATCCTTGATCTTAGGCTCTCCCATTATGGACGCCGAATGTCCGAGCATCAGTTTACCCATTTATGCGTTCAACCACGTGCTGAGGCTACAGAGAGGAATCAGGCACGACCCAAGCTCTCAAGGGGCTTACAATCTAAGATGGGAGACAAACATGAAAATCAGGGCTTGAAGGCATTTTAGGGGGTCTGACAGAAGTATGTAGGGTTGACCATGAGGACGCAGTGGAGGAAAAGCTCAAATCTCCCCACGATGTCAAGATGCATTAAAACTGGGTGGCACCAAATGTTGAACCATAAGTCAGCATTTACCTCACTGGGCAGGAGGACAGGGCATTTGTGGAGGCAGCGGAGGGGGGAAAAGCCTGGTGTGCCTGGGGAACTACAAGTGGCCCAGCGTGGCTACAGCATAGGCAGCAAACAAGGCAGGGCCGAGTCGGGGAGGACCTTATGTGCTCTGCAGGGAGCTCAGGCTTTACTCCCAGGGCCCGGGTTCTCAACAGAGGCCATTTCCCAGTATCTGAAGACAGTTTTGATTGTCACCACCAGGGAGGTAAGGATGTTACTAGCAACTGCTGGGTAGAGGTTAGGGATAAGCTGATCATCCTGAATGCACAGGACAGCACCTCCCCCCCCCCCCAACCAAAGAATATCCAGTCCCAAGTATCGATAATGCCAAAGTTGAGAAACCCTACTCTTAGGTTAATGGGGAGCTGTTGGAGAGTTTAGAGCTGGAGAGTGGCGCGCCCAGCTTCCTTCTTAGGAAGATGGCTGGAGGAACACCGTGGGACGCAGATCTGAGGAAGGAATCCTGGAGAAACAAAGATTGTTTCGGGAAAGAGATGTGATGTCTTAAGCTAGGAGTTGACAAACTATGGCCCATGGTCCAAATCTGGCTTGCCATCTGTTTTTGTGTGGCCCAGGAGCTAAGAATGGATTTTACATTTTTAAATGGTTGAGAAAAATCAAAAGATGAATAATATGTTGTCACATGTAAAAATTATATAAAATGCAAACTTCAGTGTCCAAGAGTAGCTCTGTTGGGACACAGCACATTTATTTATTTCCTGATTATCTAGGACTGCCTTTGAGCTACAAGGAGAGAGTTGAGTAGTTGTGACAGAGACCACACAGCCCACAAAGCCTAAAATGTTTACTATTTGGCCCCTTATAGAAAAAGTTTATCAACTCGTGACTTAAACCAAGGCAATAAGGTGGAGATGGCAGAAAGATACAGGCCCAGTAACGATGTAAAAGGAATAGAATTAATGGGCTTGACCACTGATTGAATATGGGGTCAGGAAAAGAGATTATTTTCTAGCTTGGGAGCTTTGGTAAGAGGGAAAAAGGATCCAGGTTTCAGGGGAAGATAATAAATAGGGTTTTGGATATATTGAGTTTTATCTGAGTGACATAAGAATAACTGTGAGACATCTAGGTTGAACACACACGACTGGGGCTTAAGAAAGATGTAGAGGCTGGACATGAAGATTCACAAATCTTCACCCTTCGGAGGATGGAGGAAGTCAGGACAGCAGGTGAAATGGCCTAAGACAACAGGTTTCCCCCTTTAATGGGTCACAGCACTATTGGGGAATCTACTAAAAGCTTTAGCCTCCCTGCCAGAAAAAGAACACACTCAAAAATCTTCATAACGTTTCTGGTTCCAGAATCACAATGAAGTCCCGGACTCAAGATTAAGAACCTCTGGTCTGGAACAAACTTAAGGGCAAAAAGAGGGTCAAGCATAGCCTTTAGGGGGCACATCAACATTCATAGTGTGGGGAAAGAAAAAGGAGCCTGTGAAAGAGGCTGGTCTGAGAGATGGGAAGAGACCCAAGATGCTCTAAGAACTAAGCCAAGGAAGAGAATATCCCAAGAAGAACAGATTGAAGGATCAAAGTGTTCTGTGCTGTGGAGAAGTTCAGCCACATGGTTGAAGAAAATCTATCAGGGATTTGGTGGCAGTGGTCATGGGTGAGCTTTGGCTGGACCTCTCGGGAAAGTGGAGACTGGGTGAGGGCTGGAGGTGGGGAAGGGCAGACAGTAGATACAGGCTCTTCTGTCAGAGGTTGGGTATGAGAAAAGAAGAAAGCCACAGCAATAGTTTTGTTTGGATACAAGGAGCTGAGGGACATTTAGTGCGTGTTGCTTGTATAGTCTTAATCTGAGATGACTTGAGCTTTACAGTATTTTGGCAATGAACCAGAAGACAAGGAGAGTTTGAAAATTACAGAAGAGAGCAGAGGAAGCTGAGGAGCAAGATTCTGGTCCCCGGGGGAGATGGTGCAGACGGGTGGGGTGGGGAGGTCAAGAGATCTCGTGGCTGACCCTCCAGGTCTCCACGCTCCTCTCCACCCACCAGACAACACCTCCCTGCTCACCACAGCTAGAGTGACTTCAGCTGAATGTCTGTAGCCTCCCTTAGTCCTTCCTGAAAATCTGTGAGAAACATTGATCTGGGTGGAAAAGTTTTTGGAACTCGTATCCAACATACTTAGCCTAACTTGAATCTCAACAAAAAAGTCTGGAGCCTAAGGAATATGTGAGCTCAAATGTACTGATGCCATTAGCTGCTTTTAAGGGAATGATAAGTAGATGTTGATATTTTAAGGACAGTTATCTTGTTGAGTGCATAAATAAAAGTAGTCAGTTTAAGATGTTTGAACCGATCGAATACACACTATGTCAAATCAGAGGTGCAAATTAGTAGTAAAATATATAACGAATCTTCCTTTCACAGTATTGCTGAGTTTAAGAATTTCTATATACGGAAATATAAATCATATTAGTAATCAACCAGTGTACATTTCCAGAGAACTTGCTAAAATATTCCTGTAAATGCTGAGTGTGGGAGATTGCTTCTTTGGTGGCCTCCAGTGAAGCCAGGCCCCTCCCAGTGTTCCCTTCCCCTGAATCTGGGTTGGCCTGGACCTTCTTTAAAGAATAAAGTGTGTCAGGAGTGATGCTGAGCCAGTTCTGTGTCTATACTTTTTAAAGGTCCAATAGCTTCAGCTTTTGTGCTCTGGGGAAGCCAGATGCCATGGAAGAAGTCCAATCACCCAGAGATGAATATGCCAGGAGGAAGCCCAAACTAACTGTGTAAAGAAGCCGCATGGAGAATAGTTGACAGGCCCCCACCCTCAATAGTGATAGCCGAGGCCCCAGACACATGAACCAAGGAGAACCATGTCAGCCAGCCCCAGCTGCTCAAGCTACCAAGTTGGTACCATGTGGAGCAGAGATAAGCTCTCCCCACCAAACAATCCAATTTGCAACATCTTGACAACATAATAAAATGGTGGCTCTTTTAAGCCACTAAATTTTGGGTGTATTATTTTGCAGCAAAAGCCAATAGAAACATGGAGCTTTCTGGTACAGTTAAGATACACAGAATGGGAGGAATACATGCACATTAAACGTTTGCAAAGGATCAGATCAGTTGGTTGGCCTTGGGTGGCGAGGAGAGGGATAAAGTTAGATCCTTCACTTCAACCTAGACAAAAATTAATTCCAAATAGTATTTGTACAACACTGCTGTAAGATGTTATAGGACATGTCGGTAAGATTCTATTGTTACTGAACCAAACTTGGGTCTGCTTACCTGCATGCAGTAAAGCCAATCTACTGACACTGGGTTGTGCTGAAGGAAAGTGCAGCATTTATTGCTGGGTGCCAAGCAAGGAGTCCAGGCAGCTAGTGCTTAGAAGGCCCAAACTCCCTGATGGCTTTCAGGGAAAGGTTTTTAAAGACAGGGTGAGGGAGGGGGTTTGTGGGGTGTGTGATCAGCTCATGGACATTCTTCTGATTGGTTGGTGGTGAGGTCATCAGGAGTCAACATTATCAACCTTCTGGTTCTAACTGGTCTGGGGTCTACATGCTGTGAGCAGCATGCCATTAACTTCTTCCTCTTGGTGGGGGCGCCACTATCTGCAAAGCAGCTCAAAGGACATGGCTCAGAATATTATCTATAGTCCTTGAGGAGGAACTAAAGGTCCTTGACTTTGTTTAATGGCTAAACTATTATTATTTTGTCTTGCTTGACTGTTTTCCTTTCCTTCTGCATTTTCTCACTTCTCTGATTAAATTTACTCTTTGGAACTCGGGAAAGGCCTAGGAGGCTACAGTTTTTCTACAGACCAGAGGCAGGTGGAGGACATGGTGGGTAGGTTGGGGTGAGGGTCGGCTCTGTTCCAGGAAAGCCCTATAAGGTCCTGCTTGGTTACAGTATGTTTATGAGCTTTTGGTCTACTTTGTCAGGGTGCGTGGGTGGGAAGGGAGCAGAGGTAAAAATAATCTATGTTCCTTGTATAAAAGTCCTAAAGGCCAGAGAAACAGAAAAGGAGAAAATAAAAATTATCCACAATCTCATCACACAGAGATGTCCACTGCTGGCATTTTTGTTTATGTTTTTCTAGAGGATTTTCTACGCATGCTAATAATCATATTGTATAATTGTTATAATCTATTTTGTTTTACTCTACTCTTTATCATGAACGTATGTTCATGTCTGTCAATAATGTTAGTATCAGGGCCACATAATATTACATCGATGGATGTCCAACAAGTTTCTGGTTGCTGGACATTGAGGCTGGTTACAATTTTTCAATTCCACGGTGAATGCTTCAGTGAACACTGGTATAGCTAGATCTTTGTGAACATATATAACATTTCTTAGAATAAGTTCTGAAAAGTGGAATTGCTAAGTAAATAAGTTTGCATTAATGAAGCCTTTTTGATATGTAATTTCAAATTATTGCAAAGAAAGAGATGAAAATGGTCCACCCTTCCCAGTAGTACCAGAGAATAAGTTTTCTTGCATATATGTTCTCCCAAACCATAGCTAATATCACCATTGTTAGTTTTCAAGAAAGGCATTACTTTTTGAAAATTGCTACTAGTATTTGACTAAAGTGCACATATGTTCCAACTGCAAATAAGCCAAACACCAAGGTGGAGGTGAGGGTGTGGGGAAGAGCCAGCTAGTGAATATTTTAGACTTTGTGGTCCGAGAGTCAAACTCCAGGACGTTATGGAGGCACTTACAGAATCATCGAAAAATATAAAAATGGTTCTTAGCTTGTGGATATACCAAACATGAGGTGGGCTGGATTTGGCCCTTGGGCCAGAGTTTGCTGACTGCTGCTCTAAACTGTCACCCCCTCACCCCGAGCCTGAGGCACTTCCTCTGACTGTTTTTTCAGAAGTTGGGGAGGTGAGCCCACATTGGGTAACTCTCAGGGTGGAATTTTCCACAAAAGTCCCCTGTGGAAGAATTTACTAGAATCCTAGGTTGCCATCATTTTCTGTGGTCTATTAAAATACCCCAACCATGGCTCCAGTATCTGGGTGGCCATGGCTACAGTCGTATAAGTGTGCACTCAACCAGCTAGCAGAGCTCGTGCCATGAACCCACTGCTATGAGATGGGGCTCGTTCTCACTGTGTAATTTATAATATGAATGTGGGTTTATTTTTCTGGTCATAGAAGTATTATATACTTGTTTTAAAAAGTACAAAAAATTGTTAATATACTCACCTATCAGAGATAACCTCTATTAATATTTTGGTTAATTTCCTTGTAGCTGTGTGCATGTGCATCTGTGTGTGTGTGAGAGAGAGAGAAAAGGAGAGACAGAGAGATAAAGAGAGGGGTAGAGAGAGCAATAGAGACAGAGACAGAGAGAGGAATGGGGGAGAGAGAGACAGAAAGAAAGAGAAAGAGAGATTGAGAGGGGAAGAGAGACAGAGACAAAGAGAGAAATGAGGGAGAAGAGAGAGACACTCCAAAACTGGGATTAGATTTGTGTATAGTTTTCTAGTGGTATAGTCTTAGTCATTTAGCATTGAGCTATGGGTGTCATTGTTTAATTGATACAACATCACATGGATGTGTCTTTTTCAAATGAATTCCCAGCTGATGGACACTTAGGCTTTTCCCAATTTTCCAATGTTATAAATAATGCTGCATGAAATGTCTTTAAATGTAAATCTTCATCCATGTCTTTATGTCTTTTATTATTTCCTTAGAATAGATTCCAAAAGTAGGAATTGCCTTTCAAAGAGTGGGCATGTATTTAATATCTTTTATACTTATTGCCACTTGCTTTTCCAGAAAAGTTGCACTAATTTATAGCAATGTACTAATGTGATTAGAATCACATACTTAGAATGACAGAATTTTCCAAATTTTTGCTAATTTTGATAAGTAAAATACAATTTTTTGTTGGCTTAAATATTTATTTTTTTCCAGCTGTTTTTCCCATCTTCCTATGTACGTTATCCATTTGTATTTGTTTTATGAAATATATTTGCATTTCTTACCCATTTTGCTAATTTTTCCATTTTTTAATTGTTTTGTAAGAATTCTTTAAATATTAACAACATTAACTCTATCGTATATATTGCAAATACTTTGTGACTTGCCCTTTAATTTTTTTAGGGTGTCTTTTTGCTGTGGAGAAGCTTTGTATCTCTACGTATTCATATCTAACAAGCTTTCTTTGTGACTCCTTCCCTTGCTTTTATGTTTGGGAAATTCATCTGTGGGATCATCCTCTAACCCGCTGCACCTTTGAAGTTTTTTTTTTTGATGGCTCCTTGTTTTATATTTAATTCTTTAAGCCATCTGGAATTAATTTTAGTCTAGGTTAAAGTGAAGGATCTAACTTCATCTTCCTCCCCCCTCCCCAAAGCTAACCATCTGATCTGGCTTTATGGACTAATCCTTTCCAAGCATTTAATGCATGACTTTCTCCCCCCGGTAGTCTTGAGGGTGGGGGAGCGGGAAGGGGAAGAGAGAAGGGAGAGAAAGAGATGGAGATTCTCTGAGCTACCCTCCAAAGCTGCCCAACAAGACCTGGGGTGGAGGTGGGGACCTTTTTTCCCCAGCAGCCTGTGACCCTCTGCAATGCACTGAAAGTTCCTGTGCACAGAGCAGCAATCCTCAGCAAGGATTAACAGGCCATCTCTAACCCTGGCCCCAAATCAGAGCACTCTGACACAACTTTGGTGCTGAAGTTATCAGCCCGAGTCTGGGGGGTGGTATCTCCACCTCAGGCACTCACGTGGGCGCAGCGTGCTTTGTTGAAGCATCGCACGGACTGTCCAGGTGAAGATCTCCCTCCAGGCTCCTCTCCCACGTGTGTGTATACGTGTCCCATTACTCAGGGATTTTCAGAGATTCCTCTGTCTGGTCATCTGTCTCCTGGAGACCACATCCTTGGCCACACCTTTAGCTAGTCCTGAGCTCCGCTTGCTGGTTTCTGCTCTGCCATGTTATTTGTCTACATATTTACCAGGTGGACAATGCGGGGTGTCAACCAGGACATTGGTCACCTTCCCTGCCCTCTAGGAACTCACAGTCTGAATAGCATGTGACCAAGAAATGTTTCACTACTACCTGATCCAGAGGATGACTGGCTGGGGGCTTCCTGCTTGGGACTGTGACCTTAAATCACCACTAAACCTACCGACATTTACTCAACCAGTGTTTCCAAAGTGCCTCCAATGTACCTGGACACTAGGCATTGGAGGAAAGCAGTGCAGGTGCATTTTAAGTAAATATATTCATATTCATATAGGTACAAATATCATTATAATGACAAATACATTTGTTTATATTTTGAGTACATATAAACATGATACAGTTGACCCTTGAACAACATGAGGGTCAGGGTCACAGCCGAAATTCCACATATAACTTTTGACTCCCCCCAAACTTAACTACTAATGGCCTTCTGCTGAATGGAAACCTTACCAATAACATAGTCAATTAACACATAATTTGTACATTATATACATTATATAATGTATTCTTACAATAAAGTAAGCTAGAGAAAAGAAAATGTTGTTCAGAAAATCATAAGAGAATGGATATCTAATAAGGACCTACTGTATAGCACAGGGAACTCTACTCAATACTCTGTAATGGCCTATATGGGAAAAGAATCTAAAACGGAGTGGATATGTGTACATGTGTGACTGATTCACTTTGCTGTACACCTGAAATTAACACAACATTGTAAATCAACTATACTCTAATAAAAATTTTTTTTAAAAGTGAAAAAAAAGAGAAAATCGTAAGGAAGAGAAAATACATTTACAATCATGTACTGTATTTATCTATATTGTAAATTTACATCATCTGCTTATAAGATGAATTGTCTATCAGTACCACAACAGTATTATCTTATATGATACAAAACAATGTAGATGTCATACGTATTACTAACACTAGACATCGAAAATGAAAAGATAATGTGAAAAAGAAATTCATATTTATTTACAAGTATAATGATTCCTGCATTGATAACGAAGAAGCAGCAATATAATTGTTTTATGCTCGCCTAATGTAATCGTTACAATTGCTTCACGGTAGCCAAGCCAAGCCAAGCCACTAATGAATGAATCATTATAAAATTTTCATGGCACACAGTGTTACAGTCATCTTCATAATATAATATTGGAAACATTGTTACATTTTTTAAAAACCACTTACCTGTGATGATAGGCTGATATGCAGTTTCTCCAGTTACCAGGGAGAGAGGCATACGGTACAGTAATGTAATTCTTTGAAAGCAAAGTTGTGAAACAGTAAGAAAACTAACACATTATTAATTTTATATCCAATATCACTCACTTTATGCCTATGTAAGGATAGATTCATATCTATATTTTATGCATATATTTTATTATATATGCATATATACATATATATACATATATTTTATTCATGACATTCTTAACTTTTTCTTCCTTTTTTCGCTATTTCTAGGCTATGCAGTTCATCTGAGAGTTTTTTCTTTTTTCTTTTTTTTTTTAAATTAATTTATTTTTATATATATATTTTTTATTTTTTTGGTTGTGTTGGGTCTTCGTTTCTGTGTGAGGGCTTTCTCTAGTTGCGGCGAGCAGGGGCCACTCTTCATCGCGGTGCGCGGGCCTCTCACTGTCGCGGCCTCTCTTGTTGCGGAGCACAGGCTCCAGACGCGCAGGCTCAGTAGTTGTGGCTCACGGGCCTAGCTGCTCCGCGGCATGTGGGATCTTCCCAGACCAGGGCTCGAACCCGTGTCCTCTGCATTGGCAGGCAGATTCTCAACCACTGGGCCACCAGGGAAGCCTCTGAGAGTTTTTTCAATTGACATAAATCTCAAAAAATTTTTCCAATATATTAATTGAAAAAAATCCGCATATAAGTGGACCTACACAGTTCAAACCCGTGTTGTTCAAGGGTCAGCTGTAGCTCGTGAAGTCTTTCCCGGCTAACTTCCCACTACCATGGCTGGGATAACCAGACACTGGATCAGTGTCACCCCCAGGAAACGGCAGCCCTGGGAGCCAACCCTGAGGCAACCTGTTCAGGTCCTGCCTCAGTTTCCCCTCTCAGGTTCACGGCCCTTGATCATGATGGGTCAGTGCATCACCAGCCATCATTTTCCCCCCTTTCGCCCCATCCCCAAACGTATCCATCTCCCTGCACCTCGTCTTGGCCTTTTATCATCCTAACTCTAAGGATCCATCTGCGTTACTTCTCTTTCCTTTCAATTCCCTTGCTTCCTGCTTGCATCCGCCAGCATATCTGCCTGTGCCCGGGCCCAGATGGCTCCTACTCTTTCTACAGCTACATTTGCAAAATGATGACCTTTGTATAGGATGCTTTTGGCCCTCAGCCCAGAAGGGTGCAAGCATAGTACGTGTAAAATGGGGTGTGGTGGCTTTTATCCTAAAGTTCGATCAACATGTGCACACGACATGCCAGGTGAGAGAGGTCACATGTGCAAAGATTTGCACATTAGTATCATAATAAGCTTTGAAGGATTTTGCTTTTATTTCTCCCTTATTTTCCTCCCTCCCACAATATAAATATTATTGACATTCCTAATGGATGATTTTTTTTTTTTTTTTTAATTAATTTATTTATTTATTTATTTTTGGCAGTGTTGGGTCTTCGTTTCTGTGCGAGGGCTTTCTCTAGTTGTGGCAAGTGGGGGCCACTCTTCATCGCCGTGCGCGGGCCTCTCATTATCGCGGCCTCTCTTGTTGCGGAGCACAGGCTCCAGACGCGCAGGCTCAGCAATTGTGGCTCACGGGCCCAGTTGCTCCGCGGCATGTGGGATCTTCCCAGACCAGGGCTCGAACCCGTGTCTCCTGCACTGGCAGGCAGACTCTCAACCACTGCGCCACCAGGGAAGCCCCGATTTTTTTTTTTAACCAAAGAAAAACCTTTGTCTTCGGCAGACAATCTTTCTGCGAGAATATCTGAGGAAAGTTTGGGTGCTTCTACTGCGAGGTTTGATGTCTGCATTTCCAAGGTCACGTGGAAAGTGGTTTGTGGTCGGTTCATATGTCTCTAAAGTGTGCGCGGGGGAAACAGATGTAAAGCACATTTTAAAAAGCATGTTCTTTTTTAGGTAGACCCAGATCCCTTTGTTCAGGGAGTGTCAATCTGCCTACCTGCCTACCTCTTCCTCCCCTGATGCAGCCACGTGAGCACAGCTCACAAAGCCCACCTAAAAAGAATAATAATAACAACAGTAACATTGTGACATCAGCTGCCATTCCAGTCCCTGGGTGCCAGGCACTTTGCTTGGTACTTTATGTGGATCGTTCCATTTAACCTTCACAGCAGCTCACTGAAGCAGGAACTCTTTTTGTCATACCCATTTACAGATTGGGAAACAGAGGCTCAGAGAAATTCAGAAATTAGTTCAAAGCCACATAGCTAGTCGGTGGCAGAGCTGGGGTTTGAACCAGGCTTCCTGGCTCCAGAGTCCCCATTCCTGAGCCTCTAACACTAAGGCTTAGTTCACAGGGCTGCGGTAGAACAGCCCCATGCATGCCTGGCCCCTACCAAGGGCACTGAATTGTAGCAGTGGTGGTGGCTGGTGCCGGGATTTGTGACTTACTGTACGGCTGTCCCCAGGCCATGTCCCGATGGGGTGCTGGTGCCTCCCCCTCATGGCTGGAGTCACCTGATGTCCACCTGTGGACTCGGGCCCTGTTTTCAAGAGCAGGGCTGAGCTGTGGGCAGGCCCTCCAGAAGGACAAAGCCTTCAGTTTTTCACCTTTGAGTTAATCTGACATGGGCCCCCCTCCCCTCTTTTTGTTTGTCTCTGTCCTTCCAGTTGGGTGCCACCTTGGGCCCAGTTCTCCACCTCCCACCATGTCACCACCTGGTGCAGGGGCTTCCCGGACCTGGGGCCGCTCTCTTGCCAGCCCGGCCACTGAAGTGCTGCTTCCTGTGGACTTAGCCCCCTGCTGCCAGCACTTCTGTGCATCACCTTGGTGACTGGGCCTGGGTCTGGCTGATTTGTCTGGAAGCATCACCTGCCTACAGGCCTGCATAACCAGAGCTGAGGCCATCGGCTTCTAGGGTAATTGGGAACCTAAATTTCCCCTGGGTCCTCTGTAACTTTGGCAGAGAAGGGGGGACCACAGTGTAAAGCGAAAGAGAGAGAAAGCATGGCCAGAGAGAGAAGCTGGGGTGGGAGAAGGGTGGGAGATGGCTCCTGGGGAAGGTGGCTTTGAGCAGGTGAGAGGGTGGGCGCTGCCATGTCGATGGCTCCCGTGTGGCCTTGGGTGGGGCTGGAGGGAACCACTGGCTGTGCTCCGTGCCTTCGTTGGGATGCTCTGCACATCATCTTGGTTCCCTCCCAGTTGCCAGGAAACACTTGGGTTGCATCCGGCATCAACGCAGCCCCTGGGTCCAGAAGCAGCCTCTGCAGCTGTAACAGGCACCTGTCACGCCTCCCCAGCCGAGGGGGCCCGTCTGAGCCAGGGCCGTGCCCAGCTGGTTCACCAGTCAGCACTGGCACTAGGGCTCAGAAGCTCACCAGGTATTCCTGTGCATCGTGAGCGGTGATTTGCAAAACAGGGCCTGCACTGTGAATAGGCACGTTCAGTTTAGTCCCGTGTCCACAGCGAACTGTGCCTGCAAACAGAATCTCCAGGGGAGCTTGTTAAAAAGGTTGATTCCTGGGCCAACCCCAGGTACCCAGAAGCTTGATCAAATCCAACCCTTACTCTGTGCCAAGAACTACCCTATGCCCTTTACACGTGTTAATTCACTTAGACTTCACGGCCCTGTGAGGTGAATGCTGCTATTATTGTTCCCATCTTACACATGACGAAACTGGCACAGAGAAGGTGGGTAACTTGCCCAGTCACGCAGCTCATAAGTGGCAGAGCCATACCCAGCTCTGAACCCAGATTGCATAGCTCCAGAACCCTCTGTCCGGTCAGTTTGAGAATGTGCTGTCTCAAACAGAGAAGACTTTCCACTCTCAGGACTAGCTTTTCAATCTGCTGGGCTGATTAGTGTTCAAGTCATAAGATTAAAGAAAACCTCATTGATCTATAAAATTCATATTAATCCAACAATTGCACTCCTTTCACCCACAGGAGTTGAAAAGTTATGTCTATACAAAAACTTGCACATGGATGTTTATAGCAGCTTCATTCATAATTGCCAAAACTTGGAAGCAACCAAGATGCCCCTCAGTAGGTGAATGAATAAATAAACTGTGGTACATCAGACAATGGAATATTATTCAGCACTAGAGAGAAATGAGCTATCAAGCCATGAAAAGACATGAAGGAAACTTAAATGCATGTTACTAAGTGAAAGAAGCCAATCTGAAAAGGCTACGTACTGTAAGATTCCAACTGTATGACATTGTGAAAGAGGAAAAACTATAGAGACAGTAAAAAGATCAGTGGTTACTGGAGGTTGGAAGGGAAGGAGTGATGAATAGGCAGAGCACAGGATTCTTAGAGCAATGAAACTACTCTGTATGATACTATAGTGGTGGATACATGTCCTACATTTGTCCAAATGGGCTTTGAGTGATAATCATTTGTCAGTGTAGGTTCATCGATTGTAACAAATGTACCACAGTGCTGGGGCATGTTGATAATGGGAGATGCTGTGTATTCATGAGGGTGGGGAGTATATGGGGGGAGTATACGGGAAATCTCTGTACCTTCCACTCAATTTTGCGGTGAACGTAAAACTGCTCTAAAAAATAAAGTTTATTTTAAAAAATAATCACAGTATGTGGTTCTTGGTTCTTGGTTGATCAGTCATCTCACTGTCCTCTAAATGGGATGGAATTTTCGTTCCAAACTCTGTAACAAGGTTCTGAACCTATTTGGGAGTCATTTACCATTTTGAGAATCTGATGAAAGTATGGATTCTCTCCTCATAAAAAGGCACTTACACACAAACACACATGCACATTTTATATGTAATAGCAGAGATCCCCAGGAAACCTACGAACCCCATGTTAAGAACCCCAACCTAGAAAAACATGTTAATCTTCCCCTCAGCCCTGCCCCCCTGCTCCTGCCTTTATGCTTGTCTCTTTTAAAATTCTTGGTAAGAAAGAAAGAATATTTAGGAAAATTATTTGATTGGAGGCAAAGTAATTAAGGCACAGTTTTACTTTTCCTTGGTACTTATAAGCATTCATCTCAATTAAAGTGCTCATGATGAGACCAGAACTTGGGGCTGCCAGGAGACAGGATGAGACAGGGATTATGAAAGGTCACTGCTCGCTGAACCCGGGCTGCTTAGTACTGAAGCGACCCTCTGCCTTGAGTAGCTTAAAAAGATTCTCTCCGGCAGCAGATGTGGGGTGTGTGTTTTTTTTTTTCTTTGAAGTCAGCTTTTGTCATAAACTATGGAGTTATATTACTGTGTGTTATTCAACAAATGTTCTTTTCCTCCAGTTCTACCTTGGGTAAGTATAAATCAATTAAGAAATACACTGTGATGGTTAGTTTTATATGTCAACTTGGCCAGGCTATAGTGCCCAGTTATTTAATCAAACACTAGTCTAGGTGTTTTTGGGAAGGTATTTGTAGAAGCGGTTAACATTTACATAAGTTGACTTTAAGTAAAGGAGATTACCCTCAATAAGGTGGACGAGCCCCATCCAGTGAGTTGAAAGGCCTTAGGAGCAAAGAACTGAGGTTTCCCGGGGAAGAAGAAACTCTGCCTCGAGACTGTAGCCTCAACTCTTACCAGAATATCCAACCTCCCAGCCCGACCTATAAATTTGGGACTTGGCCTCACAACTGCATGAGCCTATTTTTCAAAATAAATCCCTTAGATGGAGAGATGGATGGATGGATAGATCCATTGATCAATTGATAGATAGATACAGATCTAGATCTATCTCCCTGTCAATCTATCGATCCATCCATCTTTCACCTAATCTATCCATCCATCCATTTGCCTGTATCTCCTATTTGTTCTATTCCTCTGGAGAACCCTGACTGATGCACGACCCCAAAACCCAGCGATCCATGTGGATGACAATTGCTCCCTAACGAATGAAAGACCTATATGTTATCAAATGCCACCTGCTTATCCACACGGCAGGCTCAGAGCTCCTGGCCCCTGGGAGGAGAGACGTGAGCTCAGAATGGTCAGCTGGGAGGCAGGCAGTCACCTCGGTGCTCCTGCAGCTTTCCTGTGCAGTGGTGTCACTGAGGCCAGTGTGGGAGGTGAGGGGTGAGGTGGGGTTTGTTTAAAATGCAAACTCTCAGAGTCCCACCTCCCAAAGTTCTAAATCTATGCGTCTGGGATCAGACCTCTGCATTTTAACAGTCCCTCAGATTGATTCTACCACAGGTGAGCCTTTGAGAAACAGAGCTTACAGGATAGCCTCCAAGCCCCAGACCAGACTGAAGCCTGCTCTCCACCCCCAAGACTTCCCCGTCAGTCCCTCAAGTTCCAAAGCTGGGAGCAGGGGGTCCAGTTTTTACCCTCTGTGTCTCTTGACAAGATTAGTGGCCTGGCTGTGCCTGTTGACACCCAAAGGCTTAATACCAGGGAAGGCAGATGCCAGGCACTGTGGCTTCCATGGTGTAGCAGTTAAGCTTATGGACTCTTAGACGAGACTGCCTAGGATTCAGATCCCAACTTGGTCTCTTACAGTCTCTACAGATTCTTCTCCTTCTCCCTCTTCTTCTGCTTCTCCTTCTTCTTCTCCCTCTCTCCCTCCTCTTTCTTCTTCTTTTTAACTGACTATTTTTATAACTGCATGTCACACGATTTCTCTTCCCCTGCAGTTGTGATACTGGCATACAGTGGACTTGCTGAACTTGCCAATCCAATAGCACTTCTGGTTTTCCCGCCACAATCCAAAGTTTAAATAGTAAAATATGAATGTTTTGGTCTTGATACCCTGGTGGTTTCACAGTTGGATACTGATCTGCAGCCTCATTTTATGTTGCAAATCTTACTGCGTAAGGCAGAAAGGAAGCCAGGACTCACACCAGGCACGAGCCCTACAACAATCACCAGCCTGGGGGCTTCCCTTCCCATGACCTGCCGCTCCGGGTGCCTGTGGCGGAGCTTTGTCCCTCCTCCAGCCGAAGGGCTGGCCCATCCCTGCCCAACCTCAGGATGTGTGTTCTCAGCAGATGATGGGAATGTTGTTGGCCTGCATTTGCAAGTGATGAATGGGGCTGACCTAACGTTGCCCTGGAGCTGAACTAAAGTCTTTCATGGGAAGAGAGCAGTCAGGAGGCAGGGTGGGTTTCTGGGGCAGAAGGAGGAGGAGGATGGGGGTGGGGTGGTCATAAAACAAGAAGATAAGGAGGCACAGTGTTTGTTCAGGTGATGCAGCTCTCCTGGCCCTCAGATGGTACTGAGGCCCCTCATCCTTCCAGCACTTGCTTTCTCCCGGCACTCCTTACCTCTGGCCTCTCCTAGAAATGGGCTGGGAAAACATCTGGAAAAACAGTACTGGGCTGTGCTGGCCAGTGAAGGAGGCCTTGTGGAGTCTGTTTAGTTTTTAGGTTCTGATTTTATCTTGTTTATAAAATCCATCTGCAGAGAGGAGGGAAAGGGGAGTGGGTGCTGGGGAACAAATAACTTCAGGCTGCTACGAGATTGGGTGTATTTCTGGCAGACGTGGCATCTCTCCTGGGTCTGGGGCTTGCTTTGCCCATCGCACTGCTCCCAACATCTCCTCGGGGCAGCCTGTCGGCTTATCTGAGAGCAACCCACAGGAAGCCTTTATTCGAAGAAGAAGCTGGAACTCAAGGCTTAAACTCCAGTGTTGGGATCACTACCAAGTTCATCGTCCAGCTCGTCCACTCCCATCAACTGAGGAGACCTCGGGTGTATCTAACCTGGGCTGGGCTCGTCTCGGAAGACCTGGTCCAGATAGCTGCCACCTGCTAGTGTGTGAGTTCATTCACCTCTCTAAGTCTCAGTTTTCTCATCTGGAAAGTAGAGGTGATGCCTTAAGGACTGCTTGTGAGAGCCTGGCATATAGTGAGGGCTCAAAAGATGCTGGCTGATGGCATTATTTGTGACTCTGAACAAGTGCCCATTTCCTTCCCTGGCATCTTCTCCCAACCTTACAGGGTTGCTGGAGAATTGATTGTGACAAAAGCTGTGAACACACCTTGCAAATATGACTTGAATTCCACTCTAACGCAAGGATTACGATTATTGCCTGCTTAACCCACACCATGCTGCTGTTCATCTTTGCCTCTCTATCTGGAATGCCCTCCTCCTCCCCCATTTTCTGCTTAATGGATCCCTACTCAACTAAATGTCATTCCCTCCAAGAAGCTCTCTTCTGCCTCCTCAGGTTTTTGACCATTTCCCTCACTGAATACAAAGAGTTGTAGTTACAGGTTTACAACATGACTCCACCACTAGAATCTAAGCTCTTCTGAGGGCAGGAACGAAGTCTTTACTTTTGTAAATCCTAAGGTCTAGCAGAATACTTTTCACGGAGTAAGGAACAGTGAATAAATGGATGATTGGATAGACGGATGGATAAATGGACAGATGAATAGGTAGATGGATGGATGGGTGGATAGATGGAGGGATGGATGGATGGATGGAAAAGTGGTTGAATGGATGGAAAATTTGGTAGACATGCCTCAAGAACTCCCAACAGTTGATATCTCTCTCAGCTGTCTCAGAATATTGTGCTAAAATTATTCCCTTGTCTTCAGCTAACATTAATCAGTGATCTGTACAATAAGCTTAGGAGGACTGATGGACTTTTAGCGAAAGGTTAGTTCACTCAACTTCTCACCTAAAATATGGTCCTGGGAGATTCCAGCCTGCATTTGCTCCCCTTCAGGGGAGTCTGCCTACAGCAGGTTGGATACCTGTCCCAGTTGGGAGTTACGGTATCTGCCCCATTTTTTAAAAATTAATTAATTAATTAATTAATTTTTGGCTGCTTTGGGTTTTCGTTGCTGCGTGCAGGCTTTCTCTAGTTGCAGTGAGCGGGGGCTACTCTTCGTTGCGGTGCGCAGGTTTCTCATTGCGGTGGCTTCTCTTGTTGCAGAGCACAGGCTCCAGACGCACGGGCTTCAGTAGTTGTGGCCCACGGGCTTAGCTGCTCCACAGCATATGAGATCTTCCTGGACCAGGGCTCAAACCCGTGTCCCCTGCATTGGCAGGTGGATTCTTAACCACTACGCCGCCAGGGAAGTCCCTCTGCCCCATTTTTTAAACTCCCATGGAAGATCTACCATGGAAAACCTGACCAAATACATCATGACCTTGGGGATCAGAAAGGGTTTCTCAGCATCCTTTATGAATCTCTCAGGCGGTGGAAGAAAATTACCCTCTCTTGCTGAGACGGAACATGGTATTTAACAACAATTGCTGGATTGGAAACCAGGACCTCTGCTCTTGGCCTGGTTCTGCCACTAATTTGCTCTGGGATTTGGGACCAGTCACTTCACCTCACTAGACCTCAGCCTCTTTGGGAAAACAATGGGGACTTTGTGAATGTCAAGGTCCCGTTCAGCTCTACAGGCTGTGATTCTACATTCAGCAGGGCCAGCAGGCTCCGGAGGGAGACACAATGCCTGGACCAGGCCCTCAACCTGCTCCTTCACGACTTTGGGGGCTCTATCAGCCCTCCTGGCCTGCCCACGGCCTGCCCGAGGACGCCCCCAGAGGGGAGGACACAGCCAAGGTGGATACTGTTTAGCACAGTGGTTACTAGCACAGAGCTCAGCTCCACCGTCTATAGCGCTGCAGCCTCGGGCAAGTTTCTTAATCCATCTGTGCCTCACTTTCCTCGTGTGTGAGATGGGCTCCTGAAAGGATCCCCCCCCCCCACCCCCAAAGCAGGTAGAGGATGAAAGACGCAACACACGTGAAGTGCCTCACACAGAGTGAGGGCTGGGGGGATGCGAGCTGTTATCATGGAGTCTCTGGGAGATGGTGGTGGAAGCCACGGCTCCTGGCCTTCCATCCTGGATCCTCCCTGAGGGCTCAACCCCAGGATGCTGAGGTCCGTGGATTCTGGTATCTAAAGGTGCATTCGCCTACGCACTGCTGGCATGAAATTGGGCCGAGGACGGAGCCCTACTGACTTGAATGAAACCCTTGTCTGAATAAAGGGAGCCCAGTTCTGAAAGCCGGTCATTAGGAGGTGGCGGAGCAGGGCTTCTGGCTGCCCAGGCGCCTCTTTCTCTATTTCTTCCTTCTGCCCTTGTAGCCCTGTGGATGCTTTTATCTGAACAGAGGGGTTCTGACCACTGACCGGGAGATGGCCGCCCTCTCCCTGCCTGGTGATCATTCAAAAGTGCAGCAGAGCTAGAGCCTCCTGGGCCCAGGAAGTTGCCCCACACCTGATCATTTCAAGAATAGCCTTGTCTCCCAGCAGCAACCTTTCAGCTGCCAGGCCCCTGCATGCACCCGAGTAACAGGGCAGCAAAGTGGGCCATCGCCCACAGAGAAGGTAACAAACGTGGCTGTCCCTGGCAGGCCAGAAAAGGAGCCCTGAGTTGGAACTGCAGTCTGTTCGGGTACCACACGCTGGGAGCCGAGACAATACACATGTGCTGTCCCGCAGGCTGGGAGGCTGGGAGGCTGGGAGGCTGAGGTCAAGGAGTCAGCAGGGTTGCTGCCTCCGGAGGGCTGTGAGTGAGAAGTTGTTCCAGGCCTCTCCTTTAGCTTCTGGTGCTTTCCAGGCACTCTTCACTGTTCCTTGGCTTGGAGATGCATAAGCCCCATCTCTGCCTTCATTTTGACATGGCCTTCTCGCCGTGTGCGTGTCTGCATCATAATTTCCCCCTTTTATAAAGACACAGTCATTGGATTTGGGGCCACTTCACTGCAGTGCGGCCTCATCGTAACTAATTACATCTGCAATGACCCTGTGTCCAAATGTTGGTCACATTCTGAGGTACTAGGGGTTAGGACTTCAACATGTGAATTTTGGGGGGACAGAAACAATTTAACCCATAACAGCTGGTTTTTCCATAGGGAGAGGGCAGTATTGGGTCCACATATGCCTGTGTTTCAAAGCTCGTGGGAGACCATCACGGAGTGTTTCCTAGGCCTCTGCGTAGAAAGGAGCTTGGAGGTCCAGATGATCTAGGCTCTGCTGATGGGTCACCTCTCTGCCACCCACGCTGGTGACTGTCCATTCTGAGTGTGAGTACCTCTAGCAAGGGGAACTTACTCCTACCTTCCCCCTCCTCGGGCCGCTCTTAAATAGAGCTCAAATCTTTCTCAGTAGCTCCATCCAATTTATCCCTCGTCTACAGTTAACATTAATCAGTGATCACTACAATAAACACAGGAGGACTGATGGACTTTTAGCTATTGTCACTGTAACCCAGACCAAGCCGAGTGCGGCACCAGGCCCTGTGGGTGGGAAAGGTGCCCCGGGCTGGCACTGGAAGATCCCGAAGGGATCCTGTCTTTGTGATCCACTCCAAGACCTTGATGGATGAGCTTGGACCAGTCATCTGGCCTTGACAAAATGGGACATTGTAAGTAGTCAATCAAATAAGACATGTGAGGGAGGAGGGGCCCATAGTGGATTCTCAGAGGAGTGAGGTGAGCAGGGGCAGAGCCTGGGAGGGAGGGCTCACAGGCTCCCACCACCCAGCTGGGTGACCATGGGGAGGTTACTCACCCACTCTGGGCTCCCAAGTCCTGGGTGTAGGCATAACAGCACCTGCCCGAGGGGCTCTTGAGGATGATGCATGGTGTGGCCAGCACTGGAAGGGGTGTGGGCAGGAAGTAGGAGCCCCAAGTTGGCGTCCTCTCCCAGACGCTGGGCACCCTGACCCGGGCCAAGTCACCAGATCCACTTGTGTCCCTCTTTCCTCCTCAAAGTGAAGTTGATGAGAGCTGGGTCTGAATCGAGCAGACACTTGTGATGTGATCTGAAAATGAGAAAATGCTATTCAATGCCTTATTATCTCATTGGATTCCACACCTCGGGAGGTGAAAGTCCTTCTCCACGCTTTGTGGGTTGGCTCCCCAGCCCACTGTATCCCCACTGAAGAAGGCGGAAGGGCAGGCGGAGGTCAAGAGTCATGAGGGAAGGAAGGGAAGGCAGTCAGGCAAGTCCGTTGCATTCTGCTCTCCCAGCCTGAGCTCCCAGGATGAGCCTATTCACCCAGCTCACTGGTCTCTGCGGGGCTCTGTCCTGCTCTGGCTCCGCACGCTCCAAGCTCAGAGAGCCCTGGACCAGAGCCTTCCCCCAGGCTCTCCATCCTCTCCCCATCCGCCTCCATGGGGAAGCTGCCTCCCGACGGCTTCTTCCCGCTTGGCCGGCCGTGAATGCACCACCATGTAATACTTGAGCTGAAAGGCCAGTTTCTCACTTGAGATCTCTGCAGCTGGGCAGAGTTGGGCAAAAAAAAAATTTTTTTTGTTTTAAATCAGTATTAGCTTTGCAACTTTCTTACAGTAAATTTGCTTTAAACTAAGATATTAAATCATTTACAAGGTCCCTCCAGAAATGATATACTATCTATTCTTCCATGGAAGGCAAGCAGTTTGGAAGACTTTTTTTAAAGAAAGGATAAAAGAACAATATAATATACCAGAAGAGAAGGCTAAAAAACATATTTTTCTAGAAAAACAAGAGATATTCTCGTTATAGTGTCTGGCTAATGGACATCAAAACCTTTTCAGGAAAATCTATGGCGATGAAGAGCCATCCCTTCGTTTGAGAGCTGTTAACTCTGGGAGGAGGGTGGCTCACAGAGAGCGGAGATGGCTGGGACCATCAAGTCTGCCCCACCAACTCTTGCATTTTTCCTGAAGAAGAGACTGCGGTCCAAGTGGTAACTGACGTATGTTTATTGAGCACCTCCTCTCTCCCAGGTCTTTACCTGAATTAACTCGGTTCTCTAATAGTTTTGCATGGAGACATTAGTATCCCCACTCTAGAGAGACAGAAGCCGAGACGTTGAGCACAACACAGACACTGTAGGCTCCCCAGGCCTTGCCCCTTCTGTACCAGCAATGCACGCATCACAGACAGAGCTTAGGGCGGCCTTTCTCCCAAGCTTGTGCTCCGGTGCTCCAGGAGGCTTGGGCCAAGCCTACCTCCATCTGGAAGGCAACAAGAGCTTGGGTGTGAGCCAGTGGTGGGAGCACGAAAGAAAAGGCAAAGAGGGGGCTGACAGGAGGGCCGGGGTCAGCCTCTGGGAGTGCCTCCCCAACCCTTGCTGTGATCACAGGAGAGAGGCTGGAGGACAATCTTTGTGAGGGCTCCCTGAGAGGCCGACAAGGCCCCAGGGAAACATCGGGCTCCATGGACCAAAGGCGTCATTCCCCTCAGGTGTCAACCCTCTTTGAAACTCTGTGGCTCCCCAAGGGTGATGGTCACTCTCATGGGCTATATTTAGGCCTCCACCATCTCCTTTGGAGACAGCATTATAATTTGATCACGTTCTCTCTCTCCCACGGACTGTGGCCTCTTCACAGTGCCCCACAAATGTTGACCTAATAAGGGACCCCTGCCCCCATCCACCCCACCCCAATAAAGGAGGAAGGAGAAGGCCCCGAATCTATTGCAAAAGGAGGTGCCTGGACAGAATGCACAGCAGAAACCAGCAAAGTACCTTGAATGTTTCAGCCGTGGGGCAGGAAGCAGCAGCCCCAGGGCCCCGCCTGGCCCTGGCGAGGACGCTGCCCTTCTTCAGGGCACTGGGCAGGTCACTTCCCCTCTTTGGGGTTCGCCCCCTCGTCTTTAACAAGGGCTGAGCACCTCCAGCACTTTCAGGGTAGCCAAGAAAACCAAGAGGACAGATGCCTGAAGATCAAATATTTTAGAATCTGCAGCATTCTTACAAATATACGGCGTTGTCAATGGTACCTAGTTATTTGGAGATGGGACCAGGCACATGGACTGACTGCTCTAGATTTTTAAAACCTTAAATAATTAATTTACACTCTGCCTTGTTCCAGAAAGTATTACAACTGGGCGGCTAAAAATTTCCAGTAACTTCTTTTCTGTATCCCCAGAGTAACTCATTTTTATTGCAGAAAATTTAGAAAACGCAGATTTTAAAAATGTTAACCATCATCTGCCCCCATCCTCGTACTCACTGTATCCATTTTAGTATTTACTCTTCTGGGCTTTTATTCTGTGCATCGAGACACTTTTAAATATTTACTTAACGAAAACAGGATCTTACTACGTGATTGTTTTTGAACTTGTTTTGAACTTTCTCATGAATTGGGAATATCTAACCATGTCAATAAATAGAAATTTGCAATTATAATTTTTAGTGGCTCCTAGTATTCCATTATAAGACTGTGCATACATTTGAAACAAATCATTGATTGTTTTCTCTACTGTTTTTTCTAGGTTTTCATTACTATAAGTATTAATAGTAGATTAAATGTCTTTATGCAGAGTGTGGATCAAGATCTAAAGATAAGAAGCATGGTTCCCTTGGCCTGGTGGAGGGCCCTGTGGATGGGAGTTGAACTAAGTATTTTTGAGAGACGCTCTTCCCAAAAGAACCACATAGAGCAATGAGGTACTGCAGCAAGGGTGCTAACCTTCCAGAAGGACCAACCAGTGTCTTCATTCCCAAGCAAGTTGGCCACCACTCACTACTGAGAGGTGGTAAAATATATTGCTTCTGCTATACTAGTGGGAAATTTCTAGCCAAATCTTTTTTTTTTCCGGACAAAGAGTTTTAGAATGTAATTTGTCTATAATTTGACAAATTTGTAGATTTTTTTCATCTTGTAGCAGTTTTTATTTTTTATTTTTGTATTTTTTTATCTTTTGATTCCCTTGCTGACTCCTGGCTCAGCCCTCTCCCACCACAGAACACTCTAGCGATGACCTTCACCTTTATACTGCTAAGGATGAGTCTGATAGCCGTCTCCTTCCCTGATGTCCCAAGGACTAAGGTCCATCTCCTGCATGGATCTTTTAACATATTTTCTCTTGGCTTGAGGGAGGTATCTGATGATTCTCTCATAAGAAATACAGCCTCTCAAAAAAAAAAAAAAAAAGATCTAAAGGTAAATGAAATAGTGAAAAGAAATCATGGTTTCTCCCACTGCATTCCCTTGTCTGGTTCAGATTAGAAAATAAAAATAGTAAAATCATAAAAAAGGTTCAGCAAGATTCTGGTTTATCTAAGATGATACTCTTCTGGTCCTTTTTTGAATATCAAATATATGTCTTTTCTTTTTTATTTTTATGGAAGTAAAGTTGATGTATAATATTACATAAGTTACAGGTGTACAATATAGTGATTCACAATTTTTAAAGGTTATACTCCTTTTACAGTTATTATAAAATACTGGTTGTATTCCCCATGTTGTACAATATATCCTTGTAGCTTATTTTATATGTAATAGTTTGTACCTCTTTACCACCTACCCCTATATTGCCCTTCCCCACTTCCCTCTCTCCTACCCCTACAGTTCTTTTATTTTAAAAGAAAAAGCTTTCTTTGCTCTGCTGATGCCTAAGCATGTGCTTAACTTTCTCTCTTTGTGCTTTTACACCAGCAGTTCTTAGAATGACTTCCCCAAAGGAGATGAATCTTTGCAAGACTGTGAAGACTTAATACCTAATTGTCTTCCAGAAACATGTTACCAGTTTATATTTTTTGGAGGTGAACCTATTTCTCCACACCTTCTTTGCTAATCTTTTAGGCCAAAAGTGGCTTTGTTTTTGTGTGCATTCTATTGACTAAGGAGGTTGAATGCTTTTTTTCATATCGGCTGTATGCACTTATTGTAAGAATGGTTAGTTCTTATTTTATACTGAACTATTTGCCTCTTTCTTTTGTCTGTCAGTATAGCTTTGTATTTTAAGATCTTAAATTCTATGTATGTCACATGTGTCCTAGCTATTTTCCCAGATGTAATTTGCCTTTCATGTTTCTTCATTTTTTAGATTTATGAGACTAAAATATTTTTTTATAATCATTTATCCCAGGATGTTACTTTATTGATATTTCCTTTGGTGTTATGCTTAGAATGCTTTTCCTACTACAAGTTTACATAAAATTTTACCTCTTTTTCCTTCTGGTACCTTTACATTTTTTAAAAAAATACATAAACCATGTGCAAGTTATTACCATGGATGTTATGAGGAGGAAATCCAGCTTGATTTTTTCCAAATGGTTAGCCAGTTATTCCAAAATGATATATTGACTGGTTCATTCTTCCCCACTTAATTGGAATTCCATCTTTATCATATCTGATTATTTATTATAAGTAGAGCTCTTTCTTTACTTTTCATTCTGTTCCTTATCTGTTTGTTCCTAAGATAGTATCATTCTGTTTATATTTTTGTCACTTAAAAAAATATGTTTTAATATCCGGTAAAATCAATGCTCCTCCTTTTTTTAAAAAAAAAATCTCGACCGGTTTCACACATTCTGCCAGTTGAACTTTAAAATCACTGTCAAGTTCCAAAAATAATTTCATTGGGATAGAGACCGGAATTCTAATGAATGTATTAGTTAGTTTGGGATGAATAAATGTGTTTACGATGTTAAGTTTTCCCAATTCTATTTTTTCTAGTAAGTTTTAAAAAACTTATTCAGTAAAGTTTGTAGTTTTCTGACTTCAGATCCTATATACCACTTGTTTCCTCAGTATTTTATATTTTTGTTGCTACTGTGAGCAACCTTTCTCTCTCTCTCTCTCTCTTCCTTCATGTTTTCTTAACAGCCACACAATGTTGTTAGTCGGGTCTCCATGAAGGCAGGGGCTCAGGGCCCGCAGGCCATCTGAGATCATCTTTTCCCTCATTAATGTCAAAGCTGAGAGCTCTGGTGGAAGGTTCTTCATGGACTTAAATTTGTTGGAAGCTTCTGGGAATTCATAGAACACTCTTTCAGAATCTCTCACTACCCCTAGATGTGATAAAGCAAAACACAGCTCTCCTGGACATTTTCATTTGCTCCTCTCTCCAGGCAGTGTGCACTCAATTTTCTCTTCAGATGCTTCTGAAAGGGAAATCCAGACACCCCAACCTCACTCTGGGATGTCCAGACTGAGGGGTCCTTGATGGTCTGTTTCACCCTTCCGTGCATCTGTCACTCCTAGAACAGTGATGGGCACAAAATTAGGACTCATAACATGAATAGTTGACTTGGACCACTTGGAAACCAGACTATATTCAATGGTCCTCAAGTCTGGCTGAATATTAGAATAATCTAGGGAATTTTAAACACTACTGATGCCTAAGTCCTAGCCTTGGAAAGGCTGGTTCAACATCAGGGATTGGGCATCAGTATATTTTAACCCCCTCCCTCCTACCCCTGCCCCAGGGGACTCTAATGTACAGCCAGGGCTTAAAACCACTGCTTTAAATTCTGCCCAAATTATTCATCAAATTCTCATTTACAAGCAGCAGAAACAAACTATGGATAATTTATGCAAAAAAAGGAATTTATTTAGACAATATTTAAATTAATATCTTTGGCCTTTGGGTAGGCCAAAGAACAGTACATATGTCCCACAGCATATTGTAGACTGGTACCGTGGTAACACTACTGCCCACGGCTGCACACATATACCCAGGGGCAGATCTGGATTTTGAGGAGCTGTTCTTTAACAAAAAATCATGAACAGAAAATTAGGCACAAAAGTAAATATTTAGAATGAGAGAAGATAAATCACAAAAATTAAATATTTAAAAAGCTGATAATACCATAAACATCACAAAATCTAGAATACTACATAATAGTTTAATTATTTGCCTGACACACTTCACATTGTATTTTTCCATTTCATTTTTGGGTTATGTAAGAATAGGGTTATAAAATGTAATTTATAATATTTTCTATAGAGAGAACAGATAATTCAGTCTTTTATCATGGTTGATCCAAATTTCTTTTCTAAGCAACTTTTAAAATATAGAAGAGTTTTAGATTTACAGAAAATGTGAGGATAGTGAAAAGAGTTCCTGTATAACCCTCATCCATTTTTCTCTATCATCTATTTGTTATGAATGAATCAATACTGAAACATCATTATTAAATAACTCCACACTTTATTTGAATTTCATTAGTTCTTCCCTAAGCTCTCTTTTCTGTTCCAGGATAACACATCACATTCGTTTAGTCACCATGTCTCCTTAGGCTCCTCTGGGCTATGATAGTTTCTCAGACTCTCCTTCTTTTTGGTAACCTGGACAGTTTTGAGTTTTATAAGTATTTTGTAGAATGTCCCTCAATTTGGGTTTGTCTGTTTTTCTCATGGTTTGATAGAGATTCTAGGTTTGGGAGAGGAAGACCACACAGACAAAGGACCACTTTCATCCCATCTCAGCCACCTGGCTGAGATCCAAATTTGTTTCATATTTTTTATAATTTAGAAAAGTTTCTTTCAGCTTCATACTCATTATTGGCAACGTCGTGTAAAGTTGTTGGATTGTTGTCAGATTTGGGAAAACCTCTATCAAATTTCTTTTGTGATCCTGAAGGTTTAGAAGGATTTCCCACAGACGAGCTTCTGGCTCTGTGCATTTGTATCTTATTTCTCCTCTGCTCTCCACATAGTTCAGGACCTGGCACTAAGGAAGTATCCTTTTGCAATACAAATTCTGGCCCTGCACCTTCCTGACCAGAGGCTGGGTGAATTGTCACAGTGAGAGGTTGAAATGCTCCTGGCAGCCATTCTGACCTCAGGATGGATAGCAAAGACTATGGAAACAATCATGAACCACATAAACGTGTCACCCTAAGCCCAGACTAACTGTACCCTAACTCAACTTCCCCCTCATTAGCTTGTTCTCCCAAAATGCTGCAGCCACACCAACATCACGTAGTCCAAAAGGAAGTGTGACAAAGGGTTAGTTGGAGAGGAAAGAGTCTTAACCAATTTCACTTAAAATATCTGGCTTCTGCAGATTTTACAAAAATGTGTCAACACGTTGCTGGAACCCGATTCCAGGCTTTGGAAGAAGCTCATTCAACTGAGGAGGCCTGAAGGTAAAGAGTCATTGGATTCGCTGTTAATCTGGCTTTGCAAATGCCTCAGTGGGCACTGCTGACCCCGTTGGCCATGGACCCCAAATGCAGCAGTTTGAACCACTAGCCTCACTGTCTCTGAAAATGAGATGAGAAGATTCTCCCTTGTGCTTGCTCTGGGATGTCACCTCCTTCCAAGTCACACTTTGGGCAGGTGTTTTTGATTGGCTGAGCCTAGATCATATGACTTCGCCCCAGCTGTGGGGAAGGCTGGGGATGTATCTGTTAATTTGAGCTTATAAAGGTGGGGATAAGCTCTTCTGGTGTGGGATCCCCCAAACTAAAGAGGAAGTTTCATTACTTGTATTTGCATAAAGAAACATAAAATGATACAAACGTAGTTACCTCTGGGGGAAGGGTATATACAGGAAGATGAGGAACACGACTTCTCAATGTGTACATTTGCATGTCATTTTGAGTTTTAAAACACTTGCATATATTATCTAGTCAAAAATTAAAATTTTTAAAGGGTAATATAATCATATTACCAAATGTCACAAATCTAGATAACTTCTTTCTTTAATCAACATTCTCAGCAAGGATTAAAAACACAACTCTACAAAGTGCACCACATTTAAATCTGTGTGATTTAATGCCACCAAATCCATCAGTCTGATCTGTTACCTCCTTTCTTTGCCTATTTTGGATCCCCTCCAAATAACTCATTTTCACAAAAGCATCATGAATTGGCAGTGATTACTCTCACTAGGGAGGGGGAGAATTGTGTGGATTTCCCATACAGTGCAGTATAATATGACTTGGTTTCTTGTTAGCAAATTTCAGAAGAGTTTCTCACACACAAAGAAACCCTATCAGAATCAAATACCACACTGGGTCCTGAGATAGAATGAAACAGTGAAATGATTCTGAAGACTTGCTCATTGCCCAGAGATGAATCCTTAGGGCTTATGAAGTTGGAGGGTGGGATGGAGGGGAAATCACCATTCAAGGAGAAAAGTGGAAGTTTCCAGAAAGTGCCCTCTAAGGCAATCTTTGTCCATCAGATCAGGATTCCTCTTAGAGAAGAGAAAGCCCTTGATGGGGAGGAGCCCTGGAAGGAGAGGACACAGGCAAGGTGATATTCAGAATTAGCAACTTGTATGGGATGACCCTGACCAATCAGAATGTACTCCAGCCATTACTTCACTACCAGGTGTACAACTGATTTCCTCAGCCTTTCCCCTAATCATTCACACCAGCAGTTTCCTTCTCTTGGTCACCAGGGATTCTAGAGCTTCTCCAAAGCTCAGAAACCCATGGGTATTCAGGAAGAGGAGGTAGAGAGACAACTAGATCCTAACTACTACCTTTCATGGAGCAGTCAGATGTCACCATCACATAATCTATGCAGACCCTGGACAAATAAGAGAATGCACACCTTACACTCAGTGGGCGTTCAATAAATGTTTGACTTAGGGTGGAACATAAGCTCCTTTTGAGTGAGCTTTATGGTGATATCCCTGGAACTGAATCCATTGACAGGTACATAGGAGGTGTTCAATAAATATTAAGGATAAGTTGATTAAGTGAACATGTTGGCTACAGGCTCTGCCAAAGTCTTTCTATAAGGATCCTTCATCTGATTTTTAGAAATGCTTCATGCTTGGTAATCCCATTCCAGTCCAACATGACCTAGTCTAAGAAATGGTGGAGAAGCTTGGTTTTGGATTGTCTCTTCACCTGGCAGGACAGGCATGGGAACAGACTCTACTATTCATGAGCTTGTGAAGAATCTTCTTCAGGAAGCTTGTATTCACCTGGGATCACTGCTGCTTCCCACCCCAAGGAGAAGGGACGCTTGCCCCCTTTGGATGCCATTTGGAGCCTATCATCTACTCCCATACCCAGGCCCCATGCCTGTCCATCAGCACAATTAGAGTGTCAGTTATTCTGCATATAATTATCTGCTCTACAACCAGGTCAAGCTATAGAGAGATGGAAAATTTCAGGTGTCCAGATTAGTCATCACAACCAATGTAATTTGGTTGGATTTTTTTTTTTTAAGTTTTTCAGTTGGACCACTACAGTCCTAGATTTTTTAATGACAGACCCACCCAAGCATCATAGGATATAAGCACCCAATAAGAACAAGATCCTGGTATCTCAGCCCTGGGTATGACTCCCTTATTCATGTCTGCTCATCTTCCCTGTCCAGACTTTGGAGCTTTATTTTCTGTGATAACTCCGAGGTTGCCCCTTGGATACAAGGACAGTTAAGTTTCTATCTGATGCTCTGCCACAGATTTGATCTTTTGATCTGCCCTGGGCATAGGGCCACTAATCAAGAATGACCCTTGTGTGCAGTACAGGATTTACCTTGCCCAAAGAAAAGTTTGGCCTTTGCCTCAGCTCCTGAAGTAGCTTCTAAGCCCTTGGAATGCCCTGCCTGATAAGAGTGCGTTTGTTTATCTGGAGGTCTTGGGCCATGACAGAAAGTCTATGCTAACAGAGTGCTTTATGGTGGGGGAACTTGGACCACATGGTATCAACTTGACTTTTGGAGAAGCTGGAGACAAAGGTCCACCATGCAGATCACCAACCATGTCTACATGACTGAGCCCCAATTAAAACTCTGGACACCAAGGCTTGAGCTCCCCTGCTTAATAATACTCCATGCATGTTGCTGCTCATCATATTATATCATGGAGAAGTAGACGTTCTTGGGACAACTTGCATCTGGTGACTCCTGGACCCTGCCCTATACTCTCTTCCCTTGGCTGATTTTAATCAGAATCCTTTTATCAATACTTTAATGAACTGTAGCCATGAGTATAATGACTCTTCTGAGCTCTGTGAGCCCTTCTAACAAATTATTGAACCCAAAGGTGGTCTTTTTTAAAAAATTTATTTTATTGAAGTATAGATTTACAATGTTGTGTTAATGCTGAAGGTGGTCTTGTAAGTAGACAGGGTAGGGAGGGTCCCTGAAGGAAGAGAACCAGGCATGGCTTTCTTGACAGAGAGAAGCCATTTTTGGCCTAAGCCATTTTGTGATCTAAGCCTGGCTACAATGCTTGTCCTTGAACAGGTCTCAGTAATTAATAATCTTAAGGGATTGGGATTGACATATATACACTAATATGTATAAAATGGATAACTAATAAGAACCTGCTATATAAAAAAAATAAATAAAATAAAATAAAAAATAATAATCTTAAGGGAACAAAACATGCAGAAACAAACAATTGTCACCAGGCAAGATAATTAACAATAGCAAAGATAATAAATCAGTTGTAAAGACTCTCAGTTCTGTTTCAATGGTAAAGATTAGCCTGAAGCTCAACCACCACATCAACTGGAAACTAAGGGAGGATGATGACGACCTTTTCTGACCCTCGTGGCTTCCATCAACTAAAGCTTGGACTCTGTCAACAGCCCAAGCCCCTTCATGAATATGCAGTGTACCCTTAGCTTAAAACTTCCCCAATTTTGCTGTTTGGGGAGATACTGCTTTGGGAAAGATCCCTGGTGTTCTCCTTACTTGCTGCAAGTAATAAATCCTTCCTTCTCCTCATCTTTGACTTGGTTGTTTCCTTTAGCTCAACACCCACCAAGAGGTGAACCTAGTTTTCGGGTAACAGTCTTGGCTCAAACTTGCAATTTGTGTCAGAATGAAAGTGGTCTTGAAGACCCCCAACTTACCTGTGACAAAAGTGATGGTGGTCCTGAAATTTGCAACCCTAAAAGTGGAACTCCACCTGGCCAAATTCCCATGAGAAGTAATCAGTATCTTCATCTTAGACCTTGGAGACATTCTAGTCTTACTCATGTCCAGGTTGACAGGTCTCTTCTCAGTCATGCCAGGCTGCTCACAGCAGCCTCTTTCCACCTCTTTTGACCTCCTAGTTGCCCTTTGCAGCCTTCACTGCTTCATCCCCAAGCCAGGGTAAGCCATCCTTCTTTCTGCTTATCCTCTTGCAGAAAAGTCTCCCTTTTCCATATCACTGCTTTCTCTTACCAGGCACAAACCCAGGCTCATACCTATCCAAACAAGATCCTTCTTCTGACAGTCAATTCCTGAACCATCCAAATTCACTGTATCTTCTGGACTAGGATATGCATATCATACCAGCTTGCTGAAAATAATTTCCAATATACAGACACAGGAGATCCAGTTAAAATAACCTGGAAAAGTCACTATTTACAACAAAGGTATATGTGGAGATCTTGATGTGAATGCAGAAAAGCAGGAGGTCCCTGAATTGAACAGAAAGAAATGACATGAGAATTGGAAAGGACAGTTCTGTATCTTGTACAAGGCAAACCCATCAAAATCGAGAAAGAAAATTAGATTTCCTATTCTATTTTTTCAATAATGATCCAATTAATACTTGAGCTAAATGCCATCTATAAAAGTATCATAGGGCTTCCCTGGTGGCACAGTGGTTAAGAATCCGCCTGCCAATGCAGGGGATACGGGTTCGAGCCCTGGTCTGGGAAGATCCCACATGCCACGGAGCAACTAAGCCCGTGAGCCACAACTACTGAGCCCGCGTGCCACAACCACTGAGCCCACGTGCCACAACTACTAAAGCCCGCGTGCCTAGAGCCCGTGCTCCACAGCAAGAGAAGCCGCCGCAATGAGAAGCCCACGCACCGCAATGAAGAGTAGCCCCCGCTCGCCACAACTAGAGAAAGCCCAAGCGGCAACAAAGACCCAACGCAGCCAAAAATAAATAAATTAAATAAATAAATTTTTTTAAAAAGTATCATGTTTCTTTAAATCTCAGATTAAATGTTGGAGAAGTGCAGTAAAATCACAATAATTTGGATCAATCGGCAAAGAATTCAATATGAGTTAATGAAAGTTAGAATTACAGAATATAATGGAAGAAACACATATTACTTCTAAGCACTTACACAGATTTTTTTTTAATGGTAACCAAGTAGAAGTCTTATGGGTCGATTGTAATAAGTAGACAATTTTCATATGCCATTTCACATTATTTTAATACAAACTGGTGTTACTCAAGTGCTTTAATAACATGGAAAGAAGTTTCCATTCTTAATCAGGTTAAATATTTTTCTTCCAAGGCATGTAAGTTGTTTGGTAAACTCTGTAAAAGAGTAATTCTTATCCCTCATGAAGATAAAATTGAGGAAAGAGGAGGGATGGGAAAGAGGCCTAAATTAATAAAGAATTACTTGATTTGAATGAGTTGGCCTATTATAGATCTACAATATCAAGAGATGGCTTGCTTTCCACAAATCAAAGTAGATACATACTGAGAAATGTATGGTCCAAAAAGTACTATTAATTCTTCATTTCATTTATTTATGCATTTTTATTTTCATGCACTAATTCATTTAGCAAACATTTCTTCAACACCTTTCTCATTTCAGGCCTCGTGTTCGGTTTTGATTGGTGTTTGACTCTTAGATGAGCAAAACACTGTTTCTGCCTGTAAGGAGTTTGCAGGTTTCAAATGACTACAGTGTGATAAATGGCTGTCTGGTGTGTTCTCACACAGCGCAGAGTAGGGGATACTCTCCTTCTTCCTAAGCATGGCGCTACTTATTTCCCAGCCTTCTCTGTGGTCACATGTGGCCATATGACTCAGTTCTTGCAATGGAGTGTTGACAGAAGTCATGCTGTCTACAGCTGGGTCTAGGCCTTGAGAGATGGGCATGCCTCCTGCAGTCTTTCTTTCTCTTGGGACTGGGGCAGAGTGGTCCAGCTTTGGCCACAGATGAGGACAATATCCTTGGGTCTAAAGGATAATGGAGCAATGACTTGACAACTTGGAAAAAATTGAATCCCTGCCCACAAGCCTGGCACCCCTAGATGAACAGATGGAACAGAACTGCCCACAAACCTGGCACACTCACTTTGGAACTGTTATTTGAGGGAGAAAAAAAACCTAAACATTTAAAACCACTTTGTGATGGGGTCTTTTTCTTTATTTTTATTATGAAAAATATCAAACTTATAGCAAAGTTTAAAAAATTGTACAGTGGACAGCCATATGCCCACAGCTTGAATCTACCATTAATGTTTTACTACACTTTTTAAAAAATTACAAACCTATCCATCTTTTCACCCAACTATCCATCCATCAGACTTTCTCACTTTTTTGGACACAATTCAAAGTATATTGCAGATATCTGTATACTTTTCCTTAGTACACTGAAGACTGAGTTCACCTGAAGGACAAAGCGGAGATGGGCCTTCCAGGCAAAAGAAACATCATATACAAGGGGAATGAAACACTGCATACAAGTGGGAGGTTGTAGCATTTTGAGAATTGCTATTGTCTCCATCTGCCTACAGCTTAGGATAATGATGTGAGGGCAGCCGAAGATGAGCATTAAAAGTTGACCAGGGTTCCAGTGCTTTGCTGAGCGTGTTGGACTTGGTCCTCTAGAGAGTGGGGAGCCATCAAAAGGCTTTAAGCAGGGAATTGACATAATTAGATTTGAACTTTAGAATGCACTTTAGAATATCGGTGGTGATGTAGAAAATTATATGGGAAAGAAACAGGAACTAAAAAACCAATTACGAAACAGGTGAAATAGTCCAGAGGCTTGAGGACCCAAACTAGGGCAGTCAGTGTGAAGACCAAGACCACAAATTGGGGAAACAGATCAGAAAGTCCCAATTCTGATTATTCCCACTTCCTGGACAAACTTCCATCTCTTCTGTATGTGCTCTGGTTAAGGAAATCTCCTCTATTAATTTTGTGATAGGGACCGCCATTGTCTTCTACAATAACCTTTATTCCCTTCCATAGGAATAGAAGCTTCAGCTTGGTTAATCCAGCTCAAAAGATGATGTTTCCCAGCCTCCCTTGCAGCTAAATATGACCAAAAGTGTGGTCAGATTCAGGCCACTGGGATGTGAGCGGGAACAGAGTGTGGAACTTCTGGGGTGTTCCTGTAAAAGAAAAGACACCCGTGCTCCCTTCCTTCCTTGTCTCTTTCTCATGGACTGGAATGTGGAGGTGATGGAGAGCTACCCCTGACAATTTGTTCAAGAAGAAGACTCTATGGATGGGAAAGCAAGGAGGTGGAAAGGTCCTGGGTCCACACACAGTTGAGCTTTGACCCTGCACTACTTGTCTGGACTGTTTCATGAGACAGAAATAAATCTTTATCTCACTTGAGCCACTGTATTTGGGGGAATATTATTACTGGAATCCAGTGTGTAACAATGAGATAGTCCAGAGTAGCTAAAGAGATGGATTCTCCCCGTGTAAGTTCTAATCTTGATGACTCCTTAAGTGCAAAATGCGGCTATGAGAATTGGTGGCGAGGGAGTTCCCTGGCGGTCCAGTGGTTAGGACTTGGCACTTTCACTGCCATGGGCCTGGGTTCAATCCCTGGTCAGGGAACTAAGATCCTGAAAGCCACGTGGCACAGCCAAAAGAAAAAGGAGAGAGAGAGAATTGGTTCAAAGAATACAATCATACAGTCCTTGGAGTTAGAAAGACTGGGGTCTGAATACAAGCATGCCATTGGCTAGGTGGCCTCAAAAAAGCTATTTAACTTCTCTGGAACTTGCTTTATTGTCGTTACCTAATTGTTTTCTTCGGTAGAAGGGGGAGAGATGGTCATGTTACTGTGAAAAGTAGTAAGTCTCTTTTCACTTGTAAAATGTCTGTGCCCAGTGCCCGGCACGTGGCGGGCCTCCCACGTGATGCTTCTTGTCGTTATGAATAACTGGGGGGGAGAATGCAGAGACAGTGCCAACACTTGCTTTTCTCACTGGCCCGCACCATACCTGCTTTCTGATTTTTTTAAAAGACTTAGTTTTTTAAGGAGAAGTTTTAGGTTTACAACCAAATTGAGAAGGCGGTACAGAGATTTTCAATACACCCCTACTTCCACACAGGCATAGCCTCCTGCATTGTAATATCAGTCATCAAAAATAAAAAATTTTTTTTAACCAGGGATGAACATAGGTTGACACATCATAATCACCCAAAGTCTGTAGTTTACTTCAGGGTTAACTCTTGGTATTGTACATTCTATGGTTTAGACAAATGTATAATGTCATGTAGCCATCATTATAATATCATACAAAGCATTTTCACTGCCCTAAAAATCATCGGTGCTTTGTCTAGTCACTCCCCGTTCCCCCACACCAAGGGCCACTACTGATCTTTTTAAATTTTCTCCATAATTTTGCCTTTACTAAATGTCATATAGCTGAAATCATACAGTACGTATTTCAGATTGGTTTCTCCAATATGACCTCATCTTAACTAATTTCATCTGCAATGACCCTATTTCCGAACAAGGTCAAATTCTGAGGTCAACACATCTTTTGGGTGGGGGAACGGGTAGGGGTGGAGGCAGAGGAAGGGGTTCAGTTTAACTCGAAACACCTGGGATGAGGAGGCACTTGAATTAGAAATGCCTGGGCCCCTAAGCTGAGCTGCGGGAGCTTCCTTCCGTCCTCCCTCCCTCCCTCCTTCTTTCCTCCCTTTCCCTCCCCTCCCACATCTTCTCTTGCTTCTTCCCCTCCCTCTCTCCTCCTGTCCCCTCTGTTCCTTCTTCCCGTTCCCCTCCCCCCACCCCTCCCCTCCTCCATCTGTCCATCTGTCCATCTCCTTAAGAGGCCCCAGTGAGATGCACAGATCAGGAATGTCAGGCTGCCCGCAATGGCAGCGGCCGGAAGCAGCTCCCAGACAGCTCCTAAGCCCTAGGGGAGGGAGGAGGCCAGGCTCATCTGCATGTCCTTCTGCTTTGCAAACCTTGTCTCTGCTGCCACTTTTAGCAGTGGCTTAACTCACAGGGACACTGCCCCGGCCCTCACGCTGTCATCCCAGACCTGCAGGCGGTGTCGCGCTCTCCCTCCCTGCTGTCACGGGACACCCGCTGCCCCGCTGACAGCCAGCCCGCTTTCCTGACATTGTGAGGCATCTGCCTGGACAGCTGAGGAGAGTGCTGCAGTTTCCATGGAAACCTGAGTGCCTGTGGGGACTCTAATGGGACTCTGACCACTGGAAAGGCCCTGAACGAGATGCCAAGGGTTTAGGGACAGCGGTCAGCCAGCTTCCCTCTCTGGCGAAGAATTACAAAACCCGGCTACCTGCTTGAAGTGAGGATGAGGGGCTACGTAAGAAGGACAAATGCAAACTAGCCTTTAAATGGATTATCTTGCCAGTTGCACGAGGCTTTTGTTTGGCTATCCGTGGGGGCTTGGGGTTATACCTGAAGGAAGAGAGGGATGGAGAAAGACACGAAGGAGAGGAAGGTGCCTCGTTCCTCTGTAGAGAGAGAGGTGCAGGAAAGAAGCAGGAGGCTCGGTTTTGATGAGAGGCATGTTGAATCTTGCAGCCCCAGCAGTACCACCCGGGGTCCAGGAGATGCGGTGGAGGAGGGGGTCCCATCTCAAGTTCTCTCTTCCCCTCAGTTTTTCCCGGGATCATGGTGCAGCTCAGGACCTCTGAAAGCTTAGCTGTGCTGAATGGAGGACTTTGGGACCAGACAACATGTGGCCAATGGGCCAGTTCACCAAGAGCATCTCCCTTCTGGATCTGCTACACTAGTGAGTGGCTATGCAGCCCTTGGAGGTGCCAAAGAGAGGTCCCAAAGCTGAAGAGGATGAGTGAAGTCTTTTAACTTTGAGAAATATTCACAACTGTAGTTATTAGCTATAGCATCCTATTCAGAGATTTTTGACAACATACAATTTTTGTTTACTGACTCATAGGGGTGTATATCATTTACTGTTTACTGAGCATGGTTCCCCAGGATCTACCCTCCCTTCCTCTTGGTAGGTACAGAATTGTCCAGCTGGACTACATTTCCCACCTTCCCCTGCAGCCAGCCATGCCCACGTGACTAAGTTCCAGAAAATGGGACACTGTGGAAGTGAGAAGTGCCCTCCCAGGGTCCTGCCCTTCAGGGAAGCTGCTTGCCCTCCAAACCTCTTACCCGGCCTGGAAGGCAGACTTAGGGATAGTGAACCAGGTCCAATGAGGGTGAGACCACACGGAGCAGCAGAGCAGCAAGAAGGGAGGAACTTGGATCCCTGGCAGGCCCAGTGGATCAGAACTGCTGCACTCTTCACCCCTTGGACAGCTCCCCCTGGATAGCTCGAACCTCAAATGAGAGGGAAATGAGCCTTCTCTCTTGTCTAAGTTGCTCCTACTTTCATCTCTGTTAAAGCAGCTGAACAAATACATCCTAACTGCATCAATAAATCATTTGCTTTTCATCATGCACACTCATTGGTGTTCGGAAAACATGAGAGTTAAACTTGAACCTACTCTTTCCTGTTGAAACGTCTGCTCACACATCACCTGTTTTTGCCTGTTAATCGACACAATCCACCACTTTCACCCAAAGGGCTTCTTATCTCAGGAAGTTGGCCCAGAACCCTTTAGAAAATATTCAGGTTCTCAAAGAGCCAATGGAAAGGTCAAATCAGATGGTTCCACTCCAGAGAGGGAACCTTGGTTTTAAGAGTTGTAGGAAACCCCGGGGGACCCCATGACCTTATATTCCAGATCTTGATGACAATTTTAATTTAAAAGATTCTGGGCCAGTTCACATAAATGTATTTGTAAGTGTGTGTGCTGTGGGTTTTGTGAAGAAATGTGGTCATAATCCCTTCGGGCCCCTCAGCTGAATGTCATCCTTTTATGCTATTTTGCCTTCTCACCCTCTGACTGGCAACCCCAGAGGGTATGAACTCAGAAGACCGAGCCAGTCACCCTGACCTTCTCTCCTCTCTGATTTACTTTTTCTATTCTGACTTGAACTGAACTGTACTTATCTGTAGAGAAGTGCTTTTTTTTTTTTTTTTAAGAAATTAAGCTCCTTTAGAGATTAAAGTTTGGCTCCCTCAGCTTCCTTACAAACTCACAGTATTAAAACTGGGTCATAGAAAAATAGTTGTTCCATTTTCGAACCAGATAATAGCTTCGGGCAGTGCCAGATTCTCCTCCTCTGGGCCCGCCTTCTTCATGGGCCTCTTTGCAACCTCCCCTCCTCCCTGGGCCAAGGGCACTCACCCTTGTCACTTACCAGCTGATGCTGCACTGTCCCCTTTTCCTTGTCATCACTAATTGATGCTATTGGCCTTCAGGGGGCCCTCTCTGCTCCCCCTTCCCTTTCACACACCTCCCTCCTCCCCCCAGGATGCATTTCTATCAGGGGCAAGGACACTTTACTGGGTCATGGTGCTAAGAGTAGAATTTTTGGTCTGTCCTCAAGGGTTTAATGCTCTGAGACTGTCGTAGATGGTGTTATTATTCAAAAATATGTGCTGGCCCTTCCTGAAGGAGATGATACTCTGCTGTCCCCCTCCCAACCCCCAGCATCAGGCTTGACCATGTGACTTGCTCTCGCTAACAAAGTCATGTGACATGCACCCTGTCCAGGCAAAAGCTTTAAGAACCAGACCATGGTTTGCTGTGTGTTTTTTCCCTCTTCCACAAGCTGGACAATGGGCCAGAAAAAGGCTGCTTCATCAGCCTAGATCCCAAAGAAGATGACATGAAGCTGGATGTAGTCTACCCATGATGGCCATGTAACTTATGCAAGAAATAATCTTCTGTGGCTGTAAGTCATTGTGGGTTGGGGACTGTTGTTACCGCAGCACACTTAGCCTTTTCTGAGTGTTCCAGAACATATGTGGAAATGGGCTTAGACCTCTTTCTGTGAAGCTGTGGTTGGGCTTGGACTGGGCATGCCAGGACACTGCTTCATCAGGAGAGGATGTTGTGGAGAGATTAAATCTACCTCTGCTTGAGGCCTTAGAAAGAATTTTTCTTTCCCCTTGTTCAAGACTTGTTGTGACCTTGATGTCATCTGTTCCCATACGTGCCCTCATTTTCATCCCTGGTCCATCTCAAGGCAGGACATAACCTCTCTTCCTGAGCCCCAGCAAGAGACCATTACACAAAAAGAACTAGAGAGCGATGTTGATTTTACTGAAGATTTCATAGGGACGATAGAGAGGTTTTCATCACACATTTTAATGCTAACTGCCTGTTCGTGCTCTACGTGATACAGTGTACTCTGGAGCCAAAACTGTTGAGTTAAAATACTGGCTCTTCCACTTACTGTGTGACCTTGGGCAAGTTACTTAAATTCTATGAATTTTCTCTTCTGTAAACTGTGGACAAAACATTCCCGTGTACTAGGGTTTGTGAAATAAAGTTCATATTTTATGGCAAGACAAGAAAAATTTAAACATAAGTTCTTCTCTACCCTTTGGCCTCCTCTCTCTCCCCTACTGTGCATTGTGTCTCTGTCTTATGCATTGACCAGGCCGCCCCCATTGGCAGAAATACCTGCTCAACCAGAAACAGCAACATTCTCCTAGCATCAAAAAGACAACTCCTTAAAAGATAACATTCCTTCTTGATCTCGTAAGGGGTCACCACGGTGCTTAGGTCTGGATTGTATAAACTGTCAATTATACGTCATTGAATGTAGAGCCTTCCATCTCAAAAAAACTTTGGAAGCTCTGAGAACTGTTCTGCCTGTTAGAAGTCAAAACACAGTTATCTGAGTTGCTCTTCCCGGGTTACAATCCTCAAATTTGGCTCGAATAAAATTTTCCACTTCTTTCATAGATTGACTATTGATTAATTTTCATCGACAGGTTGCTATTATCGGTCTCTGAAAAGTATGAAAGTTTGACTTGACCTGACCTCTTCCTGTTGACAGCCTGTTCATCCTTTACCTGTTTTTTTCCTGGTAACCTGAGATATCTATGTAAAATGAGCCTGGGAGGCTCATACAATGCCTGACACAATAAATACACAACAATGTTAGTTATTACTAGTGTTCTTTCTGTTACTTAAGTCTTCATCAATATGCTTGCTTTCCTGAGTCACTTCCTCCCACCCTGTCTTTCCTTCGACCTTCCCCTGAAGAACACCCAGCCTCGTGGGCTCCAGTCTCCTCCCTGCTAGACTTCAACTCTTCCACCCTAATTGATTCCCTTGTGTATTTGGGATCCTGGCCTCTGTGGCTGTAAGTCATTGTGGGTTGGGGACTCCCGTGCCCCACCCTTCTGTCAGCTGTTCCACCTTGGAGAAATGACTTGCAGGAACAGCCTGGAACTTAATACTGAGGCTCTTGAGGGATTACACCCCACAGCCCTAGGCACCAAGGATGGAAGCTGGACTCCCTCAAAACCCCCAACCTCCCAAGCTGGGTCTTCTCACCTCGTCTGCCATTGCAGGCAGTCAGACGAGGACCACTCTGCAGAGGGAAGGATGCTGGCAATTTGTCCCCAGTATCAGTGAGCTTCAGTTAAGGTACTATCCAGACCTAGAGTGTTTGCATTTCACAGATTATCTCTACTTGAAGAAAACTCCCCTTAAAGGCATTCCAGGACAATGGAAATTTCTAGTTAAATCAGGCCAACCAAACATGGCTGTATTCGAACATCCAGAGCCAGGCTCCGGTGGGGCAGATGACAATGAGACGATGATGAGAACAGACCCAGAAATGTCTGTCTGATCACATTGTGTGAAATGAGCATGTTTGTTTTTTTTAGTAGCTATGTCACAGTTCTGGCTCATTTAGTCTTGTGTTCCATTAAGACCCTCAGATTTTCCTCATGGGTCCCTTAGGTTCCGCTGAAATTTAGTCTTTAGTGGCTCCAAGACCGTGTGTCTGGTGGTTCAGAGCGTGGGTGTGGGGTGGGCAGACATCCTTTCCAATCCGAGTTTTACTGTGGGAACAAGTTATGCTGAGGCTCACTTTCTTCATCTGTAAAATGATAATGATGATAATCATCACTATCCTCATCCCCGCCTCACAGACTTTTTAGGGTTCAACAGGGTAAAGTATGTGGAGTGTTTGGTCCAGGGCCTGGGACACAGTAAATTCCTGCTGCTGCTGCTGCTGTTGCTGTTGTTACTGTTACTATTACTGCAGGTCATCTGGCCCTCCAGGCCCCCCCTTGCAGCTCTTATAAAATGATCTCTGACTCTCTGAGCTTGTTTTTATTGGAATCTTTCTGGGAAATAGTATCATGAAGCCAAGTATTCACTCTTGCTTGTCCTCAGCATCTTGCTTATTAACCAGTGTTGGTGACAGATGCCGGGGCCCCACTTAGTTTACACACGCTGCCCTGCACCGCCCTGTGGGGTTGGCATTACCATTCCCATTTCATGGATGGAAAAGAGGCCCAGGGAGGTTGAGACACTTTCTTGATGTCACGCAGCCAGAAAGCAGCAGAACCAAGGTATGAACCAGAGACTATACAACCTTAATTTTTTTTTTTAACAACCACTTTTTTTTTTAGCACTATCTATGCTCCTGGCACTGTTTTAACTGCTTTACAAGTACTACCTCATTTCATCCTAACAGTTCTATGAAGTAGGTACCATTACTGCCTCCATTGTGTGGATGAGGAAACTGAGGCACGTAGAGGCTAAGTCACTTGCCTGAGTTCATAGGTGTGAGTAGCAGAGATGGAACTCAGACCCAGGCAACCTGGTCCCAGCCGCGTCATGAAGATATTCTTTCCCATACACCTCACTGCCTCTCTTGAGGTTCTGGTTTTCTCAGCGGGCAAATTGGCTGCCTTCCTGGTGCATTCATGGCCCCCCCTTCCCTCATCTCCTCAGCCACTCAGAGGAGATGTACAGATGCACTCTGTGTGCATCTCACCAGGACCACAGAGGACAACCAAGCCCCTCTACCCTTCCCTCCTCCTCGGAAGCCCATGGGCTTGGGTAGCACACTGGTAGAGCCAGAGGCAGCTGGTGGTTGGGTAGGCTGCCAGTGTGGACAGCTCGTCTGCAAGCTCCCCAAGAGAACCAACTTGTCAGAGCTGTCCCAGGTCCTGGACCAGAGCCAGAGCCCAGTGGCCTGTCTCCCTGCCAATCCCACCGCAGGGAGGTACATCCTTAGCAGGACTCCCTAGGACATCATTTGACAGCATGCAAATAAACAAACAAACAAACAAACAAGAATTCTTAGAAAGACAATTTGCCCTGCCAAGCACTGTAAAATCCAACTCCTATAGGCCTGGATCCTGTAGGTAGATGCATACCATCTCTGCCTAAAGAAATTCCCTGAGCATCTGCCAGAGCTCACCAGCAGGGAAAGGGGGTGCTTACTCCATTTTTTTTTAACCAATTTGAGTTATTAGGAAGTGTCTCATTCTGAGTCAAATCTACTCCCTTAAAAATTCCTCCCATTCTCCTAGTGCATCTTCTGGAGTAACGAGATCAAGACTGCTTCCTCCTCCACATGACAACCCTTTAATATTTAAAAGCAGCTGTTCTTTTTTTTCTTTTTTTTAATCTCCAGTTCCCTGGGCTAAATATAACCAATTCTTCCATCCAGTATTCCTGCAGGATGGTTCCAAATTCCTCACTAATCGGAATGCCTTGATTGGAGTGCTCTCAAATCGTCAATGCCCCCTTAAAATGAGGCCCAGGAACCGAACTCACTGTTAGAATTGGAGCAAGCATCAGGCACCCCTGGGATTGGACATCCCTAACTCTGGTCTGGTCTTCCACATGTGGGCTGCATGCACTTTCCTTAGGAGCTGGGTTGCCCTGTGGTTTACTTTGATCTTGACTTTGCACATAAGTTGCTGCCAGTTATGTTTTCCCCACCTTCTAAACTTGGACAAGAGAATTTTATAACCTAAATGCATGCTTTTGTATTAATTGCTATTTAAAGTCATCTGAATCCCTTCAAACCAAAACTGTAGTCAAATTCAACATGTTCCCTTATCAAAGAATACTATCTTACACTTTGCATTCACATCATCTTCAAAACTGAAAAAAAAAACTTTCTTAATACAGTTGTCCAAGAAAAATACTGAAAAGACATTCTGCCAGAGGCAAAAAAAAAAAAAAAAAAAAAAAAAAAAACCAATGGGAGGACTTCTCTGCCAATCCAGTGGTTAAGATGCTGTGCTTCAAATGCAAGGGGCGCGGGTTCGATCCCTGGTCAGGGAACTAAAATCCCACATGCCACGCAACACAGCCAAAAAAAAAAAAGCATTGGGTTACCCATTAAAGAGAATTCTCCAGAAGAATGTCAATTGAAGAGACATCCTGTCACTATCAAGTCAACAAATTTTAAGCAGATGGCTTGGAAATTAGTTAGAAAAAGGATGACATGATCATCGTCACTCAACCAGCTGGTTAACTCAACCAGCTATAAATGCACTGAGTAAGGTTCTGTCTCATCCACCACAAAGATATCACAATAGACTGTCAAAGACTTAATGGAAATCAAATCTTGTGAAGGAGAAGCCTCTTGAATTAAAAAACAAAACAAAACAAACACGAATGAGGTTGTTTTGTTTTTTAAGAGTGCATGCTGATTCCTAGTGATCATATTTTAAAATGTCCACAAATCATCTGTTTCATATTCAAATCCAGTGGGATTCCAAAGGCCACACTGATTGGTTTGGAGGTGGGCATGTGACCCAAGCCTGACGAATCAGAGTCAATGGAGAAACCTTTGCTGGAGCTATTTAGAACTATTTATTCCTCTTTTCACTGAACTATCCTCCTGCTCAGCTTGGAAGATATAAACCTGGGGTGTCTTCATCATCACATGAACAGAACCTACCTGAGAAAAAAGTCAACACGGAGGCAAGCAGGGAAACAGGGTAGGCAGCTACTAACTCATGATATTTTTTGACACCTTGATTTAGATGTGTCTGAAAAACAGAAACTCACTTGGACTTCTCAGTTACAGGAGCCAATAATTCCTTCATTTTAGCTATGCCCCTAACTTTCTTTTATTTTTGTCGTTGTTTTGCTTTTTGGTTTTTGTTTTTCCACTCTTTTTTTTTTTCACTGAAGTATAGTTGCTATACAATATTATATGTTACAGTTGTACAATATAGTGATTCACAGTTTTAAAGGTTATACGTCACTAATTGTAAAATATTGGATGTATTCCCTGTGTTGTACAATAGATTCTTATAGCTTATTTTATACCTAATAGTTTGTACCTCTTAATTCCCTGCCCCTAAATTGCCCCTCTCCCATTCTCTCTCCCCACTGGTAACCACTAGTTTGTTTTTTATATTTGTGAGTCTGCTTCTTTTTTGTTATATTCACTAGTTTGTAGTTTGTTGTATTTTTTAGGGCCCACATATAAGTGAGATCATACAGTATTTGTCTTTCTCTGTCTGACTTATTTCACTTAGCATAATGCACTCCAAGTCTGTCCATGTTGCTGCAACTGGCAAAATTTCACTCTTTTATATGGCTGAGTAGTATTTCTTTGTGTATATGTTCTTTATCTATTCATCTGTTGTTGGACACTTAGGTTGCTTCCTTATCTTGTAAGCCCCTAACTTTTTGAAATTTATGTCTATCTCATTTTTTCAGCTCCCTCAACCCCAACTAATATATGCATTTAAGTCTATAAATGTCCCTCTAAGTATGGCTTTAGCTGCATTCTTACAGGCTTTAATATGTCACAACTTACTTAGCATTCAGTTCAAAATATTTTTTAATTCCATCGTGATTTCTTACTGGACCCATAGGTTATTTAGAAGTGTGTTAATATTCAAACATTTGGGGCTTTTCTGGGAATCTTTTGTCATTATTTCTGGGTCCCACCAGTCTGTAAATATATACACAGGCTCTCATTTCCTATAAAATTTTCTTCAACAAGTATTTTGAGATCTCCATATAGGCATCTTTCTTACATGGGGTCACAAGTAAGTTCTCCCCCTTCAGGTGCCACCCCATTTCCACCATTTCCTGAGGCAAATTTGCAATGTAATGTGTTATCTGCTGATTTTGTCTCATGGAAGCAGGGGCCTGGAGCCCTCTAGATGTAAAGTTATGCTTCATTCAAGTAGTGGAGGGGGGAAGCATGTCCTGTAGTAGACATATTTAGTTTGCCTACCCAACATCACTTCCTTGCAGGAAGTATGCCTCCAGTCTTCCATGTAGTTCTAGTGGGTTTGTCAATCATTGTAAAGTCCCTCCTGCCACACTTCCCTCTGTAGAAATGGACATGTGACTCAGGATGGTCAATCAGAGTCTTCCTTAGGAATTTTCTATAGTACTATCAATAGCTACCCCAGTCTTCTTCAACTGCAAGGTTATGAGTACAGCGCTTCCAAGGGCTATGTTCATAGTCCCATGGAAAAGGCCTGCAGAAAGAATAAAGTCAAGCTGAGACAAGTAGAGCTGAGAAATGGAACAAAAGATAGAAAAGAACCCTGCTAACATCATTTTAACACTTAGATCTATTGAAAGCTAGAACCTCCCCTATACTTTCCATTTTTATAAACCCACAGATTTCCTTTAGCTTATTGTAATTTGGGTAGTGGTGCTGTCACATAAAACCAAAAAAGCCCTATATTGCTTATAGTGGGTTGAATGGTGACTTCCCAAAAAGCATGTTTATATCCTAATCCTCAGAACCTGTGCATGTGACCTTATTTGGAGAAAAGGCCTTTGCAGATATAATTAAATTAAGAATGTCAAGATGAGATCATCCTGAATTACATGGGTTGGTCCCCAATTCAATGGCAAGTATCTTTATAAGAGACATACCAGAAAGAGGAGAAGATGGCCACATGAAGATGAAGACAGTGATTGAAGTAGTGCAGGCACAACCCTAGGAATGCTGGCGGCCACCAGAAGCTGGAACAGGCAATAGAATCTCCCCTAGAGCTTCTGGGTGGAATGCAGCTCTGGCAACACCTTGATCTTGGGCTTCTGGCCTCCAAAACTGTGAGAATAAATTTCTGTTAAGTCATCCAATTTTTTTCCACTTTTGTATCAACTCAGAGAGGTAACCAAGGAGTGTTATTTGGGCCCTGATGTCTTATAATGTTTCAGACAACAGGGACTGAGCCAACAGATGCCATGCTATATTCCAGATTGTTCATTCCCTCTGACCAACAAAGTCTTTTCAATGGCTTAGTCTGGGCGTACCTGCCTCATTCTTCACTGAGAATGAGTTGTCTCCCAGGACTCTCCTTAAAAATAGGTTTCTGGTAAATCTGTCCTCCCTTCCTCCTACTTTACATAGGGAAGTGTTAATAGTTCAAGCATTAGAGTTGGCTAGAACAAGATTTTTATTCCCTAGTTCTATGAGCCCATGGACAAATTGCTTTACATTTCAGAACTCCAATTCCCTCAGTTGCAAAAAGGAAATCTCTAACTCACTGGGTATTATAAAGATTAGACAGTACATGCAAAGCATAGAGCAAGTGACCTGGCCCATGGTCCATAGTCCATTTACTCAGTAAATATAAACTATGTGTATTAGTCGGTTTGGGCCGCTGCAAGAAAAATATCCAAGGCTAAGGGGCTTAATGACAGAAACTTATTTCTCATGGTTCTGGAGGCTGGAAGTCTGAGATCGGGGTGCCAGCATGGTCAGGTTTTTGCTGAGGGCCCTCTTCCTGGCTTGCAGACAGCTGCCTTCTGCTGTGTGCTCATATGGCAGAGAGAATGAGAGTCCTCTGACCTCTTCTTACAACAGCACTAACCCCGTGATGAGGGCTCTACCTTTATGACCCAAAGGCCCCATTTCCTAATACCATCACATTGGGGTTTAGGACTTCAACATATGAATTGGGGGAGAGGAAGACACAAACATTCTGTCTATAGAACTATGGCATGTTGCTAGATTTATTTGAAACCCAGCTTAGGACTTTGTACAGATATTGAGTAGCAATATACTCAGAGATGGTACACCCAACATTATGGAGGTAATTCATAATTTGCCAGGGATGGTTTAGGAATAGGCATGCGACCCAGTTTTGGCCAATGAGATGAGAAGAGTAAGTCTGCTATGGGTTGTTTGGGAAAGATTTCTTCCTTTATCAAAATTGGCACACAAAAATGTATGCACTCACACTTTGTGCTTTTTGACACTGTGATGTAAAACTACAGTGTGTAGAGTGCTGGCAGCCATCTTGTGGCCAAAAGGCAAAAGCCCAGAAAAATCTCAGTGAGCAGGCATAGCGCCATGATGTCAACAAGCTGTTGAGTTTACCGACTCTGCACATGCCAACCTCCAACCTCTTGATGTGTGAGAAAATAAAACCCTGATTGTCTAAACCACTTGTAGTTGAAAACCTCCTTAATGTTACCCAAGGATTTTGCATCTTAGTAGAGTTGTTCTTGCTAGTGACACACTACTTTTAGGCTTAACAGGCAACACCTTAAAGCAGTTCTATGACAGCTATTACTATCTATGACTCTCTCCTCAATGCTAAAACCAAATAGTTTCATCCTCAGTGCTCCGTCTTCTATTGAAACATGTTCCCATCACTTGGGGGGAAAAAAAACCTTTCTCCACCAAAATCAATGACCCTATAAATCTCAACACATGGTGATCAACGTATGCAGTGGAAATATTTCTCCCATTAAAATCTAATCATAGCATGCACTTCATCTGGGGACTGAGTGTGCAGGACAGCAACTTTCTAAAACTATGTGCCAAATTAGACACGGTTAGGAGCTGTGCTGTCTGAATGCTGAATTTTATTTGACGGTGAGCTTTGTCTTGTTTCTTTTCTGTCTTCCCTACATTCGTTCTCTTGAACGGAGGCCAGATTCTTCCCTCCTCCCCTAAGCAACGGACAGGCCTCCCTGAAAGGGGCTCAAGAGTTCAGGCTGCTGGGTGACTGATGGTGACTAATTTAAGGGAGGCTGAGGGAAAGCCCCTGCTCTTCCGCGCGTAAATCCTCTCCACTCTGCCTGATACAGGCACCACCGGGTCATTCGCCTGTCTTCTAGGAAAGCCCAAGAGAATGCCTTCTAATAGAATAAGAGTTAACCCTTAACTGCCAGGTTTAGTATTAAGAGGGTCTGGATGCTACGGGACCAAGTCTCATCTCTTCTGCCTCACCTTTTTCCCCTTCCATCGTCATCTCCTTCTCACCTTCCCCCTCCCCCTCCCCATCCTATTCCTTAGACTACTGCCATGGCCTCCCAACTGGTGTCCATCTTTCTCTTTTTGTCTTCTACAGGCCATTTACGCATTTAAAGCACAGAAAGCCTTTAAAACCAGAAATTACCCGAAATAATCTTGTGACCCTCTTGCTCAAAATGCTCCAGTGCTTCCTCTCTTGCTTGGGATAAAATTCAAAGTCCTCACTACAGTGCACGTGGCCCTGGCCAGCTCTCCTCCCAGCCCCCTTTCGCCATCTTGCTCCTCCCCTAGCCCCACATCTGTGGTAGAGTGTCAGGAGACCAGCAGGGCACACCTCTGCTCTCCTGTGGAAGAAGGGGGCCAGAAGACAAAAGAGGGAGGCGATGCTGATTCCCAGGCTCAGGGACACTCTGCAGGAATGCTTGGGTTTCTCAGGTGAAAGCTGAAGCAGAGAGGGACTTCCCTTGTGGTGCAGTGGTTAAGAATCCGCCTGCCAATGCAGGGGACACGGGTTCGAGCCCTGGTCCGGGAAGATCCCACATGCTGTGGAGCAACTAAGCCTGTGAGCCACAACTACTGAGCCTGTGCTCTAGAGCCCACGAGCCACAACTACTGAGCCTGAGTGCCACAACTACTGAAGACCGCATGCCTAGAGCCCAGGCTCCATAACAAGAGAATCCACCGCAATGAGAAGCCCGCACACCGCAACGAAGAGTAGCCCCTGTTGGCTGCAACTAGAGGAAGCCCGTGTGCAGCAACGAAGACCCAACGCAGCCAAAAATAAATAAATTAATTAATTTTAAAAAATAAAATAAAACACACACACACACACAAAAACTGAAACAGAGAAAGTTGGAAACTAGGAAATCCGAGCCAAGTATTGGGTCACAGTTACCCTTCAAGTCCCGACTGAAGTCAAATGCCTATGAGAGAAACCTGGATCAAGGGCAAGACAAGAACATTCTTCCATCCTGGGATCCAGAATGGGTGTGAAGGAGGACATGTGTTGTGGAGAGAGAATGCAGGAGATAGAAAATCCACAAGTGCCCCTGTAGGATTCTGTGAAATGCTATGTATGGCTCCTTGATGCTATGGCTCCTGAAGCTCCAGAGCCCAGGCTAAGCTCCTGTGACGCCACGCTGTGCTGCCACCAGCTGTCACAGGGGCACTCCATCCTGGCCCTTCCCCTCATTGCTCTTGGCCTTGGCCCCTGTGCCAGAGCACACACTTCTTTGCCATGATCCCTATCGATGCAAGCAAAGACCAACTCTAGCGCAGAATGTCAGGTGGTCATGGCACTTTTTGGTTTGATGGAAACACCGAAATGACTTCTCTGAACAAATTTGGCTGTAAGGTAAGTAACAACTATTTCCCATGAACAAAAGTACAACTAAAAGTCAACATCACACTAGGTCCTTTTAATTTCAGAAGGTGTTTATTTTCCCTCCGAGGCCAAGCAGTATTTTTTTTTTATTTTGTTTTATTATGTACACATGAGGAAAAATAAGAAACTAGAGGTAACCTGAGGTTTCTGTAAGCGACAGGGCTTTCTCCCATCTAAAAGGTGGATTGTATTCCTGGCTGGACTTATTCTGTTCTCTGAGTGTGAAATGAGAACCTTGGGAGATTATTGTCCATTTGAGGGTAAACCAGTATTCAGCTGGGTCTGCTGGAACGGGCAGACTCACTGTTCATTCAGGGATGATACCGGAGCTGCCCTGCCCCTTGGATAAGAAATGCCATGCGCCCTAAATCGCGCTCGTCTCCGATGCATGTGTATGTTGGACTGGGCTCCTGGGCCCCATCCCATCCCAACTTTGTCCAAGTAAGATGTGTCTTGCCTTGTGTCATGTACACCTTTGCCTCTTCAATAATTTCTGACTGTGTACAGGGATGTTTGACACTTTGACTTGTACAGAGGAGACTATAATTTTGGAAGGTCATATGTGGTTTAGTCATTTTTCCCCTTATGTTTGAATATTATATTACGCTCATCACATCTCGGACGATCACCTTAAATAATTTCCCATTATCTTTGGCAATACTTTCCAGATCTTTTGGATATAAGCAGTAGAATTTGTTTTTCTCAAGTGAAATTTTACACAGATCTGCAATTTATAAGACAGATGAAAGTACAGCTTAAACTAAGCTCTTCACCGAGGAGAGACTGGGACCTTGACCGATTCCAACCTTGCTGACAACTCTGCTAGGGCAAGAACTGAATATATGTAGACATGGGCACCCTGAGTTGAGTGTGGTGGCTTCCGTGTTTAAACGATTAGAAGGGCCAGCGGGCAAGGAGGAAGGGGGGTTGAGAGAAAAGCCAATGCATTTCCTGCTGCAGGGTCCCTTCCCCACCCTGTGCTGAGGGACCCCCGGCACCCAAGACACCAAAGAGCCTTCACAAAGCCACAGCCGCCCTTCCAGGCTTTGTCAGCCTGTGGTGAGACGAAGGGGCCCAGACACATCTGGTTCTGATGACTGAACCCATCCATGTGGGAGTGGGTTGAGTTTCTCGTAACAGCTGCAGCTCCCCTTTCCTCCTTCTCCTCCTCCTCCTCCTCTTCTCCTCTTCCTCCTCTTCCCAAGAGGAAGGGAAGTAGGTCTGTTCTCCATAGGAGACGTGCTTGCAAAAATGTTCGCCATCAAATGAAAACATGACCATCCCCTTGTTCAGGAGAAGAGGAACCAGTCACAGTGTAGTTGAGATTCTGCTGAAACACAGTATTTCCTTCCCTACTTGGCCAGAGCCAATTATCATTTTGGAACCCATGGCTGTCTCTAAGAAAGAGAAGATGTGTCACCAGGCAAGGGTTTGGCCACACGTTCATGGTGGGGCCTCTACAGCGTGGTATAAGCTCTCTGTGTCTGTGTCCTCTCAGCTGTAAAGCTGGGAACAGAGTTGGGCTCAAACATTCTAGAATTTCTGGGACTTCCCTGGCAGTCCAGTGGTTAGGACTCCACACTTTCACCGCAGGGGGCACGGATTCCATCCCTGATCAGGAAACTAAGATCCCGCATGCTGCGAGGTGTGGCCAAAAACAACAACAAAAAATTCTAGGACTAACCTGGCAGTCCAGTGGTTAAGACTCCACAATTCCACTACAGGGAGTGCGGGTTCAATCCCTGATTGGGGAACTAAGATCCCACATGCTGCAAGGTATGGCCAAAAAAAAAAAAAAAAAAAAATTTCTGGAATTTCTGATAAAAGAACACAAGCCCCAGGCTGCAAATTCCATTCTCCTTAAGGCATTTGACTTTAACACTGTCAGAGAATGAGCTTACCTTCATGGAGCTGCAAGACTAAGAGGAACAGAGGCTGCTACAAATCCAAATCCCTGCACATCATGTGTGATGGTCACCCTTATGTGTCCACTTGGCTGAGCTGTAGCACCAGTGATTTAATCACATTCTAATCTAGGTGTTGCTCTGAAGGCATTGTATAGATGTGGTTAACAGCTACAATCAGCTGACTTTAAGTAAGGAACTTAATGTGGGTGGGCCTCATCTAATCAGTTGAAGGCCTTAAGAGCAAAAGCTGAGATTTCCCAAAGAAGAAGAAATTCTTCCTCAGGACTGTAACGCAGCACCCCTGCCTGAGTTTCCAGCCTCGTGACCTTCCCTACTGATTGCAGACTTGCTGACCTTCACAGCTGTGTGAGCCAATCCCTTAAAATAAATCTCTTTACGTCAGGTAAGTGGCCCTAGATCACGTCATTCCTAAGAAACAAAGACTGGAGCCCAGATCTCCTTGGACTCATAATTCACTCCTGTTCTTTCCATCAGGACACACAGCTCTTCAATTTTCTCCGCTACAACCTAAACCCATATTTAAAAATGAACTTCCCTTTCTGAAAGAATTTATGGATTGTTCCAGCTGAGCAGTATGTTTCACTGTGGCCCTAGAAACAAAGACCTCTTATGTTACAACCCAATACATACACATGCACACAGACACGATTAGCAAGGAACAAAACAAAAAATTCCCGAAATGATATTTTTCAGATGCCATCCCATTTGAGCATTTTTATTTTATTTTACTTCATTTTAAAAATGTCATATCCGAAAAGGGAACCCTCCTACACTGTTGGTAGGGATGTAAATTGGTACAACCACTATGGAGAACAATATGGAGGTTCCTTAAAAAACTAAAAATAGAACTACCATATGATCCAGCAATCCCACTCTTAGGCACATATCTGGAGAAAACCATAATCTGAAAGGATTATTGCATCCCAAAGTTCATCGCAGCACTATTTACAATAGCCAAGACATGGAAGCAACCTAAATATCCACTGACAGAGGAATGGATAAAGAAGATGTGGTACACATATACAGTGGAATGTTACTCAGACATTAAAAAAAAAACACCAAAATAACGCCATTTGCAGTAACATGGATGGACCTAGAAATTATCATACTAAGTGAAGTAAGTCAGACAGAGATAGACAAATATCATATGCTATCACTCATATGTGGAAACTAATTTTTAAAAAAATGATACAAATGAACTTATTCACAAGACAGAAACAGATTTACAGACATAGAAAACAAACTTATGGTTACCGAATGGGAAACGTGTGGAGGGAGGGATAAATCAAGAGGTTGGGATGAACATACACACACTACTATAAGACAGATAACCAACAAGAACCTACTGTATAGCACAGGGAACTCTACACAGTATCCTGTGATAACCCAGATGGGAAAAGAATCTAAAAAAGAGTGAATACCTCTTTGGCAAGATGGGAATAAAGACACAGACCTACTAAAGAATGGACTTGAGGATATGGGGAGGGGGAGAGGTGAGATGTGACAGGGTGAGAGAGTGTCATGGACATATATACACTACCAAATGTAAAATAGATAGCTAGTGGGAAGCAGCCGCATAGCACAGGGAGATCAGCTCGGTGCTTTGTGACCGCCTGGGGGGGTGGGATGGGGATGGTGGGAGGGAGGGAGATGCGGGAGGGAGGAGATATGGGAACGTGTGTATATGTGTAGCTGATTCACTTTGTTATAAAGCAGAAACTAACACACCATTGTGAAGCAATTATACTTCAATAAAGATGTTAAAAATTAATTAATTAATTAATTAATTTTTAAAAAAGAGTGAATATATGTGAATGATAACTGAATCACTTTGCTGTACACCTGAAACTAACACAACATTGTAAATCAACTATACTTCAATAAAATAAAATAAAAAGTCATATCCATTCAGTTGCTTATGTGAACCAAAATTGCCCTTTGTGGTGGATGCGTCTGGCGCCCATAACTCACCTCCTTGCGTCACCTCTGAGTTCAGTCTCAGCTGTGGAGGAAGGTTGTGTGTGAGCCCAGGCTCACCTCACTCTGCCACCTCACTCCAGGCTCGCTGGACGCAGCTTCCCTCCTTGAACCCCCAGGGGCTTGTGGTGGTCCCATCGTCTCCCACTCAAATACAGGCTGGAAGGGTGGGGGGGTGAACACACCCTGGGGACGGTCCTCAGCCAGTGGGGAGAGAAGGTGGCGGATGGGAAGCAGAACGTTTGGAGAGGCATTCTGTATGCAGCTCAGGAGGGTCCCTCCCCTAGAGGGTTGGCCCCCCCCGCCTTGGTAATGCACCTGACCTTAGCTCTTTCCCTGCCTCACTCGCCCTGCTCCTCACACTGGCTCCTGGGATCACCTCCCAAATCAATGACCTGCCCCAAGTCCAAGCCTCAGATGCTACTTTCAAGAAACTCCAAACCAAGACCCACCATCCCTCTCACTGCAGGAACCGTCTTCGTACCCGCTTCAGACGGTCACCCAGTATTTGCTGGTGTCTCCAGGGATGAAAGGAGTTCTCGTTGCCTCAGCTAAGTCTTCCCATTGCTGAACAAGACAAGGGAACAGAAGTGAGCCGGCTGTACCCAGGGCTTAACATGGGTTGAAGACTGTACTAGTGTATTCTTTCATTCTCCTTGTTAAAAAGTAGTTTCTTTTTTAAAAGTTAAAAACAGGCAAATTAACTTTTATTACAGCTTTTTTTGGATATTTACGTACCATACAATTCACCCATTTTTTAAAATAAATTTATTTATATTTTGTTTATTTATTTTTGGCTGTGTTGGGTCTTCATTGCTGCGTGCGGACTTTCTCTAGTTGCAGAGAGCGGGGGCTACTCTTCGTTGCAGTGCGTGGGCTTCTCATTGCGGTGGCTTCTCTTGTTGCGGAGCACGGGCTCTAGGCGCGAGGGCTTCAGTAGTTGTGGCATGCGGGCTCAGTAGTTGTGACTCATGGGCTTAGCTGCTCTGCGGCATGTGGGATCTTCCCAGAGCAGGGATCGAACCCATGTCCCCTGCATTGGCATTATTCATTATTCTTGGCATTGGCGGATTCTTAACCACTGTGCCACCAGGGAAGTCCCAATTCACCCTTTTAAAGTGCACAACCTGGGAATTCCCTGGCAGTCCAGTGTTTAGGACTCAGCGGGGTTCGATCCCTTGTTGGGGAGCTGGGATCCCACAAGCCGCATGGCGTGGCCCAAAATAAGAAAATTAAAAAATAAAGTGTACAACTCAGTGGTTTTTCATATATTCACAGAGTTGTGCAAACATCACCCCAATTAATTTTAGAACATTTCCATCACCCACACAAAAATTACTCCCCATTTCCCTCCGGTCAGCCAGCCCTAGACAATCACTAATCTACTTTGTGTCTGTATGAATTTGTCTGTTCTGGACATTTCGCATAAATGAATTCATACAATATGTGGCCTTTCGTGACTGGCTTCTTTCACTGAGCATTATGTTTTCAAGGTACATCCATGTTGCAGCAGGAGTCAGTGTTTCATTCCTCTTTATTACTGAATAATATTTCACTGTATGGATATGCCACATCTTATTTATCCATTTCTCATTCAGTGGACATTTTGGTTATTTCAAAAAGTAGCTTCTTATGTTGAACTAAAATTCTGTTGTCCTAATACTGCCTTAGAATTCCGTCTTAGCTTTGACCTTGGAGGTGAACCCATGCCAAACTTCCTCCTTCTGCAGCGAGAGCCCCTCTAATGTGTGCAGGCTCTTCCCCATGCTAACCGCCCACAGTTGTCGCTGTGGTGGATGGTCTAGAGCCCGCCCTTCTCCCCATACCGACCATAGGCCTCTGACAAATTCCAGTTTACCACGGCCCTCCTAAAAGTGGGATGGTCAGGGTCGAATGTCACAGCAAGCACTTACCTTTTTAACTATTCATTTATATACAGTTAATGATAAAATAACAAGTTGAATGGGAGTCATACTAACAGGCTCTATCCAAAAGGAGACACATCTAATTTATTATTATTATTATTAATATGCTCTGAGAAAACCGAGTTAGGGGCCACGTACCACAGTGACATTCCTCTGGGTGAGTAGGAGCGCCCGCTGCAATAATGACGCCGTTCACTCAGGAAGCCTTTGCGAAGTGGCTCCATAATGTTCTTTTCTCAGCTGGGTAAACGTGACCACATAATTTTCAGCTAAGGAAGGAGTCTGACAGGGATAGGCCTGCTACACAGGTGTCCAAGCGAATGAAGGGGATAGAGGGGAGGGGGAGGGGTGAAGAGGGCCCCATGACTCCCTTGTACTCCTCTGCACTGATCGTTCTAGCTGCATCATCTTTGCTTCAGGAGTTTGTCTTCCCCAGTCAAAAAAGGGCTCCCATCTCCAACATGTCCTTTGTATCTCACAGAGGGCCTTCCACAGCCACTATGAACCAAGTTGTGTGCTCGGTAAATACTTTTGGAGAATGAAAGATAGATGGGAGATGGATGGCTAGGTGGATGGATGATGGATGGATGGATGGCTAGACGGATGAATGACGGATGGATGGATGATGGGTGGATGATGGAAGGAAGGATGGATGAATGGCTAGACAGATGAATGATGGAGGGATGGATGATGGATAGAATGGATGGATGGATGGCTAGATGGATAGATGATGGATGGATGATGGATGGATGTGAAACTGCACAACTCAGATTGGGACTTGAACCCACTGTCTTTTAATTAAGATCTCACACTTGGCCTCAGGACTTAATGAAGCTCAGGTTCTTCATGTCTCGTTGCAGAGAGAATTCAGTGAGAGACAAAGTGATAGGTAAGAAGTGGATTTATTTAGAGAGATACACATCCCATAGACAGAATGCGATCCGTCTCAAAAGGCAAATGTGGCCATGGGAGAAACACACTCCACGGACAGAGTGTGGGCCATCTCAGAAGGCGAGAGGCCCCAAAATATGGGGTAGTTAGTTTTTATGGGCTAGGTAATTTCATAAGCTAATAAGTGGGAGGATTATTCCAAATATTTTGAGGAAGGGGCGGGGATTTCCAGGAATTTGGCCACTGGCCTCTTGTGGCTTCGGAACTGTCATGGCGCCTGTGGGTGTGTTGTTTAGCATATGCTACTGTATTACAATGAGCGTATAATGAGGCTCAAGGTCAACTGTAAGTCAAATCTTCTGCCATCTTGGACCTAGTGGGTTCTAGCCAGTTTATGTCATATCCTCAATGGTTATGTCATTCTTTTAAAGGTTGTGGCCTGCCCCCTTCCTCCTGTTTCAGATGGATGATAGATAATGGATGGATGGGTGGGTGGATGGATGGATGGGTAGGTGGATGAAGGGAGGAAGGGGAGAAGGAGGGATAAAAACACACAACCACAAACAGAATCATCACCTCAGAGGCTGATCAAAAGCTTGTACTGGGAAGAAGCTGGTCTAGTTCTGAGTGAGGCCAGTGTCTGGAGGTTCACCCTACCTCTTCCAGTTGGTCAAGGAAGGTACTTTTTCCATATACCTGTATCTGTGTCAGGCCTCCCAGTAGCCTGGGGAAAACTGGGTTGCTTATCTTAATAATTCACATAATGTACATGAAGGGCTTTGTAACTGTAAATCCCCATTTGAATGTGCATTGTGTGGGGCAGTGACACTATTATTTCCTTAGTATGTTTGGGGACAGGGAGCTGGCAGGTACTGTCTCTGCCCAATCGAAATAGCTACAGCCTGCCCTGATCCCTCTCCTCAGGGCTCTGTGGAAGCTGAGGCAGAAAACTGAGGGTTAAAGAATGTCAGAGGGATATAAGAGGCTTAAAAAGTGGGATCACCTTACTCAACGACTTCTTTGTACAAATGAGGAATCTGAGGACAAGAGAGGAATGGTGACTTCTCCAAGGTCACACAGTAGTTAATAATTGGTCCAGAATTCGGACCCAGGTCACACGGTTCCTGCTTTCTTTCCCCCAGGCTTCCTCTCTAACATCCTTGTTGGGTCATTTCATAAAGAACAGCATTCATCTCAAACGCAATGCCATTAACCTTTAATGACAACTTCCTAGCAACCCCTGCAGAGTAGAGATGAGTGCTACAAATTCTCTTCTGTTCCTTTTTTTTGAGTCTGTTGACTTAATGGTAGGATGTCTGGGATCCTTTCAAATTTATTTCTTCCAGAGTGTCCTCTAGCTCCCGGTTTGGCCCGGTGGCAATGAGTCTGAGATTTGCTGGTGAGAATGGCAGACTTGGAGAACCTTTGAGAAGCAAGTGACGTTTCTGATGACGTACCACCTCATCACAAGGCTTGGTGGGCTTAAAAAAGCTCTTTCAAATCACTCTGATTATTTCCGCTGGTAGAGATCTGGCCCAAAATAGCCAACAGACCATTCCCAGTGTACTTTTCAAAGCTTAGATGCTGCTAGGATAGTGATCTTCTTGGGAAATGCACCTGCTAGTTCATAAGGCTTGGCAATTTCCTGTTTTAGCAGATAAAACAGCCCCTGTTTATTGGGGTAGAGAATAAGAATTCATCAAAATTATACCCCATACTCGGCACTGACACTAATACATTTTGCTCCAAGAATTCTTCAAACTAGAGATGCACCTCATTTCTGCCTCTGGTGGAAAGCAAGCATGTGGATTTGGGAGTCAAAAGACTTGGTTCCCAACTGTGTGATGTTGAGTCACCTAACCTCTTTGAGGTTTTGTTCTTCATCTGTGAGGCAACAATAGTAATAATAACAGCTGTGTCACCGGCTGATATTATAAGTAGAAAAAGAATCATTGAAATAAAAAAATACTGCTAAAGAACAAATTATTCAATGACACTTGTGAAAGCATGGTAAGGAAGATTATTCAAGGGGGGCCATGGCAATAGGTGTAGGACCACTGCAGTGGGGAGAAATTGGACTCATCTCTGAATACCACCTGGGTCAATGGGATTTCAGAGCCAAGGAGCAGGGTGGGGGTCAGTGGATGGAAAATGAGTAAGAGGAAACAGGAAGGGTAAGAGGGGATTCTTGCTAAACTGACCAAACCTGATTCTTGCAGAAGGCAGGCCAGGGTGATCAGACATCACCTGGGGGATAGTGGGGGATGAGGATCAAATATCAAAGGTGGGGATTCTGGTTAAAATGACTTAGCAGGATTCTTGCTAAAATTGGACAATGCAGAGACGAACATGAAAGTTCAAAAGTCAAAGCCTAGTTGAAGAGTTCGAAAGAACATGGGTAGAGTTTAGCAGAGGAGAGAATCTTTGTCCATATGTGACAGGAGAGAAAAGGGCAGGGCACAACCATTAAAAGAATGACACAGGGGCTTCCCTGGTGGCGCAGTGGTTGAGAATCTGCCTGTCAATGCAGGGGATGCGGGTTCGAGCCCTGGTCTGGGAAGATCCCACATGCCGCGGAGCAACTGGGCCCGTGAGCCACAATTACTGAGCCTGCGCGTCTGGAGCCTGTGCTCCGCAACAAGAGAGGCCGCGATAGTGAGAGGCCCGCGCACCGCGATGAAGAGTGGCCCCCGCTTGCCACAACTAGAGAAAGCCCTCGCACAGAAACGAAGACCCAACACAGCCATAAATAAATAAATAAATAAATAAATAAACATAGAACAAAACCTGAAAAAAAAAAAAAAAAAAGAATGACACAGCCATTAAGAAGAACAGGATATGACAAAAACCGGTTAGAACCAATTAGGCCCAAGATGGCAGAAGATTTGACTTCCAGTAGACTTTGAGCCTCATTATATTCTCATTGTAATATATTAGCATGCTAAATGACACACCACAGGCACCATGACACTTCCCAGGCTGACCGTAAAATGCCAAAAAGTGGGTAGTGGCCCAATTCCTGGAAATCCCCACCCCTTCCCCACAATAGTTGGAATAATCCTCCCACTTGTTAGCCTATGAAATTACCCAGCCCATGAAAACTAACCACCCCATATTTCGAGGCCACTCTCACCTTCTGAGACGGACTGCCTTCTGCCTGTGGAATGTGTATCTCTCGCAGTGAACCTGCTTTCACTTTACTGTGGCTTGCTCTTGAATTCTTTCCTGCACAAAGCCAAGGACACTCACTTGGCGGCCCGTCCCAAGGACTAGCCCGAGACCTGGGATATGACCATCCTCTCATGCCCCGTTCTCCTGCAACACATACAGATATTAAATGTCTTCCAGCTTGGTTGCTTGGGAAAGGTTGATAGCAAAAGGTTAGTGAATGGAGAAACCAAGGCACCCACATCATTAGAAACCAACCTAGCAACTGACTTTCTGGCCAATCCTACCTTGCCTAGGCATGATGGTATACACAGCAGAACACTTCTTCCTCAGATCCCGGATGCCATGAAAATTCATCTCAGGATTTATTTTATGCTTTCCGATTTTGCACATAAGGAAATAGTGGAGCAGAGACTAATGGTTCAAAGTTGCACCGTAAATCAGCTGGGAAACATTTGTGGATCCGTTGGCCTCCCAGTGTTTCCCCACCTGAACCATAGGAACTCAGGATGCCACGTAATCTTTCCCTGGAGACCCCAGCTGGGGTCTCCTATTTCTCCCCTGGGCTCAGGATTTCGCATCACTTTTGACAGGTACTTCGGGGACCTTTGGAATGTGGGTATGTTTAAAAATACACTTCTTTTAAAAAAGCATAGCACAGGGAGATCAGCTCGGTACTTTGTGACCACCTAGAGGGGTGGGATAGGGAGGATGGGAGGGAGATGCAAGAGGGAGGAGATATGGGGATATATGTATATGTATAGCTGATTCACTTTGTTATAAAGCAGAAACTATCACACCATTGTAAAGCAATTATACTCCAATAAAGATGTTAAAAAAAAAAAAAAGCAAGCTCTTGAACCCACTCATTTATCAAGGAGGCAAAAAGATGGACTCGATTTAACATATCAAAGGAAGCTGTTTCCCCTCTCCCCTTTCTGGCCACTTCCAATAAGTCAGACCCAAACACAAAGGTTTCACTAGGATGCAGCAGAACAATGGAATGTTACCTTGTGAGTATCTTTCTTACCATGTGTGTTCCTGCAGCACTTCTTAGTTAAAACAGACATATGGAATTGAAGAATTTGCACCAAAGAGAAAAAAGTGAGTCAGGCAAAAATGGGATGAGAAGAAATTTAGATTTCAGAGAAGAAATGAGCAGACCAGACTGCACATGTAGAGAGAGCTGGCAGCTCTCACATGCTAGTTAATCGTCAATGGGCACAGCCTCGTTGGGTGTTGAACCCTGAGTGGCCCCTCAGTGGGCATTGGACGTCGTCCTGTTGGTCGGGCAGAATCTATCACATCCACCCTCCCCTGCTCGGCCTCCAAGATCCCACTTTGGGCTGCAATTGAACTTTTCAACTTGTAAGATAAACATTGGGAAGGGATTGATTCAGAGGCCCCGTGGAGAGGGCTAAGAGGTTGGCCTGGCATCAGGGAGGAGAGGCCATGGGATGGAGAAAAAGGCAGTCAGAGGAGGTAGGTCTGCATGCCTCCCACCTCCCCCAAGCTTGGGGCGGGGACTCAGCCGTGTTTGGGGAAACAGGGAGAGAGAGAGACAGGATGGGGCCTTTAAGGAGAGAAGGAAGTGAGAGGAGATGAGATAGCCAGGTACAGAAAAGGAGGGAGGAGTGAAAGATGGAGGCAGGGGAGGAAGGAATCATTTGAGATGCACAAGCAAAAGGGAAGTTTCTCTCAAGACTTATGAAACCAAAACCACACAAACTTGCCTCCAATACTTATTTTCTAAAATTAACAGCAGAGTTTCAGAAGTAGCCTAGATTCTGAATACAGCTGTAAAGGGCTCTGCATTTTAAAAAAAATATCTGAAGGGGGATCCTACAACTGCCTGTATCTCCCTCTGTACCCTAAACCTACTTCCCCCAAATACCTTTGGCTTCCCCCATCTCCAAAGTTGTATCTGCATGTACATGAGGCTGCCTTTTATCTTTTTAGAATATTAATATTTGTTCTTCATCATTGGCTTGTTTTGGCTTTTCTAATGTGCTGATGAGCCACTCTGGCATGAGTTCTGCAGACACCCCAGTTTCAACTGCAGTTTGGAAAGTCAGTGTGAAGGCAGAAAGAGCCAGAATTTGATCTAAGGAAGGAGAAGGGTCATTGAGTGGAGGAATGTAAGGCCAAACTAATAGCCATCCTTTATGCATGAAAATTTAAAGTATATCCATTTCAGCCAACAGGCTAAGCTCTAGTCACCTGTTCTATTCAACAGTTCTATCCCCTGGGGCTTAACTTGCATTTCCAGTATTCTCTTCCTTTGAATGCGCTTTATACCTCTAGTTGAAAATGTTGCTCCAAAGGTACCAACAGGATTAAATGACAGCTCGAGGTTTCAAAGGGACTCCCAGTCATGCTCAGGTCCCAAAGGGGCCGACACCGGATCTTCCAAAGGCCTCTGCCCAAGCACTGGCTTTGAGGACTGGCAAGGGCATCTACCGTCAGCCCACCATTGGACAGATCAGGAAATAGTCACGACACTGGAATGCAGAGTAGCCCCTCAGCACATTCAAGTGCAAACAGCCAGTTAGTGCCAAAGGGAAGGCTCGGCCCTAAGAATCTCAGCCCCCATCCTGTGTTCACACACGTCACCACGCTGCCCTCCTTCAGAGAATGAAACTTCAGCAGCAACCTCTCAGAGGAACATCTTAGGCCAAAAAGATGGCATCTTTGTGCTTGGAAAAAAAAAAAAAAGACACAATCTGGCCAGCAGAGTGAAGAAACCTGTGTCTGGGGATTAGCTAAAGACAGCTGAGTATCAAGAAGGAAACCGAAATTTGGAAAGTCTCAAGATTTGGAGGCCCCAGAACCCAGGACGGTAGGGATATGGATGGGGCTAAAATCAGAATCAGTGTGAGGAAAAGCTCTCAGATTGACTCAGCCAGACGACTGTCCCTCCCTAACCTGGCAGCGAACTGCGTCAGAGTTTACGCTCTGGAGAGGTTGAACCCAGGTGCCTTTGACCTCAGAGATGTCAGGATTAGCACAGTGGGGTGACAGCCACACTGAGAAAAAGGAGATTAGGTGAAAGTCAACATGTCCTTTCCCCCAATCTTGATTTCCCAGACATGGGGTTCCAGACTTATACCCCTACCCAGGCAGGAAGTTGAAGATTCCTCACCGGAGAAACTGTACAGCCTCTCTCTCTTTTTATTTCTTCAATTTTTGTTGTGGTGAAATTCACATAATGTAAAATTAACCATTTTAAAGTGAACAATTCAGTGGCAGTTAGTACATTCACAATAGTGTACAACCAGCACCTCTATCTAGTTCCGAAACATTTCATCACCCCAAAAGGAAATCCCTTTGCTTCACTTTTGACTAAAAATGGACAACCAGGGTGTAGGCATCACCAGGCATCTGAGGGAAAACTTCTGGCATGAATGACAGACAGAAAAAAACAACAGACAAGAAGAACTCAAAGGAGACAGAGAGTGACAAGAGCAGAAGGAAATTTTTTAAATTAAAAATTTTAAAGTTCTCCTCAGAAAGATGAAAGGGTATTAAAAATTTAATACAAAAAGCTGGTGCTAAGAAAAATGGGTAATACTGTATTTGTAGAATGTATAGAATGAGAAAGAGCTCTTGGAAATTCAAAGTATGAGAACAGATATTTTTTAAGTTAATAGAAAAGAAAAAAAAATCAAAGAGTTAGAAGATAAAGTTGAAAATATCACCCAGAGAGAAGACAAAGAATGTAAAATAGGAAAGAGAAGAGAAGACAATGAAAACCTATGAGTTAGTCTAGCAGACAAAGAGAATGGAGTTGAGGACACAGGGAGAGGGAAGGGTAAGCTGGGACAAAGTGAGAGAGTGGCATGGACATATATACACTACCAAATGTGAAATAGATAGCTAGTGGGAAGCAGCCACGTAGCACAGGGAGATCAGCTCGGTGATTTGTGCCCACCTAGAGGGGTGGGATAGGGAGGGTGGGAGAGAGACGCAAAAGGGAGGAGATATGGGGATGTATGTATATGTATAGCTGATTCGCTTTGTTATACAGCAGAAACTAACACACCACTGTAAAGCAATTATACTCCAATAAAGATGTTAAGAAAAAAAAATAAAGAAAATCTATGAATTAGTCTAAGTTTGCCAACAAAATAATAGGAGTTGAATAATAGGGGTTTTAGAAAAAGAGAAAAGAGAATATAGAGGGAAGGAGTTATTAAAGAACAAATACAGAAAAAAAATTCCAACTGAAAACACTTGTCTCCAGATTGAAAGGACTACCTTGAGCCTCCCTCACAAAGAATGAAAAAGAGACCCACATGAAAGCAAACCATTGTAAGATTTTAGAAGAGCTGGCACAGGAAAATATCCAAAAAATTGCAGGGAGGAAAGAAAAAAAATAGGTCATATATAGAGGATTTGGAATTAGAATGGTGTTAGAATTTTCAATAGTAATAATAGAATCCGGAAAAGAATGGAACAATGCTTTTAAAACTGAGTGAAAATTATATGTAAACTAAAATTGTATACCCAGCTATGTTAGTCAGAGTTCTCCAGAAAAGCACAACCAATAGGAGATACGGATAATATATCTATAGATGATATAAATACAGGTATAGATAAGAGGAGATTTACTCTTGCATTTATGGAGGCTGAGAAGTCCCACAGTCTGCCATCTGCAAGGTGAATAACCAGGAAAGTCAGTGGTATAATTCAATCTGAGACTGAAGACCTGGGAACTGAGCGGCCACTGGTATAAGTCCCAGAATTTAAAGGCCTGAGAACCAGGAGCTCTGATATCCAAGGGCAAGAGAAGATGGATGCCCAACTCAAGAAGAAAGAGGTGAGTTGCCCTTCCTTCACTTTCTTGTTCTATTTGGGCCTGCCCACAATGGTGAGGGTGGATCTTCTTTACTCAGTCTATTGAATCAAATGCTAATCTCATCTGGAAACACCCTCACAGACACACCCAGAAATAATGTTTTACCAGCTATCTGGGCATCCCTTAGTCCAGGCAAGCTGACACATAAAATTAAACATCACACCAGCCAGTCTAGCAATCAAGCTGGAGGTAGAATGAAGTGATTTTCAGACATTCATGGGCTCCACCTACTAAGATGCTCCACCAAAACAAGGAAGTAATTTTTTAAAGGAAGACCATGCGAAGTTAAGGAAATAAAGGATCCAACATGGGAAAGAGTTGAAGTGAACATTCATGGTGCTAAGGAAGGGAAATCCTGCTATGAGTGTAAAGGGAAGTGACAGAATTGGTGTCTGGAGTCTTCCTGGAGGCAAGTCCAGAAATTGTCCAGAAGAGATGTATCTAAGATAAAAATGGAGTTTGATGTGCTGGTATTCAAAGGGATTTAAGCTCTGATAGAGACAGTGGATTAATGGTAAGCACAGAGAAAATTAAGCAAATCTTAAAATGAGGCAATTACTAACTCTAGGAAAACAAAAATTCTGTATGAGAAAGAAAAAGTAATCATGGTCAACTCTGTGGTTCAGCTGTGATTGTATCTACATGGTCAAAAAAATACAAACCTTAAATACTATTTGACCAAACATAGTTATATATATATTAAAAAATTAGAAGGCTGGGGAGGCAGAGAAGTGTAGGTGAGTACTGGGGGAGGGGCGGGGTACAAAAACATCCAAAGTAGAGAAATCAAGAAATAGCAATATACACATATTTATTTAGAAACACAGAGGCAAACCATAAGAAACATCTTAAAAGACTTGGAAGTGTTTCCCTCGGGGGAAGAGAGATTAAATAGAAGGGGAGGCATGGGTCAGGGGACTGCTGTTTTCAATAGAAACCTTTTAATACTGTTTGACTTTTTAAACTAGGACCATGGATTTCTTTGTTAGAAATACAGATTAAATTTTTTTAAAACTCCATTACTGGAACAACTTGGTCCACCAGCCTAGCTGTAACATACCAAGTTACACTATACGCAGTGCCATGTGATGGTCCTCCTCCCTATAAGCAATTCACCAAGAAGAAATGCTACTCACTGTCAAGTCCCATTCCTGAAAGATGTGACCTCATTTTCAACCCTGAGGAAATGGAGCCACTAAATACAAGTCAAATCCAGTTACAGTCAAAATCCAAGTGAAGTGCAGCCAAAATATTTGTAAGCCTCAGGTAATGGCCCAGTTATCCCAGCATAATTTATTGTAACAGTATTTTAGAACACTACAAAAAAAGTTATAGTAGTTGCTTCCACTCTGGGCTCCCATAGCATCCTGCTGCCCTTACCAAAGCCTTTATCACACTTCCTTGTACTTTCTTGCTGTTGGGATTTTTAAAGCGTTTGCTTAATGGGCTGTCTTCACAAGGACAAAGACTGTAGCTGAATTGATTTTTTTGTCCCCTGTGTCTAGCAAAGTGATTAATATATGGAAGGCAGGCAGGCAGTGTTTGAATAAATGAAGAAAAGGGGAAAGATTGAATGAATGTACAAAAACAATAATAATTAAAGCAGCAGCCAATATTAATGCTACATAATAAAAGTGTGGGGTGAAGAGGACCAAAAAGAGGGGTCCATTAATAGTGGCAAATGCTACAGAGCCCAAGTAATAACAAGAATGACTGACTCAGTGCCTGCTGTGTGCCAGGCACTGTTCTAGGAGTGGCAGGTGTATTAGCACAATTAATCCTCAGGATAACCCACGAGGTAGGTTATCACTATTCCCATTTTATAGAGAAGAAACTGGCCCCCAATCACAAGTCATCAAGCAATAAATGAGCCAGGGTTAGGACCCAGGCCACCTGGCTCTAAAGTCTGCACTCATAAACACCTCACACCTGAGGAATGAAGAAATGAAGCCCTTTGGGGTGAACACCTAACAATGTGGCCCCAGGGATCTGACCTGGCTGGGTATGTGCAGCTGGTTTGTAGTTGTTAGGAAAGCTCCAGGGATTGGAAGAATTAATATTGTTAAAATGGCCTTACAACCCAAAGCAATCTACAGATTTAGTGTGATCCCTATCAAATTATCTATGACATTTTTCACAGAACTAGAGCAAATAATCTTAAAATTTATATAAAACCACAAAAGACCCAGGATTGCTCAAGCAATCCTGAGGAAAAAGAACAAAGCTCCCAGACTTCAGACAATGCTACAAAGCTACAGTAATCAAAACTGTACTGTATGTTATTGGCACAAAAACAGACATATGGATCAATGGAACAGAATAGAGAGCCCAGAAATAAACCCACACACCTATGGTCAATTACTCTTTGACAAAGGAGGCAAGAAAATACAATGGAGAAAAGACAGTCTCTTCAGCAAGTGGAGTTGGGAAAGCTGGACAGCTGCATGTAAATCAATGAAGTTAGAACACACCCTCACACTATACACAAAAATAAACTCAAAATGGCTTAAAGACTTAAATATAAGATAAGACACCATAAAACTCCTAGAAGAGAATGTAGGCAAAACATTCTCCAACATAAATCATAGCAGTATCTTCTTAGATCAGTCTCCGAAGGCAAAAGAAGTAAAAGCAAAAATAAACAAATGGTACCTAATCAAACTTAAAAGCTTTTGCACAGCAAAGGAAACCATAAACAAAACGAAAAGACAACCTATGGAATGGGAGAAAATATTTGCAAATGATGCGACCAGCAAGGGCTTAATTTCCAAAATATACAAACAGCTCATACAACTCACTATCAAAAAAAAGACAAACAACCCAATCAAAAAATGGGCAGAAGACCTACATAGACACTTCTCCAAAGAAGACATACAGATAGCCAATAAGCACATGAAAAGATGTTTCACATTGCTAATTATTAGAGAAATGCAAATCAAAACCACAAGGAGGTTTCACCTCACACCAGTCAGAATGGCCATCATCAAAAAGTCTACAAATAATAAATGCTGGAAAGTGTGTGGAGAAAAAGGAACCCTCCTACACTGTTGGTGGGAATGTAAATTGGTGCAGTCGCTATGGAAAACAGTATGGAGGTTCTTTAAAAGACTGAAAATAACACTACTAAAAATAGAACTACCATATGATCCTGCAATCCCACTCCTGAGCATATACCTGGAAAAAATGAAAACTCTAATTTGAAAACATACATGCACCCCAATGTTCACAGCAGCACTCTTTACAGTAGCCAAGACATGGAAGCGACCTAAATGTCTATCAACAGATGGTGGATAAAGAAGATGAGGTATACACACACACACACACACACACACACACACACACAATGGAATATTACTCAGCCATAAAAAAGAATAAAATATTGCCATCTGCAGCAACATGGATGGACTTAGAGATTATCATACTGAGTGAAGTAAGTCAGGCAGAGAAAGACAAATATTATATGATGTCACATATATGTGGAATCTAAAAAAATAATACAAATGAATTTATTTATAAAACAGAAACAGACTCACAGATATAGAAAATAAACTTGTGGTTACCAAAAGGGAAAGGGGGTGGGAGGAATAAATTAAAATTTTGGGATTAACAGATACACACTAATCTAAACTGTAGAATTCTGAACAAATGTATGGTTGTTAATTTAAGCCACTAAGAATTGCGGTGGTTTGTTACACAGCAATATGTAACTGCTACAACTAGCTAGTAAATGGCAAAAGCAGAATTTGAAATTAGATCTGTTTGATACCACAGGCCAAGTTCTTAACCACTATACGCCACCATCATACTCCTATTTTCCTCACTAAGTACTCCTTCCTGGCCTAGAGAAAGACTTGCATTGCTCAGATGGTGTAAAATCCCTTTATCACATTTGTACTTCTCCTTTCTACTCTAAGCTCTGGATTCCATGTTGACAGAGCCCCTGTCAAATACAAAAAGGGTTTGATGCTGATTGAAACTCCAGACCCAACTTTCCTCTGATCTCTGTTTTCATGATCTCCAAAGTGCAGAATTAAGTCACACTGGAATTACAGAGATAGAGTAATTCACAGGGAACATTTTATTCACCCTAGTGAATAAAATAGCTGTCCCTCTCCACTCCTGGCCCTGTCTACAATTTAACTGGGAGCATTTTCCATTCAGGGTGTGACCTTCATGATTGAAGCTCCAAAACGCTTGACAAGCCTGGATAACCTCTTCCACTACAAAGACCTGCATCTCATTCCAATCCCTGGCACCCAACACGCCCTGGAGAAGACCTCAAAATATGTACGTGGCATTGGAATACCTTTTCCAAAAGAGCTATCTCTGAGGAATTCTTTTTAACATCTACATTCCATGGTGTTAGTCAAGTTTACTTAGGGACACAGACTACATGAGTGGGTAAGAATTTCTTAGAAGCAGTTCGTACTAGCTTCACCTCAGTTCACCCCATGGCCCCTCATCTTCCAGCAGGTTAGACCAGCTTCCTTACGTGACATCCTCATGGCAGTGTTCTGGTCCTGGAAGGCAGACAAGATTACTTTGACTGCATCTCATTAGTCAAAGAAAGTCACAAGGCCAGCCCAGTTTCAAAAGGTGGACAAATAGACTCCACTTCTTGAGCTGCAAAATTTTGGGCCATATTTAATCGGCCACACTATATGTGGGCTTAATTTTTCTTGTTGAATGTTATTTATGTTGAAGAGCATGATTGGTCGCTGTAAGAGGAATGCTTAGTCATCCACTCGGCTTCAGCCTGAAGAGGGGAACTAAACCTGACAGAAGATGATGGGGTCAGTGCAGATACATGCAGTTTAGGTCAGGGCTGCTGAGAGAGAGACCAGGTGAGGCCTGCCCTTGGACAGGCACCTGAGAACGTGTTCATAGGTGAGAATCAGGGAGAAGTTGAGGATGCTGGCAGGGGGGCACGGAAGGAGTTGGGGGAGGGGGAATAGGTTGGACAAGTACCTCCCATGTGCAAAGTGCTTGACATACATACATCATCTCATTCATTCAGTCCATACAACCACCCATTATAATCCTGATAGCAAACCCTCACATCATGCTTGCCACGTGCCAGGCACAGAGTTAATCGCTTTACACATAGTAACTCAGTAACAGCAACAACTCTGAAACAGATATCAATGTTTATCCCATTTCACAGATAAAAGAAAACTAAAGCCCAGAGAGGTTAAGTAACTAGCCCCAGGTCACACAGCTAGTAGGCAATGAAGTTAGGTTCGACCATTGTACAGATAAGAAAACCAAGGCTCAGAGAGATGAAATCACTTGTTGAAGGACACAGAGCTGAACAAAGATTCACATCTAAATCTGTCTGACTTCCGATTCTGTGCTTTTTCCTTGAATACACTGTGTTTCCGCAGGGAAGGATTTGCTTTACGAGGAAGATTATTCCATACTCTTCCAGAAAGAGGAGATTGGCCACCGTGGGAAGAGGCAGACCAAGGGACACAGACCTTCTTAGTGAAACAAAATAACAGGAAACCAACAGTGGGCATTTGTTTGAAATCAGCTAAGCATAGACCCTGTGAGCTGGGCCCCTAATGATACAAGTGAAGTAAGAAAAGATGGTATGTGCCTGGTACTAATGTTGGTTTTCTTTTCTTTCTATTTTGATATTTAATGTCTTGTCAGTAAAGAGAATTAACTGCTTCCTGTCTTAAAAAGATGTGAACATCTTTATGGGAAGCTGGGCGCAAACACAGCCAGCGTTTCACTGGGACATCGTTTGCGGGTGATTCTCCTGTCCCCCGTAAATTCCCAGCTGGCAAGTCTAGTCAAAAAGCAGCACCCACTCCCCCAATGGCCCAGAACAGAGCAAAGGGCCTGGTCCAAAAACACCCCTCCTTAGTGTGCTCAATCGTAGGCAGTGGGGGCACTTTCCCAGGACCCCAAGCGTACTGGGGCAGAGGCAACATCTGCAGGTTCCAGAAAAAGAAGAGGGAAGGGGGAAATGGGTTGGAGGGCCGCCACCCTAGAAGGTGTCACCAGGAAGGCAGTTTGAACCCTAACCATACTCAGCATATACCTGACTAGAAAAAGCCGAGGGACTGGCTAGGGATCCGTCTAGGTCTGTGCTTGGAGAAACATCTCCTGAGTCTTTGTCAGTGTGTGTGCTGTATTCCAGAAAATTCCACATGACCCTGAGGCACAAGGCCATTCTGGGATGGAGTTGGAAAGCACAAAGTGACTGCAGAGAGAAGGGATCCCGGTGGGGAACTTGTGGATGGAAGGAGGGCAGAATCAGCCTCTCTGGAAAGGAGCCTGCGGTCCCACTTTCAGCCCAGCTCCTGAGTTACCCGTTTAGCCAATGACTTTTTAATGAAATAACTCTTTTGGGGGGAGGGGGGAGCTTGGAGTTCTAACGAGGATTGGAGTAGAGAGCAAGATGGATAAGAATGGGCGCTGGTGGGAAGATGGCATGATTGTGTAAAAATCCATCTGAGTGAAAGGGTTTCCCTCAGCAGAACAGCAGATGCTGGCGTTGAAGGCCGATGGGTCCATTAGCATCTCCCCTTTCAAGTCTCCCTTCCCGCCTGTCTTCACAGCCGTAGCACACACAGGTCCCCCGGGGGCCAGTGTGGTGCCGGGGCAGGTCCTGCAAGGCTCCGCCTCGCTGAGCTCGCACCTGGCCCTCAGAGCCCCTCCCTCCCTCCCCGAGGCTCCACTTACAGGCATTTCTTCAGTACATCCAGGCCCTGTCTACACGCATCCTTCATTCCCCTTTGGTAGCCTGAGTGCAGAGGAGGGAAATTTTTGCAGACTCACGGCAAGAGTCTCCTCGTATCTCCTTCCTCCCCCCACCTCCTCCTCTCCTCTGCGTCTCCAAACTTTTTCAGCCTTTGCCATCACCCCGTCCTCGCAAGCATCGGCCCTCCCTCCGGCTTTGTTTGCGCGGGCCCTTGACGGCATCTCACTCTTCCCTCCCTGTAGGCACAACCCTGAGAGTCTCATACATTTCATGCCCTCAGGGGGAGGTGTCCCCAGAAGCCTCCTGCCTCCTGAGTTTGGGCTCTGGTTGAATCAATCCATTTTTGTCTCTTTCCTCCTGAGTTCCTACAGCAGCTGGGGGCTTTGGTACCTTGGGGATCCCCTGGGACCTGGCAGATTGCGAACACTCCCAGGGTGGCCCCAGGGGGTTGAGTGGCTTTGACCCAAACCTGGAGGGTCCTGGAGGAGTGTGGTCCCAGCAGATACCACATTTGATTCTGTCTAATTTCCAGAATCTCTCCAAACCCCCAGAAAAGGCTTGGAGTCCCCAAAGTATAATCCAGACGAGGTCAGCTCTCTTCACTTGCAATGGATAGGGAAGAACGGACCTCCGTGCACATGAAACGCCGCTTCTGTACTTGAACCTGGTCATCATGAATCAGTTTGCTGTTAGGATTGTGATTTTGGAAAAGCTAGGAGTGACTCACTTCATTAAAAGCCAACACACACTATGACACCCAGCTCACTGTTTTCTACACGACCCCAGTGTTTCCCCAATGCACAGGGGAGGGCTTCCAGAAACATTTGTTGATTGAAGGAATGAACTCACCCTCTCACAGGACTGCCACCATTCCGCCACCCACCACAGGGAGCTTCCAGGAAAAGGGTCTGGAAGCTCCCTGTGGTGGGGAAATGGTCTGATGGTCATCTTTTAGTTTGTTTTTCTTAAGTCCTCACGGTGGGAAACGACTATATTCACTGTTCATCTTTTACTGCAAAAAATATCCATAACCTCCTTCCCAGAAAATCAAACACTGCTTTACATGTTGCAGAAGCAGCGTGATTTAAAACTCCCCAGAGTGGAGCCAGGCAGAGTGATTCATGATCTCTCTTCGGAGGCAAGCCTGACATATGCTGTACACGTGTGCCCAGTGTAGACCTAGCGGCTGGGCTGGATTCTGAGAGGGGCCCACTCAGGAGAAAAACCTTTATTTTTACCCTTTGCCAAAAATGGAACCTCACCCCAATTCTCCCTCATAAATAGCACACCCAGAAGCCTTGCCATTTCAGAAAGCTGCATAGAAGCCCAAGGTGCTCAGTCTAAGTTAAACCACAGAAGGACCACTGGGGTTTATAGGAATCGAATTAGACTCATTACCTAAAAATAAAAGAACCCAGCCTTCTAAAAATACAGTAGCATTTATTTCTGGCCAGGCCCCTATGTTTGCACACTTTTAATTGTTTTAGGAAGCTACACCTTTTAAAAGATGTTCTAAGTCCTGACCACAGAGGACGTGATTCTCAGTGCAGTTTGAGATAGCTGATGATTCTTGTATACTTCAAGGAAAAGTTGAAGGGGACGCCTCCTGAAAGTTGAAAAGGCCCAGGTGTGTGGTGACTGAGAGGTGTCGGGGTGGATTTTTGTTGTTATTTTTAAAGGCAGCTGGAGAGTTCACAGCTGAAAGAAGTAGCCTTGAGAGTAAGATTCAGTCCTTGCAAGGAACTAGAATGGTAAATAGAATGATGCTTTATATTAACACTACTGTCCCAGGACACGTGAGAAACGGCAAGAAAAATCCCAATCGCTGCCTTGGAAAGAGAGAACTTGATTTATCATTGGGGAAACTGAAGCTATCTGAGATGAAGCTTTTTGTCCAACATTATGGAGCAAATGTGAGTTCTGGCATCTTTCCACGGACTCGTCAGGCATGAATCTCAACAATTGGATAGGAACTGGCTCTCATCTGAGCCCTCTGCCTGGGGAAGCGATCTTTGTTTGTGGGCAGAGAAGACAAGAGTGGAGAAGGGACAACAATGGTGCTTGTTTTGACCCCGGCAGGAAACATCTTAAGGATGTTTCTCCCCCATGGCCACCGAAATCTATTCTGTCTTCTAGTTTGCAGAGGTTTTCATCCTGAATTTCCCAAGACAGATCTTTCTTTCCTGGGCCACAGGAGATGTTGGGCCACATCTGGTCCTATGTCCCCATGGTAGGTGGAAATGCTCCCCCTCCTCCCCCCACCCCCGCCACAGAGATATGTCCACATCCTAATCCTTGGAACCTGTCAATATGACCATATTAGGGAAAAGGGTCTTTGCAGATGTAGTTAAGTTGAGGATTTTGAGATGAGGAGATTGTCTGGTGGGCCCTCAGTACAATCACGAGTGTCCTTATAAGAACTTATACAAGAGGGGGTTTTGACACATAAGGGGAGAAGGTGATGTGACGGTGTAGGCAGAGATGGGAGTGATGTGGCCACAAGCCAGGGAAAGCCTGAAGCCACCAGAAACAGGCAGAGATTCTCCCCTGGAGCGCCCACCAGCTCTGCTGACATCTTGATTTCAGGCCTCCAGAACAGTGAGAAAAGACATTTCTGTTGTTGTAAGCGACCAAGTTTATGGTTGTTTGTTACAGTAGCCACAGAACACTAGCACAGTCTCCATAGCGGCTAAATTGAGACTCTCATTCTCCAATACCATGGAGGCTTGCTATCCTGTTTCATCATCCTTTAGACAGATATTTGGTGAGTGTGAACACGCACTGACATTGAGTGAGGTGCTGAGGTAGAACAGTGAGCAAAGAGACATGAACTCCACCTTCAGGCAGCTTATGGTGTGGGAGATGGTCAGTAAGCAAATAACCACAGTGCTATGATTACAATCTGCAATAAGTGCCATGAGGGCAAAAGTACAGGGTGCATGACAGGGGATGATGTGGTAATGGCCACGTGTGTACAGTGAGGGAGTGAGATTTAAACAGAGACCTGAACTCCACTGGGGGAAGGAGCTTTCCAGCTACAGGGAACAATCTGTAGGAAGACCCAGAAGGCTCTGGAAGCTTTCAAGCGTTACCTAAAGGTACAAAGAAAGAAGGTCATTGGATGGGGGCAGAAGGCAGCCTATGTAGGCCTTAGGGTGCAGGTGTAAGGACTTTATCTCTGTCCTAAAGACATGGGGAAACCACTTGCTTTACACACAGGGGTGGCCCAATCAGACCGATGTTTCAGAGGAATCAGTCTGGCTGCTGCACAGCGAGGAGGCGGGAGGGGCTGAAGCCAGTGGGTCAGTGTGGAGGCTCTTGAGAAGCCCAAACAAGATATGGTAGCTGTTTGGACTTGGATGTAGCAGCCAAGCTGGGGGAGAAGTGAGTGGATTCCAAAGAGCGTAGGAAGTAGGAGTTGGTGACGGATTGGAGGTGGGTAGTGAGGGAGAAGGTGGTGTAAAGGATATGTCCTGGGTTTCCCATCTGTACCATGTGCAAGATGGTGATGCCAGAGCCACTGGGGGCTATTGAGAAGGACCCAGGTTTGGGGAAAGATGATAATTAGTGTTTTCATCTAAAATGACCCTACTTCTCAGTTTTTCTGGCACAATCCAAGTTATGCCTATTATCTCAAAGTCTTGTCCAGAATTTGTTATTCCCCCAAATGCCCTGGTTTGGACCAATCAATTATATGGTCACCCTAGGCTAACACGTGTGTGATCTGAAAGGTCTTTGAGACATCCGAGAGAAGCTTTTGAGACTATAGAATGATGAGAGGAGGGGCTGAGGAGCAAAGCTTGATGAACTTTATTTTTTAATTTTTTTTAATTGAAGTATAGTTGATTTACAAGGTTGCGTTAGTTTTGGGTGTACAGCAAAGTGATTCAGTCACACATACATATATATGTATGTATGTATACATTCTTTTTCAGATTCTTTTGCATTATAGATTATTACAAGATATTGAATATAGTTCCCTGTGCTATGCAGTAGGTCCTTGTTGATTATCTATTTTATATATAGTAGTGTGTATATGTTAATCCCAAACTCCTAATTTATCCCTCCCCCCATCTTTCGCCTTTGGTAACCATAAGTTTGTTTTCCATGTCTGTGAATCTATTTCTGTTTTATAAATAAGTTCATTTATATCATTTTTTCAGATTCCACATGTAAGTGATATCATATGATATTTATCTTTGTCTGACTTACTTCACTTAGTATGATAATGTCTAGGTCCATCCATGTAGCTGCAAATGGCATTATTTCATTCCTTTTTATGGCTGAGTAATATTCCATTGTACATACGTACCACATTTGTATCCATTCGTCTGTTGATGGACACTTAGGTGGCTTCCATGTCTTGGCTATTGTGAATAGTGCTGCTGTGAACATTGGGGTGCATGTATCTTGATGAACTTTAATATCCGAGGACTGGCACTTGAAATCAAGCAGCATCGTCCAGAGAGGGGAGGACAACCAGGAGAGTGTGTGTCCCAGAATAGACAAAAATGTCCCTCTTCTTCCGTTTTCCTGGCGAGACATCCTGTAGAGCAGAGGTCAGCAATATTTGGCTTTCTGGGCCATATGATTTCTGTCACTACTCTTCAGCTATGCTGTTGGAGCATGACAGCAGCCTTAGATGATACATCAATGAACACACGTGGCTGTGTTCCAATAAAACTCATTTACAAAAACAGGCAGGGAGCCGAATGTTGCCCAGGGGAGTGGTTTGCTGACCCTTGCTTTAGAATAACACTCTGGGCCTTTCTCCTTCTTAATCCTCCCCCGAGGAGGTGTTGGGACTGATGGATGTGTTTTACTGGAGAACTCAGAGCACCCCCTCTTCGGGGGGCTCTGCGAGACTGCGGGGAGCTCTGGGATGCTGGGAGTCCTACAGGGCGGGACATCACAGGGATGCCTGGAGCTGTTCCGGGTGGCCACTAGCAGAGCTGTGGTCCAGCCTCATTCTGGGGTGAAGGATTAGCAGCACCAATTGGCTAAGAGAACCAACCATGGTCTCCAAACCTAGTTTTCCCAGAGAGGAAAGTGATGCTGTAACTCCCTCTGCATGATGCCCATCTCTTATCACCATTGCTCCAAACCTGGGAGCCACCCCCCTGGCCAACCGCAACAGGAAAGCAAGTGTGTATTCCTCAGTTCAACTGTCTTTGGGGTTGGGTCGCTTTGCGTTGAAGGTTTACAACACTTTGAGGCAACCTCAGACAGAGTGTAGCCACTGTGGAGTCTGTTTTCTCTTCTGCTTAATGAAAAAATATGAAGGCCTTGCTGGTAAGTAATGCATGTCATGCCTGTTGACGTCCGTGGTTGTTGGGAAGTGGAGTTGGTGTAACATGTGAGTGGGGACACGGCCTTTATGCCTTTGGAGATCGTGTAGGGGGCCTGTGTTCCCTCTCCTTTCTGCCTCACTTTCAATCCTGTCCTCACTCAATACCAGCATTAGATTTGGACCAATTGAACAAGGACTATACATTCTTTATTATTATTATTAGAAAATACAGACACATCAAGGAGGGGGAAAGAAAAACCACCTTCAATCCCCACCCAGAGATAGTGATTATTAATAGTTTGGTATGCATTTTTCCAGATGCAAAAATGAGATCATAGTGTCCATATTGTTTTGTGACCTACTTTTGGCATTTAAAATATAATAAATAACCTTCCATGCTGCAGAGCAGGAATGTACACCATGGTTTTCGGTAGTGACGTGATTCATTTATCTAATCCTCTCTTATTGGCAATTTGGGTTGTTTCCAAGTTTTCTCAGTAAAATCAATGTTACAGTGAACATTCATAACTAGTTGTGGGAGCACACCCTTAACTATTTACATAAGCTGAGTTCCAAGAAGACAATCATGGCTGTAAAGACGTTTTTTGGAAAATCACACATTCCACATCCTTCTAAGGGGACCTAGGCTTGAAGTAAGTTTATCCAGAGAGGAAGAGTGGGTTTGTGTCTGCTTTTAGAAGCTCAGCTCCAGCGATCCCTGGCTTCCATGGTGTAGGGGGTTAGAGCCTGAGGAATCCCCCAACCGCAGCAAATCACATTAGCTTAGAGGCTCTGCCTACCCCACCTCCCCTTGCAGGTTGGACCCTGTCAATATTCAGTGGGATGGAGACATCAACAAAATGGAAAGATGGGTGACTCTCAAGTTTTCTCCTTTTTTCCTCCATATTTTAAACACTGTGTCATTAGGGCTTAGCAAGTTTCCCATAGGAATGGAGAAAGACTTCTTGGGAGGTCTCTTCAGGTCCTCAGAACTAATAGGAGCGGGAGACAGAGGGGAGGGACAGAAACCTGGCTCTAGGATTTAAGGAGGATAGACATGGACCCCAAGGTTTCCTATTGAACTACCCGGCCAACTCAGAAGGTCAGGAAAGAGCTAGAAGGCCTGCCAGGATTGAGGAGCATGCCTTTGCCTCAGTCTCGCTGATTCATTTCTCAGACCATATGAGAGGCAATGAGTGGGTGGGCTTCAGTACCCATCGCAGAGCGGAGGGCTCTCTGAAAGGGGGTCAGCTTTCAAATCTCCCCTTAAACCCCGCATCACCTAAGATGCTCCTGCAGTGCCTCTTAGCCCCACTGTGCGTCTGAACCACAGTGAGCAGATTTAAGACACACATGCTTAGACCCCAGAGGCTCTGACTTAATAGGTCCAGGGTAGAGCCCCAACCTTGGTAAGATTTCCAAAAGGGTTAAACACCACTGAGCAATCTCTTTATACCACATCACGGGCTACTTATGATTAGACAGGGCAGAATGTAGGGGAAGACTATAGGCTTTGGAACTGGTTGATCAATTTAAGGGTCTGGAGAATGGTAGTAATAACACGTACCTCTGTAAGATGGCCGGCACAGCATAGGTACTCAATGGACGGCAGCTCAACGTGTTGAGGAGTAATTACTTGCATGGTTGCAAGTAGGAAAACATAAAAGACAATGGGAGAGCAGGCAGTGAGAGAATGAGGGAGACAGCCTCTATTGCTCATCAAGACTGACCTGAGTTTTGGCATCAAAAGAGAACTTGAACTATTTGGTTTGCTAGGAACAAGAGGTAAGAGGCCAGTCTTAAATTTTAGCACTGGGGTCCAGAATTCCTCTCTGTACCAGTATGCTGTGCAAATCATGTCAGGATGGAGTGGCCATTTATTTAGCTTTATCTTCCCATCCTGGCCTGCTTTAGATTGGGGGGGGGCTAGGATCTGCTTTGTGTTAAAGATGATCTCCCTGGAGGGACTGTAATCTGCTATTATTATGTCTTATAGTGGAGGCCAAGTGCTTTCCCACAGTCTAAATCTGAATCCGACTTTCCCCACTGTTCCATTTTGTAACAGCAATTGGCCAAAGGAAGAATGAAGATTTCCAAAGGATCTAAATTGAAATAGGTGTTTCCTCTTGCATGTTCAGGAGGATCTCTTTGTCTAACTGACGAGGATTCCAATTCCAAGTATGGCTCGGGGTCAGGTCTTCACACGATGGCTTTCAAGGTCTCCTGAAAAGTTGGGTGTTGTACAAACGAGTCCATGGTAATTCAAGCATTCTTTCTTCTTAAGATCACTTTATATTTCAAGATTCTGGTCTCTTGGTTTTTTTAATTGATCTTCACTTGGTACTTCACATTTGGAACATCGGCTGGAAGTTTCTTTGTCCCCTTCCTCAAAAATTAATGATGTGTGGGGAAACTTTTAGGTGCACCAAGGGAGCTGCAATTAAAAGAGTCGGGTGTATGGCCTTCTGCAAAACAATCACCCTTTGAATGCGTGGCTGCTCGCCCCACCCAAATCTATCTGCTTTACAAGTTTGGGTTTCATGTATTAGAGTTTCTTAAAATAGGACTCACAGTTGAACCTCATTCAGGCTCTGAGATAAAGCCTGGAGCTGGGTCTGCAGGGAGCAGTGTGACCGAGCTGGTGTGTGGTGATGACAGCCACAGCCTCAAGCTGGGCTCTAAATCACAGCTAAAACCCCAGAGCTAAAAGCATCATTCCTCTCTGGCACGTTCAATTTAAAAGCCATGCTATATTTTTGTTTCCAATTATAGAAGGAGAAAAATAAAAGCATCTGGAACTTATTACTGTCCCTTTATTCCCCGCCATAACTTTGAGAAAGCAGAACAAGCTCTCTGGAAAACGCACAGGAAAAGAGAGGAAGCAATGCCTCCAGAGCTAAGCCCTCACACCCCAGCCCCCGATCCCAGGCGCATCTCTGTGGCTACATTGAGAACACGTGGAGTGTGGGGTTTACGATGGCAACTTTGACAGCCTATCAGTAGCTTCAGGGAGGGAGCTCAAGGGAGCCTGGGAGTCGCCCAGGTTCTCAGGCTGCTTAGTTTCCTCTCTCTGGCCATTCCTGTTGTGCAAGACTTGACCCCCGGCCCAAGAACCCAAGCCCATAAGATCAGACCTTCTCCCCAAACATCTGCATGAGTTGCAAGGATCCTGGTTCCAGAAAATCAAGATTCCAGTAGATGTTATGAAGAAACCAACTTGGAGAGCGTGCAAGCCCCTAAGGCCTTTAATGCCACATAGAAGGAGATTGACACATGACTCCCTGTGGTGCTCAGGACTCAAATTAAACCACTGGGCATGCCACCCAAGGCCCTTCCTCTTCTGCTCCCTGCCACTGCCCTGGGTTAGTTATCACTCACTCTCCTTGAGCACGCTGTCTTCTGCCAGAGAATCATTTATTTCTCCGAACACACCATAAGCATTGATGTCTTTGCTCAAGCAGCTCCCCCATCTTCAGAGCCCTTCCTCAATCTATTTCCATGCATAGTAAACTTCAATCCATTCTTTTTTTTTTTTAATTTTTATTGGAGTATAGTTGATTTACAATGTTGTGTTAGTTTCAGGTGTACAGCAAAGTGGATCAGTTATACATATACATATATCCACTCTTTTTTAGCTTCTTTTCCTATATAGGTCATTACAGAGTACTGAGTAAAGTTCCCTGTGCTATCCAGTAGGTCCTTATTAGTTACCTATTTTATATATAGTAGTGTGTGTATGTCAATCCCAATATCCCAATTTATTCAACCCATTCTTGATCAGCCAGTTCAAATAGTGCCTTCCTTCAAAATGCACTCAAAATAGTCATTGACCTTTAACTATTTTCTAACTGTGATTGCAGCTACTAGGTCTACAACGGACAAAAAGATAGGTCCATGCCCTTAAAGAAATTAGAGAGGCGACCCCATTCAGTTTGTTTTATTTTTAGCCAATGTCTAAGATGCATCTGGCACTGTGGGGTTGTATTAGTTTCCTATGGCTGCTATAACAAATGATCACAAACTTTAGGGACTTAAAACAACACAAAATATCTTAGACTTCTGTAGGCTAGAAATCCAACATGGGTTACTGGGCTAATATCAAGGTTGCATGACTTTCTGGAGAATGTGTTTTCTTGCCTTTTCTGGGTTCTAGAGGCCACATGATTTCCTTGGCTCATGGACCCTTCCTTCATCTTTACAGCCAGCAGTAGCAGTAGAGTCCTTTCACATCAAATCATTCTGACTCCCTTCTACCTCCCTCTTCTGCTTTTAAGGTCCTCTTTGATTTCATTGAGCCCATCCAGATCATTCAGCATAATTTCTTTATCTTAAAACCAGCTGATTAGAAAGTTGAATTTCATCTGCAACCTTAAAACCCCTCCACCTTGTAATGTAATATATTCATAAGTTCTGATTAGGATGTGGACATCTTTGGAAGGGGGCTATTATTTCGACTACCACAGAGGATAAAGTGGTAAAGGGGATACTGGGACTTCCCTCAAGGAGACTATTCTGCAAAGCCTTCCTTATAAACACAGACAGGAGTAATAACTCCTTTAACATACCTGTTGCACTTTTTGCACTTTATAAATATCTTTTTAACAACATTTAGCACGCTTAAAGTAGTGTTTCCCAGACTGTGGGACATACAATACTTGGTATTTTGAATTTAGTCATTTTATATTTTAATAATCATTCATTTTTAATGTGAATTTGAAAAGCATAAGTAGCATATCCAATCTGTGATATAATCTTTCTTTTTAAATTAAATTAAGATTTTAAAGAGTGAGACAAATAAAATATGAATTAGCAGTACATATTGTATGAGCCAAGGGGCGGAAAAAAAAAGGGAGAGTAGTACTTGAATGACTGCAATATAAGAAAACCTCTCTTAGAGTTAATAGTTTCCAGAGAAACTCTGAGTTTCCTGAGGACAGAGAATTGTCCACCTTCTCATTATTGTATCCTGGATCCTAGCAAAGTCCCCAGCACAAAATAAGTGCTCAACAAATATCTGTAGAATCTACAAATAACTGATTAAATGATTAACCTCTGTGTTTTCCTCACCTCTTGAGGACAGGAATTGTGCTTATTAACTTTTATATTTCTGGAACCCAGTACTTGCGACAGCACAGGTGCCCAAATGTTTATCGAATGAATAAATAAAGTAGGCTTGAATTGTGGGTTTGAATTGTGATTCGTTTTTATACTTTTTAGATTAATTCCGCATTATGGAAATGCAGCTAAAGTAATGATTAAATAATCACTATCTGCTGTTTTAATTATTTTATTATAATGGGGTTTTGTTATAATGTGTACTCTTTAGGGAATAATAGATGAGGGTGTAAATATTGAAGATTAAATGTAGCTGAGGCCCAGATTCTTGGTAGTGGGTAACAACTGAAAATGACACCAAGCATAGGAAGGTGGAAGTTGACATATACTCATAAGACTCCCAGCTTTTCCTCTTGGTTGCTGGGTCTTCTTTATAACAGTTCTGGTTTGGTGGATGTTTCCTGAACTACATGATTCATTACCCCATTCACGCATTCAGCATTGTAGCAAGCCCATTGTGTGCAACACTAAGCTGTGTGTAAAGGACACAAAGATGAATAAAACCCAGTTACTAACTTTAACAAGCTTACAATTTAGTAGAGGAGAAGCCCACACTTAAACCTATTATTGTCATACAATTAAAAGAGCTATATCAGGAATGACAATATGGCTTGGGAGCATTAAAGGTGAGTTTGTAGTTTGAGTTCAACTAAATTAATTAGATGCTAAAACAAAGAAAGCAAAAAGTAAATCAACTCTCTGTGAAAGAATATAGCAGAATCCAGAATTCCACAACAGAAATTTTATATCCAGGGTATAATAAATATCCAGGGTATAATAAAAAAAAAACTACTCCACATATGAAGAACCAAGGAAATGTCATCCATTCTCAAGAGAAAAGGCAATCAATAGGGACCAAACAGATGTTGAAATTAGCAGTCTTGGATTTTAAAATGGCTTTTGAACTCCACTCATTGACTTAAAGAAAAACAGAGAACTAGGAACCATAAAAAGGAGCCAAATAGAAATTCTAGAACTGAAAAACACAATATCTGAAATTAAAAGTTCACTGCATGTGCTTGAAAGCAGAATGGAAATAATAAAGAATCAATGAACTTGAAGATAGATCCATAGAAATTGTTCAATCTAAAAAAAAAAACAACAGAAAAAAAAAAGATTGAAAAATTAACAGAGCCTCAGGAACCAATTAAAAAAACTATCAAAGATTTAACATATAGAAAATAGTTAGCATCTTGGGAGAGTTGAGAGAAATTGAGGCAGAGAAATATTTTAATAAATAATGGATGACATTTTCCCAAGTTTACAGATTTAAGAAGCTGTAAATATGGAGAAAACCATACCTAGGCACATCATTGCTGAATGCCAAAAATAAAAATAAAGAGAAAATCTTAAAAGCAGCCAGAAGAAAATGACACATTACATATATGGGAACAAAATTTGAATAATATCTGATTTTTCATCAAAAACTCTGGAGACTTTGTGTATCCTATTTGGGGGAGAAGTTAGGATATTTTTGGTTGTACACAGATAGTTGTTCATCATGTTAGGTGGATGAGTTATTTTCTATTGCTCTTATCTGGAATTAATGGTTAAAAGATGTGTGTGTAGATGCCAAGCTAGTAAACTGTGCTGGATTGTTCTGTGGACAACTTGGTTAAATTGGAAATTTCACTTCCAGAATTCTCTTCCCTGTATGGTTCTGGGTTACAATGGGAATTTGAAAAAAGGTTTGAGAGGCAAAAGTGAAGCAGCACAATTTCTCTCTAAAGGGTATCATCAGATACAGAAATGGCAAATACAGAGATGCCCAGGGAATCTCAGCTTGTCCTTGCTTCCTCTGTTCCTTATCCAGCTCATTCCGGAATATAGATCCCAATCACCAACAGTGGTCCCAGGCTAACTGCCAGACTTAGTGGCAGATGCACTCAGGCAGCAACTTTCCATGGACACCTCCAGAAGCTTCCTGTTCTTGGTCCCACTTCAGTGGCTGGATGTAACAGGCCTCTCAGATTCCCCTGAAAGTTCCAACTTGTCCACTCACACGAGTGTGTCAGGAAGACTGGCTAATAACTTCATCTCTACGCCTCTAACTCTCCTTTCCAGACCTTCACCTCCCCAGTTTCTCCCACCATTGTGTAAGATCTAATTCCTGAAATCAATCCCTTATCCCATAACATTCATAGTGATTCCACTTCCCTGGATATATTTTGGCTGACATCCCAGTGAGGAAAATGTTAAGTGGTGATGTGCACACTTGTGCGGAAAGCTCCCACCCATCAGGATGCAATTCATTTCTTCTTGGCTTCCATTGGCCAAAGCAGATCCATGGCCCTACCTAACTTCAAACACGGCAGGGAAATGCAATCCTTCCATGTGCCTAGGAGTAAACTTGAACCAGAATGTTTGCAAATATACTACACACATGACTACCACACATAGGCTAATATGTAAATGATCAATAGATATTTGCATATGTAGATGAATGTATGGATGTGAGATTTTAAATATTTACAAAGATCGGTGGAAATCAGTAAAGAGGAGAATAAACTTTTAGTCATCAACTCACATGCACTAACCTTGTGTGAAATCATTTATAAGCTTGTCATTAGATCTCAAGACCTCCCGATGAGTCAGTTTTCTTATTCCCACTTTACAGAGTAATTCTGCGATGTCAGGGACCATACCAGTTTTTAATGGATTTTATTTTTTAGGGCATGTTTATAGAGTTATAGAAAAATTGAGAAGCTAGTACAGTTTCCATATAACCCCCTGCCCCCCCTACACAATTCTCTCTATTAGTGACCTCTTACATTAGTATGGTATATTTGTTCCAATTAATGAATCAATACTGATACATTATCATTAAAGTCGATACTTATTTAGGTTTCCTTGATTTTTACCTAATGTCCTTTCTCTGTTCAAGAATCTCATCCAGGAGACCACATTACATTTCATCGTCATGTCTCCTTCGGTTCCTCTCGGCTGTGACGGTTTCTCAGAGTTTTTCTTATTTTTGATGACATTGACAGTTTTGAGGAGTACTTGTCAGGTATCTTGTAGGTTGCTCCACTGTTGGAACTTTCTGATTTTTTTTCCCATATTAGACTGGAGTTACGGGTTTGGGGAGAGAGTGTGCCTAGTTGTTCACTGATGTTAACTCCACCGCTAGCGCAGGGCTGCACGCATAGGATCCTTAATAAATGTTTATTGACTAAATAGATGTCTACCAGTACGAAAATGGGTTCAGAAAGGTTAAGAAATAGGCCAAAAGATACCCATCTAGTCAGAAGCAAAACCAGGATCAGAGCCCAGGACTCTGACTCAGAAACTCTTCTACTTTCCAATGCATTATATTAATCCTGCAATAATTATAATGACAAATTTCAGATACTGTTCTAGGTACTTTATAGATGTCATTTCTAATTCTCTCAACAGTGTTTCAAGGAATGTGTTATTATCCTATTTTCTCTAAGCTCAGTGGTATCTAGGAACTTCCTCAAAGCTACAGTGAAAAAGTGGCCCTGCCTCTGGGACCTCCCTCCCCCCCCATCCCACCCATGTAGGTCATCACCGAGCACCGAGCACCGAGCTGAGCTTCCTGTGCTTTATAGCATGTTCCCGCTAGCTATCTATTTTATGCATGGTAGTGTATATATGTCAATCCTAATCTCCCAATTCGTCCCACCCTCCCCTTCCCCCCTCCACCCCACGTCCACATGTCCGTTCTTGTATACGTATAGCCGATTCACTTCTTTGTACAGCAGAAACTAACACAGCATTGTAAAGCAATTATACTCCAATAAATTATAAAAAAAGAAAACAACCCAGTTTTTTAAATGGGCAAAATATTTGAACAAACACTTTACCGGAAAAGACAAATGAATAGCAAATAAGCACATGAAAAGATGCTCAGCATCATTAGTCAAAAATGCAAACAACTCAAATGTCTTTTGACTGGTGAATGAATAAAAAAACTGGTACATCCATATGATGGGAGGCTATTTGACAATAAAAAGGAAGGACTTACTGATACCTGTAACAACATGGACAAAAATCAAACGCATTATGTTAAGTAAAAGAAGCCAGACTCAAAAGGCTACATAATGCATGGTTCTATTTATATGACATTCTGTAAAAGCAAAATTGTAATAAAGACAGAAAACAGATCAGTGGTTGCGGAGGGCTAGGTTGGGGGAGGGGCAGTTCCAACGGAATACAAAGGAATCTTAGAGGGTGATGGAACAGTCCTGACTGTGATGTGATTACATGACTGTATGAGTGTCAAAACTAAAAAACGAAAAAGGGTGAATTTTACTGTATAAAAAGTAGATGTTAATCTAAAAAAGAGTGGATATATGTACATGTATAACTTTGCTGTACACCTGAAGCTAACACAACATTGTAATCAACTACACTCCAATAAAAATTTTAAAAAAAGAAAAAGAAAAAATAAAGTAGATGTTAATAAACCTGACTAAAACAAATACAACTAAAAAAAAAAAAAAAAAAAACGTGGCCCTGGCCTTGAATCATCTCCTGCTGCTTCCAGAGTCTCTGCTCATCTGGTTACAGTGAACTTTCCAAAGTTGGCCAAGTGATTTTTCCTCTTTAAAACTCTCCAAGGACTCCCCGAGCCCTGCACGAGAGTCCCCACTTTCCAGCCTGCACCCCAAGCTCCAGGCTCAGTGAGCACCCGGCAGCTCCCCTAAAGAACACGCTGCTCCGTGTGTCTTCATGTGTGCCGTTGTCGTGCTTAGAACTCTTTCCTCTTCAACCTCTGCCCCTCCAGGGGGGAGGGATCTTATTTACATTTCATTTATCAGTTTTTTTTTGTTTTTAATTATTTATTTATTTATTTATTTATTTATGGCTGTGTTGGGTCTTCGTTTCTGTGTGAGGGCTTTCTCTAGTTGTGGCAAGTGGGGGCCGCTCTTCATCGCAGTGCGCGGGCCTCTCACTGTCGCAGCCTCTCTTGTTGCGGAGCACAGGCTCCAGACGCGCAGGCTCAGTAGTTGTGGCTCACGGGCCTAGTTGCTCCGCGGCATGTGGGATCTTCCCAGACCAGGGCTCGCACTCGTGTCCCCTGCATTGGCAGGTAGATTCTCAACCACTGCGCCACCAGGGAAGCCCTCATTTATCAGTTTTAACTTCCAACTCTATGAAACAAACCTTCTCTAACCCACTCAAGCAGACTCCATCTTCCCAACTCCGTGCGCCCAACGTTCGTAGTGCGTGCCTCCCCTATTACGTTGCTCATCCATAGTAACGTCACTGACTTACAGCCCACCCCCGCTCTCTAACCAGATGTCGAATTCCTCCGGGCAAGGATCCTGTCTCATTCATCTTTGCATCTGCCACACCTAGTATAGCGCCTGGCACATTACCCATGTTCAATAATGAATGAATGAATATGGAAGGGTGTATAATAATCTTCAATGCAGGGACATAAAATTCCTGAAAATGAACTGAATCCTGCCTCCACACTCTCTTTTCCAAGGCCAGGGGCACGTGGCCAGCCTCTACAGAAGTTTTCCATCTTGCTCTTAAGTGCATCTTGTTGGATCCATGGCTGAATAATGTCTGGAACCTGGGAGTGAAAAATTGGCCTAATCTCAGTATCTAAGTCAGTTAATGGGCTGGAAATCCAGCTGAGCCTCTTCTGTTATTTTTCAAAGAAAATGCAAGAAAAGTCTCATCATAAAGTATCTTAAAGGCCAAATAGCTATTCCCTAAAGACATTTTCATCAGCTATATAGAAAAGCATCAGATGCATGGTTTAATCCCCCTTCTCTTTTGCTGTCCCTGAGTAATTCAAAGAGGAGTGGAAACCTCGCAGTTAACCAATTCACTTGATTGGAGTAAACAGCCAAATTAGATAACTAATGATCATGTTTGCCAAATTACCACTTCACTTTTTTGCTGGGTAGATACAGCTCTAAGGCTACAGAAACATTTATAAGCAAATTGCCCAGTTCTCCTGGTGAATCCTCCTGTATCTTAAATCTTGCATCTTCCATTATCCCTTCCCGCTCTTCTCCATCACTTTAGAAAGCAACTAGAGAAAGAGGAATGCTCACGGCGCTAGGACATTTACCGTCACACCTGGCTCTAAAACGAATCTGGTGGCCTCAAGTTTGGCATGTCAACCCAGGTCAAGGTTATGAACTTACATTTCCTTTCTATATCAGTATCCAAAAAGTGGCTGCTCTGTTTACCTTTTGTCACAGGAGCCAAGAGAAGCAATAAGTGTGCCTTCTCCCAGCCTTGTGAAATGGAGAGAAAGGATATCAATTCTTCAGCTAGTCACATTCAATGCATGATCCACAGGAAGGGAACTTTGCTTCTCTTGTCTATTAAAAAAATTAAATTCAGACATTTAATTCTAGCTATAATGGAGTAACTTCTTAGCAGGTCAATGCTCCCATAAAAAAACAGGAAAAGCTGGGTTAAAAGGAAAAAAAAAATCCTGTTTGAAAGCATTAAAGGGCTTTTAAGGATGCCAGGACTTGAGGCAGCAGATCCCAGAGAGAAGGAAACTGCATTGAAGAAGCCCACCTTTTTGCATGAAGCTTTTCCCCTTGAGGCATTTGTCAACTTTTGGTGGGGGGGGCTGAAAAGCCAGCAGAGCTATATAAAAATCTCACAAGGTGAGAGAGACAAAAATTGAAGTTTGTGGATGCCAAAGCAACCAGGTCTTGAGAGGTCCAGATTCAGGAGAGAAAAAAAGCAGAGAAGTGGGCCTGACACTCAACATCAGTTTTCCTATTGAAGTATTTTCTTCTTAGCAGGCATGATGCTAAAAAGTTAAGCAGAAACAGCTGAAGAACAAAGTTTTTAGTGGTTTCACAGTGATGAGAAATTAAAATTCAACTTCAGGACTCACCAAGGAGTAGAAACCCTAAAATGCTTCCCAGTTCTCAGACCAAGCCTAACAAAAGCCACAAATCAGTCTTGAGTCAATCTTCCTTCTGTTGTCTGCCAGAATGTAGGTCGAATCCCCTATGGAGGTACATAACTTCATCCAGAGCTCTATAATTTATCACACACAACTCCCAGCATTCAATCTAAGATTGTCAGGATACCAAAAATCAGGACCAAAAAAACAACTATCCAGGGTTAGTGCCTTATAAGAAGAGACGAGAGAGATATGCTCTCTCTCTCCACCATGTGAGGATGCAGCAAGACGATGATCATCAGCAAGATAGGAAGAGAGTCCTTACCAGGAGCTGGATCAACCAGCACCTTGATCTTGGACTCCCTAGCCTCAGAACTATGAGAAATAAATGTCTGTTGTTTAATCCACCCAGTATATGGTATTTTGTTATAGCAGCCTGAGCAGACTAAGGCAGAGGTCATATTTAAAATGCTAAGAGAAAATAAATGCCAACGTAGAACCGTACACCCAGAAAAAAATATCTCATAAAAGTGAGAGAGAAATAAAGGAATTTTTCAGGTGTTGTTGCTAGCAGACTTGTGTTAAGGAAATACTAAAGGGACTTCTTCAGGCAGATACAAATGTTATGAAGGAATTAAGGGCAACAGAAAGGATAAATATATGGGCAAAATAAAATGTATATTGACTGGAAAAAAAATAATAATGTATTGTGTGGCTTCCGGTATATGTGAATAAAAGTGCATACAATAGTAATACAAGAAGTAAGGGGGAGGCAAATTGAGTCAAAAGGTTTTAAGGCCCTAACATTAACTGGGAAACGGCAAAGGTACTAATTAATAAAAGATTCTTTGAAATGACATTTGTAATATTTAAAATAACCACTAAAAGAACACTTAAAATATGTATGTATGTATGTATATATATATATATACATGTTTAACAAGCTAACAGAAGGGAAATGGTAAAACATAATCATTTTTTTAAAGCATAAAATTAACGGAAAAAGGAAAATAAAGTAGATGCAACAAATAAAATATATATAATAGAATAGTGGCTATAAACACAAATACATTAGAGTCATTCATTCAATGTAAACAATTTAAGTACTCTAATTTACAAATCAAAGATTGGAGGAATTCCCTGGAGGTCCAGTGGTTAAGACTTAGTGCTTTCACTGCCAGGGCTGGGTTCAATCCCTGGAGGGAGAACTAAGATCCCACAAGCCACACAGCACAGCAAAAAAAAAAAAAAATCAAAGATTGGACAGACACTTCTGGGCTGACAGAATAAAGACCTCCAAAATTCCACTCCTTCATAAACACAAAGAAAACACTGGCCAAAAAATTATCCAGATGAACTTTTTCAGAACTCTAGAATTTAACCAAATGCTTGCTAATATGAGGAATATTTATTCAAGAAAAACAGCTAAATCTTGGTAAGGACAGTCAGTTTGTGGTGTTTTAACTTACCATATTCCCACCTCTGTATAGCTATGTGGTAGCCATAAAAATCAGCAGCCTCACAACCACAGTAATTGTGAAAAAAGCCACTTAAAGCCACTGGAAGGGGCAGAATATGTTTGAAGCTCTTCCCAAGAACCCATTCCCAGAGAACTGTCACTATCTGACCTTTCTGTCAGTTCCCAGGAAAATCCTATTCATAAGCCTTCTCTGAATTGACCTGACTCAGAGCTTGCTCAGTGGGCATCTGTCAAAAGCAGTCAGAGGCAATTAATTAACATTACAGCTGCCTCAATTGGCAAGACTAGTTGAGCCAAACAAGAGCTGGCCAAAAACACTAAAGGAAAATGTGGGGAATGAGATGTCCATAGGGGGCTTTGAATAACTCCAACATATTCCTTGAATCTAGAAGCTCATGCTCATGGGCCAAACTGCATGCATGCCTAGGAAATTCCTGAGAAGGTCCTAACCTTTGGTTGACCTTGGGGCTCTGTACAAGCAGGAAATGAAGAGAGCAGCAGAACTGTAAATTACTGGAACATTGAAGGTATATACCAACGCATACACAGAGCTACTTGGCAAAGGCTGGGATACTTACTGGTTCAAGGCATTTAGGAAATCTTTGTTTAATAACTAGATAAACATTAAGTTAACCAAGCAGAAGCTCCAGTGGCCACTCATAACAAAGAATAAATCTTTATAGAATAAGTCCAGGAAAGTCACTAAACAAACAAATGAAAAAGAGACCATGACAATAATAAACAACAGCAAATGTTGAGGGGCAGGGATGAACTGATTTCCAGAGTTGCCACATTGTATTATTTTAAATGTCCACTATCCAACAAAAAATGACAAGACTTGCAAAGAAACAGTTAAATATGGCCCATTACAGGAAAAGAAGCAGTCAATAAAAACTATTCCTGAGTGGGCCCAGATGTTGCTCTTACTACGCAAAGACTTTAAATCAGCTATTGTAAATATGTTCAAAGAACTAAAATAAATCATATCCAGAGAATTAATGAATAGTATGAGACCAATATCTCACCAAACAGGAAATATAAAGAAATAGAAATTATTTAAAACAACCAAATAGAAAAGATAGAGTAGAAAAGTAGAATAACTGAAATGAGAAATTCACTACAGGAGTTTGACAGCAGATTTCAGCTGGCAGAAGAAAGAATTAGCAAGCTTGAAGGTATGTCTACTGAAATGACATAAAGAACAAAAGGAAAAAGAACAAAGAAAAATTAACAGAGCTTCAAATACTGTAGGTCAACATCAAATTTACCAACAGATGCATAATGTGAGTCCTGGAAGGAATATAGATGCAAACATCTTCTATAAAATTCTAGCAATCCAAAGTCAGCAGCATATAAAAGGATAATATACTATGACTGAGTGGAATTCATCCAAGGAATGCAGGGTTGATTTAACATCCAAAAACCAATCAAAGTAATACACAATATTCCAAAAATAAAGGGAGAGGAACAATATGATCATCTCAATAGACACAGAAAAAGCATCTGACAAAATCCAACACCGTTTCATTGTAAAACACTCAATAAACTAAGAAAAGGAAGGAACTTCTTCAACCTGATAAAGGACATCTAGGAAAAATCCACAGCTAGCATCATACTCAATGGTGAAAGACTGAATACTTTCTCCTAAGATGAGGAACAAGACAAGCATGTCCATTCTTGCCACTTCTACTCAACAATGTACTAGAATGATTAGACAAGAAAATGAAATAAAATTCATCCAGATTGGAAAAGCGGAAATAAATTATTTATATTGACAGATGACATGATCTTACGTATAAAAAATTTTTATTAAAAAATCCTAAGGAATCCACAAAAAAACTATTCAAACTAATAAATAAGTTCAGCAGGGTTGTAGGATGCGAGATCAATACACAAAAATCAATTGTATTCCTATACACTAACAATAAATAATATGAAAATGATGTTAAAAACAATTTTATTTATAATAACATCAAAAAGAATAAAATACCTGGGAATAAATTTAATAAAACAAGCAAAAAGATTTGTACCCTGAAAACTATAAAACATTGTTGAAAGAAAGAAAAAAATACCTTAAAATATGCAAAGATAGCCCATGTTCATGGATCAGAAGATTACTGTTAGGAGGGCAATACTCCACCAAACTGATCTACCGATTCAATGCAATCCTATCAAAATCCCAGATGCATTTTTATTTTCACAGAAATTGACAAGATGATCCTAAATTTCATATGGAAATGCAAGGGACCCAGAACAGCCAAAGCAATTTTGAAAAAGAACAAAGTTGGAGAACTTACACCTCCCAACTTCAAAACTTACAACAAAATCGTGTGTACTGGCATAAGGAGAGACAAATAAATCAATGGAATAGAATTGAGAGTGCAGAAATTAACTCTCACTTTTATGTTCAAATAAATCAAAATGGATCACAGATCTAAATGTAGGATCTAAAATTATAACACACTTAGAAGAAAACATACAGGTAAATCTTCATGACCTTGAGTTAGGCAATAGTTTCTTACATATGACACCAAAAACACAATCAACAAAGGAAAAAATTAGATAAATTGGACTTAATCAAAATTTTTAAAATTTATGCTTCAAAGAACACCATCAAGAAAGAGAAATAGACAACTGATAGAATGGGAAAATATATTTGTAAATCACGTACCTGATAAGGGACTTGTATTCAGAATTTATAAATAACTCTTACAACTATAAAAACACAAATATCCCAATTTAAAAACGAGTAAAGGATCTTGATAGGCATTTCTGAAAAGAAGATATGTCAATGGCCAACTGACACTTGAAAAGATGCTCAATACCATTAGTCACTAAGGAAATGTAAATCAAAAACACAATAAGATACCACTTCACACCCACTAAGATGGCTAGAATCAAGATAGATCATAACAAGTGTGGGCAAAGATGTGGAAAATTTGGAATTCTCATGCATTGCTGGTGAGATTGTAAAATGGTGCAGTAATTTTGGAACAGTGTTTGGCAGTTCCTCAAAATACTAAACATATAGCTACCATATGACCCAGTAGTTCCACTCCCACATATATATCCAAGAGAAATGAAAACATATGTTTATACAAAAACTTGTACTTGAATGCTCCTAGCATCATTTTTCATAAGAGCCAAAAAGTAGAAATACACCAAATGTCGATCAATGGATAAATGAATAAACAAACTGTGGTATATTCATACTCTGGAATATGATTTGGCAATAAAAAGAATGAAGTACTGATGATGAACCTTGAAAGCATCATGTTAAGTGAAAGAAGCCAGTCTCAAAATACCACATATTGTATGATTCCAGTGAAATGTTCAGAATAGGCAAATCCATAGAGACAGAAAGTAGATCGGTGTTTGCCAGGGGTGGAAGGTGGGGGTAATGAAGAGTGACTGTTAATGGACTGTTAATGGGTTTCTTCTGGGATTAATAAAAATGATCTAAAATTAGATAGTTGTTATGGTTGCAAAACTCTGTGGATATACTAAAAACCACTGAATTTTACATTTTAAAATGGTGAATTTATGGTATGTGAATTATATCTGAATAAAGTTGTTATTTAAAAATAGTAGAGATTGTCATACTGGATTTTTTAAAATATATATGCTGCTTACAAGATGCCTCAAATATAAGAACGTTGAAAGTAAAAGAATGAAAAATATACATTATGCAAACACTAAAAGAATGCTGGCTTAGCTATCAATCAAGTTGGACTTTCAATCAAGAAGCATTATTAGAGATAAACAGCAATATTTCTCAATGATAAAAGGTCAATTAATTTATAACAAAGGAGCCAAGAATGTACAATGGGAAAGGACAGTGTCTTCAATAAAGTGGTGTTGGGAAAACTGGACAGCCACATGCAAAAGAATGAAACTGGACCACTATCTTACACCATACACAAAAATTAACTCAAAATGGATTGAATGTAAGACCTGAGACCATAAAACCCCGAAAAGAAAACATAGTAAGCTCCATGACATCAGTGTTGGCAATGATTTTTTGGATTTGACACTAAAACAAAGGCAACAAAAGCAAAAGTAAACAAGTGGGACTACATCAAAGTAAAAAGATCTGCACAGCAAAGGAAACCATCAACAAAATGAAAAGGCAACCTACTAAATGGGAGAAAATACTTGCATCCTTTATGATCCCTCATGGTATGTGGGATAGTAGTTCCCTGACCCTCTGCAGGGTCAGGGATTGAATCCGCACCCTCTGCAGTGGAAGTGTGGAGTCTTAACCACTGGACCACCAGGGAAGTCTCTGCAACATATATCTAATAAGGGGTTAATATCCACAATATATAAGGAACTCATGAAACTCAACAGCAAGAAAACAATCCAATTAAAAAGTAGACAGAGTATCTACAGATGGCCACAGGTACATGAAAAGATGCCCAACATCACTAATCATCAGGGAAATGCAAATCAAAACCATAATGAGATGTCACATCACACCTGTTAGAATGGTTATTATCAAAAAAAAAAAAAGAAAAGAAAGAGAGAGAGAAATAATAAGTGAGGACGTGAAGAAAAGGGAACCTTCATGCATTGTTAGTAGGAATGTAAATTGGAGCAGCCACTGAGGAAAACAGTATGGAGGTTCCTCAAAAAATTAAAAATAGAACAACCATATGATCCAGCAATTTCACTTTTGGGTATTTATTCAAAGAACAAAAACACTAATTTGAAAAGATATCTGCACACTCATATTTATTGCTGCATTATTTACAGTAGCCAAGACATGGAAACAACCTAAATGTCCATCAACAGATGAACGGAAAAAGAAAAATAGGTATATATATATACAATGGAATATTATTCAGCCATAAAGAAGGGTGAAATCTTGCAATTTGTGACAACATGGATGGATCTTGAGGGCATTCTGCTAATGAAGTAAATCAGACAGAGAGAGATAAATGCCATATAATCTCACTTACATGTAGAATCTGAAAACAAACAAACAAAAAAAACAGCTCGTAGATAGAACGGATTGGTGTTTGCCAGAAGCAGGGGAAGAGGGGTGAGCGAAATGAGTGACAGGATTCAAAAGGTACAAACTTCCATAATAAAATGAATAAGCATGGGAATGTAATGTATAGCATGATGACTATAGTTAATAATACTCTATTGCATATCTGAAAGATGCTAAGAGAGTAGCTCTTTAAAGTTCTCATCAGAAGAAAGAAATTTTGTAACTAAAATATCAGGTTATTACTACAGTAAATCTGTTGCCCTGTTTTGAGAGGAAAAAATAGAAAACAGATGCAAACATCCTAAACAAAATATTAGCAAGTCAGATCCAATGATAAATTAAAAGGTTAATCATTCATGATCAAGTTGTATTTATTCCAGATAAACGATGCTGCTAGCTTAAAATTTAAAAATCAGTTAATAAATTTACAATATTAACAGAATACATAAGGTAAATTATATGACCATTTGATAGATGCAGAAAAGCATCTGATAAATTTCATATCCATTCATGATCAAAATTTTAACAAACTAGGAATAGAACTTTCTCCATCTGATAAGAGTATCTTTTATAAAAAAAATCTTACATCAAATATGATATTGATGGTGAATTATTGAAAGCTTCCCATCTGAGATAAAGAATAAAACAAGAACACCTACTTTCACCATGTCTCTTTATATTGTACTGAAGGTCCTAGCCACTACAAAAAGGCACGAAAAAAAAATGTAGGAACTGTAAAGGAAGAAATTAAACTTTTCATTCTGCCCACACGGCATGATTACATGATCGCGTAGAAAACTCCAAAGAACTTTCAGTCAGACAGACTATTAAGTAATTTTAGTGATGTTATTGGATAAAAGGTCACCTTAGAAAAATCAATTGTACTTCTATACAAAAAGGCTGAAATTAGAAAATGAAAATTTTAAAACATCATTTACAATAACATCAAAAAAATCAAAATTGTGGGAATAAATCTAGAAAAAAATTTTACACATAAGCTATAAAACATTGTTGTTAATATTATATTACAAATTAATAATTATTAGTAAGTGAAGGGATAAACCATGTCCATGGGTGGAAAGATGCAACATTGTAAAGATGTCAGTTATCTCCAAACTGATCCAATAAAAATCACAGCAAATTTTTTTCCTGGAAATTAACAACCTATTCTAAAATTTATATGGAAATGCAGAGGGACAAAAAGTCAAGACATTTTTGAAGAAGTTAGACTTTATTAATTTTGTTGTAGTTTTATATAGTCATTGTTTCCTTGGGTTTATCCGAATGCTTACATTTTTGTTTTTCCCTTTTTCTTACCGTATTTTCCTTCTGGATTCATTTCTTTTCTTCCTGAATTATATTCTTTAAAGTTACTAATAAATATCCACCTAGTAGCCTGTATCAAGTCAGCTCTATAATTCTAGACTGACAATGGTTTCTTTCAGCATTTTGAAGATACTATCTTAATGTTGTCTTGCTTCTATTGCTGATTTTGAGAAGTCAGCTATCAATTTAATTGTCATTCCTTTACAGGTAATGTGTCTTTTCTCATTTAAAATCTTCTCTTTGTCTTAGTGTTCTATCAAGCACAAGGTACATCTTTATCCTGTAGGGGATACATTGAGCTTCCTGAATCTACTCATTCATCTGTCGTCATTTGGAGGAAATTCTAAACCATTCTCTCTTCAAATATTGCATCTTCATCTTTCTCTCCGGTCTTTCCTTTTGATTAAATCCATGTAAGACCTTTTCAATCTGCCTTCCACATCCTTTAATTCACCTTTCTTATTTTCATCCTTTGTTTCTCTATGCTGCATTCTCAATAATTTCTCAATCTCTATCTTCAGCTGCCTAATCTGCTGTTTAACCCAACCATTTGAGTTCTTAATCTCAATTATTATATTTTTATATCCATAATTTTATTAATCTTTCTTGTCCATTGTAATGTGCCTTATCCCTTCATTTAACTTTCAATACTCTCCTTTATTTCTTTAAACAGATAAAATACATATTTTATATTTCTCCTTGCTGATTTCAATATCTGAGAGATGGATCCCAGTGATCATACACAGAATGAATTCCAGTTTTAAATTCACGTGAGAGAAGTCTTGAAATTAGGAATGCTCGAGACTCTTACCTTTCTTTTCCCCTATATTCAGAGTCAAAGCCTACATAGTTAAGAATCTCCACATTTTACTTTGGTGAGACAGTGTTTCTTCTTGGTTGCCTGCTTCTGGAGGTCTTGGCTTTCTTTGGGGGAGGTCTCAGGTTTAGTAGGGGCAGGTGGTCTCTGATTCACCCTCAAACTTTATGTGGGCCCCAAATCATCTCCTATAACCTCCCTCAGGCACACACATGCACATGTGTACATGCACACACACATGCACATATCAACACTCTTGTCCACCAGCAGCTTGCTGATGATCCTCAGATTAACTGCCACCTGCAGCACTGATTTGCCCTTCTGGATTCATATCTGACCTTGAAGGATTTCTCACTACCAGGTCACTCTTCTTTTCTTCTATTTTACTCAGTGTTTTTAGTGCTCTGCACATCAAGATCACCAACTTTCTGGAAAAGGAAGTACAGGTTTAAGGCTTTCTAGTTCATAAATGAGGAATAGCACACTGTCAAGTTGAATGACTGTCTTAGTCAGTTTGGGCGGCTATAACAAAGCACCATACACTGGGTGGCTTGTAAATAATGGAAATTTATTTCTCACAGTTCTGGAGGCTGGAAATCTGAGATCAGGGTACCAGCATAGTCACATTCTGGTGAGAACCCTCTTCTGGGTTGCACTGCCAACTTCTTGTGTTCCCACATAGCAGAGAGCAGACAGAGCAAGCAAGACCTCCTGTGGTTCTTATAAGGGCACTAATCCCATTCATGGGGGCACCTCTCTCATGACCTCATCTAATCCTAATTACCTTCTAAAGGTCCCACCTCCTACTAACATCACATTGGAGAGTAGAGTTTCAACATATGAATTTGGGGGGATACACAAACATTCAGTCCATAACACATTGTCCACTTTCCTAGATGCCGCCAAAGGACTCTCCAAAGTGGTTTAGCAATTACACTACTGACCCCAGGGTATGGGAGATTCCTGGTGTTCCATATCTTTGCCAACACATGGTAGTGTCAGAGTTTAATTCTTAAGGACCTTCTTTCTACAAATTAATCCAATGAGCTCCTCCTTCTGACCTACTGATGGGTAGCAAGTATCACATTTATGTCTTTCTGGAGGTTGGATCTTAGAGCAGGAGGTCACAACTCTTCCTGAAGAGTGAACTGAGGTCCATCAATTCTTCCTAATGGGTGATGGAGGGTGGGTCTTCCTCTATCTTATCTTGAGTGAGAGGACAGGCCAGTGAGCAGGACAAGGAGAGCTGGGGCTCTGAGAGCCAGGGGGTCTGTGCCAGCCACTGACACTGCCTACTAGAATGGGTCTCGGAGGTGAGGTCAGCACAACACTGACTCTTGAGCCTGTGAAACCAGCCTGCCTGCTGCCTCTGGCAGGTCTTCTAATGAAAGAATGGCCAGGACAATGGGAATCTCATGTCCCAAGGCCAAAGGGCCAAGAGACATCTGGCCTCTAGATGACAGATGGCAGTCCAGAGGAGGCCAGGCAAAGAGGGATCAAGGAAACAGAAATGATGGAAATGAAGATCCTGGTAGATCTCTGTGCAGGACTGGATGTGGGACAAGTGCTTGTTTGTCAGTCCCTCATCAGCATCTAGAAACTGCAAACATAGCAGAGTGATTAAGAGTGTGACCTCAGAAAATAGATGATTTGGGCAGTCTTCTACTAACAGGTCCGAGATTTTAGGCACACTACTCAACCTCTCCCTGCCTCAGGTTCCTTATTTGTAAAATGAGAATATTCGTACATATTTATAAGGTTGTCTTGAAAAGAAATGAGATATTATCAGTAAAATGTTTTGCAAGGGTCTGGTGCATAGTAAAGACTCAGTAAATGTTAGCTGTTATTCTTACCACCATCATTATTGCTATATAATATGTAAATATATATTTATATTAGATAGATGATGATAGATAGATAGATAGATAGATAGATAGATAGATAGATAGATAGATAGATAGATAGATAGATGATAGATAATCTCCTATGACCAGCTCTGTTGGAGCAAGCTGCAGTATCATGACTGGTTTTCATCTGGTGCATCAATTCTGATTGATTGATCGTGGCTGCCTGTTGAGAAGGATTCTGAGGTCACACTTGGGCTCATGGGAAGAAGCAGCAGACTGTGATCAACTGGCCATGTCTGCCACAGCTCAAGAGGCAGAGTGTTAGTGACATCTTAGGCACTCACCTCCCCGTGGTCTGCATTTCACTTCTTATCCGTTAGGAAATCCTGATTCAGGAATGTTCCCAACTCAAGTTTCTAAAAGGACCTATAAACAGACCAAAAAAGGGCCGATTTTTAAATGAGGCCAACTGCACGTGGTTCTTTAAAAATCATATATATTGAAAGCAGGCGCTGCCTCCTTCTCGGTTCTGAGTTCTGCAGAGAAGTTCCATGTTATCGTTCAGCACTGCTCACCACACTGACACCTGCAACGGTGAGTGAGCCTCAGGTGGGCTCATCATAAGCAGAGTCGGCACTTAGCTTTCCACAGACTCTGCTTGAAGCAGAGAGCCCGGGCGGGAAATAGATTCACCTGAGGACATGGCGCAGTAGAAAAAGCACGGGGATCTGCAGGCTTGGATTCCAGCTCGGGCAGAAACCCACAGTGTGCGGCTGGGTTCTGACTGACTTCTTAGAGACCTGGTTTCTTGCCTCTAAAGTAAGGAAAATGATCTCCAAGATCCCATCCAATTCTACTATTCTATTCTAGGGAAGGGAAGACATCTCTTATATTGACTATGTTTTCAAAAGAGAGCGAAGCATGCAGAGATGCGTATACGTGCAAGATGGTAAGTCCTCAACCTTCTTGAAGGACATCTTCCAAAATGTCCCTAGATTCCCAAATGGCAAAATAGCACAACTGCCCCCCATTTCTCCTAGGGACGAGTTTTTCCCAATGAAAATAGCTTTATCAGTACAAAAGATGATATCATGTGAAAGCAAGGATTCAAGAACCAGTTACCTCATGTACTAGTACCCTTCACCCACCGTCCCCCATCCCACGCACATAGACACACAAACTTTTTAACCCATTAAGCCAAAATCCTACTTCAGCAAAATTACAAAGCCGTACACGTCATGGGCCTCTGATATTGAAACTATACCTGTTAAATTCACCACCACGAAGGGTCCATCGCATTCAGATTACATAAAACACCCAGACCACCATTGTTATGGGGTATGTTTTAGTAATACAGCACCAAGAAAATTAAGTAATAAAACGTGCAATTTCTTTTTCCAACAGCTGTAAACTGGAAACATCATGATATTTTTTCCAAACCATATGAGTTTTGTACCTATCTTTTCTCATAGACAAGAACAATAATATAAAATGATTTATTAACATAAACTCATAAGAATGACTTTTCATAACCATTTTGAAAAGGAACATGTCTCATTTTGAAAAGGGACACGTCTCCCTAAGGATTAGAAGACACAATTCTTAGGGAGACGTGTCCCTTATCAAAATGACCACTTTGGGAGTTGCTGTCCTAACCATGGTGGCATGCTCACTTTGGGTTTTTCTCCTAAGAAACTGATTTCCTGGGCCACTTCAGGAGTGTTGGAAGGAAACTGTGTCCCAGTACAAAACAGTATTTCCTAGGTCCGTCATTCACCTTGCATGATTCACTTGGCTTCAAGTTTCAAAACCCATCTACAGAGACTTGGCTCTGAATTACTCTTCGCTGTTTTCTGCAACCCAAATCTACCTTCTAAAGAGGAAAATTGACTATTGTTAATGGAAAGAATACACCACAGAATCTGAAGGCAATTCCTCATGAACTACATAAAAATATTTTATATTTGGTGACACACACAGAATATGTTTATAATTTTGTTATAATTAATGTAATGTATCAACTTGACTAATTTTGTGTGTCAGCTTGGCTGGGCTAAGGGATGCCCAGGGAGCTGGTAAAACATTATTTCCGGTTGTGTCTATGAGGGTGTTTCTGGAACATTTGGATCAATAGACTGAGCAAAGAAGATCACTTTCCCCAAGGCAGTGGGCATCATGCAATCCCCCGGGGGCCTGAATAGAACAAAAGAGCAAAGGAAGGGTGAAATCACTCTCTTCTCTTGAGCTGGGATGTCCTTCTCCTCCTGCCCTCAGACAGTGTCCCTCCTGGTTCTCGGGTCTTCAGACTTGGACTGAAGCTCCACCACCTGCCTTCCTGGGTCTCCAGCTTGCAGACAGCATATTGTAGGTCTTCTCAGCCTCCACAACAATGTGAGCCAATTCTGATAATAAACCTCTTCTTATATCTGTCCACAGACATCCTACAGGTTCTGTTTTTCTGGAGAACACTGACTAACACAACATCCTTCAAGGGCTATGTTTAAGGGAATGGCATTCTTCTGAGATTTTTAAATGTCCAAGTTCTATGAGTATCAGACATTTCTAACTCAATCTCTGAATCCCTTTTCTGTCTATACCCATTCCTGAGTCTCACCCTCTTCCTTATTTCCATCACAATGGCTGTGTCAAAACAGCCACTTGAGGAAGCCGCCAGCATCGTAATGGCCACGTGGGAACATCTGGGATTCCACCAGCTCATCATCCTGGGTCAAGAGATGCTGTCGATCTGATACTGCCCTCCAGACGTGACTTGCTTGTTTTCACTCCTTCTCCCGGGATGAGACCATGAGGCAGGACATTTTCAAAGACATCATCAGGGGAAGCTTAAAAACTGGGATTTCATTTCCATATTGATCGGATAAGAGAGGAAATGACATAAAATGTCCAAATGCCACCTTACTCACTCATAATTCTGCCACCAGGTTGAATAGAAAAAGCCAGATCCAGGTTCCATGGGTTCCTCTTTAGGAAACAGAACATTTGAAATCTTTTTCTCAGTCTCTGTTCTTGCACTGACTGTGAAAAGGTCACCAGCGACATCCCAATTACCACACATTGGTTTCCAATCTGTCCTCATCCGACCTGACTTCTGTGGCATCTGATACCTTCCCACCTCCTTCTGGTAACTGCCTACCCCTCAGACTTACACATCTCCCCCCTCTCTCCTGCACCCCAGTCCATAGGACCATTTGGATGCCCCACTTTTGCTTCCAACTCAATATGTATAAATGGTAAGTTATCCCCACTGCCATAAGAGGTTGGGCTCCCTGGGTGGACGCCTTCATTTCTGTTCATGAAACACCCTGCTCCCCGTCTTCTGGGAACAAAACCTTGGCTCCTCTCGGCTGCTCCCTTCCCTTGTCCCTCACAACCAACCACTGGATCCCAGCCATTCTGCCTCTTCATGGAGCTCCTGGGCCACCCACCGCTGACCCACTAGTTCAGGCCCTTCCTGCATTAACTCTGGACCAGCTACTGCCAGCCTTTCTCCTACAGTCTCTTCCTTGGGGAAATCCATCCCACACTTCAGTCATAGGTGACTCTCCCCCCAAAAGGTGCTTAAATCGGTTTCTGAAATTTTCAGTGGTTCCCATTGATAGGAAACAGCAGGCTCCTTTGCTTGTCAGTCAAGAGACTTCATTTGGCCTCCATCTAACCTGGCCAGTTCGTAAGGGCCTATTAACCATTCCCTGGACCCTGTAATTCAAGGGGATCCCATCTCCCCTGCAACCGGTTTCCATTAGGGGGAAGCTCCCCTGGGGGAGGACAGACTTCTCTGACGGTGGGTTTGGGAGAAGGAAGAGGGCCTCATAGCCCAGCCCCTCTCTCTTCCCTCTTTATCTTGAGAGCCAAGCTGGCCACTCAGCGAACACAGGTCCATGTTTTCAGAGTCAGCCCCTCCCACAGGGAGGCCTGTGGGAGTCCCAGGCTGCCGGCGAGTGTGCTAGGAAGCCACCCCCCTTATGTCAGGGCTACCAACATCCTCCAATACCAGATTTTTCAGTAATAAAAGTGATTATACTACCAAACGTAAAATAGATAGCTAGTGGGAGGCAGCCGCATAGCACAGGGAGATCAGCTCGGTGCTTTGTGACCACCTAGAGGGGTGGGATAGGGAGGGTGGGAGGGAGGGAGATGCAAGAGGGAAGAGATATGGGAACATAAGTATATGTATAACTGATTCACTTTGTTATAAAGCAGAAACTAACACACCATTGTAAAGCAATTATATTCCAATAAAGATGTTTAAAAAAAAGAGTGATTATATATATATATATATATATAGTTGGCCAAAAAGCTCATACGGCTTTTGCCATAACATCATATGGAAAACCCGAATGAACTTTTTGACCAACCCAATATTTGCCTCCCATCTACCTTATTCCTTTTCCTATTTCTCAGGAAGGGAAGAGAGGAGCTCCTAGTTGGGTCCCTTTTTACCCCAGCAATACTCGCTGCCTCTGGGCCCTGCTCCTGTCACTCCCCCCTCCTAGGAACGCCCGTTATCTCTCTCCATCCGCCTAGCTCTCACTGCCATCAAGAACCTCCTGAAGTCCCACAGCACCGTGATGCTCCCCCGGCCCGCATCTCCCTTTCCTCCGCACCCACAGCCCCGGGCTACACCTGTTGCCTAGCAATGGTGCACTGCCCCGTAGTATTCCCGGACACCGCGTCTCGCACTCTGGTGGAAATTCTCACCCGTTTGAGTTTTGCCTCCCTGGTGAATTACACCTGAGGGCAGGTACATTCCCTTCAGCTCGTTATCACTCGTACCTTCCACAGCACCTGCACGGGGTCCTGTTCAATGTACGCTCCGGGCAGTTGGGGTGTTTTAATTTAGCCACTGACAGTTCACAGGTGGCTTCCCACGTCCCCATCTTAGTCCCAGACGCCATGGAGACCCCAGCGTTTGGCTTCAAGGCAACCCCGGCATAGTCCCTTCAATTTCTGATACCCTGTAGCCTCGATAGCAACTCCACCCCCAAAAGAGTGGCAACAACCACCATGACTCAGGCAACTTTCGGAAACCCTTTTCTCTGACCACACGTCTATTCTGTCCCAAATAATTTTGTCTTGAATAACGAGGAGAGTAGAGCTAGCTAGGTCATAACACGGGCGTGTTCACTTGCATGTCCCAGGCACCTATAGGCTCCTTCAGAACGTCTGTTCTTTTGGCCTCCGCAGTGGTGCTGGGGCTGTGTAAAGGGAGGGGTGCTCGGGGAACACTTGTTAGCTCGATGTTTGCTTAACAATGGGAATGATCTCCAAACTTGATTGATCAGGGTTGCATTTGTTCTCATATTACGCAATGTCGTATTTGGTTGCTTGAGGTTAAACTTTATGCTTTGGTTGCAGATACAGTAAAGAACAAAATGATGTATATAAAACTAACTTAGGGTACGTGTGTATGCGTAAGAAAGAACGAAAGAGAGACAGGGAGGGACAAAGAGATTGCCTAAGGGCAGTCTATACACAAAGGACCATTCACATGGGCAAAATGTTTCTCATATCAGGCATTTTGCAATTCCCTAAGCCTTCATGAGCCCTGAACTGATAGATACACCTCTGATTCCAGGCAACAGTTGGTGAAACAAACCATACGTTCCTGTCTGGTGCACGGGGTCCAGAGAGAGCCCATTCTAACCGAGAACAAAGGTTTGTGCATGCAATTCCACGCACAATGCAGCATAGTGATTGACAAACTGACTATGAGGCCAAGTTGGCCTCATCTGGCCTTTCTTAAGTGCAATATGGTAGGCATAACGTGCCATATGAATGCTGAAACTCCTGGCAAGACCTGCAAAGGAGACAATGCAGCTGGCAGCCTGACACTGGAGCAGCTGGGAGGGGAAGGCTTGGTTTCTACACATTAACACATTTGACATTTGGTATCTAAAGGGGAGAGCTAATAAATAACCCGCCAACGATGACACTCTGAAATGACAGCTTTTATTACCAGCCACTTAATCCTCCACGCCAGCTCTGTCCTTTCAGGCCACCTGGTGTTACATTCTTATTTACTTATTTTTATTTTCCTGGGGCCAGGAAAGTTTGTCTTCTGCCAGTGTCATATTTTGAAGCTGATTCAAGGGCTAGGGCAGTGGCTGGTTGTAGGTAATTCAGCACTAAGTTCTGCAGAAAATGGGTGGTTTCAGCAGGTGGTCTTGAGTTTGGGGTTCACCTCCAAGAAGACAGTCATCCTGAGACCAAAGGAGGAGAAGAAATTCACCTCTTGATTGCTACCTCTTTTCAGAACCAATATGCATAGTTTCTGCCTCAACTGAATCCCAAACACTTATTGAGCATCTACCATGTGTCCCCATAATATATGTTCTGGGGATATGAAAATAGGCTATTTACATAAAAAAGAATGAAATAATGCCATTTGCAGCAACATGGATGGACCCAGAGATGATCATACTAAGTGAAGTAAGTCAGACAGAAAAAAACAAATACAATATCACTTATTTGTGGAATCTAAAAAATATGTTACAAGTGAACTTATTTACAAAACAGAAACAGACTCACAGACTCAAAACAATATTATGGTTACCAAACAGGAAAGTCGGGGGAGGAGAGGGATGAACTGGGAGTTTGGGATGAACAGATACACACCACTATATATAAAACAGATAAACAACAAGGACCTACTGTATAGCACAGGGAACTATATTCATAATAATAACTTATAATGGAAAAGAATCTGAAAAAGAATATATATATATATATATATATATATATATATATATATATATATAACTGAATCACTTTGCTGTACGCTTGAAACTAACACAGTATTGTAAATCAACTGTACTTTAGTAAAAAACATTTTTTTAAATCAGGCTGTGTAAAGATGCAGCCCATTCTTTTAAGGCCAAGGCTGACAACAGCAGAGGAGGCCCTCACATAAGAAATCTCAATAGTGGGATATGAGCTATTACAGGAATAGACACAGAGTGCTGTAGGGTCAGAGACGAGCAGGTAATTCCTTCTTCCTTGGAGGATTAGGAGGAAGCTGCCCAGAACTGTGAAGGGTCTGAGATGTTACCCTATTTGCAAGGTGACAGGTCAGCAGGGGTTATGAACTGAATGTTTGTGTCCCCCTGCCACAAATTCATACATGGAAGCCCTACTCCCCGATGTGATGGTATCTGGCGGTGGGCCGTTTGGGAGGTACACGGGTGGGATCTCACCATGAGATTAATGCCCTTATAAAAAGAAACCAGAGCTCTCTCTCACCACCATGTGAGGACAGGGTAACAAGGAAGAGAGCTCTCATCAGAACCCGACCACGCTGGCACCCTGACCTTGGACTTCCAGACTCCAGAACTGTGAGAAATAAAAGTCTGTTGTTTAAGCCACCTAGTCTATGGTATTTTGTTATAGCAGTCTAAGCTGACTAAGGTAGCCAGTCCCAGTTTCATGGATGCTTCCAGAAGGCACAAGCCTCCTGGGTCAGAGACAAAGGACTTTATGACTCACAGCAATAGCCGTAGGCAAAGTGTCAGCTTTTGTGCAGTTTCCCCAAGCCCAATTCCCTCAGAGTGACACAAAGAAGGCCAAGCATCCCCTGTACACACAGAGAGGAACCCTCAGCTTAGGGAACTCAAATCTTTTATAGCGAGCAGTCAACATGCCTGTCCTTTGCCCTGGAGGAAGACATTCATTCACTTTGTCTTCCAGACAGTTTGTTACACAAAAGAGAGTCTGGAACAAAATAAGAGTGCCTCTGTTCATGTGCAAAGAATTCTCCCCTGGAGAACTAGCTCCAGGCAGAGGTCATCAAACCAGTGAATGTCAGAGCCCATCAAAGGAGTTTCTAAAGCCCAAGGCACATTCAAAGAAAGAAGCAGGAATTTTCTCAAGGGTTCCTTTCTCTCTGTTCAGGCTATCTATAGGATCCTCTTAAAATACAATCCACTTCCTGGAGAAACAGCTGAGGAACAAGGAGCCATGGAAAGCAGGCTGTGTGCAGAAAGCCGGGGCGCAGAGTGCAGGTGTATCAGAAGTGAGGCAGGAAGAGACATCCCAGGCCCTTTGTGGTCTGGTCTTTGCCCAGGTCTCCAGCCTTGTGTCTGCCAGCTTCCTGCCTCATACTCTGTACTCCTAGCACTTCCAGATGCTATGGTCTTGGTTCTACACCTTGCTATTTCTCTCACCCCTTTATCGTTTACTTTTTACCCTCAAACTGACTTCACTTGACTCACTCCTCACCCTTTAAGAACTGGCTCAAATAGTGTCAGCTGTAGTCACCTCTTATATCACCTCACCCAGCCTGAGGTCCCTTCTCTGTGCTTCCTGTAACCCTCTGTGCCCACCTCTCTCACTACCCTTCTATACATTCTTAGTTTTCTGTGTGTATTTTTCTCCCCACTAGACTCTGGGGTATCTAGAGCAATGAATTTTCCTTGTTGTGCTCCTATCACAGCACCCAGCACTGAGCCATTACCCAACAAACACTCACTAAATGAATGACTCTCACCTTCTCTTCCACCCCATCCTTGACATCATAAGTCTGGGTCTACAAAAGTCTAAAGATCCATTAGCAAATGTGAAGATTACAGAAGAACTCAACCACGTGCCATGGAAAACTCATTTATTTTCAAGTAGCCCCCAAAGGGTCATGAGGTAGTGAAATTTAGTTCTTTTTCTCCACTATTATTTTTTTTTTTTTTACTATTTCCCCCTTCTTCCTCTCCTGAAATGCAGTCATCAACTGCATCAACCTCTGTCTCTCTCTCTCTTTTTCCTTTATTTCCTTCTTCCTTGCTCGGGGCTTGATCATGCCAGTTGCAGGCAACAGTAATGCATAACCCTCCTGGTGTCTTAAAGGTGCCACTCATCTCTGTTATACAGAGGAAAAATGAGAAACAGAAGATGCCCTGATGGTTCCAAACCTTTGATTCTGTTTTGAGAGTTGATGATGAGCATTGGTGATAGATACCCCTGAGAATCTGATGAAATACATAGACCTTCTCTCCCCTCAAATGTATATCCCACCTACCCACAAAATTTTGCAGACAATTGCTGGGGTTGAAAGAAGCCCATAGTCTCCAAGTTTAAAAAAAAAAATCACTAAACAAGGCACCCAAAGTAAGTCCCTTCGCTACTTTAATTTCCCTATGTCCTCAGCTTCCGCAGTGATAGCACACACCCTCTCAGGAGAAGGCTCACCCCTGCAGCTCTTGTAAAGTGAACCAACCATCAAATATGACAAAGGCAACTGTGGTGCAGATGGTGTGTGACCACTTGACAACTTTGGCCTCACTGCATGGGAGTGATAAATAGGCAGTGAGGCCATGAAAAGAGTTTCCAGCCATCTTTAGACCTGTGGAAGTTCAGCTTGACCTAGAAATTCTGCATTTATTATTTCTACTTCCTCCCACTCCTGGCCATTTTGTGGTACTTCTGCTATTGCAAGTCTTATTGAACTGGCAAAATTGAGTCCTATGTGTCATAAATACATCCCCTGTGTGCACCCCTATCTGCCAAGGAACACAAGTTTCCCTGAAAATAAAACAGAAGTTTAGAAAGAAGGAGCAAGGCATCCTATATGCTGGATTTATAATCTGAGTTCAGCCATAGGCACCTGTTTAGCCCGCAGGGCTGTTCCTACCTTTGAAGGTAGGAACTACATTGTGGTCATGTCTGCACGCCCCTCCCCCACCCGACTCAACATATAATAGGTGCATGACAGATAAATGCCCGATAAACAAATAAATGAGTGAAAGGACGTTTATAGTCCGAAGTTCACAATTAATGGCTGGTGCCTCACGATGTCTTTTCTCTCCAAAGGTGCAGAAATTTACTGTATCCCGCAGCCCCAAATCCATCTCCAGTTTTCAGCATAAAATTCATGCCACGCTTTTACCTATGCTCTTTCTCCCTCAACTTCAGGGGGTCTTAAATGTTTGGAGGCCAGAGCAAAATGAAACCCTTCAGAGGGAAGTGACACCATAAATCATGCTTGTTATGGACTGAATGTCCATTCATTGTTAAATCCTAACCCCCAGTGTGATGGTCTTAAAAAGTGGGACCTTTGGGAGGTGAATAGGGCTTGACGGTGGGGGTCCTTATGATGGGATTAGTGTCCTTATAATAGAGACCCCAGAAGCTCCATCACCACTTCCACCATGTGAGGACATAGTGAGAAGTTAGCTGTCTGTGAACCAGGAAGCTCTCACCAGACACCAAATCTACCAGCACCTTGATCTTGGCCTGCCCTGGGGAACTGTGAGAAATACATTTCTGTCGTTTATAAGCCACACAGTCTATGGTATTTTGTTATAGCAACCTGAACAGACTAAGGCAGTGGTATTACTTGAACCTACTTTGTATTCTGCTTTCTGGGCTCTGCTGACTCCTGTACCCGGACCCCATCCCCAGTCACTGGTCCTGTGAGTCCGCCGGTCCTATGGGTTAGCCCCAGGACAGGACGAGCATCCCACACCTGCACGGCCCCAGGGCTGGTCATCTGCACATGTGGTCACAGGGGTCCTCATACCAAACCCTCCACTTGACAGCAGGATGGCAGCCCCCACCCCGACCCTGCCCTGGGGTCTCCCTGGGGGTGTCTCACCTCTGCTCAGGGCCAATTCCACTCAGCTCTCCCTCTGGTCTCCACATCGGGCCTCCTTCACATCTGCCCCCCTCCCCAAGTCCAGAGCTTGGCCAGTTCTGCTGAGGGGCCCTGAAACCCCAGGGCTCTGAAGCCACACTGGAGCTATGGGGGGAGGACAGAGCCCAGCCCCCGACCCCCAACTCTGTCATCTGGATGTACTAGAGTCTCATGTGGTCTCTCATGGGTTCACCTCTCTCATCCTCTTGTCTTAGCCTTATCCTCTAAGGGGCATCAAAGCATCCAATAGTGGGAAGTGGTGGGTGTGGTAGAAACGCTACCCCTTCACCTCCATTCTCCCACGCTCTACCATCTCCCCTCCCTCCTCAGCTCAGGCGCCCCCAAACTCCTCCTTCCTCCTTCTCCTTTAGTCCAAAGATGCAAGTCGAAACATGCAAGATGAATAACCCGCTGTCAGGGGCAGCCCCTTGGAAGGGAGAGCAGTCACCTGTCAGCCCACCCTCGGGTCTCTCCCACTCATAGCATCCAGGGCTACGAGGAGCTGTGAGGCAGACAGCTGCATCCTGCTTGTAAGTGGCCCCTGGCCCCGCCCCCATCTCTAGTCTACCTGATTACGTCAGATGAAATCAACATCAAATGAGAGAAGGAGAGGAGCAACGCTTTCCTTTCAGGATAATGAAACATGAGGGAAGACAGCAAAGGTTCTGTGCCCAGAATCTGTCTTGTTTCATTTTAACATGAGCTGAAAGGATCCCTCCTCTGGCCTGGGAGCCTCCCCCAGGGGCGGTCAGCACAGTTAAGGAAGAGGGTGTGAGTGGCCGGGCCTGGGGATCCGGGTGTTGTGCCATCCTTAATAGTAAGGGGAAAGGTCTCCCAAATCCTGAAGAGTTCACAAGCAAAGGTCTGCGTTAGTGGGTCCTTCCAGCCACTGCCGATTAGAATCAGAAATCCATGGCCAGATCCCCCAGCAGCAACGTAAATAGGAACTCATGTGTTTTGGCCCAAAGGGAAATGATGTCATTCCATTTTACCAAAGTTTGAGCAATTTGTTCTTGACACAATAGATAGATGGTGGATGACAGGTAGATAATAAAAATATTAATAATAAAGATAGATAGATAATAGATGATAGATAGATAGATAGATAGATAGATAATAGATGATAGATAGATAATAGATGATAGATAGATAGATAGATAATAGATGATAGATAGATAGATAGATAATAGATGATAGATAGATAATAGATGATAGATAGATAGATAGATAGATAATAGATGATAGATAGATAGATAGATAATAGATGATAGATAGATAGATAAATAGATAGATAATAGATGATAGATAGATAGATAATAGATGATAGATAGATAGATAGATAGATAATAGATGATAGATAGATAATAGATGATAGATAGATAGATGATAGATAGATAGATAGATAGATAATAGATGATAGATAGATAGATAGATAATAGATGATAGATAGATAATAGATGATAGATAGATAATAGATGATAGATAGATAGATAGATAGATAGATAGATAGATAGATAATAGATGATAGATAGATAGATAGATAGATAGATAGATAGATGATATGCAACCAGGGTGAACAATAAGGAGCTCTGGAATTGCATAAATAACTTCAAGAGAATGAATCTGTAGAAAGAAAGAAAAGGTCTCTGTTTCCTTTTTCCATTTTACCCTGAAAGCCATTCGCTTTCTCTAAGAAAGGTATTTTCTTTAAGAGGGCCACTGCTTCCAATTGTAACCTGTTAAACTTTTCCTCTTTTTTTTTTCAAGACAGCAGATTTGTCCCTGCTTTGGTTTTATTTAATTTTTCTGACACTTTAGTATGCGCCTCTGCCAATGGCCAGGAAAGATTTGGTGACAATTCTGAAATGGTTTCTCAACATTGGCTCGACTGCTATTTGGGGCCTGAGAATTCATTGTTGTGAGGCTGCCCTGCGCATTGTGAGTTGTTTAGCAGCATTCTTCACCTCTACCCAGTGGAGGCCCGTTGTGACATCCAAAAGTGTCTTCAGACATTGCTCAATGTCCCCTGGGAGGCAAAATTGCCCCACTTGGGAACCACAGTTCTGAAACAATAGGGCTGTGGTGACGGGGAATCTCAATCACCCCCAGTGAAGTGGACACAGTATTTTTAAACTCTCCAGAAGTTGGAGGAGTCACACCTGTGCCTTTTCATGCAACACCCCTGTACCTGTGCAAGAAATGGGAAAACAACCATTGTCTTAGTAAGTCCCTCTGTGTGGCCAGAATAAAGGAATGGAGGAAACCTTTCAGGAAAAGAAATCGAAAGACACTTGCACATCCAAAATGATCAGTGAATGGCAACTGCAATCTCCAGTCACTTAAACTCTGCAGGCTTCTGTTTTCTACCATGAGGTGAAGAGGGAGCCCATCAAAGCCCCCTCAGCCCTGCCCGTGCTGTGTTCCTTCCCCTCTACGTGGAAAGCACTTGATTCACCTGCCCATACCTAGAGTTTAAGGGAAACAGGACGCATTCATTCAACAACCACTGAGATCTGTGTCTTGTCAGGAGGTGGATACAAAATGGGTTTGTTACAGAACTCAGGCTCAGCTGCTCTCTGCTCAAAAGCCAAGATTTGAGAGACAAGTGTTGGTGGGAAAGCAAGCCTGCTCTATTCAGAAGCCCGGCAACCTGGGAAAAAGGCAGACTCATGTCCAAGAATCAACTCCCAACTACTGATCGGGGGCAAGAGGTTTTAAAGGGGAGTTTCAGGGGTGCACAGGCGAAGGGAGGGGGCTACGTGCAGAACAGCACTGTCAGCTGTGACGGTCATCTTGAAATTGATCATGTGGTGGTCTGATCAGCGTCATCTTGATTGTTTTAAGTACAGTTAATCTTTAATTCCAGGATTGTTTTGTTCCCATTCTCTTTTTTTTTTTTTTGATTAACAAGTATACTTTTAATTACTCTAGGGCTAATATATAAAATAAAGGTAAGAGACGAAAAGCATGAAATTTTGGAGTGGAAAGGATTCAGAGATAATCTAATTCAGTGTTCTACAATCTGTGGGCTCCAAGAGTTCCTGCAAAGGGTCTGCAATTCCATATGCACATTTACATTTTCTCCACTTATGGAATTAATGATATTTACACTTAACCCTACAACTCCCCACCACTGCTGAATTTTAAAATTACAAGAGCCCTTTTACTTGAACAGACTAAGAACTATTGATCTAGTCCAATTCTCTGTTAATTAGAAGCAGAGCTGTTGTTCCCATTTTCTTGAGACCAGTTCCTGGAGTTGTGCAAGATGGAGCAGCTTATGTCATGGCTACAGTCTGGTCATCATGTAGTTAACTTCTTCCACCTGGTGGCAGTTTCAGTATCTATAAGACAGCTCACAGGATAGGCTCAGGATGTTATCTGTAGCCCTTGAGGACGAACAAAAGGTCCTTGACTTTGTTTAATGGCTAAACTATTATTGTCTTTTTTGACTCTTTTCTTTTGCTTCTGCATTTTCTCACTTCTCTAATTAAATTTATACTTTGGCTGAAGTTTTTCTACAGACAAGAGGCAGGGGGAGGACATGGGGGGAAGGGTGTGTCCCAGGAAGGCCCCATAGCGTCCTGCTCAGTTACAGTTTCTCTATAAGGACAGTTAGGTACAAGTCAGTGCAAAAACGCTTACATCCCGCCAGAAGGAGTAGAAGCATCTACTCCTGTTTTGTATGTGCCTGAGTCTTCGCGCAGGCACTGCTTTTTCCTTCCTCCACTCACCACGTGTCTCAGTCAATCCCTGGCAGGGACCCCTTTGGCCATCTGGTGAAGCCTATGGACGCTTCCTCAGAAAAAAGTTTTGAAATTCGTGAAATAAGACACATAACGTTACAAAGGGAACCAACTATATTGAAAGACAGTTATCGAATAGATTATCAACCGTGATATAGTTATATCCGCGTTTCTTTATGAACACGCTGCCAAGGTCTGGGGCAGACCTAATAATTACAACCCTTTTGGAGTGGTGATGAGCACAGCTGATATTCGGAGGTGTCTGCCTTAACTGTTGTGTGATACAAAATAGACCTGTGATGTCTATTGGTTTCAAAGCTGAAGACACTATTAATACTACTGGCCTATGTTTGTCATTAAAGGAAACGTTCAATTTCAGTTAGAGGACAGTTAAAATAAAACTACAAGTTCTTAGATCAAGTTCACCAACCTCTTGAATTTGCAGGTCCGTAGATTCCAGTAGACTCCGGAGCCCTGGTGTAGGAACAGTGCTTGCCTTATCACAGGGACCAGCTGGTGACCCAAGCTGGCCAGTCCTGTCCCTGTGGACATTTTCAAGGAGGTGAGTTTTAAAGGGATGTGAGTTTTTCAGGGATGAGTAGTTGACCCGAACCAGACCAATCAGGGTCCTCTCTGGAACTTTTCTGGCAAAACTCTCAAGGAAGATTCTCTCTGTACACAGAGGATATTGTGGGCGTATTATTTTTAAATATAGACTTCATGCTCCAGAGAAACCTGAAGGAATGGAGGAAGGGAGGGGATGCTTTAAAATTCTGGTCTGGGACTTCCCTGGTGGCGCAGTGGTTAAGAATCCACCTGCCAATTCAGGGGACACAGGTTCAAGCCCTGGTCCGGGAAGATCCCATGTGCCGTGGAGCAACTAAGCCCGTGCATCACAATTACTAGCCTGCGAGCCACAACTACTGAAGCCCACGCGCCTAGAGCCTGTGCTCCGCAACAAGAGAAGCCACCGCAATGAGAAGCCCGTGCACCACAATGAAGAGTAGCCCCCGCTCCCCGCAACTAGAGAAAGCCCACGCGTAGCAACTAAGACCCAACGCAGCCAAAAATAAATAAATAAATGTATATTAAAAAAAAATTCTAGTCTTTCTGTGATGGTTCATTTTATGTGTCAACTTGCCTGGACCACGGGCTGCCCATATATCTGGTCAAATATTATTCTAGGTGTGCCTGTGAGGGTGTTTCTGGATGAGTTTATCATTTGATTCAGTGGACTGAGTCAAGGAGATGACCTTCCCCAGTGGGGTGGATGCTTCAAGCCTCATCCAACCCAGTGAAGTTCTGAACAGCAGAAAAGGCTGAGTAAGGGAGACCTCACTCTCTCTGCCTGACTGTCTTCAAGCTGGGGCATCGCTCTTCTGCCTTCAGACTCAGACTCAGACTAGGACCACACCATCGGCTCTCCTGGGCCTCGAGCTGGCCAGCTGCAGAGCTCAGGACCCCTCAGCTACCATAATCACGTGAGCCAATTCCTTATAATAAATCTCTCTACATTTCCCATTGGTTCTGTTTCTCTGGAGAACCCCAGCTAATAAGCATCTAGGCCTGAGTCCGTGGTACAAATGTTGGGTTTGTGTGAGATGGGGTGTATGCAGACAGAAACAGCCTGCAGTTTCCACTTCCCAGGACAGGGATCTATCCTTTATAATATCTTAACCCCAGGGCAGTAGGATTAAAAAAAAAAAAAAAAAAAAAAGACTTATTGAGAATAACTGAGCCCACCCTATGGCATGAACTAATACAAGTTTACTGTGTGGCAAATACTAATCCCATAAACTGAAGGTAACATACCACGTGGTTCTGGGGTTCAGTTCCAAGCCCTTCACACTGTGGTCCTGGAAAACACCTCAGTCAGAAGCAGCTAAGGGACAGCCTGCTTCTAGACGGATCCCCTGCTTCTCTCCTCCCCTGGTTGCTGACACCCCGGTGCTGGCAGGGGTCCCGTGAGTGTGTGTGTGTCTTGTCTGCGGGGAGCCAAGGCTGGTAGCCCAGGTGAGGGCAAGAGAAAGGCAGGAAGTAGGCATCTCATACTGGAGTGTAGAGTCAGGGCTGAAGGCTTACGGATGTTGGAGAGAAGACCCAGGGGTCGAGAGAGCCAGCAGGAGGGGTCCTGGTGAGGTCCTGGGACGAGGCTGCTGGCTGGGTATCGTCTGTTTTCCCAGCACAGCCTGCGGGTGGGAGGATGGCTGGGACTGAAGGGCCAGGCATTGGGGGCGCTTGGCATCACCCAATACACTTACCTGGAGCCAGTTCAGGACCCAACCCTTCCTTCTGTCATGGTCACCACTCCGATAGCAGAGATGTTTAGTCTTCCTGTCTGTAACGAATCCACATTCAGACTCCAAGGCATGGGCTCATCACCTGCTGTGTTCCTACAGCACCATGCAGCTCGGTGATCCCATTTTTGACTGCATAGATCTATGCCCTCAGGTGTGACCTTTCCCGGGAGCACTTGGGTGTGGCCTCGCCTCTGTCCAAAACATAACACTGAAAAATTAAAATAAAATCAAACATTGATAAATTAGGAGTTTGGGATTAGCAGATACAAACTACTATATAAACAACAAGGTCCTAGGTGGGAGAGGGAGGGTGGGAGGGAGGGAGATGCAAGAGGGAAGAGATATGGGAACATATGTATATGTATAACTGATTCACTTTGTTATAAAGCAGAAACTAACACACCATTGTAAAGCAATTATACTCCAATAAAGATGTTAAAAAAAAAAAAAAAACAAGGTCCTACTGTATAACACTGGAAACTATATTCAATATCCTGTAATAAACCATAATGGAAAAGAATCTAAAAATATATATATATAAAATATATGTGTGTGTGTGTGTAACTGAATCACTTTGCTGTACAGCACAAACTAACACAACATTGCAAATCAACTATACTTCAATAAAAAATAAAATCAAACATTACAAACACTGACTCAGTCACCCAACACTGCATTTTCATTTTGTGAGTGAAAAAAAAGTTGCAAAATGTTTCAGGAGAGTTAGGACAGGAAAGTCCTAATTTAAGGATGGACATTAAGGTGACAATCTTTTTTAAAAAATGACCTGCTACAGTTTTCTGTTAATACCCCGGTTGAGTTTCTCTTCACCATGTTAGACTTTGGGGAAGTTTGGGATCAGGATAGCTTTCGGAACAAAGACAATTTCTAAGCCAAGCATTCTCTTCACAATATCTGTCCTCACTGGTTCAAAAAAGACATTGTCCTGTGGTGGTTCCTTATGTCAGATTGAAATCTACCCCCATAGCTGTAGCCCTCTGAGGTTTTGTTACCTACTTCTTCCCCAATACAGTGTGGTTGACATGAGCTGCCCATCTACAGGTATTGCATGATTTGAATCTCCACATCTGTCAATAAGTTCCAGCCATAGCCAAACAGATAATAAAGCCTAGGGACCCAAGAAGAAAGGTTTTTAAATGGATTCAACATTTCTGGTTCGCTCGCAGCATTTGGGAAAAGGTCTCAGGATCCCTAAGGCTGAAACTGCATATTTTGGGCAACTTCACACAAATGAAATAAATCAAAATTAGAAATATTTAGATCACTTCTGGAAAAACCTTCTGCCTGCTCTCTGATTAAAGCACAGCCAGCAGAGGAGAGTTTCCTTGTCATCTCCTCCCTTTTCATCCTGAGGGTGGCAAATGTATTTCAGACTCCCTGGAGCTTCGAGTCAAGGAAAGGAAAACAATCTAGAGCGAAGTGGTAGGGGGCGAACTCCAGCCGCAGAGCTGTTTTCTCCACCAGCACCTCATGCTTGGCCAAAACCCTGCCTCGGTTGTTTTTAGTCCCTTGTCGTGCTTCTAATTCCAAAGAGACGGCTATTTTGTTTGGCTTTCGTTGCATTACTCATGCGGTGCAACATGTCTGTGTGGCCACGTGTCCAAGAAAGTGAAATCAAAGAGATTAAAAACAGATCTGTCTAGAGAACAGGTGTCGAGCATTATCTAATAGCAAACTAAATATAAAAAGAGAGACTAATTAGAGTTCTGGCATCTCTCCTGCTGTCGGCCTCACAGCTCTTTAACTCTTGAAATTGCTGCTCAGGCTGAAGACCAGAACTCATGGGAAAGAGGAGGCAGTGATGCCGTATTCCTGTACTAAGGGGTGTGTGTGTGTGTGTGTGTGTGTGTGTGTGTGTGTGTGTGTGTAAGGGAAGGAAGGGGGTCAGGGATGGGGTGGTATTGCCTGCCAATGCCAAACCATGAGAAACAGTGATAAGAAGTTGCTTGTTCTGGTGAGTAAAATCCAGTCTTCTAGAATCTTGTTCCTCAAACGGTGGTCTTTAGACCAGCAGCATCAGTCTTGTGGAGCTTGTTAGAAATACAGTCTTGTGCTCCATCCCAGAGCTACCGAATCAGAACCTGTATTTCCAACAAATGATTGCCATTAAACATTAGCGTTTCAGAAGCACCATTCCAGGAACTGAGGTGGGATGGATCCGCACTTGCCGGGGGATGGGGGATGGGGGAGGGTAAGGCTGAAGGAGGTGTTGCTTGAAGGGGCAGGTTTGGTTGGGATACTTGGAGGTTGCCTAATACAGGGGTCGGCGCAATTTTTCCGTAAAGGTCCAGATAGTAAATATTTTAAGTTCTGCAGGCCACGTAGTCTCTGCCACATCTAGTCACCTCTATCCCTGTGGCACTACAGCCACAGCCGTTATGTAAACAAATGAGTATGGCTGTATCCAGTGAAACCTTATTTACAAAAATAGGCACTGGACCCGATTTGGCTTACAGGCAGTAGTTTGCTAACCCCTGGTCTAAGGGAACAAGTTTGTCTTCATACAGTGTGGAATATTCTAGACCGGGTGTGGGTTTGATTGCACCTGATGCCAAGACTCTGGGTCTCACTAAGTTCTGAACCCCTGCCTGTCAATGAGGCAGAATAATTTAATTCAGAGCTTTTTTTTTTTTGAAAATGAAGAACATGAGATCTAGCCGTGTTCCTCAAATATGCTCCTTATTCTGAAAAATACTACAGACTCAGGTTATTTCACAGGCTACTTACACACACATTATCTTCTGAGATGAGCTTCAGTAAGTAGGAGAACCTGAGAAGGATGAAGTTGGCTACCTAGGGTAAACCATGCCTAGCTCTCCAGAAATCGTGAGTGTTTTTGTTCGGCTGTAAACTATAGATCTGGGGTTGATGTCCTCTCCTTACTTCTGCATTTTATGCCCAGTCCTCTCGGCTGCCCACAACAACCCCCATCAGGATGTCTGCCAACCTGGGCCTCACACTGATGCCTCTTTCTCGGTCTGCCACCTGGGGCATCTGGATCACAGAAAGTTGTGGAGGAGGAAAAGAATCTCCAAAAAGATTGCCAGCCAGAGGCCCTGCAGTGCTGGGTTAGCAGGAACCATTGCCTGAGATTTCTCTGCAAAGACTAGCTGGGTAGATGCAAAAGACATACAAAAACTTCTGGGCCCCCGTTAACTTTCGTGACCTCGAAGCAACCCTGGGTAAAATTCCATTATCTTGGTTTGGGTTACCCCAGGAGCAGACCCTGAGACTGAGATTCTAGTGCAGGTAGTTGATTTGGGAGGTGATCCCAGAAAACTCTGGTGGGAGTTTGGGGACATGAGACAGAAAAAGGAAGAAATCTGCTAAGTTATATGCTATAAAGCCAGTGACTACTGTGGGCAAGTGGAGCTCTATCTTGCCCCCAGGACCCCAGGGGAACCCTGGCAGCCAATGTAGAACCTGCCTCAGAATTATCCACCAGAGAGGCAAGGGAGCCGGGGTTTTGATACACCGACCCCATCAGGCACTGGGTGAAGGATGCTCTTGGATGTGAAGAGGAGGGGAACGTTAATTCCCTGGAACATCCTTCCAGCCTGCCCCACAGGTAAACAGAGCAGTTCCCAGTGGCTGTAGGAAGCCCTCAGGCAGAGTCACAGGTGCTGGCCAGATGGAAATCAGGCTGGTGTGCAGAGAAATGCTGAGCCCAGAGAGGTGACATTTGGGGCACCAGCAGCATCTGCCATGTCATCATAGACCATAGTCTCCTCCAAGCATATAACTGAGCACAGACTCACAATAAAAGACACAGAGGGAATCTGTGTCAGCGTGGGCTGCATTCAGTTGCTAGTAACTGAAAATGTGACTAAATAGTGGCTTAAAGATATTATAGGTTTTGTTTTCTCATAAAACAAGAAATTCAGAGGTAAGCCAACCAGACCTAACATGTTGGCTCCGACAGGGCCATCAGAGATGCAGGCGCCTTCTGTCCTGCCATCAGCCATCTTCACTGTGTGGCTTCGATCCTCACGTTGGTCAGCTGGTGGCTGTAAGATGTGTGCTCCAGCCCCAGCACCCTGCCCATGGTCTAGTCAAGAATCAGAGGAAGAACAAAGGCTGAAAGCTTCATGCCAGCTGAGTGAGCTCCATTTAAAGCAGCTTTCCCAGAAGTCCCATCCATCTTGCATCTCACTGGTCAGAATTCTCTTAGCTGTAAAGAAGACTGGGAGATGGAGATTTAATCTTAAATATGGGCATAGTACTGCCCTAAACAAAATTGGGGTTCTGTTGGTAAAGGCATAGAGGACAGTTGTTGGGTAGGAAATTAATGGTTTCTGCCACAAAAGGTTGCCTACAATATATACACTTTGATGTTGACATATTAACAACCTGAGCAAAAAACATATGTATATGTAGCTAACCAAAACACTTTACTACACACAGAAGTGTTTGACTGAGGATAAAGAGAAGGAAAACTAATCTAAGCAGGACGAAACTTCTTCAGAGCAGGCAGCTAACTTGGCAGGCTCTGTCATTGCAGATGCCATATGATTTGTTGTTCACTCAGATGAATGGCTTATCTTGCAAGTTTGGCCCAGTATTTGAATAAAGTTGGCCAGTTTCTGTGAAATGGGGTGTGATGAACCCAAGTTGATGAATCAGAAGCAAGAATGACAGTTCTCTAATAGTGTGGATTTTTTTTTAAGTCAACAGTTGTGGCTCCTACTTAAACAGATTAACCTTGACTGTTTTTCTCCTCTTCCTCCCCAGACTCTATAAAAATGACAGTAGAGGAAAATTTTTAATGGTAAGCCCATGAGGATGAAAAGAATGACGCAGGAGCCCAGATAGATTACAAAGTAGATGAAGGGGTGTTAAATGACTAGTAGAACTAAAGAAACCTCAGAGGAAAAATCAGAGAGGTGAGCCAATCCCCACCCCAGGGAACCATGAGAAAGCCCAGGAAGCAGAGACAACAGGTACACAGGAAGTGAGAGGAGGTCTCGAGGCTGAAAAAAGAGGACAGTTTCAACTGTACTCAAGACAAGTGAATCTCCATTTTTCCCATCCTCATCTCCTAGACCTGAGATAGGAAATTTGTTCTGTAGAGAAATTGAACTAAAGAGGCTCTCAACTCAAGGAATTAAGCAAGCAAGAGGGAAATGGGGAAACTGGGTTGAAAATATGGGAACCAAGCAAAAGCCTATTTACAAAAGGGTGGAATCCTTGTACACTTCCTCCACTCTTTCTCAGAACCCTGGAAGGCAGTTAAACTTTCCTCTTGAGAGTCTGAAGAAAGAGCCCCAGGATAAAGACCTCCAGATGTGGATATTTTCAGATTCCCAGTTGAAAAGGCTGCCTCATTTTTCCCTGACTCTACAGTGAAACCTACCCATCAAGAAGCCCTTCCCCACACAGAGGATTTCCACTCAGCTCTTCCTTACCTCACTCAAATAGGAACAGAAAGCTGAGTTTTGCCTGGTGTTTGAGGAAAGCCCTCAACATTAAAGACGAATACCAAAACAAACTAGGAATAAAGAAACCCTGAGTTCTAGAGGTACTGTTAGAAACAGAAAAATATATGTTTTTTACAAACACGAAAAAACTTCAACAGGAAAAATCATTCCTCAGAAAGATGAGAAGATTTTGAATTCTCGAAACAAGCACAAGGCACTTTGTAAAACAGAGGATAGAAAATAGCTCTAGGGAAATTTTTTTAATTGTGGAAACACACATAACACAAAATTTGCCATCTTAACCATTTCTAAGTGCACAGTTCAGTGGTATTAAGTCACATTGTTGGACAGCCATCAGTCCCATCCCTCTACCTCCAGAACACTTTTCGTTTTGCAAAATTGAAGTATTTGTAGTATTGTTTACTGTTCCCATTAAACAATGACTCTCTGTTCTCCTCTCTCCCCAGTCCCTGACAACCACCATTCTACTTTCTATCTCTATGAATTTGACTACTGTTGATTCCTCCTATAAGTGGAATCATACAGTATTTGTCTTTTTGTGACTAGCTAATTTCATTTAGCATAATGTTCGCAAGGCTCATCAATGTTGTAGCATGTGTAAGAATTTTCTTCCTTTTTAAGGCTGAATAATATTCCATTGTATGTCTACACCACCATTTGCTTATCCATTCATCCATTAGTGGACTCTAGGGTTGCTTCTACCTCTTTTTTATTGTGAATAAGGCTGCTATGAACATGGCTATACAAATATTTTTCAAGACCCTGTTTCAATTCTTTTGAGTATATAGCTAGAAGTTAAATTTCTGGAACATATGATAATTCTGTTTTTAATTTTCTGAGTAACCTCTACTCTGTTTTCCTGGAAAATTTTTTTATGTAATAGATGGTTTTAAAAATACTCTCATAATAAAGGTGGGAGACAACATTAAGAAACTCTCTCAGAAAGTAGAACAAAAAGACTAGAAATATAAAACATAAAATAAAAGACAGAGGATCAATTCAGGAGGTCTAAAATCCTACCAAGAGGAGTTCCAGAAAGAAAGAATAGAGAAAATAAGGAGGAAAACAATATTATTTTTAAAAGTGCATATTACTAAGTGAAAGAAACCAATCTGAAAAGGCTACATACTATACAATTCCAACTATGTGACATTCTGGAAAAGGCAAAACTATGAAGATAGTAAAAGATCAGTGGTTGCCAGGGATTGGGAAGGGAGGGATTAATAGGTGAAGCACAGAGAAATTTTAGGGTGGTGAAAATACTCTCTATGATACCATAATGATGAATAAATGTCATTATACATTTGTCCAACCCACAGAATTTCAATACCAAGAGTGAGCCATAATGTAAGCTCTAAACTTCGGGTGATTATGATATAGGTTCATCAATTGTAACAAATGTACCTGTCTGGGGAATGTCAATAATGGGGGAATCTGTGCATGTATGGGGGCCAAGTGTACATGGGAAATCTCTGTACCTTTACCTCAATTTTGCTGTGAACCTTAAACTGCTCTTTTAAAAAAGAATAAAGGATTAATAATAAAGAAAAAAACAGAGCAGCATATTTTCCTCAGAACTTAAGGAAATTAGTTTCCAAATTGAAAGGGCTCACTGAGTGCTTAGTACATGTCATCATGAAATTTCAGATTCCAAAGAGAAAGAAAGATATTGAAGTTTTTAGAGACTGAGAGGGGAATCAGACTACATACTAAGGAGTGAATTTAGAATGGCACCTTACTTCTCAATATTATCCCTGGAAGCTAGAAAACAAGATAGTGATACCTTTTTTTTTTTTTTTTTTTAATTTATTTTTGGCTGTGTTGGGTCTTCGTTTCTGTGTGAGGGCTTTCTCTAGTTGTGGCGAGCGGGGGCCACTCTTCATCGCAGTGCGCGGGCCTCTCATTGTCGCAGCCTCTCTTGTTGCGGAGCACAGGCTCCAGACGCGCAGGCTCAGTAGTTGTGGCTCATGGGCCTAGTTGCTCCGCGGCATGTGGGATCTTCCCAGACCAGGGCTCGAACCCATGTCCCCTGCATTAGCAGGCAGATTCTCAACCACTGCGCCACCAGGGAAACCAAGATAGTGATACCTTTAAAATTCTACCTAAAAATGTGTTTCAACCTAGCAATCTGTGCCCAAGTAAAAATCAATCAAGTGTGAAGGTGGAATAAAAACATTTGACAAGTACAAGCCCTGGAAATTTTACCTTGCAGCACATGCTTTGAAGATACTGGGGAATTTTTTTTCTGCTAAACCAAGGAGCAAACTAAGAACTAGAAAGGCATGGATCCAATTCACTGAATTCATGGATTCAATTCAGAGAGAGGCACAAGAAAGTCTCAGGAAGCAAGTAAAGAGAAGGACAAAAACAACCATCCTGCTGAAGGTGTAGAGGCCCTAGGGAGGAAGTCAGCAGGAAGAGGAAATCAAACAAATGAATTACAAGACATGTTTGCACACTTGTAAAACAAATTGTTGATGGGGCAATTAGAGGGGTTCATGGAATATGAAGCAAATGAAAAAATGAAGCAATCATTAACTCTGGGGAAAAAATAAACAAAAAAATATACAAGAAGTAGAAATGTGTGTAATTATGACACTGAAAGAGTCATAAAAACTTAGATGTAATTTAACACAGCAACCCTAGAGTATAACTTTCAACAAAGGAGATGTGGCATTGATAGATAAATGTCACAGCCTTCCATGCACTGGATGGCCAGTTCTGAGAGGCAGTCTGTTTACTCCTCAAAAATCCTGGCAGGATTGAGCCACCCTTGCCTACCTCCATGACTTTACTAATACACCTTTGTATGGCTTTGTCTTTCTTCTCTGTCTCATTCTCCCAGCTCCATCACTCCTGGTTTCTGGGATTGCATCCCAAATAAACTACCTGCACTGAAAACAACCCCATTTTATTCTTCTTTCCCCACCCCCTACCTAAATCCACTCTGCAAAGCTAGTTTTTGCCCCACTATTTGAATGAAATCTAGAGCAAGTTCTCTGATTTGTATGTGTATACAGTGGTCTTTATTAAATAATTTAAAAGCTCCCTGGCCATCAGAAATCATAAAAATGTCTTGTTTCAGTAATTAAAATCTCCAGACCTACCTAATGCCCTCTGACTATTTAGGTCTATGGCAGGTTGGCTGCCACAGGGGGTGGGCAGCTCAGCCTTGTGTTTCCTCTCTCTACTCTCAGCTTGCTAAGCAAGGGTTCTGGCCCCTTTAGGGTGGGAACAGAGGGAAGAAAAGAGAGGCAAGGGGGGCAAGAAAGGCCTTATTTGATGAGTGGTGTCGTGAAATGGCAAAGCTGTTTCTGAGCTGGGCGTGTATTTAAAGATGATGCCTTCTCTTATGGTGTACTTTTGGGCGGGTTTTGGAGATACCCTCACCTCAACGATTCTTGCGGATTTCTCACCTGTAATTCTCTTGGCAGAGGCAAATGCCTTTCCCCATCTGGCCACCAATTGTTCCCCCTTTGGCTCCTGAAAATCCAGTGGTCTACCCCTCTCTTTGGGACACCATGCCCCTCCAGGCTGGCCTCTTAGACATAAGATGATCTCTCTCATGTTATCTCTCTCATGTGGGCCATCTGCCCCAGGGCTTACTGTCCTTCAACCTTTGCTCTGAAGAACTCTGGGAGTGCAGGGCGTCCCCAATGCTACCACCTCTTCTGTCTCCATCATCAGAGTCACAGGTCTCACTTTTAGATTTTTCAGACATGATTCAGACACCACCTACTAAGTCCCTTCGAGCTCTTGGAGATTTAGATCAGGCTCCAAGTGGACCCACTGAAGCCTCTTTCCCTAGGCTGGAGGTGAAAGAAAAGCGTCTCACACCTCTCTCCCGTGTATGTTGCTGTCGGGGTGGGAGGGTGTTGGTGTTAGGGTCCTCGGCACTCTGACAGCTCTCTCCAAAGATATTCACCTAATCTGCTATCCCCTAGTCTTCTACAGCCTTTCTTTACAGGCTGGAGCCGGCTGGTCAGCTAAGAGCAGAATCCAGTTATTGGATTGTCCATTGCAAGTCTTGCTCAGGCAGCCTCGGGCCTCACTTTGGAACGTGAGGATCAGCAGCATCTGTCGCCTTGGAGATTCCGTCTAAATTGAGAGAAAAAAGGGGGGTCCCATTTTAACAATCCTTTTACACGTAATATGCAACTCGGCTCAGCAATAAGCAACATTTACACTGCCCTAACCACATAAACACTGAAGACTGATGGAACCAAAAATGGTGATGGGACCATAATGGGAGATGAGGAGCAGGGTGGGAGAGCCACAGCTTCAGCCACCCAGAGTGTAAGTAAGTCAAGGCTCTTAGTTGCAAACAACAGACTCCACTCTGGCTTGTTAAAGTAGGGGATGGCTTATCAGATCATCAGATAGCATTCTAGAATCTCCAGGAACAATACCTAACTCACTATGGGCCGCACTGGTGAATGCTTCACTGTCTCCAGTGCCCAGCACCTATGCTGCAGCCAGCACGTCACACCGCTGACACCCAGGACCGTGCATCAGAGACCCACAAAAGCCAGACCCTGCGCTACCATGGGTGCCAGAAGACTCCTTCCCCTATAGGCCCCTTTCCTCACGTGCTCACTTCGGAATCAAAACTCTAGCAGGTGCATCTGACTGATGAAGTCTCAATTACATCTCTACACCCCAGCTGTAAGGGAGGCTGAGAATGCAATTTTTATGGCTTCTATCTTCAGAACACAGGAAATGGCCAGAATACGAGGAGTGTTCAAAAAATATCAAAACTCTACAAATAACAAATGTCTATTTCCAGAAGTCAGCAGATAATGATGAAAAGCGACGAATCCAAAAATTGCAGATGGGCATCTGAACTGGAAAAGTGTTGGTAAATACCACAAGCAACGGCTCAAGAGTTGAAAGGCCTGGAAAGAAGGATGGAAGGTAGAGAGGGTAGTGGGTTAAGGGACAGCTGTTTTTTCACAGGAGTTATTGAGAAATGTTCTTTTTTTTTTACACCATGCATATGTGATACTCTGATAAATATAAACCTGTTAAAGGGGTCACATTTCAGAATCATCAGACTTTAAAGGTGACGCATCTCAGCTATCCCAGGGCAGCTGGCCTGCTAGACCCACTGGCCGGGGTATTTGGCACGCTGCCAGATAGTGTGTTTTCTGCCGCTCTGTACACAGCTGTCTGCTGTGGATAGAGTTGCTGTGTCTCTTGCTAACCGTGCAACATTGGCCTAAGGAGGGAAAGTGACTGGCTTTTGTGAGATTTTTTATTGTTTTTAATTTTTTTGGTTTATCCACCATAAATACGAAGATCGTGTTGAAGTTTAAAAGAAAATTATAATGCTAAGTTCACCAACCATTTCTCAGTGCAGGATATTGCAATACAAGGCTATGGTTTCAAAACCAGACCGAAGAGCCCACTGTTCCTCTTTGCCTCCTGTACCCAGAGCCAACTCCCAGGCGTGTGCACCATGCAGAAGGACCCCATGCTTCGTTTACTGCTCTGCTATTGCTGCCTCACAGTTCCTCATAATTTTTGAGTGAGGGGCCCCTGCATTTTTCATTTGGCATGGGGTCCTGCAAACTCTATAACCCATCCTACATGTGCCTTAAAGTCCTGGACTAAATGCAAGGCTCAACAGAAAACTTTAGTTGAGGTTTTAGTGTATTTCTTTTCTTCTCCATCTTTCTCTCTCTCTCTCTCTCTCTCTCTCTCTCTCTCTCTCCATCAGAGGTTCTTAATCTGGAGGCTCCTGAAACTGCACACAAAATTTTCCGTGGGTGTGTGGACATGTGTTTTTCTAGAGAGCTCCTCTTGTTTTATCAAGTTCTCAAAAGTTTTGTGACCCTTCCTCCAAAGTCTAGGAACCACAATTTATATGAGCTTTAACCTTCTAGGTCCTTTTGAACGACCCAGCATAAATGTGTACCTCCGTCTAAATTTTGGTCGTAGGCGGTACATAAAGTATAACTACATCATATGTTCGTTCTGTAGAGGCTGACCCATGTGCTTGAACTTCTGGTCACCAGGCCTCCCTTCCAATGGTGGAAACAGAGCCAAGCAATGGGCAAACTCCCCTTGTTTGAAATGGTTGGAAATGGCACAGCTGGTTGTCAGATTCTCTTCTTAGGCAAAAACGCAGGTGCTTATAAGCCAAGTACTCGCTGTGGCTCTTGTTCTCGAAGGAGCCATTCTACTGATGTAAGGCAGCTCAACTAAAGGAAAATTCATCTGATACAGTGTGGCTTTAAGAGTTACTTTGCCTTTCATGGAATCCTCTAGATAATAATAAACTCTGAAAAAATAGAATCGAAGCATGTTAAACCTGGATGGGTTCCTAGAGACGGATGAGAACTGCTCTCACAAAAAGCTTAGCGTATGTTAAAGCGTTTTAGGGACAGTTTGCCAAAGTTTATTCAGTCTTGTGCTTTTGACAGGTTAAATGGACCCTTTGAGATCTTTCTTCCTCACACAGGCTCGCTTGCTTAATTAACAGAGTCCCAGAAGAGCAGGGGGCTGTCTTTGCTTTAGCATCTTGCCCAGGACTCCAGGTTAGCAAAGGGCCTCCACATGCCCAAATTATTACATTTGATCTCACTTCTCTTTGGAGTAACATCAACCCAGTCGTTCTGGTAAAGAAATCAAAACTCAGAGAAGTTGCGTAATGTGCCGAAGGCCATAGAATAGGGAATGGTGCTGTTTGACTCTTAATCCAGCCCTTCCTTCCACTGCCTCTCCAGCCTTGGGAAGGAAACACCTCCCCAGACAGGTTCTCCTCTTGAAGACTCCAGCAGCTCTACTGGGAGGTGCTGGCACCCACTTCTTAGCTGTGTGAACTTAGGCATTTCACGTAAACTCTCCATACTGTTTCTTCAAGCTGACTATGGCAATAAAAATACCATCTACCCCATAGAACTGCAGAGAGAACGAAATGAATTGTTATTTGTAACAAAAAGAATTTTTAGCGCTACCTCATAGTAAAAACCCTGGTGTTTATGTTATTATGATTATTAATAATACTATTATAATTATCCTTACCCCTCACCCATATTGAGAATTATTTTTCAAGTAGCTTCAATAATTTGAAGACAAAAACAATTAGGAGACAAAAAAGAACTAACTTGGTGTTGTTTGTTTGTTTGTTTTTATATATTTATTTATTTATTTATTTTTGGCTGCGTTGGGTCTTCGTTGCTGTGCACAGGCTTTCTCTAGTTGTGGCGAGCGGGGGCTACTCTTCGTTGTGGGGCACGGACTTCTCATTGCAGTGGCTTCTCTTGTTGTGGAGCACGGGCTCTAGGTGTGCAGGCTCAGTAGTTGTGGCTCGTGGGCTCTAGAGCACAGGCTCAGTAGTTGTGGCGCACAGGCTTAGTTGTTCCACGGTATGTGGGATCTTCCCAGACCAGGGCTCGAACCCATGTCTCCTGCAATGGCAGGCTGATTCTTAACCACTGCACCACCAGGGAAGTCCTTTGGTGTCGTTTTGATTCGCACACTTGGATACCTGGAGAGGGTGAACTCTCTTCTTCATTAGCCATTTGTATTTATTTTGTGCATTGCCTCACCATTTCCTTATGCATTTTTTTAGTGAAGTATAGTTGATTTATAACATTGTGTTAGTTTCAGGTATACAGCAAAGTGATTTGGTTATACATATATATGTGTGTGTGTATATATATATATAATATTTTCTGAATCTTTTCCATTGCAGGTTATTACAAGATATTGAATATAGTTCCCTTGTGCTATACAGTAAACCCTTGTTGTTTATCTATTTTATGTATGATAGTGTGTATCTGCTAATCCCATACTCATAATTTACCCCTCCCCCCCTCCCTTTTGGTAACCGTAAGTTTGTTTTCTATGTCTGTGAGTCTGTTTCTGTTTTGTAAATTAGTTCTTTTGTACTGTTTTTTAGATTCCATGTCCTTATGCATTTCTGACACAGCATCAAGAAGGGCTTTGGGCTGACATTGCCCATTGAATAGAATTGATGTATTTTAATGTGCCTTGTGCCCCATTCCCACTTCAACTCAGGGAACACTATGACGTCATGAGCACAGACAGTCCTTGAAAATTAATTTCATTGTTCACTTGGAACAAAGTTTGGGAAGCAGAGATGTTTTCTCTGATAAATCAGAGCAATTTCATGGTTGTTGAGGAAAAGACGAACAATATGACCCACTCATTTTTAATGGAGGCACTAAAAGTAGAGCGACTCTTATTTCTTTAAGATGACTTTTAAATTTACATGCAAGCTCCTTCTTTGTCCAACCAGTCAACAGCCCACACAAGTCAACCAATGGGCAGGATTTTCAACTGGAGAAATGAAGGAGGAAGAAATTGCAACTGCTCCACCAAATCACACCTCTCTCTTCTCTCTCATTTTCAGTCAGGAAATTATCTGCACCCCCTGCCAACTGTATTTTTTAGCTGACACCTCAGACACCATCTTCTAATGACAAGGTCTGCTTTTGGAGATGGCTACCATCTCCCTATGATCCTCTTTGCAAGGTGCCCTAGAGATAGGCAAACTCAGCCCTCTCCCCACCGACTTTGACCTGTACTCTGAGGGCAATCCTAGGCGGGCAACCATGACGGAAGTTGTAGGGAAGGATCTATGCTGGACGGGGGATTAGAAAACTAACGAGCTTCCTTTTCCTGTTGCTGACCATTTGGCCAGGCCAGACATTTCTCCAAATGGACTTCATAATAATACAAACTGCAACAGCAGAAAGTAGAAGGAAAAGAAAGATGACCAGGATCCTATGTACAAAGAGCATAGCCCACACTACATGATTTAATCCCCAGCTGCACTGAGAGAGTCACTTTAAGTTTTTCAGAGACTAAATATCTGATAAGTCCCCAAACTCCATTTTTTCCTCTCCCAGTCCTCTATCTCAATACCCACAAAGACACTCTCTGGGCTGCACTCCATCCCTCCCCACACACTCTGATTTTAGTGTCATAGATACCTGTGGGGAACTATTTGGTAAATAAGAAGCTTTTGGAAGAGAGAAAATCTAAAATTAATAATGCTTTTTAACCAGAGGGTGAGTATGGGCTGATTACGCTATTCATGAAATCAACCTGGTGCAGGGAGATGGGACAGAGGCAGGTCAAGTGGGAGAGGAAAGAAGAACATCAAGGCGACCTGTGTGTTTTTTGTTTGAGCGGCTGGATGACTTCCCCTTATATAAAGCTGTTATTCAGATTACTCAGAGAGGCCTGATGTGTGTCAAATGCAGAGCAATCACAAGGCGTGACTTTAATGTGTCCTGAAAATGCAGTCATGCCTTCATCCTTCGACTTCCCAGGGTTGCAGGGACATGAAGCATCTCACTGCTGCCATCCTGTCCCTGGATGCCCCAGACTTTGCTTTCTCAGCTGCAGGGCCCTAACTGTTATCCAGCCCTAAAGGATGCTGTTCAAGAAGGAGCTGGAGAAGTCAGACTCTCACACCAACATCTCCAGGAGAGCCGAGGGCCATGTGAGGTAGAGGAGGTGCTGGTCTCCGTTCATAAGCCCCCTGGCCAAGGTAGGGGGGCAGCTGCTGAGGACACAGGGCAGGAGACTTTCCAGGCTTGGATACTGGTGACTCAACCTTGAGACCCAGTACTTCTCCAGACTCCATTTGCAGAGTTGATCAAAGTCTTCAAGTTTTTACCTGTCAAGTTGTTGGAGACGATCAAGTCAGATGACACATTGCGTTGCCAGGGGCTGGGGAACAGACAAGTTCAAACATTGCTGCTGGGAGTGTGAATTGGTACAATCTCTGATGTGGGCACCTTGGCAAATAAAATCTCTATCCATATAAAAAAGGGCATCCCCCCCTTAGCAGAGTCTTCTTCTAGGATTTTATCCCGTGGGTATCTTACACATACACAAAATGTAGTATTCCTAGGGTATTCACAGCAGTACTGTTTGAACTGGAAAGAGATTGGAAACACCCCAAATGTCTATCACTAAATGACTGGTTGTAAAAATGAAGACACATACGTACAAAGGAAATCAACACTGTCACTGAAAACAAGAATCAACACTGTATATTCTGAAACAGAATGAGCTCCGTGATAATATGAAGTGAAAAGAGAAAGTACACAGTACTGTGTATAATATGCTACTATTTGCACAACGTGTATGTTTATGTACATATATACTTCTGTATATGCAGAATTCCCCTGGAAGTATCCACAAGAAAGTGGTTAACTGCAGTTCCTTCTAGAGAAGAGAAGAAACAGCTGGCTGGGAGATAGGAGAGGAGAGAGAGTCTCTTTGCATTATATGCCCTTTTCTATCTTTCAAGTATGAACTGTATTCAAGTACTAATTTTTTTAACTGAAAAAAATTAGCTATATGACTATTAGGATTATTCGCAGGAATTCTTCTAATGTTCTTGAGGTCAGACGTCCAAAATCAGTCTCAGTGGGCTAAAGTCAAGGTGTTGGCAGGACCGGTTGTCTCTGAAATCTCTAGGGGAAGGTCCAGTTCCTTGCTTTTTCCAGCTTTAAGAAGCTGCCTGCATTTGTTGTCATGTGGCCGTATCACTCTGACCTCTGCATCTGTGGTCACATCTCCTCTCTGTCCCTGACCCTCCTGACTCCCTCTGATAAGGGTCCATGTGATTACATTGGACCCATCTGGATAAGCTAGGACAATTAACAGGGGATTAGGACGTGGACGTATTTGGGGGCCATTATTCAGCTTACCACAGGGAGCATAGAAGGAAACACTTCTGTCTGTTTCATTCCTTTTTCGCTTGTCCTCTAGGAAGAGCTCACCAGTGGGGGGGATCACACCATGAAAGGTTGTGCTCCCTCACCCTCTGGGCCACCCATGCTTCTCTCCTCCACTTCACTCCACTTTTCTTCTCCGATGAGCAAAGCAATCACATCCACCTGAAAAGCCTGGAAGCCTCCACCCTGGGATGAGACACGAGGCTCCACCACATTCCCCTGGCTGTTCACTCAGAGCCCCACATCTTGGCCGCTGGTGAGGCTCTGCCTAGATCGTTCATTGCATTCAATCCGTTGACATTTCCGACAATGCCAGACCCACCAGCCAGAACCTTGGAGGGTAAGAGACCTGGATTTAGACAAGGTCACAAGAGTCCTAGTTAGGGAAACTTTGTGCCACACTTCCCAACTTTTTTTTTTTTAACAAAAGCTTGACCCCTTTATTAATTTTCTTCTATGAGCTCTTAGACTTTAAAAGCTTTTTGTCTTCCAAGCAATTTATACTTACTAAGCAGTAGCCCATGTGTTCTAATCACAGACTGAGTCATCATTTTTATTAAGCTTTTAAAAATCCTTAAACCCCTATTACCATACCTAGGAATAAAAGTCTTAACAGTGTGAGGAGTCTAGCTTCAGAAACCTGGATTCAAAAACATGAGTAGAGACAACCACGATATTAATAATAGTACAGTGAGCGCTGGGCTGAGCGTCAGAAGGCTGGAGTCCGGTCCACTCGCTCGCTGTGCAGCACTGGGAAGTCACCGGCTCATGGCCTCAGTCTCCTCATTTGAAAATCACAGGCCCCTCCCAGAGCCTCTGATTTAATTGGCCTAAAGTGGGATTCAGGTTTCGGTAATTTTTTCTTGCTGTTGTTTTTGTGTTTTTGGCTGTGCAGCGCGGCATGTGGGATCTTAGTTCCCCCACCAGGGATCGAACCCGCGCCCCCTGCAGTGGAAGCGCTTAACCCCTGGACCACCAGGGACGTCCCTCAGCATTTTTAAAAGTCCCCCAAATGATTCTGATGTGAAGCCAGGGTTGAGATCACTGGTTGGACAAAATCTAGCCATGCCAGAGCACACCCCGGGCCTGTGTCTGGTAGCTGAGTCCAGGATGCCAAGGGACTCTGTGAGAAGAAAGGCATCTGGGAGGCAGGTAGGGCAGTCACGGGGAGGGAAGTAGGCCAAGCAATGCCTGGAGACAGCAAACATTGACTCCCAAGGGGCTTGGGCCACCTGGTGAGGCCAAGCAGAAGAGCTGTTGGCAATTCTGACATTGCTTATCAAGTCAGTGACAGCCAGAGCCTAATGTGATTTGAAAGCCTCTGAAAGAGACATTGCAAGTCAGGGTCAGAGCCAGGGCCAGTCAGCAGTCTGCTGCCCAGGTTTGCTTGCTGTCTCTCCTGCCCTGCCCCAGGGGGCGTCTTCCCCCTGCACTCACACTGTCTGGTCTAAATCACTTTTCCACCAAAACTTACGGAGGCGGCATTGTGGGGCAACATTTGGGAGATATCTCTGGCTCTGGCCTGACTGTTAAAAGCTTTTCCACTAGCTGTTCCTAAACAGGAAAGATGGTGGCTTTCCCACAAGGCTGATTTCCCAGAAAATGGGACCCAGATAGGCCAAGAAGCAAGGGATAGAGGTGTGAGGTGCATGGGGGGTTGGGCCATATGCTAATAATGCCTACTAGGGAATAGTCCAGGACTTAAAGGAGGTCAGGATATATCACCCTAGCTCTAGAGGGAAGGCAGAGGCTGGCTGAATTTAGGCATCTTTTTTTTTGTTTGGACATAAACTGCTGCCTTTCTTCTTTGCCCTTTGTCCTATAGAGGATTAGAAGGAGGCTCCTGGATTATTTTGATTAGCCATTAGTCACCTATTTCTCTGGCATGTGATGATTTTGTTTCATGATTAGTGTAACCTAGATATCTGAACCAAAACTGGAAAGACACAGTTCAGTATAAGCTGTTTGATGGTAGGTTTTCCCATTATTTGTAACTATATAAACAAAAAGATAGCAAGATAGAATATCAAAGTTTAGACCATGATGAGAAATCTAAGATTCTAAGGAAGTTCCAAAACTTTGTGGTGCCATCATCATAAAATGCATTGTGTGGGATGTCAGCAAAAATGGTGGACCAATGGGAATTACCTGGCTGTCCAGTGGTTAGGACTCGGCATTTTCACTGCTGAGGCTCGGGTTCGATCCCTGGTTGGGAAACTAAGATCCTGTAAGCCACACGACATGGCCAAAAAAAAAAAAAAAAAAGTGGACCAAGAATCTCTGAAACACCACTCCTCGATAAAAACACTGGCAAAAATTGTCAAAATCAAATTTTTCAAAAATGTACAAATTAGCCAAAGGCTAGCAGCAATCTAGGTGCACTTATTAAAGAAAGATGGCTGAATCTTTGTCAGAACAGAGAATTTTGTGGCATTTTAACTTGCTCTAGTCCCATCCACTCACTCTCAGATCTGTAGTACTCATGAAAACCAGTAGCTCACGATCAGTGAAAACCAGCATAGTGGCAGCCATTGAGTAGGGCAGAACAGGTTTGGAGCTCCTTCAAAGCCTCATTTCCAGACAACTATCATTATCTGACCAGTCTGGTGGTTCCTGGAAGAACTTGATAGATACAGAGTAACGGGACAAAGTAGGTAGTTAAATAGTTAATCCCACTAGAGGACGGTAAGTAAAGAAAAATGTGTAAGTTAATGATCACTCAAGAAAGCAGGTTTGCTTAACCGCAAAACCAAGCAGGCTTGCTTAACAACAAAAACAAGCAACAGAAGCATGAGACATGCTCCAAAACAATAAAACAATGGTGGCATGAGACACATATCCTGCCCAGCGAGCTCAGTAAGTTGATGATTCCTAGGACACACTCCTCTGCACGCACTAAAAATGAAAATATAAGGAAAAGGTGACATACTAAAACCTGAGATGATTTACCATTTTTAGCATATGTTACCACCTTTTTGTTCATTTCCATTGTGCCATGACAGTCCCGACTTGACCATGTAGGGACAAGAAAACTCCCCCACCTGACATGAAGGAGGAGCTGATGATGGAAGCTTGACATCTTCTCAAGAATGAGGAAGAAGGTGGTCTTTTCCCCTCCCCACTTTTCCTTTGATTATAAAACTGTAGCCCACTAAGTTCTTGGGGCGAGGCACCCTCTTGCCGGCCCGCTTGTAAGCCTCACAAGCGTCCTATTCTAATAAAACACTTCTTATCTATCACTTTGCCTCTCCCTGAATTCTTTCTGCACTGAGACATAAAGAACCGGAGCTCCTCGGAAACCCCAAAACGCCACCTAGCGGTTTCAAACTCACTAGCAAGACTGTCTTTACTTGACTCAGAGCTCTCCAAGTACAAACAGCCTTTTCCTCAAGACATTTGTCAAAAACAATCAGAGACAGTTGTTTAACATCATGGCTGCCTGAGACAGTGCATAACAGCCAAGGCAAACAATCAGCCAACCAAAAAGCTTAAAAGGAAAGTCTGGAGAATGAGTTATTCAGAGGGGGCTTTTCAAAGCTCTGACATATTCCTGGGAATCTAGAAGGGCACACACATGCATAGGACTGTGGGCATGACCACAGCTGTGTCATGCTCAGGCAAGACCTGAGAAGGTCTTAAGCTCTCAACTCTGACTAACCTTGTGGCTCTGTGCAAGCAGGAAGTAAAGGCTAAGGCAAAGTTGTAAACTACTTGTCTGAGTGTTAAAGGTAAACCCCCAATACACACACAGAGCCCTCACAAAGATTTAGAGACTTATTGGTTCTGGGCATTTAAGAAATCTCTGTTCAATCATTAGGATACCACTAAGCTAAATGAGCAGAGACTTCATGGCCACCCACGACAAAGAATACAGGCTTTACAGAATTAATTCAGAAAAGTCACTAAACAAACAACAACAAGCCCTGGAGAGGGGAAAGAATCTGCTTCCCAGAGTTGGCACATTATATTATTTAAAAGATCCAGTTTAACCTATGACCTAGCAATTCAACCCCTAGGTATACATCTCAGGGAAATAAAAACGTATGTTCACCCAGAAACATATACACAAATAATCCTAGGAGCCTACTCAAAATAGCCACAAAAAAAAAAGGAAACAACCCAAATGTCCATCAATAGATGAATGGATAAATAAAATGTGGTATATATATACTATGAAATATTATTATTTGGCAATAAAAAAGAATGGAGTGCTGAAATATGCTACAACATGGATTAACCTTGAAAACATGCTAAGTGAAAGAAGCCAGTCACAAAAGATCACATATTATACAATTCTGTTTATACAAAATGTCCAAAATAAACAAATCCATAGAGACAGAAAGTAGGTTTGTGGCTGGGGTTTCTTTTTGAACAAGTGACAAGAATGTTCTAAAACTGACTGGGAATTCCCTGGCAGTCCAGTGGTTAGGAATCAGTGCTTTCACTGCGGTGGCCTGGGTTCAAGCCCTGGTTGGGGAACTAAGATACCGCAGGGTGCGTGGCATGGCCAAAAATTTTTAAATTTTTTAAAATTAAATTGGTTGTGGTGATGGTTTCACAACTCTGTGAATGTAGTCAAAACCATTGAATCATATACTTTAAATAGGTAAATTGTATGGTATGTGAATTATATCTCAATAAAGCTGTTACCAAAAAACAATGGTGGCCTTAAAATTTTGCCTTTCCTCCCTCCTTCTCTACAGGGTATTTACTAGACAGTGAACAGAGGTTAGAATCATCAGGAACCTGGAAATTATCATTTTATCTTGTCCAGCTTTGACATACACAGCAAGGTTGTTTCTGTTTGAAAATGAAATGTAATCACAAAGGGGCAATTGTCTAAGCTTCCTTAACATTTACATCCTAGCAAACAAATAAGAGCAGTTCTCCTGGGTTCCCTTACCCTGCTGCTCTCTGCCCGGATGCCCCTTCCCAATAAAGTCTTTTGCTTTCTCAGCACATGTGTCTCCTCGGACAATTCATTTCCAAGTGTTAGACAAGAGCCCACTCTCGGGCCCTGGAAGGGATCCCCCTTCCTGCAACACTATAATCAAAATGACTAGCAATGGAGAAGGAATTTCAGGCTTACTGGCTTATTTTAAGCTTAGGCACAGAGAATAAAGTATGTGGAGGTCACATATTTGGTTCTGGTCAGAATCACTTAGGTTTCTTCTCTATAATTGCTTGACCTTAGCCATCGGTTCTGTGCCAATTCTTATTTTACTGTCTTGGGCACATGTTCTCATCTTGCTGGGAGTTGTGACCCAGGTCATCTAATCTTGCAGGGAGGAGCCCCTGGTTGGATCTCTGGGGTTGTAGGCATAAACTGGGGTGGCTGGGATTCTCAGAGATCCCCCATGGCCCTGCTCTGCCTCACCTCACCCCTGGCGATGGTCATTTGATCCAAGGAGGAAGGTGCTGGACTCAAACTGGGCCAAAATTTAAAAGAAACACAAAGTTAAGGATATTCTACAAAATACCTGAACAGCACTCTTCAGAACTGTCAATGTCGTCAAAAACAAGGGAAGTCTGGAAACTCACAGTCTAGAGGAGCCCAAGGAGCCATGACTACTAAATAAATGTAATATGGTGCCCGGGATGGGATCCTGGCACAGAAAAGGACATTGGGTAAAAACTAAGGAAATCTGAATAAACCATGGAGTTTAGTCAGCAGTAAGGTATGGATATCAGTTCATTAGCTGTGACAAGTGAACCATAGCAGTGTTAACAATTGGGAAAGTGGGTGTAGGAAATCTTTCTAACATTTTTGCAACTTTTCAGTAAACCTGAAACTATTCTAAACTAAAAGCTGATTTAAAAGAATGAGAGAAACAGAAACATAGAGACCAAAAGTGATTGAAGCTGAGTGTTATGTCACCACCTTAGGAAGCAGTCCATGAGATTCTGCCGCTGCGGTCCCTGGGGTAGCCCTAATTCCTGTTCAGCCTTATGATCTTTCTTTGATTCTGCAAGCTCTCCCAGTTTCCTTTCCATAGTCCCAAATGTGCTGAAGTTAACCAGGGATAAATTCTGTTGCTTGCAGCCAAAGGACCTTACCATCACGTTCTGCTTCTGAGTCCTCAGGAAATAGGTCAATTTATAAGGCAATGGTTGGGCCATAACACAAGTCTTGTTCTATAATTCTCATACCCTTCGTAACCAAACCTCTTAGTAGAGATGTTGACAGAGCAGACCCTATTTTAGCCCTTCCTCTTCTCATAGCATGAGTCTCTACAGAGATGGGGCCCATGCCCATGGAAGACATTACTAACTGATCACAATACTTGTACCCTGAGCGTGACCTCAGAGTAATAGATGCTGTTGGTGTCCCACCCAGATCCCCTTTATTGGAAAGTATGCCCGTCCATCTCCCAGCTGTTATGAAGGTCGGCTGCTAGAGGCTCACAGCTGCTCTCCTCTCCAGAGAATTGCCATCAATGAAGTGGGAGGTGCCTCCCCCAAGGCAGCCTACAACCAATAACGGGCTAATCAGGGGCCACAAAAGAACGGCGCTCTTGCCTCAAGGTGAGACCAACTCTGAGATGTGATTCATGCTACAGGGACCCCACTGGGATCAGGCTGAAGCTAAGCTGCACCGAGACCACATTCTTCTGTAGCTCCTTCCCCTGCCCTGTATGGCTTCCCTCACTCCCTTTCTCCAAAGAGTCCTCCCTCAATAAACCCAGAGCCATCAGAATCGCTGATTCAGGTTCTGCTTCAGGGAACCCAACCTAAGACATGCGACACAGAATCCTTCTCAACATTGTGGTCCTGCAGCCACTACCAATATATGAGTTGATACATGAGGTGAAACCTATTTGACACCTCTACTGGGAATAATACTAACAAATGGGAGAAATTACACCAGCAAAAAAAGAAACATCAACAAAGAAGCTAGAAGCCTAGATGACTTGCCAGTTTAACTATTGGCCTCTGCAAAGGCAAAGGAGAGTAAGCAGCCTTGTGACTTCTTTGTCGTGACACAGGGTTTAGGTATGATTTGGAGACCTGTCTGTCCATATTTCTTCTTCCTCAGTCCATCATTTAGGACAAGTGTTTCTACAGGAAGGATGCCGGCAGAACAAAGTGGGAAAAGATGAAGTTAAAGAAGTACATCTTTACTCCAAGAAGCTGTCATGTCTAATAGCTGAAGGCATTTCTCACTCTGCTTGGCTGGGTGAGCTAGTTAAGGAGCAGGTACACTGTCTTAAGAGCATCAGGAAACTATCTGCAATTGGACGTCTTTCTTACTAAATATAACCTTGCTTTTTTTCACCCTATTGTTTAATGCTAGCTGAGTTTTACCAAAGGAAAAAAAAAGGTGTGTATTGGGTAGGAAATGGGTAAGACTGCTGAACTAAAACTCAAAATAATAATGGCAAAAACTAAATCAAACTCTATCTATCTCTCATGCAAAAGTACAGGCTGGTATGGCATAGATCTCGAAGGGGTACAAATTCCTAGTACCTTGTTGATTTGTCATACTTAGGGTGTCACTCTTGTCCACTGATGGTCCAGCACAGTGCTAAATTTCAGCTGCCTGGAGGTGGGAAAGGGTAGAGGAGGGGGGATCTGCCCTTTCCTTTTAAGAGGATGATCTAGATCATGTATCACTTTGGCTCACTTTCCATTGACCAAGAGTTAGATACACAGCCACACTTAACTGCCAAGAAGACTGGGAAAGGGAAGATTTAATCTGACAGCCTTGAGTCCAGCTAAAAATTAAACCTTCTATTTCTGAGAGAGAAAAGAGAATGGATTTGGGGGACAGCTATTAGAGAGAGAAGATGCCAGGAATGCAGGTAACGACCTGAGAAGGACACTGTCCTTTTCAGAGACACTGGGCTGACTTAAAAGTCTCAGACACTCCCATTCAGTGTCTCTGGTACATTGTACTACAGTTCACCAAATTCTGTCTTCCTCTTGTGGTTTCCCTCCCCCCACCATCCACTTGCTTTGGCCAATGAAATGTGGGCAGAAGTGATGTGTGTCACTTACAGGTAGAAGTTTAAAGGCCAGCACGTGGTTCATGGCCTCTCTCCTCCCTCTACCCTGAGATCAGGGATGTTCTAGACAGAGGCTGCTCTATCAGCCTTTGAACTGCAGATGATGAGAGCAGAGCTCCAGCTGACCTGAGATGAGCTTGCAGCACGAGTGAGAAATAAACCTTGATGCTGTTACAAGCCACTGAGGTTGCCAGGCTGTTGCTATATAGAGACAGATTCAGCATTCCTGTCCTCCTGCCAGTGGAATCTTTGTTCAGAAAGTACAGCTCCATTGCCATAAGCATAATAGTACTAATGGCTGCCCTTTACTGAACACTTGCAATGGGTTAAGCCCTAATAATTTTATTCAGTGTTATCATTAAACTTTACTTGGGTTTGATAATCCATTTACAGATGGCTCCTAATTCTTTTACCATATGGCAATTATAAAATTCATCACTGAAGGGCATACAGGTTACTGCTAGTTGAAACAATTCTATCTGATGAATCCTTTTATAAAACAAGAATCTTTGGGGAATAAGCCCTGCCCTTAAATGTGTTTTCTAAGTTTAGCATTTCACAAATGCAAAACTATAAAATTATATTGTTAATAATTAGAAAAATGATAATATTAATGGTTTTATTGTTAGTGTACTACTTACCATTAAACAGACAGCTAGAATACTTTGACTGCAAATAGGTGAAGAACCAACTAAAAGTGATTAAAATGATAAGGGTGTTCTAAACTGACTCAACCAAAAGCAAAGAGACAGGGAGGCCTAGGGTTGTCCCTTGGCTTTATGATGTCATTAAGGACCCATGCTTTCCATATTTCTGCTCTTCCATCCTTAGAATGTCAGTGGTGTCTCCCTTCATGATCACAATGAGGCTGCCACAGCCCCAAGCACCATATCCACATATGACAGCATTTGCCAAAAGAAGAGAATGGTACAAACTTCCATTTATAAAATAATTAAGTCATAGGGATGTAACGTACAACATGGTGACCATAGTTAATAATACTGTATTGTATATTTGGAAAGTTGCTAGGAGAGTAGATCTTAAAAGTTCTCATCACAAGAAAAAAAAATGTGTGACTGTGTGATGATGGATGCTAATTAGACTTATTGCAGTAATCATTTTGCAGTATGAACTTAAATCATTATGTTATATAGCTGAAACCAATGTATATGTCAATTATATCTTAATTTTTAAAAAATTTAAGAAGGGAAAAAAGCAGTTTCTCCTCACTCATCTCTTTTCCTGAGGCAAGAAAGTCATTTTCTGAAGCCCCACGGTAGGTCCCCCCCCGTGCCTATGGGCAACCGCCCACATCTAGCCACGCGCAAGACAAAAACGGTAAGGTCCTGTCACTTTCAGCCTCCACTGTGGGAATGCGCACGGCTAAATTAGTCAGGAGAGAATAGGTTCTGCTGTGGTAACAAACACCCCCAAATCTCAGTGGCTTAACTGAGATTTAACACTCACCTGTCAAAAGTCCGTGGAGTCTGTCAGGGGTCTAGAGTACACCATCTGTAAAGTAAGGCTGCCCTGGTCCCCACAGAGGGAGAAGAGGCAGCTGGAGGCTCACACACCAGCTCCTCTTTACTTCAACCTGGAAGTAATTTACGTTACTTCCACCTACTTTAATCACGACTTGTCCCACGACCCTGCCTCGCTGTGAGCAAGCTGGAAGGGACGTAGGGACAGATGAAACCCTGGTCTCAGTCATGCTGGCTTTTCCCCTTTAAAAAACAAAATTCAACCGAGTAAATTTGAAGATCCAATTGGCTTTATTCAAGGATTCATGAATTGGGCAGAATCTCATCCAGTAACTAGAATAGCATTCCAAGGGGTTGTACAAAAATGAAAGGTTTTTATAGGTAGAAGGAGGGTGGAGCAAGGAAGCTAACAGCAAAAGGGAAAAAAAGGATTGTTTTCAAGCCAGGTCACCTTCTTTGGGGGGGAGGGGGAGGGCCCATCATGCAGGTTACCTCTGCTTCCTTGGGGGGAGGGTACGGGGGGCGGGGGTGGAGAGGGCCCACGTGACAGATCACCTCATTGGTTCTGACCAGAAAATTCCAGACTGGCCTATAAGGAATACTCTCCTGGGGAAGGTTGAAACTGCAATTAGGGCACGGATGAAATCTAGGTCTGGTATCTTGGGCTTTAGCACAAGTGATGCCATTTTGGGCCTGTGGTTTCCACTTTAACACCCCTTAATCACCACTCCCTCTCCGTTATCCCCTTGCCCCTTCCTCAGTCAACCCCAATACCATCCTCACTACACCCTAGTTTTTCTAGCCCCTGCCACCCCTCCCTTCCTCAGAGAGCCACAGGTGCCAAGTCCCTCCGTAACCAGAAAGGGTAGGGGGTCCCCAGAGAAAGAGAAGCAGGCACGGCTTTCTTGACAGAAGAGAAGCCATTTTTGGCCTAAGCCGTTTTGTGATCTAAGCCTGGCCACGATGCTTGCCCTTGAACAGGTCTCAGTAACTAATGATCTTAAGGGAACAAAGGAATGCAGAAACAAATGATGTTATCAGGCAAGAGAAGTACAAATAACAAAGATAATATTGATAATATCAGTTGTAAAGACTCCCAGTTCTGTTTCAATGGTAAAGATTAGCCTGAAGCTCAACCACCAGATCAACTGGAACCTGAGGGAGGACAATGTTGACCTTTTCTGACCCTCGTGACTTCGATCAACTAAAGCTTGGACTCTGTCGACTGCCCAAGCCCCTTCATGAAAATACATGTACCCTTAGCCTAAAACTTCCCCAGTTTTGGGCTTCCCTGGTGGTGCAGTGGATAAGAACCCGCCTGCCAATGCAGGGGACACGGGTTAGATCCCTGGTCCAGGAAGATCCCACATGCTGCGGAGCAACTAAGCCCATGCGCCACAACTACTGAGCCTGTGCTCTAGAGCCCGCGAGCCACAACTACTGAAGCCCGCACACCTAGAGCCCGTGCTCCGCAACAAGAGAAGCCACTGCAATGAGAAGCCCGCGCAACGCAACGAAGAGTAGCCCCCGCTCGCCGCAGCTAGAGAAAGCCCGCGCACAGCAATGAAGACCCAATGCAGCCAAAAATAAATAAATAAAATAAAAATAAAACAAAAAACTTCCCCAGTTTTGCTGTTTAGGGAGACACTGCTTTGGGGAAGATCCCCGGTGTGTTCCTTACTGGCTACAAGTAATAATACATCCTTCCCTCTCCTGATCTTTGGCTTCGTTGTGTCTTTTGCCTCAACACTCACCAAGAGGTGAACCCAGTTTTCAGGTAACACCTCCTGCATCTTAAAGAATGCACCGCCTCCAGTGACCTCCATTAAGTCAAAAGCACTCTTGCCTCTGCCTGCTGTTGCTGTCAAGAAGAAGGAGGGGGGAGTTTGGGGGCCACGGATAGAGGGAGAAGGACATTAGGAGTCCTCCAGGTCAAGGCAGTTTGCTTTTTCCCAAAACATCTAAATAATCATTCCAACCTCACACTGTGAGGATTAGTTTCCTAAAACAAATAAACAAAAAAAACCTTTCTTAGCTCTGCGTAAGAGATGCAGATTCCTCTTGTTGACACAACACTGACTTTTTAATTTCAGTTGTTTTTTTAAAAAAATCATATATGTGCACTGGGAAAAAAATCTTAGCAAAATATTAATAGTGTTTATACCTGTGCTGTGGGACTATAAGTAATTTTTACTTTCTTCTTAACATACAAATGTAACCCTTTTAATAAGGATGAGGGAGGGGCTTTTTAAAAGAAAAAGCTTTCATATAATTCCAAGGTATATCTTTTCTACCCTTGCTTTCAGGATGACCAGGAGAAGTTGATTCCCAGCACAAATATCAATTATTGTAACTATCAGGGATTCGTTTTCCCATGTGGAGGCAGGAGCGAGGGACAGGGGGAAGGTTAATTTACCCGAACTTGAAGTTGAAGCCATCTGTGCAATGTTTGGTTCCCGGAAACAGTCTTCCAGCCCACCTAAAAAAAAATCTTCAGAGCCTAGCTGATACTGATAAGTTTTGACAGAAACTAAAATTCCAATCACTTTCACCCAGAAATGCTGAGAGGAAGGCCGAAGAGGGAGAATCCCCATCATCAGCCTTTCTTGGGCGGCCCTCTCTGTTATTCATGACTCTAAGCAGAGAAAAGTCCCAGTGGAGGGGCCAGGTATGCGTGTGCGGCTCTTGACGGACAGTGTCCACGGGAAACTTTGATAGTATTCTGGCCACGGAGAAGCCACAAGGAAGAAAAGGGAATGGCTCAGCTGCGTTCTGTCTGCCCTCAGGTTTGGTGTTTGCTGTTTCTTAAATAAAGAAACCTCCAACTCTATCTAGCCCTCTGTGGAAAAAAAAGTGCTACAGGATCGGCACATTAATTACACGCCCAGGGCATTTCCTAAGGAGAAAGTCTTTCATGGGTTAAAAGAAAAAAGACAGTGTGATTTGACAGCAAGGGGCTCCTGGGTTATTCCCGATCACGTTTCCTGAGCCACAGACTTCTGTTTCTTCTTGGTACTGCGAAAACGAAAGAAGTTCTGAGGAAAGAAAGAGGAAACTCTGATGTTAGAATTGGATCTCAATTGCCGGAAACCATGTGGGAATCACAGGCCCATGTCTGGAGGGGACACTCAGGAACATCAGTGCTGGAAGGGTCTGGAGATGAAGAGAACCAACAACGACACAGTTATGTGACCCTGGGCAAAATCAAGAGATATAGCCAGCCTCAGTTTCTCCATCTATAAGATGGGAATAATAGGAGCCCACGACATTGTTGTCAGGATTAAATAAGACTCAGGTACACAATAAAAGTCGACTCCCTGATCATATCTACATAGCTATCTTCATACGCACACTCTATACACATGAGCTGCCACAAGCATCCATGTCAGAAAGGTTTATGTAAGTCACAATTTCACTGCTATTTTTGAGCGTTGGTTGGCTTGGTTTTTGTTTTCTTTTTTAATTACTCAAGAAAATGTGTCTAGAGCTCACTTCTCAGTGAACAATTACAGCAGAGGCCATTTACATGCCTCCTCCCTGGTTTCATTTATTTGTGAGTTATTTTCCTAACAGCCACTACAATCCCCATAATACAGGAAGTCTTGTTCATGGCTCACTTCTGGGAGACTTGACAGTTGCTGGTTAAATGTTTAGATATTTCTCTTTAAATAAAGGAGCAAAAAATGAGGTCTCTTAAGCTGCTGAAATGTGGTCCTACCCCTCAAAGTCACATTTAAATGTCAAGGTTGTATTTGGCTTTCAGTGTTTTTAGAAAGGCCATAGTGATTTTATACTTATGTTTTTTTCAAAGTCAGTAGAGAGGGTACTTACCAGTTCATAACTTTCATATACAATTTCACAGCTTTGACCATTCACTGTCAGATTCAAGTAAAATCATTTGGTGTGCTATTATGAAAGTAGAACTTAAATTCTTCACCAACCAGGGAATGTAAATTGGTGCAGCCACTATGGAAAACAGTATGGAGGTTCCTCAAAAAACTAAAAATAGAATTACCGTATGATCCAGCAATCCCACTCCTGGGCATATATCTGGACCAAAACTATAATTTAAAAAGATACATGCACCCTTATGTTCATACCAGCACAATTCACAATAGCCAAGGCATGGAAACAACCCAAATGTCCATCGACAGATGAATGGATGAAGAAGATGTGGTATATATGTACAATGGAATACTACTCAGCCATAAAAAGAATGAAAACATGTCATTTGCAGGAACATGGATAACCTAGAGATTATCATACTAAGTGAAGTAAGTCAGAAAGAGAAAGACAAATACTATATGATATCACTTACATGTGGAATCTAAAATATGACACAAATGAACCTATCTATGAAACAGAAACAGACCCACAGACATAGAGAACAGACTTGTGGTTGCCAAGGGGAAGGGGGCTGAGGGAGGGCTAGATTGAGAGTTGGGCATTAGTAGATGCAAACTATTACATATAGGATGGATAAACCACAAGGTCCTACTGTAGAGCACAGGGAACAATATTCAGTACCCGGTAATAAACCATAATGGAAAAGAATATGAAAAGTATATATGTATAACTGAGTCACTTTGCTATACAGCAGAAACTAACACAACATTGTAAATCAACTATACTTAAATAAAATAAATTAAAACAAATAAATTCTTCACCAACTGAAGGAAACACAATTAATCCAAGCAACCTTCCAGTGGAGAACTGCTTTATTTGAAGAAGCAAAGTGTCAAATCGACAATCAGAAATGCTCAAGAAAGTAAGAGGGCCAGCGTTCATAGATCTGACACCAAAGTGGCAGCTTGAAAATGGTCACTGGCCCACACTTCTCCATCAATGAAGATGGGGTGCTAGGATGATGTGTTACATCCTGAGTATTTCCCTTTTTGAGAAGGAAGAGACATAAAGTCTTTGAAAATTTAGAGAGACTCAGAGCTTACTTTCCCAGTCTCATTATTTGTCTGCTAGACCCAACAGTCTGAAGCAAGGAAAACAGAATCAGAGAAGGGACCGGGGATTCTCAGGCTGGGTTTCTAACACCCCCTTCGTCCGCTGACGCACAGAAGAGAACACATGTCAACCCCCAACAGGTAACATTTCATTATCAACAGCACCATTTTGAAAGACTGCCTTATCAAGCTATTTCCATACCTCACTGAAGGCTCAAAGCAACTTTGCTTTGTCGATCACTTGACAGTTAATTCCTTCCGAAAAAAAACTCTTTACAGCAGCAAGAAACAGCCTGAGACTGACTGGTTTCCCAATGTGAGCTGTAAGCCACTTCAGGAAGAAAGATGATAAAGCTTCTATTGGCTGTCACTTCTCAAGTCTACCTGAATATGGACATTTTAGAAGCTGAAAAGCAGTGCCAGTTTCCTCGTTCACGTTCTTTTATTGCAAGAAATAGATAATCTTAGATATAAAAACACATTGTCATCTTTTTCCACAGGATGTAATATAACCATTTCACTTTGGGGAAAAAAGTCACAGGACATAAATATATTTCTTCACCTGAATTACGTTATACTTTAAAAAAATGTTTCTCACTGCTGCTGCATGGCAAAATGTCTCTGTCTGCTCCTCATTTGTGACAGTTACTCTGTGAGCAAAAAGCCTGCCTCAAAATGTGACTTCCTGTGTCTTCTTAAATGTAGACAGTTTTCACCTGGTCCATGGTTACTCATTTTATTCAACAAATATTATTGAGCGTCCCCTATGTGACGGCCCTGTGCTGGGCTTACAGAAAGGAATGTCACCATCCCTGCCCTCAAAAAGCTGACAGGGCTGTGGAGCTGTGAGAGAAGGAAGGGGCAGTGAAGAGTCACGGTGCGGAGGCCAGTTCTGCCTGGTAATGTTTTAAGAGAATTCTTCCAATAAAGGTGTGAGTTGAGTCCTAACAAATGAGTGAACTCTCTGTTCATTTGTTCATCTGTCTCCCCAGGACAGTGTGGTGTTGGAGGAACAGAATAGTGAACCTAGAAACAGACCCACACAAATATGACCGATTTTTCACAAAGGTGAGAGATGAGTCAATGGAAGACGGATGACCTTTTCAACAAATGGTACTGCCGACTAGACATCCATAGGCAAAAAACAAAAACAAAAAAACCCAGACCTTTAGCACAAACTTCACACCTTCTACAAAAAATAATTCAAATAGACCATAAACCAAAATGAAAAACAAAACTTTAGACTTTTTAGAAGAAAACACAAGAGAAAATCTTCGTGATCTGCATTTTGGCAAAGAGTTTTCAGGACGTCAGAGAAGATAAAATTGCTAAATTGGACTTCATCGCAGTTAGAAACTTTTGCTCTGTGATAACGTTGTTAAGAGAATAAAAAGACAAGCTACATATTTGAAAATCACGTATCTGATAAAGGGGACTTGTACCTAGAATATATCAAGAACTCCCCAAAATCAGCAGTAAGAAAACAAACATCCCAATTTTTTTTAAAGTCCAAAAGCTTAAACAGACACACTTTACCAAAAAGTAATATAGGTGACAGACAAGCACATGAACAGGTGTTCATCATTAGTCCTTAGGCAAATGCAAATTAAAATGCCCATGAGGTACCACTGCCCCCCTATTAGAACAGCTAAAATTAAAAATCTGACAATAGCAAGTGCTGGTGAGGATGCAGAGAAACGAGAACACCTAAACTTTTCTTACAAAGGTAAACATAAACTTACCCTATGACTATGACCCAACAATCCCACTCTTAGGTACTTACCCAAAAGAAATGTCAGCATTTGTCCACTCAAAGATTTTTATGCAAATGTTCATTCCAAGTTTTATTCATAATAAACAAAAATTGGAAACAACCCAAATGCCCATCACCAGATGACTAGATAAACAAATTCCAAGTATATCCATACAATGGGTCACCACCAGCAATAAAAAAGGAACAAACTCCTGATTCCTGCAATAACATGAAGGATCTCAAAAGCAGTATGTTAAGTCAGAAAAGTCAGACACTGAAGACTACACACTGTCTGATTCCCTTCATATAAAGTTCTAGAAAAGGGAAAACCCTAGTGACAAAAGAAAGAACTGCAGTTGCCAGGGGCCAGAGGTAAGAAGGAGATCGACTGTAGAAGGGCACGAAAGAATTCTGTTGGGTGATGGAAACGTTCTATATCATCATTGTAATGGTGGTCACAGGACTGTATCCATTTGTCAAAACTCATCAAATTGTACACTAAATTTATTTTCCACTAATGTTATCATACGTAAATTATACCTCAATAAAGCTGATTTTTAAAAAAATCAATGAGAGGTAAAAATCCATACATGAAGCCAAGAAATTTTGGAAAAAGCATAACAGTGGGAGGATTTGCTCTAGGAAATATCAAAATATACCATAAGGTTATCATAATTTTCGAAGTGTGCCGTGGGCACAGCAACAAATAGATCAACTGACATAAAATAGAGTCCCAAACCAGATCAACGTACATATTCAGTAGACAATTTAGGCAGCAATTTAAATTAGAGGGGAAAAAATGGACTATTGCATAAGTGGAGCTGAAATCTGGATTCCGTTCAGAAAATCACATTATCTCTGTAATTCACACCGTTCTCAACGTTACAGTCTTAATTGGTTAACTGGTCATTGACTTCATTACCCTCTTAAATGCTTAGGGGATCATTTAGCCCATTATGGAAGGGTCATAAACTGTAAATGAATTCTCCCCAACACCCAACCAGGTTGCAGTCACTTCTGCCTTCTAATGGAAGGTGGCATCTTTCATCATCAGTGGAAAAGTAAATATCTAAATTGTTCCCTTCCGCCTACACAGACAAAGGAGAGAGGAACTGCAAAGTCCCTGCTGGCTCTTCTGAGATGATAAAGGGTGAATGCCAAAGCAGATGATAGCAGAGGCACTTAATGTTCCTTGGATGTGGAGGAGGTGAACTGCTAAAATGAAGAAGGAGAATTTGGCAGAAGTCCCTTCAAGGTACAGAGGATCCTGCAACACAAGAGGAGGACAAGGCTTGGGAAGGAGGAACCCAGGGAGGAGTTCCTGGCGGTGGTCTAGCCATAGGACTTCCAAAGGCAAGGAGGGCCAGCCGCTCGCACTCAGTGTTAAGCTGCTGGTGTCCTATCAAACTTCTCACACCTGAATGTCTTGGGTGCGTGTCTTGGGGAGACCGCAGTATGGAGGAGAAGCTTTTCTTCCCTACTCTTACATTTCCTCTCCTCAGGCAGGACATTTACTAGCATGACACTCAGCCTCTCACTGGAAAGACCCTCCGTGACTCTTCCGTCATTTGTTGGAAAGAGTCACCAAACCAGCATCACTCAGCCCCTGGCGTTTAGATCTGGGACACACCGCTTGGTCTATTCCTTCTTAACCACTGGTTTTACAGGCCTGTGTCTGACTCTGTGGCTTCTGTCAGGAAACATGACTGTGCCCTGGGGGCCCATCCTCCATCCCTTTTTTCTGATCATCAGTTGTTGCAGGATTCAGGCAAGGAAGGGAGAGTGTGGTTTATTGAGCCCCTTAACCCCAGCAAGGGTTTCTGAGTAAAGTAAAAGCCCGAAGAGTCATTCAAGTGAACAGTCAACCGACGGCATGCTCCTTGTGGGAACATTCCAGAACCAGAGCTGAGGAACTCTTCCTACTCTTTGATTGTCTGACTCTTGTTCTAGCTCCTTCCCTTTGTCGCCAAGGTCCAGGTAGACCCATTTCAGAGGCTTCTCTCTCAGTAACTGGACTTTGGAATTTCCAGGGCAGCAACTGGAGCTGCGCAAAGAGATTCCAGCAGAGTCGGCCAGAGCTGGAGCCCGGCAGACAGGGTGACGGCTGAGGGAAGCAGGCAGAAAGTACCTTTCTCTGAGACTCCCCCCAAAACCTGTGCTGCTTTGGCTCTGAAGGGCAGAAGTTTCTTTGTTTCGGTTTTGTTTGTTTGTTTGTTTGGGGGGTGGCTGGTTTGGGGGGGTTTGTTGTTTTTTGGTTTTTTGCTTTTGATTTTTGGCCAGAAGAAAAAGAGATGAGTTACTTTTGACCAAAAAAGTCAGTCATTCATGGACGATGGCTGGCTCCAGCCCAAGCAAAGATTATGGGAAACACTCCATTCTAAGCAAGCACAAAACCTTTCCCGGTGACTTGAGCCAACACCAATTACTTACCCCTCACTTTGGCACTCTGCCCTTAACTAATGCACGGCTTGGAGTCATGGAATCCTCGGGTCATTGCGCCCACTCACCTCTACCTACCCTCCCCATCTTACCCACAAGAAACAGACTTGAAAGGTGACATCTCTTACCCACTTGGTGAGTAGTGGCACAACCCAGACCCGAACTCCCAAGTCCCAAGTTTGTATCCTCCCCAGGGCTCGAGATTTGTCTCATGGCCCCAGGCACCATCTCCCCTGGAGGAGGACGAGCTCCTTGACGACAGAGACCTAGTGTTTTGCAGGGAGAAGAGGAGAGGACCCACATTTCAAAAGAGACTCCTATGTTCCCAGCCCTGATCTCAGGCTGTTCTAGAGCAGACAACTGTGGGCTTGCCTTCCCAGCCCATGACAACCCTCTTTGCTGGAGGGCATTGGTCTGGGCTGAACTGTGTGCCACGAAAATTCATATTTGATATTCTAAACCCCAGCACCTCACAGCGTGACTGTGTTCAGACATAGGGTCTTTAAAGAGGTAATCAAGTTAAAAAGAGGCCATTAGGGTGGGCCCTAATCCAATGTGACTGGTGCCATTATAAGAAGAGGAGATTAGGACACAGATCCTCCACAGGGGAAAGACCACTTGAGGACATGGTGAGAAGACCCCCATCTGCAAGCCAAGGAGAGAGGCCTCAAGAAGAAACCACGTCTGCCAACACCTTGATCTCAGACTTCCAGCCTCCAGGACTGCGAGGAAATCAACTTCTGTGGTTTAAGCTTCCTGCCCCACCCTTCCCGGTCTGCGGTACCTTGTTATGGCAGCCATTCTCCATCCCCCCCATGCTTCTAGGCCAGGCCCTGCCTCCCTGGCCGGAGCTAACTCAGCCACACAGACGCCTCCTGATGAGAGGCAGAGCGAAGCAAGGCACAGGGAACCGCACTGGAGCAGAACCTTGTCCTGGAGACTTTGTGGGGAAGACACTCCCCCTGCTGGGACCCCAGAATAGCCCCGGTCTGGCCCTCCCTCTGGCCCCTACACTTAACCTTTCAGTGAATTCCAGGAGAGACCCCAATGCCCTTCCAACACCCAACTCCCTTTCCTGGTTAAACTTGTCTGAAGTGGGTTTTGTTCCTTGCAACCCAAAGAACTTTATGACATTTACATATGTTATCTCATGCAGTTTAATTTCTCCTCTAGGTGATCTCTCCCCATCTTACAGACAAGGGAGCTGAGATTTAATGCCATTAGTACGTAGCCCAGGGTCCCAGGTGCTGGATTCGTACTCATGCTCTTTCCAGTCTCCACATGGCCCTTGTTGGTATATCTCTTCGGTTGTCCCCCTACAATACTCAGCTAGAAGCCAGGTATATAGTAGGTGCTCAATAAAAGCATGTTAAATCAAATCGAACACAGGGACTGGGTCCCATTTGTAGACCAGAACATAGACGAATACACAGCATGTTCAAACCATTGGAGCCAAAGGCAAATAAAACTAGTGTCAGAAATTAATTCATCTTTCTGCCCTTCTTCATTCAGACCTAATGGGGTCAGAGATCTTAACATAGGCTCTCAGTGGAATTCTTTGGTTCACTCAATACCAACGAGACATCGTTTTGGCCCCGTGGACTTCATGAGTCCTCTCTAACTTTTCCCATATGTGTGATGTTTATTTAACCTATGGACCAGGGAAGCTACTTCACCAGAATAACTTCATATTCTCTAGAAAGAAAGATCTGAACCCAGAGTCTCTCTTACTTCCTCCCCCTCCCCCATCTGTCTTACAGCAAAAGAATATAAACCACCCTTTGTTCGAGACAGTAAACTTGCCTTACTCCAGGCTTAGGAAGTTACAGGAGTCAAGAAGCTAGAAAAAAAGATGAAGAAAGGCTTCAGCTGGCAAAAGGTTTCTGGGTATTTTTTTCTTCTTTATATAAATAAAATTATTTTTCCCCTCGAGCTTTGGAAAGCCCCCAAAATAAATCCAAGATCACTTTCTTAGCTGTCATTAGACTTCCCAGGCTGAGCAAAGACTCCAGAGTTCACTGGCAGAGAGAACGATGGTTGATAGGTCCTCACCATCTTGCATTTCAACATGGTGGCCTGAAGTCTGGGCGGGGACCCTGGCCTCCTACCGCAGCCTCGCAGAGCAATGTGGGGGCATTATTCTCTGACGATTTACAGACCTGAGGCGAGAGGCTGAGCGTAGGGGTCTTTTTCCCCCTCCACGCAACACTCTGTATGTACAGAGCCCTGCAGATATGCTGCATCTCCTTGTCTCCCCAAAACAGGATTACCAGCTGAAGAAAGACACAGCATAAAGGCAATCAAAATGCTGAGCAGGCACTCATTGCTGACGTTTGTGCTTCTCTCATACATCAGTGATAGTTGACTCTGTCTTGGAGGTGAAGGCAAAGGGGAGGCCCCGTGGATCTTCCAGCCTCAGTGGGGAAAAATCACACAAACTTGTTGGTGAGACCTTACAACGTTTATGGGGAGTTTTCACCTAAGCCCCTCAACCACTCTGTGAGGTGTCATTTAAGCCTTTCAACCACCCCATTTCACAGAGCAAAACACTGAGGCTCAGAAGACGGCTGCTTCCTGATGGGACAGAGCGGGACAGAAGCCAAAGCGCCACCTTCTGACTTCAGACTCAACCTTCTTTCCCTGACGTTAGGCCCAGCCCATGAGCCAACAAACAGCATGGGGCCCACCAGCCCCTAACACTGAACCTAACTGAGCCTTGATTCATGCCCCAATTTTTTTTCCCCAAAATGAAAATATCTATACTGGTTTTTTTTCCTAATTATAAAATACACACTAGTAAAAAGAAAAAAATTTTTTTGAACAATACAGATGTTCTGTACCAACCAAGCCTCCCTTTCCCCATAACAAATCCCTAAAGACAGCCAGTTATCTTTGCAGAGACACATATGCGTAACCAGCACGCTGACCATGTCCCATGTTGACTGGCTGGGAGCCAGACCAGGTCACCCTGCTCTGACATCCAGACTGCCAGGACTCCGTGTGCTGTCTCTCCAGTCTCCCAGGGGGCTCACATGCAGCCGCCCACCCCATCCCCGCCCAGAGTCTTTCCTCTCCAGCACTTGGCTCCCCCAGCTGGGGTCCAGCGGAGCCCCCAGGGCTCTGGAAGGAGCCTTGCTGCTCATAGGTTGATTGCACAGGTATAAGACCTAATTTCTCTCTAACCACTCAGACTCCCTGGTGGGGCCATTCTGCTACTACCCCCTCTTCTCCCCCCTTTCTCAGTTCAGAAAGTCTGATAGAATTGTGAGCGCTGGAGGTGGCAAAGAAGGGGAAGGAAGGGTTTCTAACAGATTTCCTCCAACGCTGTCTCTTAAGAGGTAACGAGGTGTAAGTGAGTCTTTCTCTCACCTGCGTGAACAGCCTTGAGGAAAACAATATTCCAGGATGATTTCTGCGGCTCCTAAAAGTACCAATTCAACTCACAGTGTCTGACTGTCTGTCTGTCTGTCTTTGTCTCTTGCTATCTCTTCTTTTCTCCCACACTCCCTCTCTTCAAGTTGTCTAACCCCAAATTCTTAGATCACTAACCATCACTTCCCCTTAAGCAATGATTTTCCCCATGTAAATTGGTACAGCCACTATGGAGAACAGTATGGAGGTTCCTCAAAACACTAAAAATAGAGTTACCATGTGATCCTGCAATCTCGCTCCTGGGCATATATTCGGAGAAAACGAATTGGAAATGATACAGGCACCACAATGTTCGTAGCAGCACTATTCACAATAGCCAAAACATGGAAGCAACCTAAATGTCCATCGACAGATGAATGGATAAAGAAGATGTGGGTGTGTGTGTGTGTGTGTGTGTACATATACACACACACACACACACACATACATACATACATACAGTGGAATACTATTCAGCCATAAAAAAGAAAGAAAGAATACCATTTGCAGTAACATGGATGGACCTAGAGATTATCATACTAAGTGAAGTAAGTCACACAAAGACAAATATCATATGATATCACTTATATGTGGAAACTAAACAAATGATACAAATGAACTTATTTACAAAACAGAAACACAGACACAGAAAACAAACTTATGGTTACCAAAGGGGAAGGGGTGGGGAGGGATAAATTAGGAGTTTGGGATTGGCAGATACGAACTACTACATATAAAACAGATAAACAACAAGGTCCTACTGTATAGCACAGGGAACTATATTCAATATCTTATAATAAATTATAATGGAAAAAATATTTAAAAGTATATATATGTGTATATATATCTGAATCACTTTGTTGTACACCAGAAACTAACACAGCATTGTAAATTAAGTATGCTTCAATTAAAAAAAAAAAAGTTTCCCCTTAAGCACTTTATGCTGGAGTCTGGGAAGCTCAAAACAGAGACATTACCTTTAACCTCTCAGCCCCCAAATGGAGCTTTTGAATATCTCTTCGTGAACTTAACATTTAAGAGAAAAAACCCATATCAATCTGTCCCTCCCATTATGATTTGCCAGCAATTGAAAAACTGAAGTCATCAAACAAAAATAGAAACTTGATATTTGAAGGCCACCACAAAAGTTAGCTATTTACGCCAAACGAACGCCTTTTTCCAGCCTCTATTTCCTTCAGGCAGGAGACCGTCTCTATGTGCACATGAGATTAATGACTCTCGGAAGCATTCATGTTTCATTGTTTATGGCCTATAATAGGACACTGCCTCATATTCATCAGGTACTATAAGTCTTTCTCTATAAATAGCAAATAAAATAAAGGTCAGTTTTACTAATAGGGCTCCCCATCTTCCACACCATCATCACACAGTTTAAGAGAATTGGGGAAATGTGCTGGGATGTTTAATTGGTCAGCATTAGATATCATACTTAAGTTAGCTGGGAGAACTTTAAAAAATTGCAACCGAGATACCTACAACAAAGAAAGGTCTTTTAAAAACCTAGCACTTGTCCGTCTCTGCTCTAGTAAAATGAGTGGACTCTTGTTGGTCAGCTCCAGCGTGTGGCCAGAAATAGCCTTTGCTTTCTCCCTTACTTAACTCAGATGGACTCCTAGCACACAGAGTTCCAGTTTGGGGACCTCTCCATGGATGCAAAATATGTTAGCTTTACAATGCACATTTCAGATAACTCAGAATTGTTGTCTTTACCATTTTGCATTTACCCCTTTCCTTCTAACCCAAGACATCTTCCTCCTATGTGGGTGGGAATAAAGTTATTTTCTTTAGGAAGCTGAGAATTACCGTGCAGGTCCTGCAGGCCGCATCATTGGCAGGCTAGCGGTGCCAAGGTCTCCCATGGGTGGGTAGGAGGTCCTCAGCTTCCCCTCTCTGTGTCCTGTACTGTTTACTCCTCCATTTGGTGAGCACAAAATGAGCACCTACTATGTGCTCACCATCTCTCCGAGGCAGGGGAGGAGGAAAGAGACAGAGTGTGTGAGGCCCATGGGGCCTCTCCAGCACGAGGGGATGCAGTATCTCACAAAACACCGTGTGAATGGTGCCCGCCCACCGGCGTGGGGCATCCTGGGAACAAGGAACAGAGGGAAGGAAGGCTCTAGACCCCTTCATGTTTGGTGAATAGCATTTCGCCCTTTGCTTTTCCATCTTATGGATGAGTGACAGGTACGTGGGAGGCATGCAGTTTCCAGCTGTAGCCTTGTCCCTTGTCCTCAGGCTGCAAATTTCCATTCATGCTCCCTACTTGTCCCTTTGGGGCCCTCACCCAACTGGAGCTGGAATTCCCAGCATTCTTTTTTAAAATATTTTCCCCAGACTTCCCTTGTAACAGCCGTTGTTGTCTCTGACAGCAGGCTGGCCTCCATCTCTCTCAGGCTGGACAGGATCAGGCCCAAGTCACTCTCCAGCTTCAGAGTAGCCTCCTGACTGATGGGAGCAGGAGGGAGGGTGAAGGGGCCAGGGAGCCAACTCCCCGCCCCCCGGGATCACACAGCAAGGGGTGCTGCCTCTGCGAGCCGCGTGCTCCCTCTGCCTTTGGTGTGTGGTCATCCAGGAGGTGGCCAGGCTGCCTGATTCGCCTGAAGCTTTCTATTAGCTTCTGCCTGGAAGTGCCATTCAGGGACCACAGCTTCCAAATTACCCAACACTTGTTGATTGGCTCAGAAAAATCCGTTTTCTGGAGAATGTCAAAAGTTAGAAACAGTTTTAGTTGACTTAATAGAAAAATTTTAAATAGCACTTTGAAAAGAAGAGAATATGTCCCTATACCGTAAACAGCTTTATAACTTTAAATGGTTTTTCAAACTGTTACCCCATCTAATCCTCACATTTGTCCAGTTCAAGGGTCAGATTCATTCATCATCTCTATTTTCTTGTGAAGTCATTACAAATAAGAACACTGAACCATGAAATGGTTAAGTGACATGCTCAGGATAGTGTATCTGGGTGGGAACCAAACCCCACATCTCCTCTTCCATTCTTATCGTGTGTTCATTCCACAGGTGAATCACAAACGGAGCCCAGAGCTAACAGATCTCAGCTCTCAGACCTACTGTTACATCACACACTCCAGGTTCATTCACTACATGTGCACAAAGATTTCACTAGAAGATGTTCAATACCACATTGTTGGGGCCTTCCCTGGTGGTGCAGTGGTTGAGAATCCGCCTGCTAATGCGGGGACACGGGTTCGAGCCCTGGTCTGGGAAGATCCCACATGCCACGGAGCGACTAGGCCCGTGAGCCACAACTACTGAGCCTGTGCGTCTGGAGCCTGTGCTCTGCAACAAGAGAGGCCACAATAGTGAGAGGCCCGCGTACCGCGATGAAGAGTGGCCCCCGCTTGCCACAACTAGAGAAAGCCCTCACAGAAACAAAGACACAACACAGCCAAAAATAAATAAATAAATAAATTAATTAATTAATTAAAAAAAATAAAAAGCACTAGGCTTCTACTTTAAAAAAAAAAAAAACCACATTGTTTATAATACAAAAAGTCTGGAAACAAACTTCTACCTAATGCCAGGAGTTTGGTTAAATGAACTATTCAATACTGTGAACTATTACACAGTCATTAAAACAATGCTGTAAAAGTATGTTTGTTAACATGGAAGACTTCATAATTAATAATTACTGCAGCTGTCATTTTCATAATTATACGTATAAATAAATGCACAGGAAATAGTGTGGAAGGATCCATACTAAAATATTAATAGTGTTTAGATTTACAGATGGTTTTATTGTCTTTATTTCAGTTACCTGTATTTTCTAATTTTTCTACAATAAAAGTACATTTCTGGATTACTTTTCAATGATCTGAATGTTTGTGTTTTGCCCCCCCACCCCAAATTCATAGGTTGAAATGTTAACTCCCAGTGTGATATTATTAGGAGGTGAGGCCTATTAGGTCATGAAGGTGGAGCCCTCATAAATGAGATTAGTGCACTTATAAAAGAGACCCCAGAGAGTTCTCTGACCCTCTCTCCACCACATGAGGAAACAACAAGAAAACAGCTGTCTGCAACCTGGAAGAGGGTTCTTCCCAGAACCCAGTGGTACTGCCCCCCGGATCTTAGACTTCCAGCCTCCAGAACTGTGAGAAATGAATTTCTGTTGTTTATAAGCCACTCAGTCTGTGGTATTTTGTTATAGCAGCCCGGAGTAAGACATAATTTTAAACTTTTAAGATTATTCCATCAGGAAACCTCATCTGGCTAAAAAACAAACATGTGCTTACACCTGAGGTAAGTATATTTAACACTATAAAAGGACTGCAGGCTTTTCCGTTTATTTTATCTTATCATTAACTTGAAATATATGGCAAACTCAGTTTATTTCTTTGAGGATAACAATAAGTATATTTCATAAGCTTACTGATGTCCACTTCGAGTGAATTTCTTTACAGAAAACAGGATTAATCATAACCACAAACTGTTTTCATGTTTATTGTGTTGGGATTTTTTTTTCCCCAGAAATCTGCTCAAAGGTAAATCACAATTCCTCTAGTCTTTACTGGATAAAGTCACAAATCTGCTGACTGGGGCCAACAAAAACTGTGCTCCCTCAGCGACAACCAAGACCTCCAAGCCTTTTCCATTCATTTGTTTGATTCCCTGTCAAGTCTCCCTGAATGACTGTTCAAACCCTCCCATGTTTCTCCATTTTTCTATTCCACTCCCACCTGAATAAGTCTCAGCAGATGACCCGGAATCTTCATCACTTGAGCCTAGCGGTTTTCAAACTCTTTTAGCCGAGGGGATCTTTGTTCCAAAGCCTTCTTACCATGCAGCGCAAAAGACGGGGTGATGTACACACTGGCTAGCCTGGGAAGGTTTACATCTGTCATCCTAGCCTGACCTTTAATTATTATATCTCCCCCTTTTACCCTCTAATGTGTCTTGGTTTGGACAATAAATGTTATAGTCTCACTAACAATGAGAAAATCTTGAAGGCGGAAGCTATTCTGGTTGGGGACTGTCCTCTGCCCTTTTTTCTGCATCTTGGCCCATGCTAATCCTTCCTTCATTTAATGGCAAAAATTATTTCTTTTTCCTGTGAGACTTCTGACTCTCACTTCTTCATCATTGGAAGATCATCTAGTGATTCTCAGACCCGTAGTGTGTGTATAGTTTAAATATGTTTTTAACTGCCCATCCCAAAGTAGTTCAATTCAAATCCTCATTTCAGAGCTAGAGAAAATAACTGTGAATAAGATCTATCCTTACAGAGGTAAAACAAACACAGGGCTGGAATCAAAGTCTCCTCATTCACAGATCATTCCACCCCACGCTGGTTCTCTTCGGAGCCACCTCAGGACCAGATTCTCCTAGGTTTCCCTTCAGAGAGAAGACACAGACAACAGCGGTTGCCTTGGAAACTCTGCCTGGTGAGCTGGTATCCTGGGATTTCACTCGCCCTACCCTGTGGCTGACATCCAACCCTGACTAATTTAAGTTCTGGTTGGTTATGTCTTTGCTAAGGGGACACAGTGATGGGGCCAGGGGAGAGAACAGGAGGACAAGCAAAAGTGAAATGACTACAGAAGGAGGTATATTTTTTTCACTGAAAGCAACTCAAGTAGTGACAAAAGAAATCACTAATGTATTTTAATAATTAAGATTCTCAATCAAACGTTGGTGACCAGAGATGCTGTTAAATGTTCACACACCCATGTGTTAATCCTAATCAGGATTCCGTGAGCTGATTCAAGAATATCTTCAAGACGCGCCACCCGCCAGCCACCTACGACTGTTAATTAAGCAGCAGCAGTAAATGTGAGCTGTGCTTCCATTTGAAGTCTCTTTTGTGGTCCTGATTCTCTAAAGGACAGAATACTGTCAATGTCCATCAGATTACAGATGCTTGGTATGATTCTCTATCAGCTATTGATCAAGTTTTCGATTTCAAATGATGCTTAATTAAAACAACAAAACTTCTGATTGCTTTTACTGGATTAATTAAAGGAGGAGACATATAGACCATTCTAGTTCAGCCTCCTCATTATACAGTTGAGGAAACCGAGGCTGGGAGATAGGAAGACAAGGATGCAAATTGCTCTGCTAGTTAGAGGCACAGCGGGACCCAGACCCTAAGGCGCCAGGCTTCCTAGTCTGGTCCGACCTCACAGCATTATTTGTTTGCCTCAGCTATATTCTGTTGAGCAAAATAATTTAATGCACGAGTATAGAAAAACAATCTTCTGTTTCAGTGAATAGAAGCCTGATTCAAAATGCAATTGTCTGAATTTATTTAAGATGTTGGAAAATGTTTTAATATGAATAAAATGCTCTTGATGTCTCACCCTATAAAGAAATAATAGTGTCCCTTAATGTTTCCAAAGGAATATATGGTACTGATACAGGCGAGGATTCCTGGGAAGTCTTGTGAGTCAGACACATGAGCGAGGTGATCAGAAATGTGCTTCCTTGGGAAGGCTGACACCCCTCTTGGCAATTCCAAAGGGAGCTGGCAAACGCAGCATTAAGGTCTCAAAAGCACTGGGGGAGGGGACTTGGTAATGAACCTGAGTCATGGAAACATAAGAAATGACTGAAAGAGAAAACATAATTAACTTCCCAGTGTAAAATGTAAATCTCTTGGGGGAAAGCTTGTGGGAGTGTAGGTGTAGACAATTTCAGAATGAATGCTGAGTAACCCAAGCCCTTGGCACTGGTGGGGGGCTGGCGGGGAGAAGCCTTGCCCGTTACTTTAATTAAGGAGCTTGGTTACAAGAGCCAAGAGAGGGATAAACTCCAGCTTGAGGCTCAGGAGCCTACTTCTGGGAAGCGGCTTCTGCAGCAACTCCGTTTGCCGCTGCGGCTGTGATCAGGCTGGACGCGATGAGTATTTATGCGGCGAAATGCGGCCCCTTGTGGTCTGATTAAGAAAAAAAAAACCACCTCAAAGGCCGGAGAGTAATACTAACCTACTTTACAAGTGTCAAACGAGGCGTTGAAAAAATGACTATGGTGTTCACAGGTATTAATAATCGTGACCAAACAGATGAGCCTACGAAAGGGGCGTTTATTCCCGGTCCTCTAAGCAGCGCATCTCAAACGTGAACGTGCGTGTGGATTACCGGGGGTCTTGCTGAATTCGGGTTCTGGTTCACAGCGGGCCTGGCGGGGTCTGGGAGGCGATGCCCCTGCTGTGAGTGGCCAGGGACTCGCGGGAAGGCCCCCGCCCTCTGGGTGACCCAGGGCTGCTCCATCAGAGCCCTGCACTGCGGACCACAGGCGCCCTGGAGAGCATCCCCAGGGGTTACAATTCCTTCCCGCACCCAGACACTAAGGAACCCAAATAACCACTTTTCTTTTGCCTCCTCAAGCTCAAGGGCCTCTCTCCCCAAGCTCTGAGGTATCCTTTACTACCCCAAAAAAGAGTGTCTTGAGAAGGCAAAGCCCCTGACACCTTCCTATGCTATCAAGTACCTTCTCATGAGAGGAAGCAACAATTTCAGGTTACCATAGGGTGGATTTCCACGTTAATAAGAGCTGTGGTTTTCTTTCATGGTTTTCCTGATGGCTGAAAGCAGCAAGATATTTCCAATGCTATTTATTTCCAAACCTCCTCTTGCATATTTGAATGTGGCTTAAATGTTTATCTGCTTAGCTTCTGTCCCACACTGACTGCACACGTGAGGTCCGTTCGCATCTTGCTTCAAGTGGCGGAGTTGCATCCACACCCCACCCCCAATTCCAAGAATTCATTGTATTTGGTTAGGAAGAAAAATGATACAAAGTATTTTTAACTGGATGTGGGAGGAGAAAGATGGAATACATAAGACAGTGGAGTGATCACAGGTGGGTAATTACACATGTAAATGAGTTCAATTTGGTATTTTCCCCTTGAATTCCTATTTACATTGGTTAACAATGAATTCTAACCCCACACCACCACTGCATTTTGGGGCAGTTTCTTTTTAGTCTTATATGTCAGTTCTGAAATATTAAAAGCAATTCAGAATGCTTGGGTATAAAATTTTTTCTCAGCTTAGACGTTTTTCACATTTTTCCGTTTATCATCATAACTGTACAAAGTAGACAAGGGATTAAAATTCTCCTCTTATTTAACAAGTATTAATTATCTCCAGCACACAAAGTCTCATAACACATTGGGCCATGGGGAAAAAAAAAAATCCTAGTCATGCAGGAAAGTTTCCCACAAAATTATTATATGAAATCATATGAGGCAAGAAGAACATCCTGAAGTAATTCAGGAATGGTGAGGTGGGAGAAGTTACTTCTAACTGAGAAATCAGCAAGGGCTTCCTGGAAGAAGTGGCATTCAAGCAGGACCCTGAAGGACAGTAAGAACTATATATATAGAAAAAGGGCAGGGGTGAGACACAAGCGTGTTCTGGTTGACAAAAGCTCAGAGTGCCAGATAGGAAAAGTGGGCGATATAGCAGGGAAGCCATCTGGGGCCAGATCAGGAGAACTAGAGTCTCAGATTAAGAGAAATGTATTCCATGTGCTATGATGTAATGCTGAACGTGAGAAGATTCATTGGACAATGGTGAGTTCACTGGATCAGGGGGTAGGAATTAAAGCATGAAGACCAACTAAGCAATAATTCAGGCAAGAAATAATGAAGCCTGAATAAGGATAAATGGTAACAGAGAAATGGGCAGGGAGGGGAAGAAGAGGCTTTGGGAAAGAAGAGAGGGCACCTGACAGTTCATTGGAGGTGGGGCAAGGAATGGCGAAGAGGCTGTGTGACTCTAGGGTTCTGTGACCAGGGCACAAGAAGGAGGACAATGTCACTGAGAACTCAGGAGGCATGGGAAGGGGACAGGGGTGTGCAGGGCCTTGAGAAGAAATGGTCAGTTCCCATCAGAGGAAACATGCTGCATGCATCTGGAGGGCATGGGGCTAGGGTGGTGGAGGGATTCAGGTCATTGGGAATTCAGAGCAGGGGCTGGGGAGACAGTTCAGGGCTGTAGGAGTTATGAGACCCAGCACTGGCCACTGAGGTCATGGCAAGGTGGGAAGTATCCAAGAGAGCCTAGAGAGAGAAACAAAGGCAAGGGCAGAGGCAAGGGCAGAAGCAAAGGGAGGCAACAGGAAGGATAGCGGCCGCAAAGGGCAGCAAGGAGGAGGGCAGGTCAGATGCCGTTATGGATGGAGCACGAGCATTTATTTTTTAGTCTGACAAAAACTTTCACACAGGGACTTCCCTGGGGGCTCAGTAGTTAAGAATCCGCCTGCCAATGCAGGGGACAAGGGTTCAAGCCCTCGTCCGGGAAGATCCCACATGCTGCAGAGCAACTAAGCCCGTGCGCCACAACTACTGAGCCTGTGCTCTAGAGCCCGCGAGCCACAACCACTGAGCCCACGAGCCACAACTACTGAAGCCCGCATGCCTAGAGCCCATGCTCCGCAACAAGAGAAGCCACCGCAATAAGATGCCTGCACACCACAACGAAGAGTAGCCCCTGCTCGATGCAACTAGAGAAAGCCCGCATGCAGCAACGAAGACCCAATGCAGCCAAAAATAAATTTATAAAAAAAACTTCCACACACACAACAATAAAGATATAATGAAGCCCAATACCCATGCAACCATGACCAGTGATCAAGCCATGCCCATGTGATCCCTCCCTCTTGCTGTATACTTTACTGAAATGTTTTACAGCAAATCCCAGGCCTCATGGCATCTTGCCCCTGCATATTTCATCATGTGTCACTGACAAATGCGGACAACTGAGAAGAGAATTTTAAAGGGGAGGACGATTTTAAATTGTTGGAAGTTTTAGGGCTTTCAGAGACAGTAGCACTTTGAAGGAACTCCTTGGTGGCTTTCAAAAGAGTGGATTTAGTAATGCCCAGGATGGAATACCACAGGGGGTGGAGTGGGTACAGTTACAAGCAGGATAGCAGGGTCACAGGGAGGATGTTTGTCACCAAGAAGAGACCTGGGCATGCTTGCAGGGTGAGATTCGAGAAACCAGAGTGGACAGAGGCTGACAATGCGAGAAAATAGGTATGTGATGCAGCAATATTCATTCAGTCCATTGAACAATAAATGAGCATTTACCACGTGGCTGCATTCCTTGCAGCACAAGCCAAAAGACAGATAAAATCACTGCCCTCGTGGAGATAACACTCCAATAGAGAGACAGACATTAAACATACAAACATAAAATATGATGTTCGTTGTGATAAGTGCAGTAAAATCAATCACACGGAAGGTGGCTGCAAGGGAGACGTAAGATACATGGAAAGGTGAGAGCCTGAAACAGGCCAGCCAGCACCTCTGGGCAGAGCAGGGGTGAGGCCGGGAGATAGGACAGCCAGAGAATCTCAAGGTGGGGACAAAGGAAGGGAAGGCACCTCACATCAAGGGGGCTCAGTCGGCTTCAATTATAGGAAAAAAACAAGGGAGAAGCTCATGACTTCTAAACCCTCTGGACACTAAATTGCTAGTACTACAGTAACGGATATAGCTTTCCTTTATGTGTTTTACTGCTAGGAAGCAAGGAAGCAACACAAATGCACCCAGTGTAGAGAAGAAGCAGCATTGCACAGGAGGAAAGCCCAGGCTCCGTTCACCAGCCGAGCAGGACTTCAGGCACTTTATTTAACTTCTCTGAGCCTCAGTTTCTGCATCTCTAAAATGGGAATAAGGATCTCTATGAAAGACGGTTTTGTGAGAATGGGGTGAGATAAGCTAGGTGGAGCTCCGAGCACAGCCCTTGGTACACAGTAAATGATCACTAAATGCTGCCTAAGCACAGAAAGGTCACCCCCGGGGACGCAACTGTGACAGTCAAAAGCAGCTGTCTGTCCCCTTCAGGGAAAACTCTTTGATGGCTTCATAAAATTTCTCTTCAAAATGGTCACACACTCTTGTATTTGCTTTGGAAAGTGTTACTCAATGGAACATACATCCTACTTTTGCAAAATTTCTGAGTCTCAAGAAGCCTCCGAAATTACAAGCCTGCAACTGAAAGAGACACAAAGGTGACGGCGTTAAGAGAACTAAATTATCCTCAAGTCTTCGAAGTCCGCTCCTGGATTCTCATTTCCTTCCTTTGAGTTATTTCTGGTTTCCTTTCAGCTTATGTGAGTTGTAAGGTCGAAAGGGCCCTTGAGAAATTACCTTGTCCCCCTCTCCACCTTAAAATTAAATAGAGGATCTAAAAACCACAGTGGTCATTGTTTAGGGGAAAAATGTTATCGAGTTAATTAAATTTTGTCAAGCTCGCAGAGGTCAAGAGGGGGCTGATTTGAATGAAATGAGGCCAGTTCTCTTTGAAATCACATTTGGGCCAATAAAACTCAAGACTCCAGCACATCCCTTCCTCAGATCCCCTCACTTCACACTCTCTGCCTCTCAGATTATTATCACAAGATTTTAGGCAAGTGTAAACACTACAAAGAGACTACAATTATATAGACTGGCCTTGACTGCACTCAGACCATCGAGATCAGAGGCCTGGATAAAAAAACACCCTACAGATGAAACCCAGCTCTCATTAAACAAAATTAACCATCAGTACCCAGAACGTGTCTGGATTGAAGAGTCAATTATCTTCCCTCAGTTCAAAAGTGATTGCAAATGAACTTTCTCTGCATGTTCCCCGGCAAGCAACTGCCCAGTAATTTATCTTATTCAGGAAGAACAAAAAAGATGTGTGCAACATTGACTATGTAAAATCTTAAGTCATTTGCTTTCAGGTATTTTACTTTTTCCTCAGAAGAGGTGAAGACTGTGACTACTGAACCACTAAGGTCTGAAGATACAGCATTTCATTTTAGATTTATTTAATGAAAAGATCTTCGGACTTGGTCTTCTGGGTGCTGAATAGAGAAGTCATTTTCTCTTCTCAAACTTCAAGTCAAACAGTATAGAGGGAGATTCAAAATATACAGTAATGTGCTGGGAAACCAGCTCTTTGGGGGGAAGAAATCCTGATTTTTTTAGCACTTGCAAAGTTCTCTGGTGTAAATATCCCTAATCATGGCCAATTTGAAGCTACCAAGGACTGAACAACTGGCTCACAAATTCCTGAAATTTTAACCATTGGCTCTCAGCTCCTGCACACCCTGGCGTTAGACAAAGAGGTGACTGGTTGAAGATTTCTTTCATGCCTCCTCTATTTGACAAGTAAACTCAATTGTTAAGCCACTAAACAGTGTGAATTTCATACCATAGGATCACTTTTAAACAGGTTTTAAAGTAGATATTTCATCCTAGGTAGTCATTAAAAATCAGGTTACAAAGGAATGTTTAATGATGCAGAAATGTTTATAAGATATATTTTATTAAAAACAATATGACAAGAACAATTCCAAATTTGCATATAAAATGACAAGGATATACTCCAAAAAGTGAATAATTATTCTAGTTGTGAGACTGTGTGTGGGTTTTATTTTGTTCTTTATACTATTGTTCTACTTTTCAAATTTTCTACAATGTTCATGTATTTGTAATTAGAGAAAGAACTAAATCCAGTGTTAATATATATTTTAATATGGTGTTTCAGATTTTTTTCTTTTACATCCATACAATCTTATGGGTAGACTGGCTAGAAGACTAAACCAGATCAACCCTATTTAAACAAGGCTAAATCTTTGTCACTTGTTTTTTGATGCTTTACAGCTTTCAAAGTACCATCATAAGCATTGTCTAATTTATCTGATGCAAGGGAAGCAGGTTATTATACTTCATTTTACAGAAGAGGAAACAGGCTCAAAATGACTAAAGGTCACACGGCTAATAAAGCAATTAAAGGGGGGACTCTAGCCCAGGATCTCTGCTACCCCTGAGATTTCCCTCAAAATCTCATCGCATTGCTCATCAGGGGCCCTTCTCTCAAGAAGTTCCTACTGAACACCCAGACCCATCTATGCAAGGAGGCACTCTCCTGGTTTTGCCCATTTTAAATGCCGGAAGCCTGATGAGAATCACCAGGGAGGACGCACTCCGTCCAGGCATCAGTCCTACACAAGCAACCCCCAGAGCAAGCGCTTCAGCTTGGAAGTTTATGAACATAACAGGATAGCTTGCTGAGAACAGCAGAACCCACACTCTGGGATGAAAACCACATACGATGTTCTACACACATGCATTTACAACAATCTGTAAATGTCACGTAACAGATCCTGACACGAGCCTCCATAGCTTCTCCCTGAAGGACTGGATAGCACCCTTCACAGAGATGGCTGAAGAAACAAGTTCTGGGTAGATCCCATCTGAAGCCTCTTTGCTGAGCCCTGTGCAGTTTGCACTGGAATGTCCACTTCTTGCTTCAGGACCCTTACTCCTGCTCATGGGCAGTGCTTTGCCAGGGCTTAGTAACCAGAAACAACAGCGCACAGCATTATTCAGTTAGAAGGAATAGAAACAAGAACTCATTCCTCAAGTCGTAGGTTTTAGTACGTGGCTATATAAGGCAAGTTTAAAAAAAAAAAAAATAGCATTCTGATGAGACATCATGCAAAGCCAAGAAAGCCAGGCCACCAGCCTTCAGGGAACAGGTGGCCTCAGGAGAGGCTGGCCCGGAGTGTGAGAAAGGCCCCTCTCCTCCTAAGCGCCACAGAGCAGCACACAGGGAGGATGGAGCAGTCCCACGTGGACCCCTCGAGTAAGCAGTGTGGGAGCCTCAGCGCTCTCTCTCCCATGGTGACGGCAAGGCCATGCCTTCAGTGACATCACAGGCAGAAGCCAAAGATACGGACTGTGCCTTACAAGGAGATACATATTTTATAAATATATATATTTCCTGGGATTTGCTTTTAGATGCTTCAGCAAAGACCATGTGATACAAATGTGTGCGAGCTCTCCACCTACACCCCAGGGACGGTTAGTTAACTTCATCTGAAGGACCCTAACTGGAGATAAAATTCCAGGGGTGGCGAATTTGCAGGGAAACACTAATCAAAGGCCCACACTTGGAGAAGCCACAAAGGCACTTGGGCTGTTTATTTCCCAAGCCACAACAGAGGCTTGGTTAGCACCGTGGATGTTAGAAATTACTCTTCATTGGTGAAATGAGTAGTTTTCAAGATGTATGGATTAGCTAGAAATTCTGCCCCAGAATGAACAAGGTAAAAGGAATTAGGGAGCCAAACTGCCTACCTCTTTGGAATGGCCCTGAAAAGTGACTGTTGGAGAATTCTGTTACCCGTGCAACCAGAAAGTTAGCTGAATCTCGCTGTTAAAATACTCTCCCATCTGTTCTAAATGAACTTTCATGCAAGTGCCAGTGAAGCACCTAAAAGGACAGACCCTTGGGACTTCCTCAAGCTTACTGAGGCAGGATGACTGTTTTGTTGCCAGCAGGCGTTGAGAAGAGACCTGGACGGCTCACTAATTTCAAATTATTAGAGGCTGCTGACAGATATATCAAAAAAGAACTCAATAATTGTGAATGATCAATGATCAAGTCAATTTGACTTGGGAACTTTTATATGACAACTTTAAGTCTCCTCAGACATAATTAGGGAAGTTCTCAAACATGCTGAGTACCAACATTACATGGCCTCATGTCCACTCAAAAACAGAAACAGCCTGGGGAAACCTGGGGTTACCTTTACAGTCCTGAGTTGGACCCTCACACTGCCATGCCCAGTAAATGTGTAGAATTCATGACACCAGGATTTCTGAGCTCAGGTAAATAACTGTTTTGGAAAAATCAACTGTAAAGCACTTTGTTTTAATCTTTATTTTCTCCCTCATTATAAAAATAACATGTGATTACTCTAAGTCTTACATTATAGAAAATTGGAAAACTGAAAACTTCCCCAGAATCCCACCCTCAGAAATGATTACTACCCTTTTTGGTAAATATTCTGTCAGGTTTTTTTGGCATATAGTAGTAAATAAACAGGATCAAGTGGAATTCTACCGCCACGAGAACACATGCTATTCTGCTCTTGTGCAAGGTTTTGAATAGTTCTGACAAATAACTCAACTGACCGGTTTCTCCACAGAGCTGGACGCATTGGTTTTCAGAGGAGATTCAACCACACACTGGGTGGGAAAACTTCTAAGATTTTCTTACCACTCAATATTAAATATTGTTCTAAGTATTAAAGGTGAAATAAAGTTTTAAAAAAATAAGAAATAAAGAATAACGAAATTTGATACTGAGGAGAAAACTGTTCAGAAAATTATGGCAGTTTATCAAAATAAAAACTACTAAATTTCACTTCCAGGAAGTATCATGACTTTAAAATTGGAATTTAGGAAACAATCATCTTTTTACCATCAAATACAGCTGGACAAGTAATTCTCCAATTCTTCTCGTTTGATCATTTGAGCAGTACAAGAGAAGGTAAAGTACATGACCATTTTGAATTCTTTCAGTTCTAAGTGAAGTAAATTATAACAAGAATTGCTACATGTGAAACAGCTGTCCATCAGCAAAGGACTCCAGAACGGGAGAGTTGGAACAGATTTCAGCTTTTGCAGCTGGTAAAGGGCAATTTTGATTCAACCTCCCAAAGCTTTGTTTGCAATGCTTTCAAAACATCTTCCATCTATTGAATTGAAATAAGAATATTAAAAAAAAATACATGACTAAAATCATACATGGTTAAATATGATTAAAATATTCATCATTAATACAATTTCTGAACATGTTATGCATTACACATGGATATTAAGTATTTAACAGAATTCCATTTAAATAAGACATAAGTTTATTAACAGTAGTTCTCAACCTCTAATCTGTAGCTTTTTTATACATTCATCACTATCTTGCCTATCTGTGAGAGGATGTTAACATTCAAAAACAAGGCTATTTTTACCGTGAAATATTGATTTCATTAAGAAGATATATTTCTATTTTAATAGTTTTAGAATATATACTACTTTGATTTTAGTATGAAGTATCTTCTTTATTATTTTTTTGATAAAGCTTTAGCTTAATTTGTAGTTTGGCTCCCTAAAAAATCAACTTTACTAACAACTGAAATAAATAAATAAGAATAAAATAAAATAATCACTCTCTTACCATGAAAGTGCTAAGGTCAAAACAGAAAACACTTTAAGGATTATTCGTGGAGGAGCAATTGTTCACTGACTGGAAGTTGTTCATACAAAGATACAAAAAGTGCAGAACAAGATTACCTGCTTTAGAGATTTTTCTATTTCAACTCGGCTTTCAAGATTAAAAAGCTCTTTATCTTCTGACACAATTTGCTTTTCAGAGGACCCTAAAACATAACTGAAGTATAATAACAGTACAAAGTTAAAACATGAAAAGGGAGTAAATATAAAATTTACATGAATAATATTAAGGGAATTCCCTGGTGGTCCAATGGTTAGGGCTCTGCGCTTCCACTGCAGGGGACACAGGTTCGATCCCTGGTCTGGGAACTATGATCCCACATGCAGCGCAGCACAGCCATAAATAAATAAATAAATAAATAAATACAAAAAATAATGATATTAAAACTCGAATATGTATATCAAACTATATATTAGTACCAAGTAAACACATAAAACAACTACTTTTGTTAATAGCAACCTACATAGGAAGCTGAACTACATGAAATCCTGTTTTTCTCCATAACAGCTTTGTCCAAGAGCCCTACATATTTCCCAATATTATAAGTATTTTGTTATTGGAAATAAACTTGCTCTGTAGTAAGTTGGGTGGCAAAACATTACCACTCATGGTTCAAAATTCTATTTTAAAGTTTTAGAAGATCCTGAAGAAGCCACTGCTTTATATTACTTTTTTTTTTAATGTAACTTCTCAGGAACGTGTGCATTTTCAAGTTTGACTTTTAGTATATAATTTGTGTAGTCAACTCTTGATTACCTAGATTTGGGCAACTTCAACAGTTATCCTATAACTTATGTTTTGCTCCACTCTCTGGGGTGATGAGATGCTGTGGTTTAGAAAATACAAAGAACAGAAGAATTGGCCTCGTGATGGAAGGAGAAGAGGCCCAGCTTCGGTGACCAAATAAATCTAAACAGTAGGGAAGAAGGTGCTGGTATTTCTCAAAAAAAGAAATTTGATTCGTTTGCATTTCTTTAGTGGGAGTCTTTCATTACATGTAACAACTTCAATATGTCACTTCTTTTGTCAAATAAGAACAGTCTTCTCTTGGAAACCCAAGATTAAATTGATTAAATTTCTGAAAAATGTCATGGGAGGCAAAATTGCAGAAGGCAATTAATATCCCGTTTAGAAAAGAAAAATGAGATGGGGGAAAAAATTAAACGGTATTGAGTAATTTATAACACTGTAAATAAACATTACAGAGGGCATCCACTTCTAAAACAAACCAGGTTCCTTGTCATTAAAATTCTGCCCCAAGAGGTATTCAACTGTTCAGGAAAAAACAGCTTCAATACTATAACCCTTTATGGAGAAATCTTCCACACATTTTCTTTTATACAGATATGTATCACTTTTATTAAAGTTTTGTACCAACCGTACTGAAGAGTTCACGTTGTTTATACCTGTACTCTCCCCCACATAATTTTCACAAATCTTAGTAAAATTCTCATGGAGATTAAGGGAGCAGTTGTTTGGGCCTGGGTCTTCTATTTAAAACCAAAACAGATCTGATCTCTCTCTAGGCAGGCCTACATGCTTTACATCAATGAGCAGTGCTTGCTATATTATTCTCTTGTGTAAGGATTTTATAATTTTATAATTTTGACCTAAACCTGTCTAGTTTCAAAGAAGGTGGCAAAACTGCAGTTATCAAAGAATAATTAAATGAAAAATTATAATAAGAAGAATACTGTTTTAAATTCTTTAAAGAGAAACTCTAAGAAATTCAACCGGAGTGACGAAATACCTCGAGTAATGAAAGTGTAGGCTTTTTTTTTTTTTTCCTTCTTAAATTGTTCTTCTTTCCTGATACTTAAGGTTTCCTAGGCATCTTTAAAATCTTGAGGATTACATCTTTTCCAGGATAAGTGAAAATACACTGGGGTCAACTGATTGTTTCCTATTTTAAAAAGGCTAGTGAATTAGAGGGCCATTAAGATATCTGTCATTAGACCCTAATTCACCTTGTCTCCCAACGCTTTTTAGAAGTCTTGAAAAATGAAGGTACTTCCTTGCAACTCTCAAAAAAAGCAGACAATTATTTACCACCCTCAAGGAAATAGTTGGACTTTGTATTTCTACTTTTCCAGAACACCAAAGGGACTTCTTTCCTGACCATTTCTGAAATTCCTATTTCTTTATGATATTCTAGGAGACCAAAAACTAGAGGGAAAAATAAAATGGACAAAATATATTGATCCACACAATAGCTTTTAAAAAAAATCCTATTAAACTAAATTCAATTGTTAAGAAAAACAACATATTTTTACTCTGAAAAATGTTCGGAGTGTTTTCTCCTACAATTTAGAATGACAGACTTTTCCAATAGCAAATAAATCGGGTCCAAACAAAAAATCACTAGCTTTATTGTCAGAAATTATTTAAAAATGTATTTTAACCAGTGTTGATTTAGTTTCGATGTTTTCATACCAATTTCTCTGCAAGCACGTTTCTGAGAATTCAGTTATGAGCTATTCATTTATACATCAAACTTACCTTTCAATGGCTTCAACACTGAGGCAGAACAAGTCCCTCTTGTAGTCTAGATTCTTGGGTGTGCATCTGTATATGTAGCCGAGGTTGAGTGAACATCCTGCGCAGTACAAAGTCTCCAGGATGCTGCAACGAGAAATGCCACCGCTTTAGCAGCTGGTTATAACAAAAATCCCATTGTTGAGATCCATAAACACCTAAACGTTTAAGTTGCTAAAGTATGTTATTCTGACCCTACTAAGTCATGTGTACAAAAAAAGGAAAAAAATGATAGTAAGATGCTTACATCAGAAATGTAGACAGTCACCTCCAGGCTGCACTGCCTTAAGTATCCAGTGACAAAGGGCATGTACAAAAGTGACAAGAAGAGAGTGTACTAAGGTGGTGTTTTCCTAGAATGCAAATGCCTCAATTCAGTATTAAGAAAAATTAACTAAAATTTTGAAATAAGACAAAAAGATTCTACACGTCCTTTTAATGTTATATTGTCCACCAAGGATCATTAACACTCTGGGGAAGGGATATGCAAATTTTTTTCTGTAATGATCCAGAGAACAAATATTTTAGGCTCTCAGGCCATATGGTGTGTGTTGCAACTACTTGCCTTTACCACCGTTAGCACAGAAGCTGCCACAGATAATACATAACTGATCTGTGTTCCAGTAACAATGTATTTGCAAAAACAGGTGCTTGGGAATTCCCTGGCGGCCCAGTGGTTGAGACTTTGCCTTCCAGTGCAGGGGGTGCAGGTTTGATCCCTGGTGGGGGAACTAAGATCCCACATGCCTCGGGGCCAGAAAACCAAAACACAAAACAGAAGCAATATTGTAACAAATTTAATAAAGACTTTAAAAATGGTCCACATCAAAAAAAAAAATCTTAAAAAAAACCCCAAACAAACAGGTGCTTGGCCCATGGGCCATAGTTTGGCATAAAGGATGGGTTCAGGTGATACAAGTAAACAGGACTTAGCAACACTGGTCCAGAGTGAGAGTCAATTCCCTTTTCAGTTCTCTAACAATCCTGATTATATATAAAGAGAAGAAAGTCTCAGTCTGGTGCTAGAACGTCTTTAACCTGTATCTCACAGTTGCAAATCTTTTAATAGTAAGAGAACAGACCTCAGGCTCAGAACCAGCCAGGCAATACTATCTCAGCTAGAATTTAATAACATGTGTTTTCAGTGTAATTATCTTCACAGTTACTTTCCAGTTACAGCAAATGACACATTTATGGCAGTAATATAAAGATTCCTTTTTAAATAAATTTAAATAAAAATTAGGAGTCACTTTAATGAAAAATATTAAGTACATGATAGCACAGCTGTTACATGGATATGGCAAAAATGGTAAAGCTGACATCAGAATGACTAGAGTTGGGAAGTAGAGAACACTCTGCAGGAAACAAAGAGAAATAACAAAGCATCATCCTAGCTCTTTACTAATTAGTCCTGTGTCCTTAGTGAAGTTGTAACCTCCTCAGGCCTTGCTTTCTTCATCTACAAAATGAGAAATGATCTAAGGCTGGGTTTTCCAAATTTTAATCACCAGCATGCCAACAGTACAATTTTTCTTACAGCCACGTACTACCTGTCCTATTATGAATTTAATTCTCCTTAAATAGAGTAATTTTTAAATTAAAATACACTTTATTTGAATAGGACAATCTAACGTTACTAAAATTAAAAACCAACATTTTAAAATAAAAAATATATACGATTATTAATCTCTGTTTAACTGCTTGTGTACCACTTATTCATATACATCAGTACGACACGTTTCAGGCAACAATACTAGAAGGCAGAGCTTCCCATTCAGTTTGCTGAGGACGCCACTTGCAGCAGATGCGTGGCACGTATAACAAGATACTGACCGCTTCAACCCCTGGAGTGGCAGCAAAGGGCCTGCGAGTGCTGGAGGCCCCATGCTGTTGTTTCTGCAGCCCTGTCTGTTTACCTCAATAGGTCGTATATGTGTGTATGCATGACCTTAGCATTTTCTATGGGTGCCATGACATGAAAAAGGTAGGGAGCATTCATCTAAAGCATCCTTTGGTTTGGAGATTCCATGATACAGATATTTTCCTTTTCTATTTTTATTTTCGATTTTCTTCACACCAAGCGCAAACACCCAAAAAGGGAGTGTCAGAATGTGCCCTGAGAAACTCTTCCATCTCGTATCTAAAGGACACCACCAGCACTCAAGAATTGGTATATTAGAATGACTGCTTTTATACTGATTACCATGAAAAAAGTTTTATCCCAAATCTTACTGCTGATGATCTCCTTAAAGACATTTATTTGAAAAATAAACATTTTCTCTAATGTACACATTCACATAGATATAGCCTTACTCACCAACCATTTTCATTTTTACGTTTGGATAGTATCTGTTCCTTATCCACAGAAACATTACAGGAAACACCTAGAAAGAAGAAAGTAACAAGAATTTATTAATGCAGTTTGTTACAATACACACGCAGACATTGAGAGAACTTCTAATTCAACTTTTATTTTAGAACCCAGAAGCCCAGAAAAAAATAAAGGCCCAAAAGTCACACACACAGGGTAGTTTAAAACTAAAGGTACAGGGTCTTCTGCAAAAAGATAGCAGAATAAGAGTTATTTCCTTCCATTCCCAGAAAACACTGAAATTAACAAAGTGAATAAAATTAGGAAGAAAAAATTCAACTGACAGTAAAATTTTGGACAATTAGAACCTCAAATCACGGACTATCAAGAATACCCGCCAGACACAGTAAAACTGGGATCAACCCAAGGAAGAGGATAAAAGCCTGTGCGTACATCTCCAGATCTCACACGCACAGCTCGTTTCTCTACAAGTAACTGAGAGGGTCCTCAGGAGCTCAGCCAAAAACCTTTGAGACCACGACCTGGACAGGGGTCACAGCTGAACCCTAGAAGCAGCAGGAAACATTCCCGTTTCCCAAGTTCAGAACACACTAAAGGCGGGGAATCGGGAGCAGAGGCACATGAGGAAAGGACATCAGACCCACAATGGCCAGAACAGACTCTTGATTTCACCTCCTCTACAGTCTGCCTTAACTCAGTAAACTCCACTTCCATCTACCCATCGCTCAGATCAGAAACCGGCATCACCCCTGATTCACTGTCTCCTTACCCTTCTCCCCGCACAGACACCCCACAGATAAATCCTGTCAGTTCTACCTCACAACCCTCACTCCAGCCCCCAAGCCACCACCACCTCCTCTGCTTGGACGGCTGCACTAGCTCCTGATTGACCTGCCCACGTCCATGCTGATTCTTCTCTTCAGTGCATCCTCCAAAGAAAAACCTGGGTCATATCACTCTCCTGCTTAAACAACTCATTCACTAGGATAGATTCTCATTCCACAGAACAGCCTACAAGGCCCTAAGTTTTCTGGCCCCTTCCTTCCTCCCTAAATCTTATCTTTAATCTACTATTCAGCGGCCTCGCTAGCCTCAAGGCCTTTGCACTAGCTGCTCCCTGTGCCTGGAAAAAGCAAAGAGCATGACACCAGAACTGAACATGCAGCCACGTCGGCATGCCTGTATAAAGACAACAGAAAGACATTTTCAAGCACTCAAACTTGAAGTTTTCTTGGGGATGGGGAAACCACTGGTGAAGATTAATCAAATAAACCACTCAGGAATGAGAAAGCTATTCATAAGCTTTCTCATTATTAATAAGAGTCCTGGACTGGAGAAATAAGCTCATAGAAACATTATATTAAAGCTAAATGACTATGGCTACAGAACAGTACGTAAATGTTATAAACCTTGACAAAGTAAAAATAATTAAACTAACTCCAATTGGAGCGGGGAGGGGAATGGAAATTAATCCAACAGTTCATTTTCTAATCTTTCACTGGGAGGAAGGAGGGGGAGGGTGTTAAATCAATTTGTCTAAAGCTGATAAAAAAGGATATTTATATATACTTTTTAAATTTTAAAAACTACTGGTATAGACAAACTAAATAACAGAATAGTGTTTTCATATATAAAACAAAAGCACCCACGTGATAAAGGAGAGAAAAGACATAAAAACAGAAAGGATGGTAAAGATTTAACACCAAACATATCAATATTATTCCTTAAAAAGCTGTAAATGACATAAACTCACCTACTAAAAGGAAGAGCTTCTCCTACTGTATCAAAATCAACCCAAATACATACATGTTGTTCTAATGGTGGCAACACTGGGAAAAAACCCAGACCTCTGTCAACAGGGGCAGACTGGGAGGATGAATGGCATCTCCATTAAAGATATCACTTATGTGGCACTTCCTATGTCTTCTGGGCACATGACGCACATTAACTCACCTAATCCTCCTCATCACCCCATTAAGTATTATCCCCATTTTTACAGAGGAGAAAACTGAGGCACAGAGAGACTAAGTAGCTTGCCCAGAAAGACACAGCTAGTAAGTGGCAGGCCAGGATTCAAACCCATGCAGTTGAGGGCCGTCATCTATACTGCCTCAGCGGGGGTACAACAAGCAGCTATTAAAAACGTGAAGTATATCTATATGCACTAATATGGAAAAATACTCAGAATATATGTGCAGAATAAAAAAGGACGGACGCGTAACAGTATAAATAATATAATCTCAAGTATGCTTTTAAAAATTTACATGTTTAGGGAATTCCAAAAAATTTACATATTTAAACATGCTCATACATGCATGGAGAGTATCTGGAAGTATAAATGAGAATAAAGCATGTTGAACTCTGGGGACATGAGAGTGTCAGCGTTGGGGGATAAGTCCTTCTGCATTGATTTTAATAGCTGCAAAGGGTTAAACTCAATGAATTGCATGGGAAATGTATGTTCTTAGGCTTTTGTTTAACAACTGAAGGGGACTCAGCAATTATCATTAATTGCATCCTTAAGGAAAAGAGGTTCCAAAAAGTTTCAGGTAACAGGTGGACACTGCTGTCCTCCTTTCTTCCCAATATATCCCAGGAAGGAAAACATTCCACAAATGTCAAAAAATCGGTGGTGAATTTCTGCCATAAAATATTTACAGAATTCAAACAGAGCATAAATTTCATCTTGAAAACCCCAAGTCCAAAAAGAACAGCCATTTTTACACCAACTCAGAAAAAATATGTGAACCACTCCCCTATATAAATACTATGAAAACAACAAAACCAGGAAACGTTGGGGAAACATACAGGTTCCAAAAGATACTGGCTCTACCAGTTACCTGTACGTTTACTACATCCTCCTTCCTCTCCAATTTTGATAGGGTTGTTGGTGCTTTTATTGCAAGTCCCCTTAAATTTTTTTGATACCACTATGTTCTGTCAACTCTACGGTTGTTAACACTTCAGACGGTAAAGGCGTCCGCTGATACAACTATGAAGACTTGAGAAATCAACCCTGACATCCCCTGAGGGAAGCAGGCAGCCGAAAAGCTTAATTTCCTAAACCATTAACAATACGATTTACCGATTAACAGCCCGCTAATTTCTATGAGGAGTAACACAGAATAGCTACACCCTAAATGCTTACAACCTAGTTGGTCATTTTTTTCTAAGTAATGCTCACGACGACACTGATTCATCCACTGCTCTCCTGGGATGGGGGAACCTCAGAAAAGAACCTGTCACTCGTGAGCCCAAGGTGCAGGGATGGCTCTCTTCCTCCCCTTTTTCTGGGACAGCTCCCCATCTCAGATTTTTCTGCCTTTAAAGACCCTGGGAGGGGCCTCCCTGGTGGCGCAGTGGTTAGGAATCTGCCTGCCAATGCAGGGGACTCGGGTTCGAGCCCTTGTCCTGGAAGATCCCACGTGATCCCACGTGCCGCGGAGCAACTAAGCCTGTGTGCCACAACTACTGAGCCTGCGCTCTGGAGCCCACGAGCCACAACTACTGAACCCATGTGCCACAACTACTGAACCCATGTGCCACAACTACTGAAGCCCGCGCGCCTAGAGCCCGTGCTCCGCAACGAGAAGCCACCGCAATGAGAAGCCCGCGCACCGCAACAAAGAGTAGACCCCGCTCGCCGCAACTAGAGAAAGCCCACGTGCAGCAACGAAGCACCCAACGCAGCCAAAAATAAAATAAATAAATAATAAATAAATTTATTAAAAATAAATAAGCAAATAAATAAAAATAAAGACCCTGGGAGGCCCCAAAACACCTCCGCCTCCTCCGGGGCCGCCCAGGTGCAGCACAGCCGGGAAGAAGGCGTTCCTAAGTCCTAACCCCCCGCGCGAACTGACAGCGCAGCAGGATGCAGTTGGTGTCTTCCTGGCTCGTCACCCAGCTCAGCGAGTCGCCCAGCGGCCGCCGGCAACCAGAGCACAGAAACACCAGCGGCCTGTCCTCCTCCTCCGCCGGCTCCGCAGCCTCCTCGCGCCGCGTCCTTTCCGTGCAGGCCACCGACGCGTCCCCGCTCACGCAGCTCCACATGCTCGCCCACTTCTGCAGCAGCTGGTGGCGGCTCGAGTCTTCTGAGAGCCGCTTGCCTAAAAGCGAGGAGTTGCTCCACTTGCCCTTGTCGCCACACGCACAGCTAGTAGAGGAGCATCTTTTGCAACAAGCCTGAGACCAAAGACCCGCCATTAGCTACGAATTGCCTGCGCCGCGGAGGGTCACGGGGAAAACGCCGTTGCGCATGCGCGAGGCGGGGCGAGGCGGCGGAGGGTGAGGGAGGAGGGGCGGTCGGGTGAGGGAGGAGGGGCGGTCGGGTGAGGGAGGAGGGGCGGTCGGGTGAGGGAGGAGGGGCGGTCGGGTGAGGGAGGAGGGGCGGTCGGGTGAGGGAGGAGGGGCGGTCGGGTGAGGGAGGAGGGGCGGTAGGCAGCCTAGCAGCGCGCTTTCTCGCGGTGGAACTGGGCCTGGCGGCGGGGAGTCACTGCGCGTGCATCGCGCTTTGCAGCCTTAGGAAATTGAGGCTGCCCGAGATCCGCTCGCTAGGCTGTTTGGGGAGGAGAGTTAAGCCTCTTACATAGGAGGGGAGGCGTCTTTGAAAAAGTTACTCCTACCGAACTACATTACCAACCCCTCACGGAGACCTTGGCAATGGTTACGAAAGAGAATATGCCGCCTATACGCCACTCAGAGATAGAGGAGTTGGGGCGCAGTCCCGCTTTCTCCGGCCTCCTCCGTCTATGTTTCTGTGGCTACAACCCCTCAAATTTAGCGTGCCTGAGAGTCACCTGGGAGCTGGATGGGACACAGATTTCTGAGTCCCACTGTGGACTGGAAAAAAAATGCACGACTTAAAAGTTGAGAATTATGTTTTATGTGGTGGACTCGCTGAGAACGTCAGCCCAGGAGGCGGCCTGTCAGATATTTGGGAGGGACTGCTCCAAAGAGGTAAGGAAGGAGCCAGGATACAGAGGAGATTTTTGGGAAAACAAACAAATCAACAACAAAAACAGGTAGTTGGAACATCAAATGATCGTTGCCTTTTTAAAAATATTTATTTATTTATTATTTATTTTGGCTGTGCCGGGTCTTAGTTGTGGCACGCGGCACGTGGGATCTTAAGTTGTGGCCTGAGACTCACCCTCATAGTTATGGCTTTAGTTGTGGCATACGGACTCTTAAGGTGCGACATGCAAACACTTAGTTACGGCATGCATGCAGGATCTGGTTCCCTGACCAGGGATCAAACCCAGGCCCCTGGAACTGGGAGCGCGGAGTCTTACTCACTGGACCATGAGGGAAGTCCCAAATGATCACTGTTAATTAAAGAAAACCAGACATCTCAAGTTAATGAATTTAGCGCTTTTTTATATATGGGAAGATGCAAGAATCTGGGCTCATTGAAATCAGGGCAGCTACAGTGGCCGATGGCTTGATAGCCAAAACATCCTTTGTTTACTCATATGGCAGGCACCATTCTTCGTCCACACCCCCTTCACAGATTCTCCATCAGTAGGTCAGGATGGGCCCGAGAATGTGCTTAACAGGCTCCTGGGTGATGCAGGTGCTGTCAGTCGGGGCACCTCCACTTTTGGTTGCCGCTGCTCTAGTTTGTCTGCCTAACTTCCTTGAGGTGGAGAAAGCAAGGATTGTTGGGGAGCCACCCTGTCACATGTTCCTTTTATGCACTGTTACTGCTCTAACGAGACCCCGGAAAGGGCCCCAGATCACTCAGGCTAGCACTGCAAGGACAAGCTGGAAGGGTGGGTGTGGGCCGCAGTGGTGTTGCTGGAAAGCATGGAAGTGCCTCCGCTGTCTGGATCTGGGAGCCCCTCGCCCCTTGCACCAAGTGAGCATTCCTTCTGGCTGGTAAGGACAGCCTTCCTCAGCTGCCCCAGAAAGCCGGCCTCTGACTTTAAAGCACCACAGGTTAGGACAGGAAAGGATGGTGGGAAGTGGACCGGCTGCATCATGGACAACCTGGCGGCATATCTGGGAAGAAAGGTACCCCCAAGGTCCTACGTCTGCTCTTAGAATCCTTTGGGTGTGTCCTAAGTCACTGCCCACTTTGCTTGGTCAGGTAAACTATCTACCAAAAAAATTTGCTTCCAACTTTGGTGCCTCTGGCCACCAGCAACAAGCAAAAACTTTGGAGTCAAAAGCCTTGGGTTGGGGGCTTCCCTGGTGGCGCAGTGGTTGAGAGTCTGCCTGCCAATGCGGGGGACACGGGTTCGAGCCCTGGTCTGGGAAGATCCCACATGCCGCGGAGCAGCTAGGCCCGTGAGCCACAACTACTGAGCCTGCGCGTCTGGAGCCTGTGCTCCGCAACAAGAGAGGCCGCGATAGTGAGAGGCCCGCGCACCGTGATGAAGAGTGGCCCCCACTTGCCACAAGTAGAGAAAGCCCTCGCACAGAAACGAAGACCCAACACAGCCATAAATAAATAAATAAATAAATAAATAAAAATTAAAAAAAAAAAAAAAAGCCTTGGGTTGACCTAACCCTCCAGGAGGCATAACCGTGTAGGAAATCGGAAAGGCTATTTACCTTCCCTGAGTCTAATCCTTCATGGTTTATGTGGGTCAGTACTGCAGTGGGGTTGTTATGGGGATTGTGATATAATATGCATGAAAATACTTTAGCAAACTGTGCCCATGTTCATTAGTCTCCAAATGGGAGAAAATTCTAAAGATATTTTAGGCTTTTATTTCACCCATGGAATTGCCTTCCCTCCTCTGCTTCTTTTGTGGAGGCAAGCCTGACCTCGCAGGACTGCTGTTTTCAAGCACAATATCTCTGGTACAAGTAAATGGGTAATAACCTTGGAATTCAAGGGATAATCTCTTTGCCTCAGACTTTGGATTCCTATTGGCAACATTAAATACTGTGGGATATCCCGGTAAGGAAGTGATGCAGAGCAGGGCTGCCTGACGACTTTCAGCGGTCCTAGGAACTTGTGCCTTGCTGGGCCCATTCCTCCATTTAAGTTTTAAAAAATTGTTTTAAAATAAATAATAATAATAATAGTTTACAACAGTATTGCTATAAAGATACCTATACAAATATTATATTTTAAAATATTTTCTTTGACCTAAAAGTTCATTTTTTTCCTGCTGACTTCAAAATTAAAACATTTTCATGGGGCCCTAAAAATATCACAGGCCCTCAGCGCTGTGTCTAATGGAAAAGTCGTCCCCAAGGCAAAATAAATGCCTTTTAAAGTCATGAGTGTGTTTGTATTACGAATATAAAATATTTAGATACCCACAAAATCATGTTTTATGTAGGGACAAAAAGAGATGCTTGGCTACGATGACCTTGGACTGGGTGGGTGTAATTGCTTCCTGAACAACCCTTCCCACCCTTCTTCTTAATTACACAACTAGGAGATGTGGATAAGGCTGAGTCTAAGCCCCATCACCACCACGACCATCACCACCAATTCCAAGAATGGGTCCCCAGAGGTTTAACCCAATGGGGATAACCCGTGTCTCTCCCACAGTGACTGAGCAGGGATGACTCCTACCCCAGGCTTAAGCCAATCAGCACGTGGTGCTCCCCTGGCTTTAGGAATTGACTCGGATAAGAACTTGACCTACGTTGTCAAATTTTATCCAGTCAGAGTAAATCTCAAGACTCTTGTTCAGTGGTTGAGGGAAGAGATATCCTCTTTGTTCGCTGGATATGAACAAGGAAGCACATACCCATGTTGTATGGCAACCACCTTGTAAACACAGAGATGGGCAGGACTGAGAGAATTACAGAGAAATGGAGCACCTAATGACTGGACTTTTTCAATTATGTGAACCAATAAATTCTCTTTATTGTGGAAGCCAGTCTGAAGTGTTTTGTTTTGTATCTTTTTACTAGCAATTAAGAGCGTATGTAACAGTCTGTTACAGTCTGTTAAAATTGAGGTTTTGACTGAGAGTCCAAGATGAGGTAAAGATGACTTAGCAGAGTGTGTGAGACCCATTGCTTCTCCCACCCCACGGCCCAGAGGAATCTTCAGAGCGGATATTGGAGACCTAATTCCCTCCTGCCCTTAAACCTCCTCCCACATTTGGGGAATATTAGAGACTGGAGTAAGTGGTGACAGGGATGACTTCGTGAGCGTTTCTTTGGAGACTGGCTGGGTGTGAGTTCCATTCCTCTTCCCCAACAGATAGGGTGAAGGGCATCTGCCCACTTGCTTCAGTCTGGCTGAGAGGAGACTTCAAGGAACCATTCCCAGAGCCTGTATGTCCCCAGGTGTTTGCAGACACAGTGGCCCGCAGGAGAATTCGGCTGTTGAGTTGTTTTGGGGGCGTTGGGGGGGGGGGGGGACACAACAAAGGTGAGCCAGATAGGGACTTCCCTGGTGGCACAGTGGTTAGGAATCCGCCTGCCAATGCAGGGGACACGGGTTCGAGCCCTGGTCCGGGAAGATCCCACATGCTGCGGAGCAACTAAGCCCGTGCACCACAACTACTGAGCCTGCGCTCTAGAGCCCGCGAGCCACAACTACTGAAGCCCGCTCACCTAGAGCCTGTGCTCCACAACAAGAGAAGCCACCGCAGTGAGAAGCCCGCGCACTGCAGCAAAGAGTAGCCCCTGCTCGCCGCAACTAGAGAAAGCCTGCGTGCAGCAATGAAGACCCAACACAGCCAAAGATAAATAAATTAATTAATTAAACATGTATACATTAAAAAAAAAAATGTGAGCCAGGTAGATTGTCAACTAGATACGAATTTTGCTGGTGGGAAGGTCACCTAGAATTTTAAGTTCTGCCCAAGAAGATGACCTGGAAGGATGAAGATTCTCCAACAGGGAGCGTCCAAGTGTGAAAGGGCCCCTGGAGAACCAGGGCTAGGGGGAGCGGCAGCCCCAGGGGAGACTTCCCGCTCACGGGTGTGCAGCTGGGGGCTGGGGTACAGGGGGTTTCTGAGGGACCAGCAGAGAGAGCTGGTTCTAATCATGCCAGGCCAGAGGGTGCAAAACCGGGTTATGACAGAACCAGTTCAAGTGAAACTGCCCTGTCCCCTTTGTCCCCCACCTCAGTCTAGGAATGGAATCAGCAGGGGGCAGAGGAGGTGTAAAAAGGAGCAGAGCCAGCCACATGCCTTCCCCCACCAGAGGCAGGAGCCCACTTAACACATCCTACCTGGGGGAGGGGGATGATTCTTATGCTGGAGTGAGGATTGCAGTGTTGATTAGTATCTTGGACTGAATGCTGTCATTTCATCATTGAGATTCTGTTTGCAACTAAAGTGGCTGCAAAATTGTTTACTACCTAAGTGGGAGGGTGGGGGAGTACTCAGATTCCAACAACATGGGGAGGGTTGCTTTACAAAGTGTCAAATAACAAAGGTGGAGACTGCATGGCAGGAGAAAACCTCAAGGGATAGACGGAACCTAGGTTAATAGCATTGGAACTGACACCACCCCTCCCTCAACCCACAGGTATGCAGGGAGGGAAACAGAGTTAGGAAGAGCAGAGCACCTTGAGAGGATCACCCTTCCATCAAGGGATACAGCCAGCTGAGTTGACCTCCCAGGGAGGGAGGCTGGAAATTAAATTCCTTGACCATGTTCTCATCCCTCCCTCCAGTTTGCTGCTGGAGCTCCGCATTGCCCAAATCCAACTGGAACCCAGAGGGCACGAAGCATATTGATGTGATCCGTACACATCAAGGTGGAGAGTGGATCTGGAGGGGCAATTGGAAGGAAACCCACACACAGACCACCTTTGCCCAGGAGCACGGGAAGTCCATCCTCGCCAAATAAGTTCTTAGGGCATAATAGGAAGCAAAATTCAAAATAAGGGTCTGTCTTGATACTATCCTTCAGTCCATTTTTTTTTTTAATAAATTTATTTATTTATACTGTATTTTTGGCTGCATTGGGTCTTCGTTGCTGCGCACAGGCTTTCTCTCTTTGCTGCGAGCGGGGGCTACTCTTCATTGCAGTGTGTGTGGGCTCCTCATTGCGGTGCCTTCTGTTGTTGCGGAGCATGGGCTCCAGGCGCGCAGGCTTCAGTAGTTGTGGCGTGCAGGCTCAGTAGTCGTGGCTTGCAGGCTCAGTAATTGTGGCGCACAGGCTTAGTTGCTCCGCAACATGTGGGATCTTCCCAGACCAGGGCTCAAACCCGTGTCCCCTGCATTGGCAGGCAGATTCTTAACCACTTTGCCACCAGAGAAGTCCCTATCCTTCAGTCCATCTTGCCCAACATACCAGTTACTTGGACTATCTGATTCAACCCTCATTTCTGGCTGGGTTTAAAAGACTTGGTGTAATTAACAGACAAATGCTAGTCTAATTTAATATCTATGGCTAGCATTCGAGAAAGAGAAAGAGGTGAAGCAAGAAACTATAACTAGGGGAGAGAAGGAACAGGAAAAGTGGGAGAAGAAATGCATGAGACCTTGACAGTTTTGATGGAAAAAATTTATGACTTTTTAAAAGTGCTCTGGCAATTGGGGAAAATCAGAAATTAATGGCGTCTGATTACAATCAGGGACTAGATGTTAATTGCATGCACTTCCTTACACTTACACATAGAATGACAATGAGGTGTGTATTGTGAAATGATCATGGAAAAAAGAAGAAAAAAAAAAAAAGAATGACAAAGAGGTGTGATTACAGTTGCTCCACGTCAGCCAGCTAGCCCCTTTAGTATTTAGAGAGCTGGCTGCAGCTGCATTGGAAGAGTGTTTGGTCCAGCTCTTACCGGTAGAGGTGTCTGGGAGTCAAATGGCACTTGCACTGCCCTCCCCGACTAGCTGGCACCAAGAGAGAGCCATGCCACGTAGTCAGCCCCCAGGGACCTTCTGCCACAATCAGAGCCTCCTTAGGGCGATAAAATACACGGTGGGAAAAGGGTGGTTAGATATTTATATCTGTGTTCCAGGGGTGAAACAATAACTACAGGAATATGCTTCACCTTCTGAAAAATTCTCAGAGGCAGGATGTTCTCTAAATAGTTGTTTCCCTCTCCTAGTTAATGTGTGGAATCACGATTTTCCGGTCTTTAACAGAGATATTTAATTCTCATGCAAGTTAAAAAAGAATAAGGAGAAGAACTTGTGACTTTTCAGCAAAATCATGTGTTTGAGCTGGAAAAGAATCACAGAGTTACCTCATCCTCATGAAGTATCCACAAATAGAAGAGTGAGATCTGGTTTGGCTCAGAAGTCATGGATCTGGCTGGTGGAAGAGAATGGTGGACGTCCGGGCTGTTAGATGTCCAGCACCATTCCCCTTTCTCGGAAAAACTGTTTCCCCTCCCCCCACAACAGCATGGTTGTGATAGGGCTTCCCATCTTGGGGGTCTTACCCGACTCCTGCCCCATCCCAGAGGTGGGCTCTCACCAATCTCAGCCACCAGCTTCCTGGCCACAGAGATTGGCTCTCGGTGAGCAGGTGTCAGAACTAGAGCCTGTCCAAGTCCGTCCCTGGAACTTTTCATGTCAAAGCTTGGAGGGAGAGTCCTCTGATCACCCTTTCCTCTTGACTCATGATCCCAGAACTGTCATCAGCCATGTCCCCAGCTAGGTGGAACAGCCTGGCATGACACTGACCGTCAGGGAGAAGCAGGATATGAGGTGGAGATCAACAGTAACAGCAGCACACTGCCCCCAGTTCTGCAGGCACCCCTCACAAAGTGCTCCCATTAAAACCCGCTGGTGTTTAAGCTAGTTAGAATCGGGTTTCTGTCACTTACTACCAAGAGTCGTGACTAAGACACAGATTCCAGTCTAGAGCCTCAGACTTTTGACCCTAAATACAGTGGTCATACCACTACACCAAATCGTTGAAGTTCAACACCATACATTTGATAATGCCTTGTAGTTTTCAAAATATAGTCCCTCAAGGGGGCTAACTCTGGAGAATTACAATATCATGTAAGGGAAGAATATATTTTCAACATAAAATTCTTAAGTCAGTCCCTGCTTTCTTTCCAAGCACCCCTTTGTTTCCCCCTAGTGCTTTTCATCTTTTTTGTGTGTATAACCAGAGGAAGGTCTCAATTAGGGAATAGTTTTTAACACCCATACCAAACACCTAAACTCAACACAGACTGATCCAAAAGTGAAGATTGTGACTCCTGGATCGGGAATAATACTAGAGAGACCTTAAGTATCAAAGATATAAATTATGTATCTTTAAAGAGATTTGAGGCAATATTGCATCCATGGTAGAAGCACTAGAAGATAACATTGAAGAAAATTCACAGAAAATATAGTAAAATAACTAAGAAATATAAAAAGTGGGGGAAAAAGATAAGAGGCATAAGCAATCAGTTCAAGAGTTCCAACATCTGACTAACACGTTGTTCAAACAGACAGGAGAGACAAAATAAAGGAGAACAAATAAAGGAATAATACAATATAATTTCTCAGAGCTAAAAGATATGACTCTTCAGATAGAAAGGATATACCAACTGCCCAGCACAAAGAATGAAATAATCTCACACCAAGACTTAGCATTGTAAAATATCAGAACTCCAACCTTCAGAAAAGATTCCAAAGTTTCACAGAAAAAAGAGGTGCAAGAATCAGAGTGGTGTTAGACTTCTCATCAGCAACTCAATTTCAGAAGCTAGAAAGTTCAAAGTTCAGAGGGCAAATAATATTTAGACGGGAATTACCCACTTGAATCATGATCCATGTACTGTTGACATTTTCAGACATAACTGGACTTCAAAAATGTTTCTTAAACATATCCTTTCTTATTCAAAAATGTGTTGCAACAAGAAATGTGAGAGCAAGGTCACAGTTAAAGAAAAGCAAATATTTAACATATGAAGAGATTCTCCACCACCCTGATTTTTAAACTACACTGAAAACCAACAGCTCACCTATCAGTTTGATAAAATCCGCAAGTTTGACAACATAATCAGTTGCCCAGACTATTGTCCGGGAAAACAGGTAGTTTCCTACCTGATAAGAATGCAAGATATTATAACTTCTACAGAAGGGAATTGTCAACGTCTAACACAATTCCATATGTATGTATCCCTTGACACAGAATTCTCATTTTCAGGAATCGATTCCAAAAATGCAATGACAAAAATATGATAAAAACATGAACCCAAGGTATCAAAGCACTATCTGCAATAACAAAGACTGAAAACAACCCAAACAGCCACCAACTGGAAACTGGATGGGTAAGTTGTCATATATCTACACAAGGGCAGCATTATGTATCTGTAAAAAAGAAAAAGTATCTCTACATGCCACGGAGAGGTCACCAGAATAAATTAAGTGAAAAAAAGCAAGATGTAAAAAAAAAAAGAAATGTAGTTTTGCTACTGCACATCTAAAAATGGAGAAAAGGAAAGAATGAATATATATACTTTTTTTTTTAATTGAAGGATAAACCAAAAACTTTTTTTTCTAAAGTGCTTACTTGGGTGGAAAGTAACAGGAAGAGAGAAGAATAGAAGCTAGAACTCTGTAGATATACCTTATTTTGTATATTTGATTTTGGAATCAGGTAAAAATTTTATAATTATAAATATTACATAATTATAAAACAAAATAAAAATTTTAAAGTGATCTCTAAATATTGCAATATTTAATATATTTAGTGGTAGCATAACTTCATACAGAAGAACAATTTCAAGTGACTAAAACATGAAGTTGACCATACATATCTTGTAGGAGATACTCGAAGAACAACAGCAACAGCAAAAAAAACCCTGCCCCAACCCCCCAAAAAAAGATCTTAAACTGTTTTCAGTAATCATGTTGTTGATATTAATATTATTATTCTGAGATTGTATGTGTATTGTATATTGAATAATTATTTGGGGGAATAGGATTTTAAATTTTGGAGAAAAGAGATGCAGCTAAGAAAGTTAAGGTTAATTAAAACCTCCACGGTGATGATTTTGAATTTAAAAGTATCAGTATGAGAAAAAAGAAAATAATTAAAAACAGGAAAACAAGCACAAAAAACAAACAAAATATCAGTATGAACTCATGGTTTTTTTACCTTTAAAAATAAATGTTTCCTAGCTCTCTACCTTGACTAGGCCTGAACATTGTAACCAACTCAGTAGCAATAAGCACCCTTAACACCCAGATTATGATAGCTAAATATTTCCTACTAAAAGAAACCAGGAGTCCTTGCAGAAATGGCTGAATCCACAATCTGGGGTAAGAAATGTACAAAATGAGCCTGGAACATCTTGTCATTCCAGAAAGCAAAGAAGCTATAAAAACCAAAACAAACCTAACTACTAATATAACCAACATGAAGAGGCTCTCACTGTCCAAATACTGTATGAGGTAATTTGTGCATCAGTAAAGATAATAGCTGTAATGGATTGGAACACACAGATAGGTTTAATTGCACGAGTTCACAGTGATGCAGAATAAAAACAAAAACAAACAAACAAACAAAACCTCTCACTGTTCACTGCTAGAAGATGCTAGAAAACCCAACTATTATTTTGAAAACTGGCAAAAAGAAAAAAAGGGCAAGAAGGAAACAAACAAGTAAATCAAATATTTGTCCCACCTTGATATGAACTGTACCTCAAGTAATCAAATAGTTCATAAAGGAAGGGTTTCTTTGTTTGTTTGTTTTCTTTTTTGTTGTTGTTTCATTTTGTTTTGTTTTTTCAGAAGGATGGTAGCTAATAAGTGAAGAAGGAATGATGGAATAAAGAAATCACCATTTTTACAATGCTTAATGCGTTAAAGGATCTCACTGGCTGATAACATCACACAAAAAGACACAACTGGACACTGTGTCTCCTGAGCGTAGTACACCACACCACATATGAGGTATTCTTGCCAAAAAAAAAAAAAAAAATTGAACGTAAATCTGATCCAGCCTCCAGATCTAACTTCACTTTCCAGGAAATACAGGGAATGGGGAACATGACTAACCCCACATGGGATCCAACTGGCAAACCCTTCAGGGCAAATAACTCATTTCCTCAACAAATAAATTCCAAATTAAATTTTAAAAAGCGGGAGGGAGAGGAAGCCTACAAATTTAACAAGAAGACTTCAGAGTCATTTCAACCAACTGTAACACATGCAACTTATTTGCTCCTGATTTGAACAAATTAACTATAAAGAAATTATGAGACAAACTGGGAAAATCTTAACATTGACTAGATATTTGATGCAATTAACTACTATTCATTTTTAGTGGGATAACAGTATTATGGTTTTACTTAAACAAAAATCCTCCTTCAGAGATACATACTAAAATATTTACAGATGAAATGATGTATTTAGGATTTGCTGCACAATAGTCCAGAATCGGGGGAGTGGATGGAGCTACAGATGAAACTAAATTACCCACGACTTGATGGTTGTTGAAGTTGAGTGATGGTTCCATGGAGTTTTATAATACTATTCTTGCCGCTTTTGCAAAAGTTTGAAATTGTCTATGATAAAAATTTATTTCTTCAAAAAAGTCATGCAAAGTTTGTATTTACTCTGTTATATATCTATGCTTGTTTCAATATTAAAATGTAACTTTTTTGGGCTTCCCTGGTGGCGCAGTGGTTGAGAATCTGCCTGCCAATGCAGGGTACACGGGTTCGAGCCCTGGTCTGGGAAGATCCCACATGCCGCGGAGCAACTAGGCCCGTGAGCCACAACTACTGAGCCTGCACGTCTGGAGCCTGTGCTCCGCAACGAAAGGCCACGATAGTGAGAGGCCCGCACACCGCGATGAAGAGTGGCCCCCGTTTGCTGCAACTAGAGAAAGCCCTCGCACAGAGACGAAGACCCATCACAGCCAAAAATATTAATTAATTAATTATTTTTTTTTTTTTTTAAAAAGTAACGTTTTACCAGAAATCTTTGACAGCAATGGATACCCCAGAGATAAGTGCTGTGTCTACCTGAAGGATTTGTATACCCACAACATGACATTCTCTGCCCCATGTGGCAGGCTGAATAATAGCCCCCGAACACATCCACATCTAATGCCTGGAACCGTGTGAATAGTACTCTTTATGGCAAAGGGGACTTTGCAGATGTGACTGAATTAAGGATTTTGAGATGGAGAGATAATCCTGGATTGTCTGGGTGGACACAGTGCCATAAGTAGGAAAAGAGAGATTTGACTACATAAGAAGAAGGTCATGTGACAAAGGAATCAAGAGGAAAAAATGTATGGCGGGAACGCAAGCTGAGGAATGAGAGCAGCCTCCAGAAGCTGAAAAAGGCAAGGAAACAGATTTCTCCAGAAAGGCCACCAGAAGGAACCAGTCTTGGCAACACCATGATTTTAGCCCCAGAACTCATTCTGAATTTCTGACTCCCAGGACTGTAAGATAACAAATCTGTGTTGTTTTCAACCACCATGTCTGTGGTAATTTGTCATGGCAGCCATAGGGCATGAATACACCCAGTTTGCAAGTCCAAGGTGTCCTGGGCTGAGCTTGCAGCCTGCCCTAACTGCCTGTATCCCAGAAAATGGGGCTCCCAACACCTGAGTAGTGTATTGTGAGAATCGCAGAAAACACGGAACACAGTGGCCAGCTCAGGTCATTGTCCAGTAAATGTTTGTTCCCTCCTTTCTTCTCTTCCTTTACCTTCTCCCCTGTACTCGATCTGTAATCGCAAGATAGCCAACAAGCATGCGCGTTTCCTGTAAGAGAAAACATTGAAGGAAAAACAACTTTACCTTCAAGTTTGGGGTTATAAATTAAAGTGAGAAGAAAAACAATACCAAATGTCAAGGTCTTCGAGGTATTTGTTAATATAAACATGTCATTATTATCTCGGAGAGCTGACCTTGATGGGAGTATTAGTTCTTACTTATGTCAAAGGGGAAAAAAAATTTTGTTTAATCTGTTTTTCTACCAGGGCACTTTCATGGGTGTTTAAAAGTCAAGATTATTACCAGACCAATAAATTCATTTTTAACAATCTGAAGTGTGAATTCCAGTAATTTACAGATGTGATTCCTTTAGACAGAGGAAATTGACTTAAGTGGGGTTTTTTTGTTGTTGTTACTGTTGTTTTGAAATGGTCCTTTTAAAGACAATTTATTTTATTTACAGATCAGGTAAAATTTACATACAGTGAAAAAGCATATATTATATCTTAAGTGCACAATTCAATGTTTTGAAAAATGCATATGCTCATGTAACACATCTGTGTCGACACAGAAAACATTTCTATCACACCCAGAAAGTTCCTTTTTGCCTCTTCCCAGTCTCTCCCCAACTGCCATCCCCAGAAGCAACTAAAAAAATTTTTTTGGCATAGTTTTGACCTTTTTTAGCATTTCGCATATATGAAATATACTGGTTTTATTCACATTTCCCTGATAGCTAATTCTATTAAGCACTTTTTAATGTGCTTATTGGCTATTCTCATATCTTTGTGCAATTCAAGTCTATTGCCAATTTTTTAATTGGGTTGGGTTTTTTTTATTATTGAGTTATATATTCTGTATATAAATTCTTTATCAGATATATAACTTGTAAATGTTTTCTTCTAGTATGTGGATTGCCTATTCATTTTCTGAATGGTCTTTTTTGATAAGCAGAATTTTTAAATTTTGGCAAAATACAATTTATCACTATGCCAATTTCTATTTTTTAAAAAGCTACTGAGATTATGATTGGGATTGCATTGAATATATAAATCAATTTGGGGTCAACTGACATCTTAATAACACCAGGGGGCATGGTTTCACCCATAAGCATGGCTTCTGTCTCTAAGTTTTAGGTCTTATTTAATTTCTCTCAGCAATATTTTGCAGTTTTCAGTCTTGCCCATCTTTTGTTAATTTTATTCCTATGTAGTTATAGGGCTTTTTTTTAACACAACAGCAGACATTTTTAATAGTATCAGAAAGCATAAATTATACTTGAAAAGATGTGTATTCTGCAACTGGAGGGTATAGTGTTCTATACAAACAATAAGGTCTAGATGATTGATCGTTGTATGAGTTTGCTAGGGCTACCATAACAGAGTACCAAAGACTGGGTGGCTTAAGCAACAGAAATTTATTTTCTCACAATTTCAGAGGAGAGAAATCTGAAATCAAGGTGTCAGTAGCGTTTGTTTCATTCTGGGGCCTCTCTCCTTGGCTGTAGACAACCACCTTCTCGCTGTATCCTCACGTGGTCTTTCCTCTGTGTGTGTCTGTCCTAGTCTCCTCTTCTTATGAGGTCACCAGCATATTGGACTAGGGCCCATTTTAACGGCCTCGTTTGAACTTAATTACCTCTTTAAAGACCCTAACTTAAGTCCCTAAATTTATGATTTTTACCTGATTTAGGGAATTTTCAGCCATTACATTGTCAATATTTTTTTTCTGTCCCATTCTCTCATTCTTGCTCTTTGGGGTACCATTTACCCGTATGCAAGAATGCTTTATACTATCCCACATATCACAGAGTCTATTTTCTAAATCTCTTTTCTCTTTGTTTTTCAGATAGAATAAGTTCTGATTATCACTCCTCAAGTTCCCCAGCCGTGCCCACTACCATCTCCATTCTGTGTTAAGCCCATCCAGAGAATTTTTCATTACACATGCCGTACTTTCTCAGGTCTGGACTTTCCATTTGTGTTTTGTTTTTGTTTTCAGTTTCCCTTTCTTTGCTCAGATTCCCCCATTTGTTCATTCATTTTGGTTATATTTTCCTTTTAGACATTTGGACATATTTATAATAGTTGCTTTAAGGTCCTTACCTGCTAATTCCAATGTCTAGATGATCTCAGTGTTGGTTTCAATTGACTTCCTTTCCTTCAGACTAGAGAGAAGTTACGTCTTTCCTCTGTCTTTGTAATTCTAGTTTTTCTATTGTATACTGAACATTGTGGATGACATGTTATGGAGACTCTGAATTCTATTATCAAGCTCTGCAGTGTTGATTTTTTTATCTACAGGCAGTTAACTTTGCTGGATTCAGACTCCAGACTTTGCTTCTCCTGAAATGAGAGGTAGTTGAAATCTCCATTCCGTTCTTTCAGCCTTTCAGCTGTTACTTCCCACCGGGCTCCTTTGACTCTCCCCTTGCACATACACAGCTCAGGAGTGACCCAAGGATTTTTTGTTAATTTATATTTTGAAATAATGTAAGACATACAGAAGTGTTCAAAAATAGTACAAAGAGCTCCCAGCATCAGCAAAACCAAGAAATTAACATTGGTGGAATACTATTAACTAAGCTATAGATTTTATATTGATCTCACCAGATTTCCCACTAATGTCCTTTTTATTTTTAAAAAATATTTTTTCCAGTTTTATTAAGATATATTTGACATACAACATGTGTACTTTTAAGGTGTACAACATAATAATGTCTTTTTTCTGATCCAGGAACCAATTCAGAATGTTTCGTCGCATTACTTGTTACGTTTCTTCAGTCTGCACCAATTTGTGATAGTTCCTCAATTTTTCCTTGACTTTCATCACCTTGACTGTTTTGAAGAAGACTGGTCAGTTATTTTGTAGAATGTCCTTCAATGTGGTGTTTCCTGGTGTTTTATCATGATTAGATTGAGGTTATGCATTTTAGCAAGAATACTGCAGAGGTGATGTGCTCTCCTCAGTGGGTACATGATGTCACTGTATCTTATAACTGATGATGGTAACTTGATCACTTGTGTAAGGTGTTATCTGCTGGATTTCTCATTGTAAAGTTATTGTTTTTCTCTATGTAACTAATAAATAATTTGGAGTACGTATGTTTTAAACTATGCAACTGTAGTTTTTCTTCAAATACTTTCACCCACTAACTTCAGCATCCATCAGTGGATCTTGCCTACCAGCAATTACTACTGTGGTGTTCTAGTGGTGGTTTTCTATTTCCATCCTTACTTCTCCATTTATTTATTATAATTCTTCTGTTAGGAAGGGCCATTCTTTCTCTACCATTTGTTTATTTAGTCATTTATTTATATCAGTGTGGGTTCATGGATATTTAGGTTACCCTATGGGTTATAATCCAACACTGTTGTTAAATATATATTTTGCTCAAGTTGTTTCAGATTTGGCTATCATGATCACTTTTAGGTTGGCTCTGTACCATAGCCAAGGATATGAGCAATATTTACACACAGATTTGAGGGTTTATTCTTCTGTGACCCTGTACTTTCCAGGACTCCCCTCCTCCCACTTTCCAGTTACTCAGTCTGTTGCCCCAAGCTCTGTCCCCTGACTCCTCGAGCCAATGAAACTTTAGTTTTCTGTTTGAGTTCAAGCTGTTCCATGCTAGGAGGACTGAGGAAACATACAAGCAGAGAAACTGCTGTATAAATACAAATGTCACCCAGTGCAGTTCCCTTTTTCAAGGATTGGCTTCCCTTCAGTTTCTGCCTGCTTTCAGTCACTCTCCAGTGCCTCCAAATAGTTGCTTTATCATATCTTATCCAGATTTTATAATTGTTATCTGTGGGCTGGTTAGTGTGATACACACCATGCCACAATTATTGAAAACTATTTGATTGGATTTTAATTTCATAATTTCGTACCTCAAGAACCTGAATTAGCTGACAGCTGTTAACATCATTCTTTGCAGCCTTAAGATTTCTGGTTGTTAGGAATAAGTTTTGTTTATCTCATGGAAAGCTTTTAGTATGATTGATACTATCAACAAATACTGATATTATAGTTATTGTGTAAAGCATGGTCTTTGTCTTCAAAAACTTTAAAAAGCAGTTAAGCAAGTAAGGACATGTACGGAAGTGAATTTTAAAATGTGGTAGGTCCTTACCAGAGTATTTAAGCATTTGACAATAACAAAGGTTGGTGAAGATGTGGAGCAACTGGAAATTGCATATTTTATCAATTACCTTTTTCTGTGTAACAAATCACCCCGAAATTAAAGGCTTACAAGAACAACCATTCACTTATGGTTACCAAAAGGGAAAGGGGTGGGAGGAGAGGGATAAATTAGAAGTTTGGGATTAACAGATACACACTATCTATATAAAATAGATAAACAACAAGGACCTACTGTATAGTACAGGGAACTATATTCAATATCTTGTAATAACCTATAATGAAAAAGAACCTGAAAGATATATGTATTTTTTATATACAGTTATATATATATATATATATATGTATAACTGAATCACTTTTCTGTACACCTGAAACTACACAACATTGTAAATTAACTATACTTCAATAAAAAAATAAAATTAAAAACAAACAAACAAAAAAGAACAACCGGGACTTCCCTGGTGGCTCAGTGGTTGGGAATCCGCCTGCCAATGCGGGGGACACGGGCCCGTGTGCCACGGCTACTGAGCCTGCGCTCTGGAGCTCGCGAGCCACAACTACTGAGCCCGTGCGCCTAGAGCCCGTGCTCCACAGCGGGAGAAGCCACCGCAAGGAGAGGCTCGCACACCGCGACGAAGAGCGGTCCCCGCTCGCCGCAACCGGAGAAAGCCCATGAGCAACAACGAAGACCCAATGCAGCCAAAAATAAATAAATTAAAAAAAAAAAAAGAACAACCATTCAACTAGCTCAAAATCTCATGATTCTGTTGATCATCCATTTAAGTCAGGCTCAGCTGTGTGTTCTTTGGATTTTGGCTGTGCTCACGCATGGGTCTACAGTCAGCTGCTGGTCAGCTGGAGTGCTCCACTCCTAGGGATTAGCTGGCTGTTGACGGGGCAACACGTCTCTGATCACCCAACAGGCTGGCTTGTGCTTATTCACAGCGTAACTGGGCAGGGGTCTGGGACAGTGGGCACATGGCCTTAAGGCCTTAATATGTTGGCCTGAAACTTACAAAACTTAATAGTCCTACTTATTAGTCAAAGCCAAAACAAGTCACAAAATCAAAAAATGGAGAAATGTGCTTCATTTTTTGATGTGAAGAGGATATAAAGTCACTGGGTGTATAAGGAAGAGGATTGTAGGCATTTCTGCAATGCTCCATATATATACTTGTGAGCGTGTAAACTGGTATTGACACTTTTGAAAACTGTTTAGCTATACCTAGTAAAGCTATCCCCATCAATTCGACTCCTGATATATACCTGATATATAAATTAGTACTTACGTCCACCACATATGTGAAAAAGAATGTTCGGGGCTTCCCTGGTGGCGAAGTGGATAAGACTCCACGCTCCCAATGCAGGGGGCCCAGGTTCGATCCCTGGTCAGGGTACTAGATCCCACGTGCATGCTGCAACTAAGAGTTCCATTGCCACAACCAAGGAGACTGCATGCCGCAACTAAGGAGCCAGTGAGTTTCAACTAAGGAGCCCACCTCCTGCAACTAAAACTCGGTGCAACCAAATAAAATAAATAAATAAAATATTTTTAAAAAAAAGAAAGTTCATAGCCCATTTATTCATAATAGCCAAAAAAGTGAAAAGAACTCAAATGTTCATCAAGAGGAGAATGGATAAATAAATTACAGAATATTCATATAATGGAATACCACAGAGGAAAAAAAAGAACATGTTGAATAAAAGAAGTGAGATACAGAAGAGTACATATTGAAGTGCATGATTAGATTTATATGAGGTGTGAAATTAAGCAAAACTAATCTGTGATGATAGAAATCAGAATAGCAGTTTCCTTGGTGTGTATGAAGAGTGGAGGCTGGTTATCCAACAGGAAGGATCCCGAGGGAACCTGCTGGGGCACCGGAAACATTCTGTATCTTGATCTAGATGATGTTCACGTGTGTGTATGTTTCTGTGTGTGTAATAGTCATCAAGATATATCCATAAGGTGTTTGCATTTAATTGTAAGTTATACATCAATTTTAAAATAGTTTTTTAAAGGGTGGTAGTGTTGCCAAATACATGTGATTAACGTTGAGGGGAGGGAAAGTCACCGGGGCCCGGCAGGATCAGAGAAGTTGTCTTGGGCCATGGGGAACTTGCACTCGAAGGAACCGAATAGGAGGAAGATCCAGGGATTGGCCGAGAAAGGGGCAAGCACTCCCTCTTGACTCAGCTATTCTCACACTCTGCATCACTCCACCTGCCAATTTTGCAAATCCCCTTGACTCCAACCTCCTCAGTTTAAAATGAGAAAAGAAAAAAATTATAGTGACTTGGACAGGTACATGTTAAATTGCTTAAAAGTGTAAAAACATGTACGACCCCAATTAAGGTAGAGCTGGTAGCATAATTGTTTGTTTCAACACATCCTTAAAAGTCAGAGATCCTCTTATTTACAAAGCAGAAATAGAGACACAGACATAGAGAACAAACGTATGGATACCAAAGGGGAAAGGTGGGGATGGGATGAATTGGGAGATGGGATTGACATATATAAACTATTGATACTATGTATAAAATAGATCACTGGACTTCCCTGGTGGCACAGTGGTTAAGAATCCGCCTGCCGATGCAGGGGACACGGGTTCGAGCCCTGGTCCGGGAAGATCCCACATGCCGTGGAGCAGCTAAGCCCGTGCGCCACAACTACTGAGCCTGCGCTCTAGAGCCCACGAGCCACGACTACTGAGCCCACGTGCTGCAACTACTGGAGCCCACGTGCTGCAACTACTGAAGCCCACGCGCCGAGAGCCCGTGCTCCGCAACAAGAGAAGCCACCACAATGAGAAGTCCACGGGCTGCAACGAAGACCCAATGCAGCCATAAATAAATAAACAAACAAACAAATAAATAAATAAATTTACCAAAAAAAAAAAAAGATCACTCATGAGAACCTACTGTATAGCACAGGGAACTCTACTCAGTGCTCTGTGATGACCTAAATGAGAATGAAATGCAAAAAAGAGGGGATATATGTATACATATAGCTGATTCACTTTGCTGTACAGTAGAAACTAGCACAATATTGTAAAGCAACTATACTCCAATAAAAAAGTAATTTTAAAAAAAGTCAGATCCTTTATCTTTTTATCAACAAGATCTCACTCAGCCTTGAAACTGAAGCGCTCTTTGGTCACATTTCTTTGCTGCTAATAGCCTAGGTCACCTCATTTGACCTTTAATTCCCAGCGGAGAAGGAGTCCCTGTCTCTTCTCCCTCCCTGTATCCATGCCTGTGTCTTAAGAGCATGATGTTCTTTGTCAGTTGCTTTTTGTAAGTCACGTCCATGAAGACTGCCTAGTGCCAAGGGGAGCTCAGCAGACTGGGAGTCGGGAGACTCAGGTTCTTATCTGGACTCAATCACTTATTGGCTGGGTAAGCCTGAACATGTCACTTAACTTTCTGGAAAATACTGTGTGTGTGTGTGTGTGTGTGTGTGTGTGTGCACGCGCATGTGTGCACATGGGTGCATGCTGGTGGATGATGATGGTAACCTGAGGTTGGGAAACTTTTTACAAGAGGTTCTCCTTAAAGGACAGGCAGAGAGCTGGAGAACGTGAATAGTTAAGGCAAGAAATAGAAGGAGTTCATCTGTATCCAAGGTTGGTGTTGTACACAGAAAGAGATGGATGGATTATGAGAGAGGGGGGTGAAAGTAGAGCTGCAGAGGAGATGGACTCGATGGAGGGTGAGAAATGAGAAAAGAAGCACGGTGGGGTGGGAGGAAAGGCCACATTTGCTGGCAGGTGACAACAGCAGCTTATGTTTACGGGCGCCTCCTACAGACAAGGCTGCTGTAAGTCCCGTGCCTGGCTGTGCCCATTCGTACTTCCCAGTCCCCCCGCCCACTGCCCGGGAGACACATGCTGTGGTCATGCCCATTTCACGGGTGAGGAAAGCCAGCTGCAGAGAGGTTAAGTCACTTGTCCAGGGCCACACAGCTGGGAAGAGCTAGAGCCAGGATGCAAAGTGGGCAGCCTGGTTCCAGAATCCGTGCTTGTGTCCCCTACACTCTACTGTCCCTTAACCAAGGACTCCCAGGGGGCATGTGCACAGCCACAGCTGGACGTGCGTGCACAGGGACGTGCGTGCTGTATGGAGCGTCTTTTCAAGGGGATCTTTCATCTCCTCACTTTGGAGACGCAGGAGCTCACTTCTCCCTTTCTAATCGACTGAACCACCGAGGTTCCGTTCAGGAGGAGGGGTCCCCATGGAAGGCTGCAGGCCCCCCAGGTGGGCCTGAAGTTATCTGGGTTCACTGTCTACACCATCAGTGCCCAGCTTTCCTCTGGCAGTGTAGACCTGAATCAAGAAGACGAGAAAGTTCATATACTGGAGGGAAAAGTCCCCGTCATTCTGTGCATTTCGATTTCATAACTAATTCTAGGGATCCTCTCACATTTAGTCCTGCTCACTCCCAGTATTTGCAATGCTCCTCTTGATTGCATCTGTGCTCTTAGAAAAGTGAGCGTACAACTTGGAGTCAGGCCCTGACTGGCAGAATCCTTGTCCCATCTGTCGTCAGCAGAGGGCTGGTGAACCCTATTCACCCTGGGGCCCTGTTTCCCAAGAGCACAATCCACGTGGAATCTTGACACGAAAAACAGCCCGTCTGAACAGAGGCGACTGACTGATTGTTTCTTGGGGGCTCAGATGAAAGCTGGGAAGTGTGCTCAGTTGGAGTGGAGTGTTCTTTTGGTTTAATTAATTGCTGATGTGTACACGAGAGGTTGCAAGTTCAGGGCTGACATCACTCAGGCCCTCGGATAAGGAATCTAAGCCAGTGATTTGCTGGTTGCTTAAGAGCACCAAGCACTGCCTTAATGCAAGTCAAGGGCACGGCCAGGCTTTTGATTTGTTGATTAACTTTGTAAGTATTTAAGGTAAAAAGTGACTGTCCTTTCCAATCCTAGCCCACATCTTGCCTTTCAAGGGGCCCTGGGGGATCTGTTTTCCTGTCCTGATGCTGAGGGCCAACCTGGAACTGCCCTGGGACTGCAGGCGCCAGCCTTGTAGCTCTGTTTGTTTTGGAGTTCCGTCAAGCAGGGCAGGATGGAATGCTCTACTTGAACACTGAAGATGTCAGGCCCACCCCTCTGACCTTCCTCTGAGCCCAACGGCTCTGATAAGTGGGCAGGCCTTGAGCCTGGAGACCCACAGACACACTTGGATGATTTTACAGAAATCAGCTGGGCATCCTCCTGGTAGAGCTCTGAGCAGCTCCGGAGGGGGCCACCTGCCCGTGCCGCAGGCATGGCCAACAGGACCAATGCCTCCACCGCATACTACAGCTACGAATACTACCTGGACTACTTGGACCTCATTCCCGTGGATGAGAATAAGCTGAAAGCCAACAAACGTGAGTCCTGAACTGGGAAAGCTGGCCGGGCAGAGGCTGGGGGTTGGCCCAAATGACTTTTCTCCATTCACTTAAGAACTACAACAGATGTCACCGGGAAGCCAGAACATGACTTGAACGTGTGGAAATAAGGGAATGGGGGGGGGGGTGTATCTGTTATCTTCTGTAATAAGTTTGGAACTAACCTCCTGAGAAACTAAGACACTTTGGGAGCAGAATCTACTGGTAAGATAGATTTCTGGATAGAGTTAGATTTGTCTAGGGATCCAATAAGCTAGATGAGTTTCTTCAAATTGCAGATTTCACGTTTTCTGTTGTCTCTATACAGATGTGGGAGAGAGTTACTGTGTCCACTCCTCAGATGTGTGACTTACTAATTCTTATTAAAATACCCACCAGTGTTTCACCTTCACAGTCTCAGGAAGGACAACCAGACAAGTAAACATCCTTTTCCTCCTTGCCCCTGCCCAGTCTTTATCTCTTGAATAACTTGGTACTTTGTCAGCAATCTCCTCTGATTATCCCAGCTAGTCAGTCAAGATAATGAGTTAACTGAGGGAATGAACATGAAAAACAAAACAAAACAAAAACAAAGTCTCAGTTTCAGGAGCCCATCCTCTCTGCCTATTCTGAAGTCCCCTGGGTTCCTTGGGATTTCACTACCATCACACACTATGTCCTTCAAAAAATGAACGCAGTCCTTAGAAGGAACCGGATGCTTCTCGTATGAAAAGAAAGATAGTCTGTTACACACCAGCTCAAAACTGAAATTCACTCGGATGGTATCATTTAATAAAAGGAGGCAGATCCCCGGCAGGGCCCTTGGGGAAAGTCCTATAGAATGTCTGGTTAGGAAGTGTTCTGTTTCCTGTTTCATTTACAACTTGCAGAAGCTGAGGACTTCTGTTTCATGTTTGCTGAGGACTTCCTGTATCCCTGGCCCTGTAGCAAAACCTTTGGGGGCACAATAGATTTGGTGTGTGTTTTCTGATACAAGGTATATAATCATGACATTAAAATGCAGATTTTTTTTCACATACGACTCCCAGTAAGGAAGACATATAGTAATAGGGAGAAAGTGGCAGATTTGAAATAAAAGCCCACATAAGTATATTATCAAAAGTTCAGAACTTCGGGATACATATTGATCCGGACAACATGTAGCTCTGCATTCAGGAAAGAGTTTTTAAAATTAACACGAATTAAATAAAATTCTGGCTCAGCTTCAGACACCCTTTTCAGCCACCACCTGGGCTCCAAAGAGTCTCCCAGCTGCTTTGGGTGGGAGGACCGTTTGCAACTTTAGAATCTTAGAACCCATGATGTCAGTCCTCTGCCCTTCCCCCCTTCCCCACAAACAGCTTCCATTTCTGGCGAAAACGGCTGGTGTTCTCTAAATTGTGTATGAGGTTTGAGATGTTCTTTCTTGCACACTTGAACTGGAGTTGGAAGTTTACAACCTGGGGAGCTAGAAATGAGGTCAAATAAGAAATTCCTCCTCAAACTCCCAAACCCAGTAAAGATTATCTCAGTGAGGAATCTTACCAGAGACACAAGTCACTGCCCTGCCACCCCCCAGACAAGCTAGATGTTGGGGGCTTTTGACTCCTACAGGGGGAAGCCAGTTGCTGGGTCATCCCTCCCATGAAGAGTAAACATCGATTGGTATTTTCATAGCAAGGATTCAAGTTATGCATCTTAGGGGACTGACAAAATAACTCTCCCATATCTGCATACAGACAATAGAAAACATGATATCTACAATTTGAAGAAACTCACCCAGCTTATTGGAACCCCAAACAAATAAATTAAACTCTATCAAGAAATCCATCTTAAGGAAATTCCCTGGTGGTCCAGTGGTTAGGACTCGGCGCTTTCACTGCCGAGGTCCCAGGTTCGATCCCTGGCCGGGGAACTAAGATCCCACAAGCCACGTGGGGGTGTGGCCAAAAATTAATTAACTAACTAAAAAAATTTTTAAATTTTAAAATCTCATTTGTTAAAAAAAAAAATCCATCTTAAAAGAATATTCTGTCTCAAAAGTGTCCTAGTGTCTTAGAAAGTTAACTCCAGATTTATTACAATGGATATCAGATACCACTTTATACCCAACCCCTAGATATCAGGAATCTTTGACACCCACAGGGAGAGGTGTTCCTTCTGGGATCCTTTATTCCTGTTTGTGTCTCACGTATCCCAGGCTTCATGTCTTATCTGAATTTAATTTCTAATGTCTCTGGAAAAGAATTTTGGGGCTAGGCAAAAATCCCTCCCCCACCAGGGTGTTTATGCCCTGAATAGATTAATTGTCTTGTTTTTTTCTGGGTGACCAGCCATGGGGCCCTGGCTACATCAGGGCTAGGTGCATGGACTCCCAAGCCTGTCCGCTGTAATTCACATCTGAGCTCTGCTACTTACTAGCTCCGTGATCTTGGGCAAATAAGTTAGCAAGGCCAGGCCAGATTCAGGAGGAGGGAATTAGATGGGTTCTAGTGGGAGAAGCATTAAAAATTGGAGGTACTCTTCAATTCACAATAAACAAGAAAAATATGGCAGATGGCAAGATGTGCTCCACAGAAAAATCAAATAGGAAGGGTGGCTAGGAGAGCTGGGGCCCAAGGAAGGGTTGACACCCTGACTAGGGTGGTTGGTAAAGGCCTCTCCAAGGTGACCTGTGAAGAGGTGAGAGATCAAGCCTTGAGGATGTCTTGGGAAGGAGTCTTTTAAGCAGCAGGAATACCGAGGGCAAAGGCTCTGAGGCAGGGGAGCGCCTGGTGTATTCCAGGAATGACAAAGAGACTGCACTGACTATTCCCTTATATTTTTGGAAACTACTTTGGAAATATCGTTTTTCTCTTAAAATGGAAACCACTTTATTATTTCATAAGTCAACACAACCCATCCATCAACAAGAACAAAAATAATAGAAATATATGGGCAGTCAATATGTAAAGACAATAACAGAAGGAACTCAGATGGCCAAGGAACATGAGAAAATGCTCAATGTCAAAAGTCATCAGGGAAATGCACTGGGAAAGAACAATCAGATACCATTTCCCACCCACTGGATCAGCAAAAATTAAAAGGTTGGTATTTCAAGTGTTGGGGTAAGAAGTACAGAAATTAGTGCTGTCAAATGCCGCTGATGGGATGAAATCTGGGTTCACCGTTTGGGAGAGCAACTTGGCAAGGACCAGAAAAGTTGCAGATGTTCACAAGGCATCATTCAGCATCCCTCTCCCAGGCAACCACCTCAGGAAATGCTTGCACGTGTCCACAAGGATACATGTATTTCGATGTTCACTGCAGCACTGTATGTCATAGGCAGAAACTGGAAACGACCTCATATCCATCAACAGGAGATGGGATAAATAAATGATGGTGCGTTACTATGACCACATTTTTTAAATATATTTTTTAAAGGTTGATATGCTCCTTAGTCAATTACTTCACTCTACCAGTCAGAAAAAAAAATCAGTGTCAACGTTTCAGTGCCTAGCCAATTAGGGTTGTTCTGTGTCTGTATCCCCATGTGCACACAGGCACATACACACGTGCGTGCATGGACATACACACACACACCTATACACCCACATGCAATTGCACTCCTACTTTGTGTGCTGTTTTGTAATAACTCCTGCCTGGAGCTGCTGAGGGGAAACTGAGAACTCCCTTGGGTCCCCTCTCTCCTCCCTGGGCCTGTCTGTAACTGTATGAGGCTGGGTCCAGTGGGTGGGAAAGTGGACATCCTCTCCTATGGATGCTCAGCAGAGCTCAGGTGGGGAGGACAGGCCGCTGAGCTTGCGGGAAGTTGTATTATCAGCTGGTGACAATGACTCCATTTTCTGGTCCCTTTGGAAAACATCAACCTACAAGCTTATCTCCTTCTTCCCCCGGTCTCAGTCTCTCTCCATCTTCACTTCCATCTCCTCAACCTCTTCTTCCTCTTGCTGCACTCTCCTGAGGGCGACCAACCTTCCAGTTTTGCCCAGGACTGTCCCATGGATGCATATTGAGAAACCCAGGCACATCAGATGGTCACCTTAATTCTCCTCTCTTTCCTCAAGCCCCACAAACATAGGAACAGGGCTGCCACTAACCCCCATGGTAGAGAAAATTAGAAAAAAGCCTCCTCCTTTGGACACACAGCTAATCACAACCCATTCAGGTGGGGTCCCTTGAGCAGTGTGCAGCCTGTGTAACTGTTCATGGCGTCCCTGCATAGGAGGGACTCCAGGCTCAACCATGTGCCCTTTGCTCATTTCCCTGCCCCTGCCCTCCCCAATAGGTCTAAGCCCCCTATTCCTCCTGGTAGCCCCTCTGAAATTAGGCACTGTCAATTTTGTTTTCAGTCTTTTCAAAGACACCCACTTCCACACCAGACCAGAAACACTCCATACCTTTTCCCACCTTCTGGCCATTGCTCATGATTAATTCAACAATCAAAATTCTGTAACTATCCATTACGCGTCAGACAGTTGCACTGGGAGCTGGAGGTATAAAAGCAAATGGACTAAATCCACGTCCTCGATTTTTTTTTCAACAACTATTTTATTTTATTACCATGATGATCTATTTTGTGATGATGTATTTCCAAGTAGGTTACAGACCTCATGACACTCCTCCAGCAAATTTAGGAAACTATTAAAAGTTAGGACATCACAGTACGTCTAAACTCTTCAACAATTTCTTAGTATCATCTAATCTCCGGTCTATATTCAAATTTTCCCAGTTCCCCCCAAATGTGCATGAGAGCTATTTTGTGCACTCCATGCGGATGAGCTGAGTGTGGTCCCTGGAGTCTCTCTTAGTCTAGACCAGACCCTTTTTGTAGATGACACTGGCTCGAGGAAGAGATCAAGCAGGTCACACTGTTTATCCTCAACTGTCCTGTCAAGTGGGAGATACTGATCAGTAATAAACGGTTATTCAGTTAATGGTGTTAGGCTGGAGATTTGCGAAAGTTGCCCACAGAGCACAGAGAAGGACACCCCTGGAGAGAAGTAAGAGGTGAAGGAAGGCTTCCCAGGGAAGATGTGGCAAAGCTGAGTCCAAAAAATCGATGGGAATTTGCCTGCTACTCAGGGGGCTGGCGCAGGGTAGAGAACAGTTACACTCCTGTATATAAAAGATGTGCTTCCGGGAGGGTGTTTTGGGAAGAGTGACAAAGGATGAGCTCCAGATCCCCGGGGGGCCAGATTCTTGCAGGCCAGCCTAGGAGGATCCCTGTAAACTGCAGGGAGTCATTTAAAATTGTAAGCAGGGAAGAGACAAGGGCCAATTTGCTTGCTAAGAAAATGGCTCTGGTGAACATATAAATGTGAGGGTCAGTAGGGTAGTGGTGACACGTGGGCAGGAAACAGCCATGTGCGGGGGCTGGAAGCATAAAGTTGAAAAGATCCCTACCCTTAGGAGTTCACAGTATAGGAGGGAGCGGCCGCATAAATGAACGAATGAGCGTGCTCCGGTGTTACAGCCACGGGAATAGACGTATGTGAGGCTCAGAGAGGCCAAGTGACTTACTTAATGTCACCCAGCTGACTAGTCACAGAGCCAGGACCTAAATTCCAGCTCTGATGCCTCAGGACTCTTCCCAGGACACTCGTCATGATCAGGGGGCAGATTCTCACCAGGATGTCAGATCCAGCAGAGCAGGAACCTTTGTCCACCTCTCTCTCTCTCTCTCTCTCCCCCTCGAGCTCCTAAATAGTGCCTAGCACACAGTAGGCACACAATAGCTGTTTGCTGAATGAATGAATAAACTAATGTGAAGTAGGCAGCTCTTGCACACATTATTAATTTTTACGATGAATATTTGCATCAATTATCAATTTATTGCCTCTCAGCTCTGAATGCGCCCTTCAAAATAGGCTCTGTGATCAACAATGGAATTTCTTTAAAGTGAGCACGTGTTAGGATTTCTCAGGAGAGGGCTCTGGAGGGCACTGCTGGAGCACCGGGGTTGAGGGTTCAGCAGTGAGGGCGTGGGGATGTCTGGGGGAACTAGCTCCGGTCCCTGGCCCAGAACACCGTCTCCCTGAGATCTTGCAGCCTCAATGTGGCAATAACCTCTCTGCAGCCATATAGACAAAGAAACCAAAGCCCCCGGGGAACCTGTGGTTGGTCGGGGAGGGGCCGTGCCTCCAGAGCCCCTGCCGGCCAACTCCTCCCTCTCCCTCCCTTCCCCCTCAACGACCCCCACCCACCCACCAGGCCTCCAGAGGGCTCTCCATGGTTTGTCCAGCAGCTCCAGGCAAGCTCAGGCCTGGCTGAACGACCCAACCCCTCTGCCATCCAGTGGCCAAACCACATCTCCTCCAGGGAGGTCTGAACCCCTTCCAAGTTTGTCCTTCCTTGGTGTTATAGGCTGAATTGTGTCCCCCGGCCCCCCGCCAAATTCTTATGTTGAGGTTCTAACTCCCAGTACCCCAGAAGGTGACTGTATTTGGAGATAAGACCTTTACAGAGGTGATTAAGTTAAAATGAGGTCATTAGGCTGGGCCGTAATCCAAAGCGACTGGTGCCCTTGTAAGAAGAGATTAGAACACAGACACACACAGGGGGATGGCCGTGGGAGGACCCAGTGAAAGACAGGCCAAGGAGAGAGGCCTCAGAAGAAACCGACCCTGCGGACACTTTGGTCTTGGACCTCCAACCTCCGGAACTGTGAGAATATTAATTTCTGTTGTTTAAGTTACCCCAGACACGGTACTTTGTTTACAGCAGCCTGTATTAGTCCTTTCAGGCTGCTATAACAAAATACTATAGACTGGGTGTATTATAAACAACAGAAATTTATTTCCCACAGGTCTGCAGGCTGGGAAGTATGCAACAGACACATAGGGAATGCCCTGGATTGTCCCCATGGACTCGAGGGCAGGGCACCCTCTCCTACAAGATGAGGGTCGTGGGGGACTCTGAATACTATTTACTGTCTCTAAAGAAAATTCCTTATAGCTAAGCATCACCAAGTCAGATTTTAAGTAGTCAAGCCCTGTCTTAGTCTCCTTGGGCTGCTATAACAAAATATCACAGGCTGGGTGGCTTAAATAACAGACATTTATTTCTCACAGTTCTGGAGGCTGGAAGTCCAAGGTCAAGGTGGCAGTAGATTCTCTGTCTGGTGAGGACTTGCTTCCTGGCTTGTAGATGGCCACCTTCTCTTTGTGTGCTCACAGGGCCTTTCCTTGGTGCAAATGGTGAAAGAGTGTATGTGTGTCTCTTTCTCTTCTTATGAGGTCACTAATCCTAATGAGGGCTCCACCCTCATAACCTCATCTAACCCTAATTACCTCTCAAAGGCCCCACGTCCAAAAATCATCACACTGGGGAGTAGGGCTTCCACATATGAATGGTGGGGAGGAGACACAAACATTCAGTCTATAGTGGCACCTTTGTCTTGGCCATCAGCTGAAGCAGACAGAGAGAATTCACTATGCACATCCTGTCTGCTAGATATATTTCAAATCAGATCTGGCTGTGTATGCTATTTTGTACCCTGCTCTTACTGACCTCACAGTATTTTGTTTTCCCGTGTTGTTAAATATTCTTTCACAAAAATTTTGCAAATAGCTGCATGGTGTTCTAGAAATATGTATCTTTGAACATATAGAATGTTTCCAGAATTTTGCTCTTATAAGCAGTGGCCTTGGGGAGAGAAGAACTTCTTCCACTGTTGTGTGTTAAGTAAAGATGTCTCGCCTATTTTTGTCCTTAGTATTTGAATTCAAAAAAGTTCACTAAAAAAGAAAAAGCCTAAAAAATGCAAAAGCAGAAATCTCCCTCATCCAATCTCTGTGCTCCTGGTATCACTGTGTCACTCTTGTTTTCTGTGATGATCAGCAAAAGGCAGCATTGGGCAGTCTCAGGGATGCTCTGTTACTTGGCTTCGAAGGTACGGTAAGGTAAGCGTGAGTCCAGGTGAGGGTGGACAGAGGTCAACCACGGCAAGCAGGTGACCTCCTTTACTGACAAATGTGACTTTCTCTCCCTGCCTGTTCCTCTGGGCTGGATCGCCAACCCAGTCAAACAAATCAGAAAGCATCGTATCCTAGGTCTCTGCAGGGGTGCACATCAAAGACAGAAAGATGCTGGGAATGCTTTGGGCAAAGAGGCAAAGCTCTCGCTCAGATCGTCTCACTAGAAGGTCACCTAGGGCAGCAGGTAGACATGGCGAAGTCCAGGCTGGGTTCAACTCCTATGTCAAGTAGAGAAGACAAAAATAGAAGAAAAAATCCCCAAGCTCATGTGTTAACCTAACAAGCAGGAAGGATTTTAAGATTTTTGTGTTCATGCCCAGGCAGTGCAATTTATTCCATCATGGTTGGGCAGATAATTGGAAACATCTAGGGATTTAGATATATTTTTATGAGCATTCAGTGCTGACTTGAAGGCTGTGGGTTGCCCTTTCCCAGGGATGGCTTAAAATCTGGTGTGATTCTGTTACAGGGACGTCACAAGGATTGTTACCCTTATGATTTTTCAGATGTGGCTTCTGTTTCACGGAAAGGTTAAGAATCTTCCCAACACTGTCAGAAAGGTGGAAAATGCAAATCTGTTTCCTGAGACCCTGCCTGAACAGACTGACTACACGTTTGATCTTCTATTTGTTCCCTTTTCAGAGGCTAAGCTTAGGAGAAAAAAACAGTCCCATATTCCAGTCTTATAGCAACCATACAGATTATTTTAATACGATGAGTCTCCAGATACTACTCAAGTACTCCCTTGCAGGGAGTAGTGAGATGAATTGATTTTCCTTGGGTAGTGTCTGGCTTTACTGCTGTATTATTTACCTCTCAGGTCAATATGTCTTCTTCCTTTAATTAGGGGTTAGGAAGAATTTGTCATAGCCCATATTGACTTCTGCTGATGCACTGCCTCTGGCGGCTTCAATAATAAGGCAGTCTGGTAAGCTGGGATGAAGTGAGAGAGTGGCATGGACATATAGACACTACCAAATGTAAAATAGGTAGCTAGTGGGAAGCAGCCGCATAGCACAGGGAGATCAGCTCGGTGCTTTGTGACCACCTAGAGGGATGGGATAGGGAGGGTGGGAGGGAGACGCAAGAGGCAGGAGATATGGGGATATATGTATATGTATAGCTGATTCACTTTGTTATACAGCAGAAACTAACACACCATTGTAAAGCAATTATACTCCAATAAAGATGTTAAAAAATAAATAATAATAAGGCAGTCTATTCATCTGCTTCTCTGACAGCTAGGAGAGGAAGAACAAAAACACACCGCTAACCAATCTGTTCTGAACACAATGCATAGACTTCAGGGTAAAGATTGAACAAAGGACCTATATATAACTCTTCTCTTTTGGTCAGAGGGATCAAGTTCAGGTTACAACTTTAATTATGATGTTTAAGTCTTCAGCAAATTGTCAGTCCCGCGGACATGATGTAAGCAGTGAAAGTGATTTTTAAACAAAGATATGAGCATGTTTACCTTGGAACAAATTTCCCATCAAGCTAGCCCCATGTGGAGCTGCCAAACTTGAATGAGTCTGTCATTGCTCAAAAACTGCTTGGAACTCTTACTTTGGAAATGACTTTGGTGGCCATGACACATTCTATGAAATGTCCACAATGATAAATTATGTATTTCTTTGGAGAGTGGATTTGCTTCTGGGAAATAGTTAAGAATTACCCAGAAACCAATCAGGTGAATGGACTTAAGCTGATTGATACCAGCTGGGTGTCAAAAATAAAATATCTCATAAAGTAGCAAAATTGGTGTGTGTGTGTGTGTGTGTGTGTGTGTGTGTGTGTCCTTCAAGGTGATTGCAAAAGAAGAATTTATAAATGTTTGATCATCGTATGTATTTTAGGAAAATTTAGATGACTCCGTGGTAGAGAGCGGATGATTATTTTGAAGGTCCGCATTCATTTGGATTTGTCAGTTTTGATATGTTCATTTAAAAAGTCAATTTTTTTACAGATTCAATAGAGAAAATTGGTTGAATTAACAGAGTTCCAGATAAAACAGATGTTGATTTCTCTTTCATGTACAAGTTTGAAGGATGGGATGGTAGGTCAGCTCCATGAAATCTTCAAGAAGTGGCTTTGTTCTAGCTCATATCTCTGCCATCCCTGCCATCCAAGCCTGGCTCTAGCCATCACATCCATGTTCTGGGCAACAAAATGGAGTAAGGGCATAAGAAGGGACATGGGTTTTAGAAATCCAGCCATCTCTGCAGAAGGACTCCTAGAAGCTGTCCTGTAACTGCTCCACTCATATCTCATTGGCCAGAACCTTGTCTCATGACCCTACTAACTGAAAGGGAGGCTGGGAAATGTAGTCTTCATGCCAGGAAGCCATGTGACCTGCTAAAGGAGGGGTTCTATTACTATGGAAGCATGTGAAAGCAAACATTAGGATTGACAGCCAGCAGTCTATGCTACAATTACCTTTACTCGTAGCTTACATTTTAGTGAGCTTGAAGGATGCTGTGATATTACTTGCCACAAAGCCCTCTTAACTGAAATAATATTAGTTCTATTTATACATTGGTTCACGACCATTAAACAAGGAATTGTGCCATGTACATTGCATATACATATTATTTTATTTAATTTGCCTAACAGCCAAAAAACACATACTATTATACCCGTTTAACAGATAAGGAGTTTATCTGTTAATAAATTTAGAGATGTAAAAGTCTCCGATTGCCTGAGATCAAACAGCTAGGAAATGACCAAGTCAGAACTTGATGGCCTCCAGAGCCTAGGCCCTTAACCCCGTTATTATTCCCCAAGAAGGGAAAAATCTCGGGGTTAATTTTATTCTAGGACCTTGGAGAAGAGGGAAGGGAAGGAGAGTTTTCCGTGGCTGGACCAGTTTCATTGTCAAGCCAGCCTGGTGTTCCTTGTTGTAAAGACAAGCCCACGGATGTTTAAACATTTCCAACACTGGGGAATGACAGCTCTCACCCTTGGTACAAAATGTTCTCTCAAGCACTTAGGCTGAACCTTCAGGAAGAAGAGGAAAAAACCCTATTTTCTTGTCTGCCTTTTTCAACAGAACACGATGAAATAGAATATAGTACAGGAAACGGCTAGTGGCTACTGTTCGCCTTTTTGGTCTGGCGAAATTAAAATTTCACTTCTCTGAAGACGCTGTGTTCTGGGAGTGGTAACATCTCATTTCCTGCTCAGCAGATAATGACCAAGGGCTGGGACAGACAGTGTGAGCCTGGGAGAGGGGAGCAGGCGTCTCAACTGCTCAGGTTTGGAAGCTGTTTTCTTAGAGGCTCTGACGGAACTTACGTAGGTGCCAGAGACCTCAAATCCTGCATTACTTTTATGAAAGTAAAAGAGCGTTAGTGTCTGCAGAAATCTGAAACTTCCTTATACAATAAAAATCCCAAACCATATTTTCTGAAAACATACATACTCATACTTTGAGGGTTATACAATAAATTGTGACTCTTTGGGACAGAGTTGAACTGAAGCAGGTATTGTGGAATAATACACAGTGAGCAGGCAAGGGACGCTAAGAAAGTCAGAGGCTTCTTTAGATTGACGTATACACACTACTGTATATAAAATAGATAACTAATAAGAACCTACCGTACAGCACAGGAAACTCTACTCAATACTCTGTAATGGCCTATATGGGAAAAGAATCTAAAAAAAGAGTGGATATATGTATATGTATAACTGATTCACTTTGTTGTACACCTGAAACTAACACAACATTGTAAATCAACTATACTCCAATTAAAAAAAATTTTTTTTAAAGATGGTTTAATGAAAGAGTTAACTTTTTCTTTTTTTTTTTTAAATTAATTAATTAATGGCTGTGTTGGGTCTTCGTTTCTGTGCTAGGGCTTTCCCTAGTTGCGGCAAGTGGGTGCCACTCTTCATCGCGATGCGCGGGCCTCTCACTATCGCGGCCTCTCTTGTTGCGGAGCACAGGCTCCAGACGCGCAAGCTCAGTAGTTGTGGCTCACGGGCCCAGTTGCTCCGCAGCATGTGGGATCTTCCCAGACCAGGGCTCGAACCCGTGTCCCCTGCATCGGCAGGCAGATTCTCAACCACTGCGCCACCAGGGAAGCCCTCCAATAAAAATTTTTTTAAAAAAGTCCTTAAGCTTAAGACAGATGGCAACAACCTCATTTCCTATTTCCCAGGAGCCCATGCGTCCCCTTCAACAGTTTGTGGCTCTAGGGCACCCCCAGCGGTTTCTCAGGTCAGGGACAGAAAGCAGAGAGGATGTGAGAGTCAGTCTGGGGGGCTTTGCTGTCCTCGCCTCTCTTCGGTGTGAGTGCCAAGTGGCTGATGCATTACTAGGTGGTGGAGGTCCATGATTCCTTTTGCAGATACTGCATCTTTTCCTTATTACCTGTTTTTGACACTTTTAGGACCTAAAATCAACTCTTACAAGGTCTCAGTTTCTCCCTCTACCTGTCTTGGATCATAGAGGGCAGAGGTAACGATCTTTACTAAATTACTATTATTTACCCCACAAATGACTCATAGATCTCTAATCCTCCATTCATTCATTCAGTTATTTGTTCATTTGTTCACCCATTTATAAACATCTTTTCATTTGAATCCACCACAGAATCATCTTCTGTTTGAACAGAACCCAACAGAAGGCAGGGCAGGGCTAGCACAGGCAGTGCAGCAGGAGTGCCGAGGAGGATGCTGGGGGAGAGATGCAGCATCCTGAAGGGGGTCAGCGATTTCTGGTGGGCTAGGTTGGCCCCCTCTGAATCCTTAACAGCCCCCAGCAAAGCCTGGCTCATGTAGGTGCTTAATACATGCCTGTTGATTACCATCCTTCAGTGGCTTCCTTTGGTCACACATGTAGGTGCCTAGCATATCCTGGTCTGGGGCATCTTGTCCTGGGGGCATGAGTGTGTCTGGGATAAGGTACTTGCAGACACTAATTATGAGCCTGGTACTCTGTGCCCAGAGCCAAAGACAACCCCCAAGAGAAACTATACCCCTGCAGTTCCTTAGCAACTTGCCGAAAGTTCCAGACCCGGAGTCTCAGAGAAAGGAACCTCCTGACCTGCCAGGATCTACCCAGGGCCCGGAAGAGACTAAGCATCTTTCCTGTTTTCCCTGTGTCCTTTCACCTCCGGCCACAGATACAGCCAGAGTAGCGGCTGCAATAGTGCTTTTTCCTCCTGCCACTGCCCCGCAGCTGGGCCTGTCCCTCGGAAAGAAAGGGACCAGCTCTTTCCACGTCTAGCAGGCTGGCCGTGGCAGGCCTCGGGTGACAACTCCACAGCGGGAAGGGCCTGGCCCTTCATGTGGCAGGCTGGCACTGCTGCCTAGCGCACATCTTTTTTTTCTAAGTCTCTGATCTTGGGGTCTTTGAAGTTGTCCCTAACCAGGCTGGTAGGGGCTGTAGCCCTCACAGGGGAGGGGAGGCCGTCTTGCCACGTGAAGTTGCTCGCCGCTCTTTCTTCTGCCTCCCGAGAGGAAGGGAGGCGGGGAAATCCATTCTCTGAGCATTAGTAGCAGCTGAAAAAGCAAATCCATAGGTGTCACCCAACTTCATTTACTGTCTTTTCCCCACAGTAAGCCCCCTAAACTCACCCAGAGGCCCGTGGCCCTGGGAAAACGCCAGGTCCCTGCTGCTGCCCATTTCCTTCCCAAGCTTATCATTAATGGAAACATCTGCCCCCGTACCTCTGCCCCCCATCACAGCCGAGAAGACTTAAGCCCCAGAGCCCCACCCCCACAGCACATGGGAGCCCTCGCTTCCTGCCCGTGGGCTCTGTGACATCACGCTGACGTGGAGACGCGTGTCCACCTCCCACAGATTCGATCGTCATCGCCTTCTGGGTGAGCCTGGCAGCTTTCGTGGTGCTCCTTCTCCTCCTGCTGCTTTCCATGTCCTGGTCAGCCTCCCCTCAGACGAGGTAAGTGAGGAGAGGCGGAGGTATGTGGTAAGTGGCCACGTGAGGGGCTGAATAGTGGGAACCCGTATGTCCGAGGTGGAATATTATTTGGCCATAAAAAAGAATAAAGCCCTGATTCATGCCACAACGTGGATGACCCGTGGAAACACTGTGCTACGTGAAAGAGGTGAGGCACCGAAGACCACACGTGGTGTGATTCCCTGGATGTGAAATGTCTAGAAGAGGCAAATCCACAGACAGGAAGCAGATTAGCGGTTGCCCAGGGCTGGGAGAAGGCAGAGTAAGCGGGGCTGACTGCTAAGGGGCACAGGGTTTCTTTGGGGCACGAGGTAACTATTCCAACATAGATTGTGGTGATGGTCGCACAACTCAGGGAACATACTAAAGACCATTGAATTATAAACTTTAAACGGGTGAACTTTGTGGTGTGTAGACTATAACTCAGTTAAGCTGTTGCAGACCATGAAGCGGAAGTTAAATTGGAGGTACAATCCACGCGTTCCAAGTAGTAACTAGAGCCGAGCTCATTGTATGTTAATTCTCCCGTGCTACGCAATTGGCCTCCCGCATCCAACTTTCTTTCCCTTCCAGCTGAATCCGCCCAACACAGCCGCCGCTGTCCTAAGGACAATGCTTACAAGGGGCCCTATACCACCTCTCTCCCTGCCATAGCTCATGGGACCAGGGGTGGGCAACCAACCCGGCGAGGGCTGGTCCAGGGCTGGCCACTGCCCCTGGAAACGTATGGCCTGGCAGGGGAGCTGGGGCCACGAGGCACTGAGGGGGCCAGAGGAGGACGGTAGCTGGGTGCCATTATGGACCAAGAGGTCCTGGGGTGTGGGAACCGTGATCTAGCACAGGCAGCTGGGAGCAGGGGAGGTGAGCAGAGCTGTTCTGAGAGGAGGGGAAGAGGCGCCTCCAAGCCCCTGAAGGAACCAGAGGGCAGCCCCCTGCCTGATGGGGTCCCCGTGCCAGTTCCCCAAGGACCTGTGGATCTGCGGATTCACAGACCTGCCTGGAGGAGCTTCTGACTCTCCTACCCCCTCGTCCAGCTGCCCTGTCCACAGTGTCTCATGCACCGGCTCTACACACACCAGGTCATTCTGGTTCCCTTGGTCACATGTGGGAGGCAGGGACCAGCTTTCGAGCAACGAAGAAATCCATTCTTTCAGTTTTCAGAACTGACGTTGAAGCTCAGCAGATTTTTTACCCCCAAGAGATCCCCGAGGGACAAACTAATGAAATTGACTTTCTTTTCTACTCTTCTGAGTTGACTTGGAGCAAGCCCTGTGCTAGGGACAGCTTGCGAGGATACTCAGCTACCCTCCCAGCGGAAGGTTCCCCAGTCTGGTGGGCACACAGGGGTTTTGCGCATCTTCTGGGCTACAGTTTTACAACAGGGCAAAATAATGACGCTCTTTGCCCTGCCTGGCCGCATGGCTTACTACAGAAAATGCTCTCCAGGAACTCTGTGACAAGGAATGCTCAGGGCGGCCAAATAGATCCTTAGTTAGATTTAGGAAAGAGAATGCTGAGTTGCTTCCCAAAGAGTCGTTCTTTCCATGCTGGGAAAACAAAAAACAAAAAAAAGATTGTGCTAGCATCATCTGAGTCATCTGGAAGGAGGGCTTGGCTCCCTCGTGCTCCCTCCCTGGCCTTCTTCATTCACGTTCCAATTATAACCACATTTGAACGAGTTCTCTAGCTTAGACAGCTGTCAGTACCTGGCCTCATCTCATCCTGATACCCACAAGGCAGCTACCATCCCACTTCACTGATGAAACCAAAGGCAGGCGGGACGTGCCCCGTGGCCCCAGCACCTCGAGTGCAGGAGGCTCCATCCGGGGGGGATGGATTTCTGGCTCAGATACAAGTTGGCGTGAGGTACGGACACGAGACGAGCTACACTCAAACACGTGGATGGACGGAAGGTCAACCTCCCCGCCTCCCATCCCCCCACCCCTGCCTCCGCCAGCTGTGAATCTGTGACATGAGGTCAGAGGGAAAGCCCCAAGGTCAGGGTCACCATCGAGCACTTCCTCTTCTCTTCCATTTCTCCACTGTGGTGGCCTTGGTGAGCCAGGCTGACTGCCCCCCTTCCTGGGCCTGCTTCCCTGGCAGAGGGGCTCTCGCCCTGTGACTCTCCCCTGCAGGCTTTGGCCAGGCAGGAGGGTGCAGCAGGGAGCCCCCTCCCCAAGCCAGGGAAGGACGGTTCTCCGGGCAGCTTGGATGCTTCCTTCCCTCTGTTCTGTCCGCAGGAACAATGCCCAGCACCACCCAGCGTGCCCCTGGAGTCTCGGCCTCAACCTCCCCTTCTGTGTCTGGAAGCAACCCCAGCACCACAGGGCCCACCAGGGGACCCCGCCGCCTCTACCGAGCTCGGTCGAGGAATCAGGTGGCAGAGCATAGGGCCCCGTCCAGCAGCTGCAGCGGGGGAGTCCCTCTACCTCGGCCCCCCTCCACCCCCCAGGGCCACCCTGCTCTCCTCTGGGAACTGGCCCTCGATGGGGACCCGCACGGCACCAGCTGACGTCCGGAACTTCAAGCCCAGTGAGCCTCCCCTGCAGACAGAACCTCTCGATGGTAGAACCAACAACCCAAACCAGGGCCATTGCTGAGTGAGCCGGGGAACTCAAACCAACCTGGACACACACGTGCCCTCTGAAAGCCTGTTTACAGGTAGCAAGTTGTGCAACTAGGTCAAGAATGACTGTACAAGGGGGCGCATGTATGCATTTACCCAAGGCTGGCAACAGCCCATCTGGCCGAGGGAGGAAGTCCCAAATAGTGCTCATTTTATTTAGTGCACTTAACCTGCCTACTTACTGCTTATGCTTGCTTTGGGAAGGATAGAAAAGTAAAATATGTATGAATTAAGATTAAAAAATATTCACTGATCTTTACTATGTCACTTTATAGTTTCAGCTATTACTTCTGCAATGTTTTTTTTTTTATCAACTCTGAGTTCTCTTGGCTGATCTGCACCTCTTTTAGGACGCCCAGGGAGTGCCTGCCAGGTCCCCCTCCATCCCCCACTGACACCCACTGTTACTAAGATGGGGCAGTGTGTGCCCGGCCAGACTCGCTGACTGTGGTCAGGGGACCTGAGCCACACCTCCGACCTCCCCAAGGCCTTTCACAGACAGAGCCCAGGGAAGCGTCTCCCCAGACAGGGCAGTCGGGTCCAGCAGGCAAGGCTTAAGCCCAAGTGGCAGGAGGATCCCGTGCTGTGTGACTTCATGTGACCTCTGATCTGAGACCCCCGATGGACCTAGTTCTCTAGTGCCTGACAGCCTGCCCCTGGCAGGGTGCCAGCACCATACCACAAAGCCCATAAACCTCACCCCACCCCATCCCAGGTGACTGAAAAATAATTCTGTAAGGTGAGGGCCAGGCCTGGCCTTGCCAGCCTGGGGGACAGTGGGTTAGAAGGGAAGACGGGGGAAGGGAGACTGATGGGCTCCAGAGATGCAGAAAGAGGGCAGAAAGGACCACATGGGCTTTCCAACTTGAATCTAAACGTAGGATTCTGGCTTCAGGATATTCCGAGAACATTGTTGTGGGTGTTTTGCAGGGGAGGGAATAGGGGAGGTAAATGCTCCTTGTTTTCAAGATGATGAGCCCCACTTGTGGGAAGGGGACAAATGCACAGAAGCATTACTCTTGTCTTGGTAGAAATCTTAAGTCATTAAAAAAACCAGAGAAGAGTCTAAACAACACTGGAAGGAGACAAACGTGTAAATGTTTAAGCTGGAACCAAGCCATTGCCAGTGCTATAAACATCACATGGGCAAACAAACAGCGACCTCCCAGGTGGCAGACAGGGAATGCCGTGTGCTGACGTGGCACGAGGGCCCAGCAGACCCCTGGGCACCTGGGTGCGCAGGAGGGTACGTGCAGAGCTTTAAATGACCAGGACCAAATTTTATCTGGGAAACCCATGAAACTTCATATTCAACGTTCGTCAGCTACAATATCAATTAATGTAGTGAATCTTAAAAGTCAAATCCTGACCTCTGAAATGCAGGTCTCTGTAGAATAAAAATAGCCTGTGATTAAATCAATTAAACAAAACACAAAAACCTAACAAAAATAGACATTTATTAACAAGTTATAAAATTCTAAATCCCCCTTTGAAACAGAATTTTTAAAAATATAGGCTGTCTTTCCAAAGCAGAAGTCAAAACAATTTTATACTTTAAGGATTTAGTGTAACATCCTTTTTATTTACTAAAATAATTTAACACAACACGGGCAGGGCTTATTTATTCAAAAAGTTACACAAAGCTTTATTTTAAAGCCTTAAGGCAAACTTTAAACGTCTCTCTTCTTGCTCTTCTGTCTGATATATCTCTGGACACTTCAGCTTTAAAGTCCATGAATCCCTTAAGCACTCAGAAGCGCCACCTCGATTTGTGGTATTTCTTTGAGGAACAATGAGCCCCTAAGAGGAAGGGTCTTCGCTGACTGGGGCTCACGGCCCGAAGGTCCCCAAGCCCACTGTAACCGTGACCACTTCGCACACGTGGTCCCTTGAGCTTATTATTTATCAGTCAGTTAAATGAAGCCAACTTTTCCCATCGGGACACCTGGTCGATATTCAGAGCTTGTCATCTCGCAGGCCTCCCATGGAAACCCTTGACTCAACCTGACTCCTAGAGCCTGGAGCCTGGAGCCGGAAGCGCCAGCCGCAGGGGGTTAAGTGTCAGGGATCGCGGCCGCGATGTCCTTGCAGAGCCTGACGACGGCCTCCTCGTCACCACCTTCCACGTCCTCCGAGGCGTCGAGGACCATCCGGACGTGGGTCAGGAGGGTGTCTGGCCGCTGGGCCCCCAGCCAGACGTCCTTAATGTACAGAGACACCAGGAACGCAGCAGTGGCTGAGGACAGGGACAAGGCCATCAGAACGCAATCCGGTCGGTCGGAAGACAAGTCACCCGCCCACATGCCCGGGGCCAGGGGCTCTGCGAAGCCCCAGATGGCAGTGAGCGTGCACTGCCGTAAATTAATTCCGCCTTCGCTTGACTTCTAGGTTAACCTTTCTTGTTCATTTTAAAATTATCTTTTCACGTGATGAATGAATGTGTGTGAAATGTAAAAAAAAAAGTACTACAAGACAAGCCTCTTCCTTGGTGCTGACGACCCAGGCCAAGAACCACAACCGCAGTTTGGGAGGAGCGGCCCGGAGTCACTTCCCATCATCCCCTCAGTGGCACGGGAGAGAAGGTTTACAGGCCCAGACTCAGGTCCCCGACTGCGGCCACAGGAGAGGGCAGGGCACCCCGGCTACCAGGTGAGCTCACCTGCCGCGCTGTGGGCCCGCCCCCTTCCCTCTCCCCCTCGTGTCCCTCATCCCTCAGTGCAGGGTCCACCCTCCCGGACGGAGGAGCCACCTGCACATGGTCATAGCCTCCCTGCTGTCCTCCTACAGCCTTTGCTGTTCCCTCGTCTGTGCAGTCACACCCTTATTAAGTACCTGCTAAGCGCCAAGCACATAAGTTGTGTGACTTGTGTGTTTGTGTGCGCACATGTGTGTGCTCTTGTGCACACGTGCTCGAGTGTACACACACACACACACCTGGCCACGACATGAAACATAACTCTTCACGTGGGTAATAACGGTAGAAACTTAGGGGAGCCACTGCTCTGCAGTAGAGCGTCCCGGTGGGACACAAGGTTGTGACGAGAGCATCTTTCTCCACTGTAAGCAAAACCATCACTAAAGGTTCCTTTCACCTGAAGGCAAAGGCAGAGACTTCCTCTCCCACTACACTCAGGGCCCCGTGGCCCTCTCCCCGATCCCCAGAACCGTGGTGAGGGGCCCCCAAAGACTTATGACAGGCTCCAAGGAACAGGAGGTGCTCCCCACCCCAGGCCCCCTCCCGCATTTCTTCAGCCTCCGACCTGAGCACCAGCCTTACCTCGCGTGGCCGCATCCTCCGCGTTCAGAGAAGAGAGGTGGACGGCCTCCAGCATCGGCCAGTAGGGGCTCCCCGTGGGGCCGCGGGCCGCAACCAGCTGCAGCATGACGGCGTTGAAGAGGCCGGCCGCGCTCTGCTCGGGCCCCGCCAGCCCCTCGGCGCCGCAGAACCGGCTGTACAGCCTGAACACGCCGCTCGCCACGGCGCTGTCCTGAAGGAGGTCGGCCACGACCGCCGGCCGCAGCAAGATGCGGCTCCTGAGCCAGCCCAGGAGGCCCGCCGTCTCCGCCCGGCCGAGCGGGCTCGCGGCCGCGGAGCGCAGCACCCAGCCGGCCACCAGGGCGGTGACGGCGCCCACGGGGCCTGGGCCTTCGCTCTCAGGTTCGGGGTCAGGAAACGCGGGCCCCCAGTGGGTCAGGATGGACCTCAGGAAGCTCCTGCACGCCTCCCAGGTAGACGCCGGCAGCTCGGGATCCACCGCCTCCTCGGCCTCCCCGGGCCTCCGCTTCCGGCCCCGGGGGCCTCTGGCTCGGGCTGGCCCAACTGGCTTGTTCTTATCCTTGAGCATTTCTGTCTCAGACACACACACACACACACACGTGCACACACACACACACACACCACAGACACACACACCACACACACACACCACACCCCCCCACCACACACACACACACACAGACACGTGCACATACACACCACACACACACACACACACACACACACACACAGAAAAGAGAAAAGGCGGTGAGACCGGTGTCCCGCCCACCCCCAAACACACACACAGATGCAGATGGTGGGGCGGCCCGCGGGCTGTGCTCTCCCGCGATGCGTCCCCACGCTTGGAGCACAGTGAGTGCTCAGTGCTTCCCTGTGACCCGTCGTTACTGTTAGCGTAGCAGCCGAGCGCTGGTTAGCGGCAGAGCTGGGACTCAAAGCCGGCCCCCGCCTCCCTCCCGGGCTACGAAGGCGGATGGGCCCTGTCTCTAAGCTGCAGACATGCCGCTCAGGGACGGTAAGACGCCGGCTGCTCCGCGGGGCAGCGAGCACAGCTTGGGGGGCGGGTCTGACACTCACTCAGCAGCTCCCTGACTTGGCATCTCTCCGCGGCTGCTCTCAGGTCCTCCTGGAGCCTGACGTCTCTCTCGACGAGGCTCCACTGGTGCAGGAGGACGAGGGCATCCCTGGTGGACAGCACAGTCTCGTTCACGGTGAAGCGGTTCATGTCCCTGAAGGCCTGCAGCACGGTGGCCCGGTACCTCAGCACAGAGTCGAGCGCCCCGAAGAAGCTGGTGAACTGGGTGGGGGCCAAGGCGGGCCTGCGGGAGCCAACGCCACGGACTGAGCCAGGGCCGCCTCCTCGCCCAGCGGCCCAGGACCTCGTCCTGCAGCTCAGCACACCGTCCACCCGCAGCCCAGGAGACCCTTTACAACAGACAAGAGCGTGGAGCCCAGCGCACAGTGCGGGAAACAGGGAGCCCCTCCAGGGGAGGCAGAACGGGGACCGGAGTCTGAGCTCCACCCTGGAGGCACAGAAAGCTCTCTGGAAACCGGGAGAGCTGAGCAGAGCCTGCGGTGAGGGCGCCAGTGGCCACGCTGAACAGCTCCAGGACCGCCAGCTCCTCTCCGTCTCAGGAACTCTCAGCCTCGAGGGAAAAGGCTCGGCAAAGCCCGGGGCCGGCACCACCCACGGCCAAACCTGACGGTGGGCACTGCGGGGACGCACATCCCTCCGAGTTCTAAGGAATTTAAAATTCAAAACCATCTGCCTTCCACAATTTTAACATTTACGATCAGTATTCTGAATAACAATCGATTCTCAGAGACCAATGTGTCTTTGGACAACCCCAAAATAAGAAACGGGCGCTCTGGCATGAATCCAACAATTGAATTCCGAACAACAGAAAACCAAATGCCCTGTTCTTTATCAAGACAGTTTCATTCTGAGATGACAGTCCATTTGCTATCGATCCTCTGGTTTCAATCAGCATACCCCTGTTCCCAAATCAGAAACCTGAGGGCACACGGTGTATTTTCTCTAACACAGTAGAATCTGAGAAGAACTGAGCTCTCCTGAGGAAACCAAGAGTGTAATTCCAAGGGGAAAATACTGAAATTTTCAAGGAAATTCATGGATCAGGGAGCCCGTAGGCTAATGAAGGCGGAGGCGAGTTTGGGAACAGCTCAACTTTCCTAGGCTTAGATCATGGAAAATATGTTCTTTCTATAAAACATTTTGAGTGCTTGAATCCAAAAGTCCAATAGATGGTTTGCCTGCTAAAAATGACCTGGCATGACAGGCTTTAGGTTTTTCGAGTGTGCTAAGTTCTCACGGTCTTGAAAGGAACCTCCTGAAGTTGACGTGGAAAGAGGAGCAGCTGAAGTAGGTTTCCTGACGTCACCGAAGGGATGGCAGCCCCGGCCCAGAGCCTACCTGTGGAGCCGTGACTAAGGGGGGGTCGACAGGTGACCTCCAAGGGGTCATGGCCAGTGGGGAGGGGCTTACCTCAGGTGCTTCGTGAGCACAAGGAGAACGTAGAGGAACTCGTCGACCAAGTGCAGGGCGAGCAGCTTTGGGGGCTCCTGGGACCCAGGCTTGCAAGGAGGCTGCTGCCCTGCCTCCACGCCTCTGTCCCCCAGGGTGGTCACCCACAGCGTGTGCAGCAGGGAGATGAGGTTGGAGAGCAGCTGAGTCTCCAGGAACCTGAAACCAAATGTGGGCAAGTCCACTGTCTGTCACACCCTCTCCTCCCAGTGACATCTCCTGGAGGGGGTGGGCGGCAACCATGGAAGAGCTTGCGACGGTGGTGACCATCCCAAGTGGCAGACTTCTCCCCTCTCCCCCAGCCATTCTATCCTCGCACCTCCCGCTGCAGCCCCCAAAGAGGGGGACACAGCATCTAAGCGAACACAGGATGTCTGCTACAGAAATGCAGCTCCAACCCAGGGCGAGGCCCCAACCCTCCTTTCTAGACAGCCAACCACCTCAGTCCCCACTAAGGGACATTCTGGAGCCGCTGTGGCACCGTAAGAAGAGCCTTCCCGCCCACGAGAACAACCCAACCCTAAAGCATAAAGGTAACAGCCAGGAACAGATAATCAGCCAATGCTGCCTTTAGATATAAGACATTACTTTCTTTCAGAGAAAAATCTTTTAATTCTTTTTAAAAAATGCACAAAAGGAAAAAAAAAATGCATGAAAGAGCCTGGATATCCCCAGGCTTATCATCATAGGTAGCTGTTTGAAAGAAAGATCCCTGCCACCAAGGGCTGTCTGCTGAGACAAGGTCTTCATCTTTTCACACAGCCTCAAACTTAGGAGAGTGTTAGGAATCAAAACCGATCGCACTATGGACTGAACTGTGTCCCCCGCCCCATTCAGATGGCTGAAGCCCTAACCCCAATGGGACTATATTTGGAGGTGGGGCCTTTGGGAAGCCATTAGGTTTACAAGTCATGAGGATGGAGCCCCCCCGATGGGATTAATGTCCTGTAAGAAGAGAAAGAGACCAGAGCTCTCTCATTCTCTCCCTGGTCATGTGAGGACACAGTCGGCAGTGTGTACGCCAGGAAACGAGCTCTCACCAAACCCAACCGTGCTGGCCCCCTGATCTCGGACTTCCAGCCTCCAGAAGGCGAGAAAATGAAACTGTCGTTTGAGCCACCCGGTGACAGCAGCCCCAGTAACAAGACAAACACCCACTCCAGCGCTCGACGCCGCTCTGGCACCGGCTCTTCGCCGAGCACCTTGACCCTGGGCGGGAGTGGAGTGCGAACCCACATCACCGCACAAGCGTTCATGAAACAGGAGCTCCCTGTTTCTGCCTCAGGAAGGGCAGAGACCTTGAAACCTCGGATGGGGGACCCCACTCCAGGGGAGGAGCCTGGACCTGGCACAAGAGACGGAAAGGTGGTGCAGAGGATGCTGTTTCGGGAACAGATTCTCCGGGACACTTCCAGCGGACACGAGAGACGGCAGGAGGCGCCACGGTCTCCGCGTCACCTCCTTCTGCTTGACGCACAGCACAAACAGTCTCTTGCTCTCTCTCTCACACACACACACACACAGACACACAGACACACACAGACACGGTGCTTACTTGCTCTCCAGGATGTGTAGGATCCACGTTAAGAGGCTGTAATCCCGCAGGATCTCATAGGCAGATTTGGCATCCCGGGCAGCATTCTGCAGAATTTCCAAAATCCAATTCTGCAAACACAAAACAAAAAGTTACTCTTCAGTGGGAAAACCTGACTTACTTGATCCAGGGGACACTTTAAAAAATAGAATGGTATGTTCCAATTACAGGCGGTAGCTGCACGTGACGTCTGCTAAGTCTATAAGAGTGGTGGCCATGTGGGACCACCATTCCCCACAATGACAGCCAGAGGACACAGACGGCCACGGCGAGCTCGGGCCCGGGGACGCCCACCCGCTAATCCGTCACAAGCAGAGACACAGCATGGAAGCCACACGGCCCGCATCTGGGGCAGCCTGAGTGGGGAGGAGGGCGGACCCATTTCTAGCCCAGCCATGAACTGCTGGTGGCTCATCCATTGCCTTGATTTTACCACCTGGAGAGGACAGAAAGCTGGGACTCCTGCTGGAACTGGTAACTGGGTGCTTTAGAGTTCTCATGTGCTGTAGAAAATAGAAATCTACCGTACTTGAATTTGGTTTATTCAGACTCACTCCTATTTACCCACGTTTTACATGATACCAGAAGCAGAAGCTGACCAGGCTAGAAGTTAACCAAAATACTGATGAATTTTCCTAGTTACGTCTCACGCGACGTGAGCTCCGGCTCCAGGGGCAGAGCTAATGGGCAGACTCCCTCGTCAGCTGTGAGGCAGGCAGTTTCGACTCCCGACTCATTTTCCCAGCCGAGTTTTGATAACCTGCAGCTTCTCTGCATCATGAGACAACCTGGTGGCTCGGGCGTGTCTCCAAGCACCTCAGTCATTTATGGGGTGACGTGTTTCTAGAGCTCTCAGCCGTTCCAGAGCCACCTGGGTACTCATCGCCTCCCTCCCTCTCCACAGGCCCTGCCCCCAGGCCAGGGCCCCGGAAGCTAATGGAGAATCGGGAGGCCAGGCTGGGTGAGACTCCACGGGGACTTGACCGGCAGATGGAACCCCGAGCAAGGGTCCCGGCCTCAGCCCCCCAGGAGCGCTGGCCGCCGACCTGGGCCACGTCGTCGCAGAGCGGGCTGCTGAAGAAGGACAGGACGATGTGGAGGATGCCCCGCCGGGCGCAGAGCTTGTAGCAGTACTTGTCCCGCATCCCCTGGCGCAGAAGCCCGAACATCCACTCCCGCTCCGTCTTCTGCTGTAACCCAAGCAACCAGGAAACTATCGTTAAATAAGTGAAGGCTTTTCCCCTTGAAAACTCTTCAAACGCCGGTACTTTCAACTGGGGGCAAAGGCTGCAGCACGGCTACCCCCACCCTCCGTTTCTGGGTAGGTTATTAAAAGTCCTCCATCTCCTCTCTGCTTCCGTTTCTCCAGGTCAGGAATAAGGCACCAGGTCAAGTTTACACAGTGAACTGTGCTAGCTCACAGGGGGTGTTCTATAAAAGCACATTAGTATTCAACCCAGTGATTCACCAAGAAAATACAACGAGGATGCCATGACTCGAGGCCTCTGGAGTAGTCTGTGAGGTCTGAGAAGCCACCCAAGAATCAAGGTGTGGAATGGGAAGCGTTTCCACACACAGGCCCGCCTGGCCCCAGCTCCACCGCAGCCCGTGCTCTGTAGCTGACAGTCTCCTCGGGGAAACGTCAGCGCAGTGGCGGAGCATCCCATTTAGGAGTCTTTCCAGGACCCCGAGGACCTCAGAGCATTACCTCGAAGTCCGAGCTGTAGAAGAACTGGTAGAAGCCTGGAACTTTGTTCATGTTCAGGTACTCGTGGGACAGCAGGAACTTGTTGACCTTCAAATACATGTGCTCCTCTGTGAACGCAAGCAGTCAGTCACTCACCGTAGCGCCAACAGGACACCCGTGGCCGGCTGGAGTAGGGGAGCAGGGCCCTGGGGGCGGTCACACATAAATCCCTGCCCCCTTGGGGCTTTCCAATCCTTATCCAGGTTATTAGTTCTCAAGAATTAAAACGCAGTTAAGACACCTTAGTTCTACACAGCGTACGGGCTTCTCTCGCGGCCCAGGAACCACGTGAGGATGTCCAGTCCTTCGGAGACGTCACCCCTCCCCAGGCATCAGCCCACTGCCTAAACTCTAATCAGCTGGTGGGGAGAGTGGGGCCTGGCCACACGTCAGACAGCACAGGGCTAACACCCAGCCCATCGGCCTCCCACTGAGCTAACTGCCACAGCAAAGGGGGCTCACACGTGCCCTGAGTCACTTGGCTCTCGAATGCAACGGGGCCGACACCTCGTCCCCTGGTCCCAACCCTGGACCACTGATGCTGCCCTGTGCGCCAACCCCGACATGAGGTCTGATGTGGGGCAGCTTGCCTGGGGGGCACAGACTGGATGGGAGGCCAAGACCATCCACCGTGACCTCTGCTGGGGTATTTTCACAGAAGAGTTTGTTTCTTTGGAGTCTAAATGGCTAATTACCTTCTTTCCTCCCGTAATTTCTAAGGTAAAGAAAAAATCATGTAATAAAAATGATACGGGGGGACTTCCCTGGTGGCACAGTGGTTTAAGAATCCGCCTGCCAACGCAGGGGACACAGGTTCGAGCCCTGCTCCGGGAAGATCCCACATGCCGCGGAGCAACTAAGCCCATGCGCCGCAACTACTGAGCCTGCGCTCTAGAGCCCGTGAGCCACAACTACTGAGCCTGAGCTCTAGAGCCCGTGAGCCACAACTACTGAAGCCCCCGCACCTAGAGCCCGTGCTCCGCAACAAGAGAAGCCACAACAATGAGAAGCCCTCGCACAGCAATGAAGAGTAGCCCCCGCTCGCCACAACTAGAAAAAGCCCACGCGCAGCAACAAAGACCCAACGTGGCCAAAAAAAGAGATACGGAGCAGATGAAAATCAAATCTGAATTCTAACAGCAACTTGACTACAGATTGACCGTGGGGCCTTGAACAAGCTATTTAACCTTGGGGGCCCCAGCTGGGAGGCTGTTTCCTCATCTAAAAACAACCATGTTACCTCCGAAGAACCCTGTGGTCCCTGACGTTATCAACATTCTATGACTTTTCACTAATTCCCAAAAAAAAAAAGGTCCTATGATAGACTGACTTGTGCTCACACTACCTCGGCAGTGCCCTGCTGCGAGGAACAAAGCAGAGCCGTGTTCCACGCCCTGGGCGACACCTGCGCTGGGACCCACAGGCCGCTTGTCCTCTAGCTGGTGAGCTACACTGACGCTGACCCCCGAGCTCAGAGCAGCAGCTGCCAGCACGGACGGGCCTCCGTGTCAGGTCCCCCTAAGCGCTCACGTAGGGATCCGTGACGCCCTCGAGCAGTCCCTTTGGTGGGAGCTGTGACCTGCTTTTACCACAGCTTTATACCCCTACAGGCAAATACGAATACATAATCTTCCCCCATCATACACACTGTGCTGCGCCTTGCACGTGTGACCCTGATCCGTCTCCCTCACGTGTGCGGTGGGCTGGTTATGCCTGCGGGATGAACGCCTCCAAGCGGCCTCGCTCAGCCTCAAAATTTCCACCTCACCCCAACCTGATTCTGTCAGTGGCACCTGGTCTCAAAATTTGCAAGGCTGCTTTGGCGATGAAGAGAGTCAAGGTGAAGGTGAGTCTCATGTTCTTAGTTCGGATGCCGTTCCGGACTACGTCCAACAGGTACAGCACCTTCAAACCAGGAAAAAGGGGGAAAACAAAAAAAAGAGAGAATCTGCAGAACGGTTGTGATCAGCCTTACCTTGTACAGCCTAAACCACGGCTTCGCAGACTGGCCGGCTCCTCACACCCCAGGGACCACCCAAGGTGACGCCTGTCCCCACCACCTCAGGGCACAGCTTCCGAGGCTCTGTGTGTCCTGGGTGACAGCTGCCGTCACCCCTGAGTTCAACAGAAATTAGAACTGCTCTGCCCACCACGACACAAGAAGACCACTTGTAAGGGGAGACCTCTCTCCATCTCCCGGGGCTGAGGACCCGAGACAGCCTCAGGCATCACCCCCACTCCCCCAGCAGGGGACAGACTTTGTCCTGGATCAGTCTCCCGGCAACACCTCCGATCTCCTTAGGAAATCCTTCCACCAGGCCGGGCGGAGAGCCGTCCCCTCAGCCCCGCTCACCTGGGGCTGCTCCCGGAAGCGTGCCCCCTCCAGCTGTGAGTAGTAGGCTGCCAGCACGGAGTAGGCCGCGGCTCGCATCGGGGGGTCGTAGCTGCTGAGGGCTGTGACAGTTAGGCCCAGAGCATTTGAATCCACAAATTTCCGACAATCCACCACAAATTCTGAGGGAAATAAAATACAGCATTAACTACACACACACACACACACACACACACACACGCTATGATTCCGTGACGCTTGTGCAACACAGAGAATTCCATTTGCTCTTGCATCTTACCACCATCAGCTACGTGTGCGTGCTAGGTACAAGAAATGCAAGTCTTCCTCCTGCTCCCCTTAACTTCTGCTAAAGCCGGATAAAAGACTGTCTCCCCTTCCATGGCAATAATCACATGCCTTCAGTTTCTAAGATGCTTGTAAATCCCAAGAATCCCAGGAATCTTTCATTACTTCTCACAAATACCCAGTGAGCCAGAGATCAGAGGTGACATTCAGACCCACCACTGAGATCCCAGCATGCGGAGGCCTGGGGGACACAACCAGAGGGTCAGCAGAGAAAGCCGGCTCTCGGGTCTACCCTGTTCAGCCCTCGGCCTCTGAGTTCCTACCTACAAACACGGCCAAGGAAAATACGTAAGGCGGCGATGCTGGGAGATACAGCCAACGCGAACTGGTCTGAGCTGGCATGTAGATTTTACGAAGGATTAACTTATATCCACTCTGCAACCCTAGTTCTTTCTTCAAACAAATGACAGAAACCTCACAGAAGAGCGGCTCACCAAGCCTGAACAAAAGCTACAGCCCAGAGCTTGCTGGCTGGTATTCTCTCATCACCTGTGAGGCCCTGAAAAACTCACGTTACTCCAGGAGAGGGTGTGATGGGAGAGAAGGTCAGACACATGAGGGGACCCACTTGATCACACCTGCAATTCAGGACACTCCAAATCCTCTTTAACAAAAACCCAGGCCTTTTTACAATATAAACACTGTCAAGAAAAACCTCAGAACAGGGATAGGTCACCTGGGGAGGGTGAGATGAATTGGGAGATTAGGTTTGACATACATACATTGTAAATCAACTATACTTCAATAAAACAAACAAAAAGCCAAATAAACAGAGAGAAAAATGCACTAGATGGGCTGATCAGCAGATTAGACATTGAAGAAAAAAAGAACAGTGAACCTGAAGACGGCAACAGATCTAACCAAACTGAAACACAGAGAGAAAAAAGAACTTTAAAAACATGAGCATCAGTGAGCTGTGGGACAATTTCAAGCAGGCTAATACATGTATAACTAGAGTCCCTAAAAATGAAGAAATAATGGCCAAAACTTTTCCAAATTTGACAAAACCACAAACCTACAAGCCCAAGAAGCTCAATGAACACCCCAAACACAAAAAATATAAAGAAAATTACACCCAAGCTTGTCATAATCCAATTGCTTGAAACTGGTGATTAAAAAAATCTTAAAAGTGGTCAAAAAACATAGAGTGGAACAAAGATAAGAACACTGTTTCTTGTTAGAAACAATGCAATCCAGAATCAAGGTGGCAACATCTTTAAAGTACAATAAGAAAAAAACCTATCAACCGAGAATTTCCTACCCCATGAAAATCTTTCAAAAGTTAAGACTAAAAGCTGAAAGAATTGATCACCAACAGCCTTGAACTATAAGAATTCTTAAAAGTATTTTGAGGAGAAGGAAAATGATAGAAGATGGAAATCTGGATCTACACAAAGGAATGAAGAGAACAAGGAATGATAACTATGGGGTAAACAAAATATTTAAATCCCTTTAAAAGGTAATTGACAGTCTGAAGCCAAAACAACCACATATTGTAGGCTTTTTAACATTTATCAATAGATGGAAAATGTATGATAATTATAACGCAAAGCCAGGAGGGGAGAGATATATACTATTGTAAGGTGCTTCTACTATCCACGAAGTGGTATAATCTCACTTGAAAGTAAACCACAATAAATTGAAGACGTACACCATAAACCCTAAAGCAACCAACACACACATGCACACAAAAACACATATACACACACACACACACACACATACATATGCTGACAAGCACACACACAAATTATAGTTAAAAGCCAAAATAGAAAATAAAGTGGAATCAGATCGATAATCACATTAAATGTAAATGGTGTATACATTCCAATTAAAAGGCAGAGATGGTCAGATTGGATATAAAAACAAAACCCAAGTATACGCTGTCCACAAGAAACCACTTTTAACCTCAAGATGCAGATTTTAAGTAAAAGGATGGAGTGGTGATCATTTTGAAATGTAGAGAAATAGGTAATCACTATGTTATGCACCAGGAACTAACAGTGTTGTAGGTCAACTATACTTGAAAACAACAAACAAACAAAGCCATAGGAAAAGAGATCAGATTTGTGGTCACCAGAGGCAGGAGGTAGGAGGAGGGAAAATGGATGAAGGCGGTCAAAAGGCACAAACTTCCAATTATAAGATAAATAAGTACGAGGGATGTAATGTACAACATGGTAAATATAACTAACACTGCCGTACGTTGTATATGAAAGTTGTTAAGAGAGTAAATGCTGAGTTCTCATCACAAGGAAAAAAAATTTTTATATTTCTTTAATTTTATATGTATATGAGATGAAGGATGTCCAGTAAACGTACTGTTGTAATCATTGCATGATGTATGTTAAGTCAAATCACTATGTATGCCAATGATATCTTAAACTTATACAGTGCTGTATGCCAATTATATCTCAATAAAACTGGAAGGGGAAAAAAAAGTAAAAGGATGGAAAAAGAATAATTAGAAGACTCTTGGGCTCTAACAGCTTATGGACTAAATTTTCTCATTTCTAACAAGTGACTACTTTTGATGGGAGGGGGATAAAATTCCAAATGCTTTACAAAGCATCAAACTGAGGGATAAAATTATATTGTTTTGGAAAAGATGAGATACGTTTAAGATACACCTACATACCTACATAACAAACACACATAAATGGAATAAATCTGGAAAAGAGAACACTCTAAACATTTAATATTACACTCACTAAAAATAGCTAGTACTTAGCAGGGATATTTTTAGTAATCACTGACACTCTCTAAGACAAAAGGATTTTCCACGTGCCCGTGAGGAAAAGTCAATTTCATGTTCTGTGGTCATCTCTGTTATTCTCCGGAAGTCTTGGCTTTGTAACGTGTGTGGAAAAGAGCTGCCCTTGAGTGTTGAAAACATAATGGGCTATCAAAAAATAGTTATAAATACCATTCTCTTTGTTTTAAGAACCTCATAAATAGAAACTCGGCCTTGTGATAACAGATTTTCAAACCAGAATGGCTTAACCAGGACAATTATCAAGGATTAAGAGAAAAAGCACCCCACGCTCTACGGGCTTTGGCGGCAGTGCAGCTGTGCTGCCGGAGCATGAAGAGCTGTTCGTCACGCCTCCTCTCACACCATCTCCTGGAGGCGGCCTGGCCAGGGAGGCTCGTCACAGGGAGGGGTCCGTGGAGCCTGTGTCCAGTGGTCTGGTGAGAACTGCACATGGGCCTCCCTGTTCTGTGAGCTAGGAGCCAAAGAGTTCAGCCCGGTTCTCTTGAGGACAAGAATTTGCTGTGGAAAAAGCATTTGTCACTGCCATTGCTAACAGCCTTGGCTGGCCCTGCTTTTCAGCCAAGGACTCAAAGAAAAGAAGCAGTAAGGTTAAGAAAACAGGTTCCATTTTCAGCAAAGGGTTGACATGGAGCAGTGAGACTAGTTTCTCTGAAGCCTGGCCACCACACATACAAACTAATCACACACCCAATTTACGACTGCAGAATGTTTAGCAATACTTGGACCCAGGTGCCACTGCAGGAAGTAAAAACATGCTGTGGAGAACTTCTGCTACACACAGCATGGATGAAATCTCACATATATAATGTGGATAAAAGAAGCTGATACAAAGAATATAAAGTGTTTAATGCCATTTACATAAAGTTCAAATACAGGACACTGGTCCCTACTGGGGAGGAAGGGGCCTGAGGAGGAGCTGCCGATTATGTTCTGTTCCTATCTGGCCGGTGGTTTCACCAGAACTTGAGCCATACATATATGATTTGCACTGGTTTCTATACATCACACTTCAATAAAAGTTTACTTAAAACGTTGTTCATGTTTAGCTATCCACCAGGGCAACAGTAAATGGAATAGTAACTTTTTAAAAAATAATAAAACGAGGAAAAAGATTCGTGTCTTAATTCAACCACAGTAAACCTTTGGCCATTATGCTGTTCACAGATTTCTGTTCTGTTCAACTTATCATTTTACTGCTAGGAATTTTCCTCTCCTGTTGAATTGGTATACTTCCTTTTATCAGATGATGAAATTTGTTTAAAATATTATGCTTCCATTTTTTTTTGTTCTGGATTATAAGTAGCCCAGAGCAAAATTTAATGAACCTAGTTTTTCTTGGTTTGCTTGTTTGTTTTGCATATCTATTTCCCTATCCACTTATATGCTTTTTAAAATTTTCTACTTCACCATGAATGATTTTGGTGTAACCAGTATTTTAAGCTACTGCAAATCCTTTCTGGGTAGACATGCTCTGCAAATTTTTCTACCTGTATTATACCAATAAAATGTAAAAGCGGTGGTATTTGGAGATTTCCCTAACTTGAAAGAGCATTTACTAGTTACCTCTCTTCACAAAAGGCCTTCCAGATCCTGTCCTTCCCCCTTACCCCCACTATTCAAGATTCTGGGAAAAACACTGTCATGATTTTACTATTTCTCTACTGTTTTCCAAGCCTTTGCCTTCTGTCTCCTAAAAGCTCTACTGAAAGAGCAACAGACTAAATGATTTGTTATAATTCACTAAAGTTGCATCATATTTTTAGACTGTGGAAAATCTATTTTCATGTTTGATGAGAAACAGACTTAGCCAGCACTGCCAAGACCTGGGGGGAATCAAAGAGCGCAGTAGATGTGCCTCACTTAGCCGCTGCTAATAGCCACCAGGGCAGTTACGATATCTGCTGGCCATCGTCATCTGACATTTGCATGAAATGAAATGCCCCTGCTCTCCTGCAAAGAAACTCTGGCTCAGCCACAGAACCCAGTGTTCGTGGAGAGGCTAGTCTCTGAGAACACAGCCCTCTCACCTCTCTGTTAGGGACTAAGGGCAGTGCTGGAGGGTCAGCAAGTCCATAAGGTAGAGCATGAGTATAAAAAGACCATCAAGTTAAAAGGGGAGAAAACAGGGCAATCAGTGAGGCGCGGTTTCCTGGTGCACCTAACCTACATGGCCAGCACAACCAGGAGGGAGGAGGAGTTACAGAGCCCCTCAGGCATCACGCTGGCTGGTCCCCACTGGGCATCAGAGGGACCCTAATACAGAGGAAGGACGAGGCTCCCGCTTGGTGCCAGTGGAGGCCACGTGAGGAGCAGTAATGGCCACTCCTGCCCTCCCAGCCAGGAAGCGTCAGTGCAGGGGCGCCGGGACTCCCCAGCCCGGCAGTAACCGGGAGGAAGGACGAGGAGGAGAGATGGAGGATCGACAAACGGGGACGGGATCAGAACATCCATAGGCGAAAAAATGAAGCCGGACCTAAACTTCACACCTTATACAAAAATTAACTCAAAATAGGTCACAGACTTAAATGTAAAACCTACAACTATAAAACTTTCAGAAATAAACATGGGAGAAATTCTTTAGGATGGAGCGATGGGCAAAAAGTTCTTAAGACCTGACACCAAAGCATGACCCATAAAAGGAAAAACTGATAAACTGGACTTCATCAAAACTGAAAACTGCTGCTCTTTGAAAAACTCTGTTAAGAAGGTGAAAAGATAAGCTACACAGTGGGAGAAAATATTTGAAAATCACATATCAAACAAAGGACTAATAGGTATAATATATAAAGAAAACTCAACAGTAAAAACAAACAAACAAACAAAACCCATTAGAATAAATGGGCAAAAGACGTGAACTGACGTTTTACCAAAGAGGATTACAGATGGTAAATAAGCCACAAGATGTTCACCATCATTAGCCATTAAGGAAATGCAAATTCAAACCACAGTGAGATAGCACTACACACCAATCACCGACAAAATGCCCCAAACCAACAGACCTGACCGGCCTGGGAATCAGACGCTGGTCTTTACGAGTGTGTACTGATACACGTTTCCGTTCTTTCTGTCTCTCCGAAGCACTCACCCACAAAGATTCCCACCCTCAGGGTAGCAGACACAAAATGCAATTTCAAAAATATACTTAAACCAAGAAAAAGCCAACCTTAGCAGGCTCTCACTCATTGTCAAAGACAAAATCTCTCATTTCTGCTGGTATGTGACCACTATTCAGTGAAAATTCAGAAAAGGCTCCTGTCATTAAAATTAGGAAGACATCAAAGGGACACTCCCAGATTTTAAAATTATAATTAAAAAAAAAATCACTGTGTATTCAAAACATTAACTGTTACTTTGCTGAAAATCACTGGAATGGAAAGGTGAGAAGGCAGCTGAAGACCCTTCAAGAATTATTTTCAAGATTAAGGTCCTAATTCGGTAATTATGGTAATAATCATGCCCCCTCAACCCACCCTGAAGGCTGCAATTACCTGGCCTGGTCAATTCACTGAAGAGATGGAGGAGGAAACAGGGGTCATAAAGGTCACTGAGATCCATCGTGCTCCTGTCTTTAAATATCGGTTCCTGTGTGTCCTGAAATAGCCCGAGACAAACAGAAACGTGTGGTTCGACTGCGTAAGTGTAACACCATGTGCATGTTTACCCACTGTTACCTAGAGTTCAAATTATTTTGAATATTCAAGCCCATTAAAAAATGGTTCTATTAAATAAAAACAACAACAGTGCTTGTACATGAAATTATACCTTTGATATTGCCTTTGTGGAAAGAAGTTGTAAAAGAAACAAGTATGGCCAGTGCTGAAAAGTTCTGAAGCTGGGTGGTGGGTACATGGGTCCTGTCTCTGGACCTTTGCAGATGGTTGGAATTTTACTTATAAAAAGTTAACAAATCACAAGAAAAGCAGTGCTTGTATTTTACAGCGGCTAAAACCTGATGGCTTCCCCCTGGGCCCCCCGCACCTCGGGGGGCAGCAGCCTCCGGTTCTGGGGGAAGTGGAGGACAGTCTTCATCATGCGGTCCGGATCCAGCAGGCGGAGGATGTCCCCGACGCTCGGCTGCTGCCACAGTGACTTGCCCAGGCTCTGGCACGTCTTCTGATGCTCCACGGCCGCTGGGCCCCAGGGCAGCAGCCTAGAGCCGGACGGGAGAGCAGACTGGTCACAAGGCCCCATCAGGAACAGCAGTGCCGATGGTGACGATGGCACCGCAGGTAGCTTTGTCGAGCAGCTAGCACGCCAGGCACTGAGTACATGTCCTGTGTGTTGTATCATTTAATCCCCATCATAACTTAGGGGGAAGGTGGGAGTGATGGAGAGGCTGACAATGATGAGGCTGGTGTGACAGTGTCAGGGATGATAGAGGCCAACACTTATGGAGAGTTTACGATGTGCCAGGCACTATTCTAAGCCTTTCAGGTGTATTCATTTCACTTAATCTGCACGGCTATCCCATAAGGTAGGTACTATTATCATCCCTATTTTGCAAATGCGGGAAGAGAGACACAGAGAGGATCTGGAACGTTGCTCAGCTGGTCCCCTGCCCAGCTGGTAAGTGGCAGAGCAGGAATTCAAATTTGGGGACTCTGGCTCCAGAGTCTGTGCTGGACACAGCGGCAGAACCCTGGCAGCTCAGCGATGCTCTCCTGATACAAACCTTTCCTCGCTGCCACGGGGCCGTGAGCGCACCAGGTCCACCTGCACAGCCTTTGCGCCGCCCCCAGCTCTACCTTCCGCGCCACCAGTCCCCATGGCAGCCGCCCAGAGAGGTCACCTTGCCTTCCTCCTGGAAAGCGACTGAACCCGTCCGCGCCCAGGGCACCCTCGTGTGACTTCCATTAACCTGAGAGGGGGTTCTGAGGCCGCAGGGGATGGGTAGGACGGCTCGCTATTCACCGTGAGGGAGACTGCTTCTGTTTTCTCTCCTCTCCCTCATGTACACAGGGGCTGTTTATTCCAGAAAGAATACAACTGACGCAGCACCACCTCCAAGGCAGTAAGTGGGTGAGGCCACGAGGGAAAGGGAGAGACAGTGTTTATTCATGACCTGGGCTCTTTTAAGAGGCAGAAAATGGTTCTCTTTACTGTTTTTTTCCGGCGGGGGCGGGGGGCTTCTAGGCTAATACATCTTTAATCTTTAAAAAAAAAAAAAAAGAATTCTACAAGGGAAATATTTTTTTCCCTTCCCTGCAGAGTTCTCCTGAACTATTTTTCTTGGCCCAGTAAGCTTACTTCCTGTCTCAGCACACAAAGCTCTTCTTATGTACTGGGCAGATGCTGGGGTGCTGGTCCCAAATTAAGGAGAAAAGAAACTAGGGCAGCAAAGAGAATCTCAGATGCTGTCTATGAATAGCTTAACCCCGGCCCCTGCAGAGCTCAGGCAGGGCCCAAAGGGAGAGGAATCAGCCCAGCCCCTCAGGGCCCAAAGCTGCGCTGGCCAAGGAGCAAGCGGCCCCTGGGAACCCAGGAGAGACAGACAGACACAGAGACAGACAGACAGGAAAGAGACAAACCCAGGGACAGACACCGCACGCGCACACACACACACGCACGCACGCAGACAAGGAAGAGGGCGGAATTAACATCCAGCCAGCGCTCCTCAGTCTTTTCCCAGATCCCCACCTAAGTCACTCCCACCTAAAGGAAGGCACCAAGAGAAAGGTTTTCAGAAGAATCAACTAAATGACCCCCAGGTCAGGAGTGAGTCCGAGGGCAGGTCTGTGACAGACACACACTGTCAACCAGTGAGGTGGCCCAGCCCAGACAGGCCCGGCCATCGGGGACCATCCTCCCAGTGAGGGGCCAGAGCAGCCCACGCTGGCAATGGTGTGTGAGCCGAGGGGTCCACCCAGCCCCCCTTTTCCCTGGGGGAGCTCACTGGGTGGGGCCTTCAAGGCCTGCCGTTCTCACCTCCAGGCCCAGCGCTCACCTGAAGTTGACCAGGCTATGGTTGTTCTGTTCGTAGGCCCGCAGGAGAAGTAAGATCTTCTGGTCTAAAGTCAGTTGAGGGTCGGTTTAGAAAGCTTCCTGGTGACCCCCCGAGACCTTATACGCTCTGATCACACCGCCCGGTCCCCGCACCCTCACCCAGGACGCTGAGAGAGGCTCCGTAGGCCCCGAGGAGCACGGCGAAGTGGCTGCTCTCGCAGACAGAGGGACACAGCCTCACTGCCACCGACATCAGGTCCACCAGCGCTTCTGGAAGAAAAGAACACTGAGATGCCCAGCAATACGGGGGATGGGCACATGCAGAGTAAAAGTGGAGAAGGAAGCACTTCAGCAGACACAAATGCTTGAGCTATCCTTCTCTAGACAACACTGGCCGGAGGACTGTACCTGGTCCCTTCCCTGCTTTTTCCTTTTTTAAAATAAACACATCTTTGACGAGGCTGCCATCAGCCTCTCCAAGCCCCCTCCCAAACTTTAAGCATTTTTCTCCATGATTATGTTACCAAAATCTCTAATATTTCTACTCCTGCCTGAAAGCGGGGAGCCTTTCTACTTTTTCTACTGCCTGTACCAGGAACTTGGGTAAAGGTTCTCTCCAGTTCAGCAGTTTATTACAGACCAGCTCTGCAGTGATTCCTAACAGTTTGGGGATGTCAATTTTGTCTCTAAACAGGGCATGGCTTCGGGAGGGCAGGACCCCTCAGACCTCTGCCATCTCCCACGGCCTTCGCCACGCTAACGTAAACGCTCACCAAACCGACCAGGGAAGAAGCCTGGGCTGTATGAGTCCCTAGCAGGGACCCACCAACAGGGACCTTCGAACCCTTCGCCCTTGATGAAAGTTTCAATCACCCCGTTAAGACATTTAACGCAACCAAACAATTTCTGCCGGGTGAGAACCCCCCTCCTGACTGCCCTTAAGCCCCAGGTTTTAGCGCTCGCCCACGACACGGCAGGAGACCTTAACTCTGGCTTCCGTAGGCCAGAATAGGCTCTCAGGAGAGGTGGTCTGCGTTTGCTGCGTGACCCCAAGTCAGAGGAAACACTTCTTGAGCTGGGATTTGACAGACATGAAATATTCGGATACCGTTTGGGTAATGCTTCCTTAGCTCTGAGAACACATGAAATCCGGGAATAAGCTCCGCGTCTGAAGTGGGAGGTGGGGTGAGGAATCACCTCTGATGGGACTGCCTGGGGTTTCCTGCTCTCCAGCCGTCAGCAAAGTGGGCAGGAACAGGGAGTGCTGGGTGAGCATCATGTGGACCACCGAGAGCTGGGTGAGCCGCGAGCACGCGGCGCTTTCCGGGAGATACAGGAGCTGTACGGCAGCACGAAGGGCCTTTAAAAATGCATGGTCCTGATACCGAAATCTAGGAGGCAAGAACCAAAGGGAAAACTAGCTTCATAAACAATAGAAAACCTTTTCTCTCGACATTTTATTCAGGAAAACTTCCAACATGCCACAAAGGTGAGAATCCTAGAGTGCACATACACCCGTCACCCACACCACCCATGCTGCTGCGGCACACCTGCAGCAGCACACACCTAGTCGCCCACCCGTCCCAGGGAGCACTTCTGACCTGGCCTACCTGCCGGCTCAGCTTCCCTCCTTCCTTCCTTTCAGCTACTCAAAACACCCCTCTAACGGTTCAGAAGCCTTCTCATCTTAAATCCCTTTAGAACCCACTAAAGAAATGAAAGCATCATGCTCTGGAGAAAAAAGTTTTTAGTCATATGTGAATATTGTTAAGAATCACTTAGCACACAGGCAGCATTCTAGAAACACAAATTAACCAAAGACTCAAAGAAATGTCGTCATGTCATGAAGGTAATCCTCGGTTGCCATTAACCTCTGACTCACCTTCACTTATTTCTCTCTCTTGGGTGTTTTTCTCTGTTTCAAATTGATGAATAATCAGGGAAATGAAAATTACAGGTGCAATGAAATACCGTTTCATGGCTACCTGACTGCCAAAAAGAAAGAGTCTGACCACATCAACTGCTGGTGAGGAAGTGAGGACAAAACGAACTTCCATACCATGTTACGTTAGCTTGGAGAACAAATCAAAAAATCTTGTAAAACTGGAGCTGTGCCCACATTAAGAGCCAGCAAGTGACCCCTCCCCTAGAAAATCTGGCACCTGGGCACAAAGAGACATGCAACGTTCACTGTAGGGTCGGGAGGGAGGAGGGAAGGAAAGAAGGGAGGTCCTGTCCGTGAGTAGGACGCTGGCTACATGAACCGGGGTACGGTCGTAAGACAGAATGCCCCACAGCAGTAAAAAGCAATGACTTGGATCTCCATGTATCAACATGGGTAACTCAAAAACTTCTGAGTGCAAAAAAGGGACAATAAAGTGATACATCTGTATACAATGTCAAACTCAATAAACACTGTTGTTTATTGTTTAGAGACATACTGACATGCAACCAAAGTGTTAAACACACAGGGCCATGACAAAACTCAACCTCAGAAGAGTGACACTTTGGGTCAAGGGAGGGAAAAGACGCAATTAGGGCAAATAGAGAAAACTGTCAGCATTTATTAAATATGGGTGCTCTTGTATTGTTCTCTGCACATTTCTGGCTTTTAAAAAATATTTCAGTAAAAAAATTTATTTATTATTTTTTTCGGCCGTGCTGCGTGGCTTGTGGGATCTTAGTTCCTTGACCAGGGGTCGAACCCGAGTCCTTGGCAGTGGGAGCGCGGAGTCCTAACCACTGGACCACCAGGGAATTCCCAAAAAATATTTCATTTTTTAAAGGCTGTTTCTCTCATCGCTGTTAGAAGGACACACATGTCAACGGGCAAATCATTTTCCCTCCCCAACACTGCTGTCTCGTCTCGTTTGCCCAAAATGGGAGCAGTATCTGCTCCACCACGTCCTTTACGCTAATAACAAGCTACACCACCGGCCCTGCACCAGCAAAGACACTCGCCGCCTTACTGAACAGCACCAAGAAGATAAATTCAACTTACTTGAGTCCAGTCTTCACAAATTTCTGCCAGTCACCAGGATCAATTTCATTAAGTGAATTCTAGGAATAAAGTAAGCAAGAAATATATGTGGAATATCTGAATTAATTTAAAATAGAGGACACAGAATTTAAATTACAGCCCTAGAGTAAATATGGAATATAGTTATCTAAGTAATTCGCAAAAGCTTGTAGTTGCTTCTTACTGTGATTTTTTAAATTGTTTTGTTATTTCCATTAGTAGCTCTGTCTTAGCATACCTATGATCACCAAATGACCAACAGAAAATTCCCAAGTAGCTGTGTAACTTTCCCCTTTGTCCACCACTCTGAATAGCACTGACTGATCTGCGACACACAGAGGTGCAGCCACATGTGACTGTTTAAACACATGAGAGAACGTCTACCCAGAGCAAGACCACTGCGCCCTAACAGGGCCAACGTAAGTGCACAGTCCCTGACGTGGAGAAAAATCTCCACACATGGTGCATTATGTTACATCGGAAGAGTGGCTGCTCTGGAGGGAAGGGGACCACCTGGGAGAAAAGCACAAGAGAGCTTTCTGCAATGATGAAAATCTTGGAGAGCAGTGTGGGCACAGGGGTACGTGTATCTGTCAGCACTAAACTACACACTTAAGACCTCATATTCCACGAGATGAAAACCACACCTCAATTACAAGGAAAGGGCTGTTGGAGATGCTGATAGCGGGGAGGCTGGGCACGTGTGGGAGAAGGGGGCACGTGGCAACTCTGAGTTTCCACCCAATTTTGCTGTGAACCTAAAACTGCTCTAAAAAATTAAGTCTGTTAAAAAAGGAGCGGGGGAAGCAAGAGAGAGAGAGAAAGAAAACAGCAAAGTGGGGTAAGGAGGGAGGCCTGTCCCGAGAACACAAATCCCTTGAAGAGCACAGCCCAGCACCCCCAGCTCCACAGCTCGGTTCCCTTACATCTCAGGAATGCTCCTCCTCCTCTTTCCTAGCTCTACTGGGTCAGGTTCCTACATGCCTTAAGTTCACAATCTTGTAACACAACACATTAAGTTCTTCCGGATGCTAATTATCTCTGTGCAAAAATGTAACATTAAAAATAAAAGAAAATAAAGGCCCAAAACAGCTAAATATTTCCAAATTTTATGAAAGCTCTAAACTCACAGAGCCAGGAAGCTCGTTGAACCCAAAGCACAGAAAACCTGTAGAAACAACTCTCGGGCGTATCGTAATCATATTGTTTAAGCAACGTAAAGAAAAAAATCCTCAAAGCAGCTGGAGTAAAAAGGCATCATGTAAAGAGAAATACAGATAAGAATGAGAGATTTCTTATCACAAACAATGCACACCAGAAGACAGTAAAGCAACATCTTTAAAATGCCTGAAGAAAATAAAAACTGTTAACCAGGAATTTTGCACCCAGTGAAACTCTTCCTAACTCAACCTGAGGCCAGTATTACCTGACCCTAAAGCCAGACAAGGGCACTGCAAGAAAATAAAATTATAAGCTAATACTCCTCATGCACACAGATACAAAATTTCTTGGTAAAATGTCAGCAAATCAAATCCAACACTATATAAAAATGACAACATATCATGACCAAGTAGGTTTATTCTAGGAATGCAAGGGTGGTTTAACATTCAAAAATCAGTTAATATAATTCACCCCATTTAACAGTCAAAACAAAAAACAATACCATATAACCATCTCAGTAGATGCAACAAAAAAGCATTCCGACAAATTCCTGCAACCATTCCTGATAAAAGATGGCTCATCATTTCAAAGCTTGCCCTCCACCTGCCCTTCGCCTCCTAGGCGCGGCTCCTCTCATCCCCCACCAGGTCGAAGTCACGCCACCTGGCTTGAATGTATCTGCAAGCCTGGGTTTGTCTATCTCACTCGTTCCCTTAAAAGTTTAACCAGGGGCTCTAATAAGAGACACCGACCAACAGTTCGTTTAATCTTAGCAGCATCTGCTCCTCGCGATCCTGGGCACCATCATCTTGCTGGCCGCCGCTAAAGGACGCGATCAGCCACTGTACACAGGCCTCCAGCAGAGTCCTTCTCCAAGCACGCAGCTCTTCCGCCGACCCTTCCAGGACAGCCAAGACAGAGTCAGCCACGACCCAACTGCGGCAGAAGACAAAAGTCAGAGTTACAGGCATGGCCCAAATCCCTCTAGCTTTAAGTATATATAGTCCAACATCACAGTGGGCCATATAAGGCAGATGCCCTGAGCCCTGGTCCCTACACTAACTACCCAAGCACAGAGACCACAGGCTTCCCCTGTCCCTTACGCAAACTTCAAAGACGTACCAGAACTTTTACGACTAGGGGAAACACTATTAGCACACCAGAAAAAGGATATATTGTCCAGACTTTGTCTAGATCAGGCTCTCTCAGCCTCAGCGCTACTGACATTCTGGGCCGGAGAATTCTCTCTTTGCGGGGAGGGGAGGGGGCCTGTCCTATGCGTTACAGGATATTTAGCAGCACCCTTGGCCTCCACCCTCTAGCAGCCAGAAGCAACAAGCCCCCCATACCCATATCGTGACAGTAGAAGATGTCAGGCGTTGCCAAATGTTCCCTGGAGTGGGCAAAATCACCCCTGGTTGATAACCACGGCTCTAAGGGAATCAGAACCACCCACTTATGGAGACGAACTTGCTCCAGCCAGGATGGAAGTAGAGTTCTCGGAGGAACTGCGTTCTCCCCAACTGCACAACAGCAGTGCAGCAATTTCCACTGCTTTATAACCACTACCGGGAAAAGCGAAGCTGAGACAGGGAGAGCCATTAAACAATCTGAGCCTTCATACCTCTTGTGACCGCCTGGAGTCTGAAGCAAGCGGGGCAATCGGTCCATGAGGACATGGAGGTCCTTGGCTCTTGCAAATGGGACCAGCTGGGCCAGGATCTCCTGATGCAGCCCAGACTCTAGGGGCCCATCAGCACTGAGAAGCCTGGTCTGCAGCGGCCTCCACAGGGCCTTCCTCAAGACAGGAATGACAGCAGAGGATACTGGGGCAGACAAACAGGAGAGGGAGGTGAACACCGCGGAGCAGTACAACCCGCTCACAAGGGCTGACGGCTCTATCTCAGGGAACCTGTGACCTGCGTGATGCCACACTGGTAGCACGAGACTGACCACGGCAGGAGCTGTGATGCCACGGAAATCGGCAAATGCTACAAATCAGTCTCCCCCAAGAGCCAGCTGTTGAAACATTTATCAACACGCCACTGGTCACCTCTCATCACTCAACCCTGACAGGGACTGTTCAGTCCCGCAGACCCTGGGTACAGCCCCAGCTCGAGGGTCGTGACGAGACGGTGAGCACCCAGGTCCTGAACTCACTCGGGAACAAGAAGAGCACTGAGAACCACTGGCCGGAAGACGCCCTCCTGCAGGGGCGCTCTTACTTTTTAAAAACATCTGTTATCGATGATGTGAAGCTATGCAGCACAGAGGTAAAGCAGTGAGCGAAAAATCATTCATATACACGACAAAAATGAATTAAATTAAATTGGAGGTGATCAGAAAGTGCCTTGGATCTGAAACCCAATGGGTGGAGAGAGAAGAGAGAGCTGGGCCCAGCTGAGTGCCCCGCCTCAGCACAGACTCACCAACGCTCCCAACGGTGGGGAGAGGGGGACAGGGCAAAGGACCATCACCCGAGCCACTCCCTCAACCTAACAAGACCCAGCCGGGGTCGCTCCTTCCTTGGCCCCCAACGGCCATAGCTACCGCCCACCGCCGGCCCCAGCTTCCCGTGGGTAACTCAGGGTCGATGGGAGCTCCATCCTCAGAGCTGGGTCAGATATCGGAGGAGAAACAGAACTAAACGACACCCCCAGAATGTGGAGTCCCAGGGCTTAAGGGCGGACACACAGTTCTCAGCCCTCCCGGCTGCCCAAAGCCCCCCTTCCTGTACCTCCTGCGGGGCGCGTGAAGTGCTCCCGGGTCCTGCGCTGGAGGTACGTGCGGACGACAGGGAGGAAGTCATCCAGGGCCTCCTGCAGGCAGAGCCCCAGGCTGGCCCGCCCGCACCACCGCTCAAACCGCAGCACGTGGGGACAGCTGTGCTGCAGGAGCAGGGCCGCGGTGCCCAGGGCCGCCGGCGTCCGCCGGGCCAGGCAGTAGTCGAGCAGAGAGACCCCGACGGCGGGGGCCAGAGCCGGCTCTCTCTGCAGAGCCTGGAGGAGCACGGCGTCCAGCTCGTCCACGGCCAGCGTGGGCAGCAGAGCCCCCAGGCCTCTCACGTACTCGGAGGCCCAGAGGAGCTCGCCGCTCTGCAGCTGCTCCTGGGCGCGGCTGGTCAGCAGCTGGACCAGGGTCTCCCCGAGAGCGTTCAGGTGCCTCTCCTTCTGGCGGGACTCAGTGGGCCGTTGGGCCACCAGGTGGGCCTCGGGCAGGCTCAGCAGGGCCAGGGTGACCTCCCGGAGCTGGGCGCCCTCCATGTACGGGTGCAGCCCCTGCAGGGCTTCGAGCTGAGGAAGGGTCTTTGGCATCGGCGTGGCTGCGCGGGCCCTCCGGTTCCGCAGCTCTTTCAGGACACTCTGGGTGACGGCCTCCGAGTACCTGGCCAGGAGGCCCAGCTGACCAAGGCCCTGGAGGACTGGGGCACTCGCCACCAGCAGCGGAAGGACGCCCGCGCTGAGGTGGGCCGCCAGGAGCTTCACGAGGACGGGACTGAGGGTGTGCGGGGGAAGCGCCTGCTGCTCCAGGGCCAGGTACCAGGCCTCCAGCGTGGGATGCGTGAGGATGGCCACGAGCACCTCCTCCAGCGTCTGAAACACAGGGACAGGGCCCAGACCTCACCCACGGCCCGGCCACAGCGGCCACTGAGGAGGACGGAGAGCAGAAAGCAGCTTCCCTAAGCCACTCCACCCTCAAGCTCACGTCCCAGTGCCCCTCTCAGGGGTGCCCGCAGCACCCCAACCCAAGCCCACAGCTCTTACCCCATCGTAACGCACCTCCTCCCCTGTACAACGATGGGGCCCGGACTGTGACTCAGTCAGTGACCCCCAGACCGGCAGGAATCTGATGAACGCAGCCTGAATGAATTCACTGTGCAGTAAAACTCTCTCCACAGTCACTCAGGCAGGGCCGGGCCACGCAGAAATGCCAAAGTGGGAGGACGATCAATCCTCTCCTGGTTCCTCCCTAGCAGCCCTGCCCTCCTAAATAAATCTGGTTGAGGGACGTGGGTACCACCCGACAACCAGGGCAGGGCTACCCTGGCTCCGGAGAGAGTCCGTGGCTGGGGAAGATGGGTAGGGGTTAAACGATCCAGAACTGAAGGTGAGCCTGCGTCCACTTTCAGAAGGAGACTGGGCCTCCAGTGACCCCCTGAGGAACTAGCTCTGACCCCGAGACTAGTTTAAACCACCGAGCAGAGAGCAGCCGAGTGTGCTTTGCTGGATTAGATGATGATTTGATGCAGCCTCGCTGAACACGATTCCTAGCCAATGAAGTCACCCAGTCCCCGGGGACAGAAATACATTTTTTTTCCTTATTTACTCTTCAGGAAGGAAAGAGGAGCCTATCACACTTTCCAACTGAGCTCTCCCAAATAGAAAGAAAAACAGAAAAGCACACATCAGGAGTGCTTTGCCCAACAACTGGCTAATAGGTGGTCTTGCACCAACAAATGCCTCCCCCCGAAGAAAGCCCCCTTGGAGATCAAAGGAAGGGAGCCATGCGTTCGACTGTGAACTGAGGAACATGCCTGCACCCAAACCCAGTACAACAGGTCAAATGGCAAATGGTGAGAGATTCAGCCTGGCCCCAGTTAAAAAGCTGACTCCCGAGACTGCCAGCAGGAGGGAAGGCTCACTCTTCCCCAGGCAGTGTGGTCGCTGTGTGTACTCACGATGAAGGGCCTCACCCACTGCCCAGCCTTTACTCAACACAGGCTGCAACCCTTTAAGAGGAAAATACGCAGTCCGAGTTCTCAGGATGCTCACGGCACAGCGGGAGGGAAAGTGATCGCAGCAGGGCAAGTGTGGGCACAGAAGTGACTGGAAAGATGGACGCCCCAAGTAAACCGTGCTTCTCGCGGGGTGGGGGGATGGTGCTTAGTGCCTCCTCTGGACTTCTCTGCACCTCCCTGCTTCCCTGCAGTGAACATGTACTCGCTTTTAACCAGAATGGAGGGAAAGCCAGTGGCTGTGACCTCACAGGAAAAGGCGAACCGGAAGGAGACCCAGGGAGGAAGGGCGGCGGTACCTTGTCATTGGCCAACTCCAGCGAGGCCATGGACTCCACGTCCAAAAAGAGGTCGGACTCAGCCTGGGCGGCCTGGCACTTCTGCTGGTTCTGGGTGTCCAGCTGCTGACAATGGATGACCAGGCGCCTGAGGAGGTCCAGGAGGAACTGCAGCAGGGGAGGCCCCGTCCTCCTGCCCAGCTGTGAGGACGAGAGACACACGACCCTCAGGCCCAGGAAGGGCTAACAGTCACCAGAACAGAGACTGCCGGGTCACGCCAGGGCCAGAAGGGGCGAGTTGCAAGAAACAAGAATCAAGGAGGGTAGCAGGCTAAAATGGCAACTCCCCGTAAACTGCCAACAACCTCAAAGTCATTTCTTTTTTTTCTTTTCTTATAAAAGTTTTTAAATTTTATTTATTTATTTTTGGCTGCATTGGGCCTTCGTTGCTGCGCGTGGGCTTTCTCTAGTTGCAGCGAGCGGGGGCTACTCTTTGTTGCAGTGCGCGGGCCTCTCATTGCGCTGGCTTCTCTTGTTCCGGAGGACAGGCTCTAGGCGCATGGGCTCAGTAGTTGTGGCACATGGGCTCAGTAGTTGTGGCTCGCAGGCTCTAGAGCACAGGCTCAGTAGTTGCGGTGCACAGGCTTAGTTGCTCTGCGGCATGTGGGATCTTCCCAGACCAGGGCTCGAACCCGTGTCCCCTGCATTGGCAGGCAGATTCCTAATCACTGCGCCACCAGGGAAGCCCTCAAAGTTATTTCTTAATAAGACATGTCCTCCTAAATCTTGTTGAAACACACAGATTTATTTGGACCAAGATGAGGGGGAAAGGCCCACCTCAGCACCTAAACTAAGGGACTTCCCTGGTGGTCCAGAGGCTAAGACTCTGCACTCCCAATGCAGGGGTCCCGGGTTCAATCCCTGGTCAGGGAACTAGATCCCACATGCCGCAACTAAGAGTTTGTATGCCGCAACTAAAAAAGATCCCGCACGCGGCAACTAAGACCCAGAGCAGCCAAATAAATAAATATTAAAAAACAAACAAACAAACAAAAAAAACCTAAACTAAAAATCTGTAAACCACCTCAGGGACAGAAGGCCCAACAATGAGCCGCCGCATTAAAACTCATGAAGGAAGAGGAGACGCCTGGTCGTGCCGCGGACCCGCTCAGCCGTGCGAAGGGCCCCGCCCGGCCTCAGCTGCCCCAGCGACCACGTTCAGCTGCACGTGGCTCCCAGTCTGAGATCTGCGCCTCTGCTCCAGGGAGAGGGCACAGCACCAGCAGCCGAGGCTCCCAGGCCGCGGCCCGCTCGGGGCCCTGCACGCTGGCTACTGCCCTCCCCGTGTGCGGACAAACGGGGCGACAGCGGGGCCCCAGGACTCCATCCACACCGTCACTCAGTGTGGACCCGACCGGCAGAAGGCCACGCTCTCTGCAGGCGGCGAAGCCAGGGGGCGGGGGCAGCGCTGACCTGGCCGAAGTTCTCCACGGCGCTCCTGACGTACAGCAGCAGGTGTTTGGCGGAGCGCAGGGCCTGGTGCATCGGGAGCTGCAGGAGGGCAGCCCGCAGCTGCCCCTGGACCCCCTGGTCCAGGAGCGGGAGTGCGCCCTGGCCCTGACCTTGGCCCTGGCCGGCGCAGGCCATCTGCAGCAGGGCACTGAAGGAGGGGGCTGGGGGGTCCGGCGGGGCAGGGCTGCCCGACGTCTGCAGCGCCTGGGAGACAGCAGAGGAGGGAAGAGAAAAGACAGCTCAGCTCCAGGGCAAAGGGCACAGGGTGCTACAACAGGGACAGGGCGACACGCACACAGAGGGACGTTTCACAGAAGTCACCTACTGACACTAAAATCTACGTGAGCCTGCGGCATTTTATTCAAGTCAAGTCCCAACACGCTCAGTCACACGTATTTTCCTAGCGTGTGTCCACATGAGGGCACTGAGCCGGGGAGGTCTTTACACACTCTGGAGAACAGGAGCCACGCGGCACACAGACAGGATTTTACTCACAGGAGTCACTGTGATTAATCCCTGGAAACTGGGAAATGCCACCCTGGGAAGGAGCCGGCTGGGTGAGCTGCACGCCTTCCAAAGGCCTCCCCCGGGAGGACGGGAGGATGAGAGGACATGGCCGGACGGAAGATAAGTTCCTGAAGTCATTCCGTCTCCAAGTGGGTCGTTTCTTCTAACTTAATTCCCAAACTGCCTTCTTTATTCACCCCACGTGGCTTTTCTTGTTATAACTCCAAACACTGTTTCCTAAGGCCAATACAACTAGGCTGTATGGTGCCCTGAAACTCAGCGGGGCTCGACCCTGGACCAGCAACAGCATGACCCGGGAACTTGGTAGAAATGCAAATTCCCGGGCCCGCCCCAGACCTGCTGAATCACACGCCCAGCGACCATGTCTGAACGAGCGTCTGGGGAATCCTGACGCGCCCTCACGGGTGAGAACCGCCGAGTGCCTGACTCCACGGAGTGGACGCCTACACTTGGAGCACCGTGCAGCACAGCACGGACTGCTAACAGCCACGGAAGCGGCTGTGTGCCCCTGACCACCTCCTGACCGCGGCCCGTCAGGCGGGGAAGGCGGCGATAGCCGTGATGGGCCTGGGCTCCGGAGCCCAGAGGCCTGCCTGAATCCTGAGTCCACCACTGCCTGGGGGCGGAACTGCTCTGAACCTCAGTTTCCCCACGTGTACCAGGAGGATAGTTAAGTCCAGACCCCTCTCTGCGTTGTGAGGATTAAATGGCGTAAAATACGTGTGATGCACTTAGGGATGAGGCCCTAACAAACCGTGAACGTGCAATCAACACAGGCTTCTGCTACCAAGTTCATAAGAGGAAGAGGTCCTCCTGAGCTGCCTGCTTTGTCAAGCGCAGCCACAACTGAGTGAATACACAAAAGCACACACGCAAGGTGAATTTCTTGCTCCACCCAGCAATCCTAAGCACGCTGCATCAGAGCCAGACCTGCAGCACCCCTTTTAAGAATGCAGTCCCCACCAAGAGAAAACCGTTTCTTTCTTTCTTTTTTCACTTTCCCGTCTAGCAGAGCGTAGCCTGCTAGCGGCCTTCAGGTCCAACCGCTGAGCACGCCAAGCCTAGGGGCCGCTGAGGCGTGCAGACGGGGGCCGTGAGGCGAGCGCGCACGCAGCACTCGGGAAGGGAGGAGACCCCGCCCCCAACCCCAGCCTCAAAGCCCAAACGTGCAGCCAGCGGGGAGTTCAGTTCTGCTGCGTCGCGGAGCCCCTCGGGGTCTCGTCACATTAGCTGAGCGGCAGAGACACCACGTGCCTTCCTCTCCTACTCTGGGGAAACGAGAAGGTGAAGACCGTTCACCCTGTTAAGCTGTGAAAGCTACACAGCTGGGGTACAGCCCGCCGCGGCCCACAGGGAGGAACCTCCGGGGTTTCCTAGGTTTCCGCAGGCGTGGTGGTCGCCGCAGCTCACCAAGGCCTCTCGGGCTGGCTCCGGGATCCAGAGGCTGTAGTATCTGTTGAACCTGCACAGCTGACGGCAGCAAGGTGGGAGCGGAGGCTCCAACTTGTCGTAAGACTGAAGCAGAAGACACAGAGCCAGCGGGTCTCTCTGGGTGTGGAGGAGGTCCATCAGCACCCGTGTCAGATACGCCACGATGCTTTCTCCTGCAAAGGAGGGAGACACAGCGGGGAGAGGCTTGCTGGGACTGCCCTTCTGTGACCCATCAATAACATCAACTCCCACCCCTATTCAAGACCCAGAAAGAGTCATAACCATTCTGCAAGCGATCACACAACCATGCTGGAAGGCAGATGCTACCACTGCAGACCATGCCAGACTCTTATTAAACACAGAGCACACAGTCAGACTTCGGGTGCTGAGGCCCAGAAGTGGAGACCCAGGCACTGAAGAGGTGAGGCCAAGGCCACCCGGGACAGGGACTTGCTTGGTGCAAACCAATCCATTTCCACTTCCTTGGCACACAAGCCTCCCTTGCAGTTAGGCTGGGACCACATGACTCGCTTAGCCACTTCCAGGCCTGGCCAGAACACCTCTGCTTGACTGTCCACTCTCTCTTCCTCTTCCACAGTGACCTTGGAAGCCATATGTTGAGATGGCACAGCTACAGGATGGGAGCAGCCAGGATCCCCGAGCTACCTCCTGGACAACAGCCACCCAGGAGAGCACCTGAGCTGTCCTGGACTATGACAAGGTCGAGAGAGAGACCTTTATTCCGTAAACCACTGACGCACTGGGGCGCATGTGTTACTGCAGCAAAGCCTGAGCAATCCTGACTGACTACACCATTGCGATCTGTGAGTGCTGTCTTGGGTCTATGTTGCCTGGACACCCAGTAAGGATGAAGGACTTGTACCTTAGCATCAAGATATCAAGAATAAATACTGGGGCTTCCCTGGTGGCACAGTGGTTGAGAATCTGCCTGCTAATGCAGGGGACACGGGTTCGAGCCCTGGTCTGGGAAGATCCCACACGCCGTGGAGCAGCTGGGCCCGTGAGCCACAACTACTGAGCCTGCGCGTCTGGAGCCTGTGCTCCGCAACGAGAGAGGCCGCGATAGTGAGAGGCCCGCGCACCGCGATGAAGAGTGGCCCCCGCTCGCCGCAACTAGAGAAAGCCCTCGCACAGAAACGAAGACCCAACACAGCCAAAAATTTAAAAATAAATAAATTATTTAATTAATTTAAAAAAAAAAAGAATAAATACTGAAGAGAAAATACCGGTGTTACAGCAGGTGTCTGTGCAGCCATGCAAACACATTATTTCAGACTCATCCGTCAAACGAACCGTTTCCCCACGGCCTCGCCAGCCTCTGGATTCCTACCGCTGTACACTTAGTTCTACCAGCTGTGTAGCGACCACTGTGGCGGGTCTGAACCCTTGCTGCCTTGGGTGTTCAGCAATTGTTTCCAAAGCCCTTGGACTCCCACCTCCTACCCCACAGAGACCCAGCCGGCCTGATGCAACCAGAACACCCTCACTACACACAGGCACCTGCTTCACTTTCTGTTCCAAGGAGCAACTTATTCCTGGCTTCCAGGGCAGCGGGGACCACAGCACTGAACGGGAACGTGAGCAGGATCGTGTCTGCATTCAGTAAGGATCCAACCTCCTCATCCAAGCCTTCGCTGCCCTCCACCAGGACATCCACCATGTCGAGAACATCTGAGGCAGAAAGATGGGAATCAAGGCCAGGCAAGAGGTGCCAAAGGAGTCTACTGCAAGAACCCCACAGGTAGGGCAAGCAAGGGAACATCTGCAGAAAGAGGGAAAAACGAAAGCTAAACTTCTCTTGGGGGAAAATGCTTAGCGTAATGTTTGATTCTAAACAAATAAGGGCATTATCTATAAAATCTTAAGATCTCTGCCAGACAAAATGCAGGACTATCCAGCTCAGGTGATAACACGTTGAAGCTTCCTCGGGTGACTCTGAGAAGCCCAGAAACTTTAACCTGGATAGTCACAGAAATAAGCCAAAATCTGAGAAGCAACAGAGCATAAGGGTTAACGCACAGACTAGGGCCAGAGTGTCTGAAGTCAAATCCTGACTTTGCTACATCCTCGCTGTGTGAGGCTGAGCAGATTGCTTAACCTCTCTGTGCCTCAGCTGCCTTGTCAATACATAAAATGAGGATAATCCCCCTCAACTTGGGGTTGTTTATGAGGTTACACGAGTTAGGATTTATTAAGAGCTTAGGGCATCACCTGGCACAAAGTAAACACTGCACAAATAAAAACAACGCAGCAAATAAGCCCTGTACATATTTCCTGTTACATAAACAAATAAGGGGATTTCCAATTCCAGATGCGGCTGATCTCTGATGCAAAGAAATGGGACGTCTGCCCTCCGCACAAGGCTTCAGTGCAATTCTGTTTTGCCTCTGATATGCCACCGTGGCTGGCTTTTCAGAAGCCCGAGGAGCGCGGGGAGTGGCACCCACCGTCAATGTGGGAGATGGGAATGCTGACATCATCGGCGTCCTGCCGCGTCACGGAGGCCTGCAGGGCGCTGGCTTCTTGGACAAAGTCGGACGCTTTGTCCGTGTATGAATAGGGATTCGCCACCAACGTCAGGAGAACCTGAGCATTAAAGAGTCAAGTGGCAAGTATTTAGATGGTCACACGTGAAATGGAAAATGCCCCCAAATGTCGCAGGTAAAATAAAGGGAAGAGCAAAAATCTTAACAGGCCTTCAAAGAACAATAGTTTTTCTGCAAAGTTTTTTAAAAAAACTTTTTGTTGTAGAATTTTTAAAAATATCTCCTTTTCGCATCAGACTACTGCTTTTAATACCGCTCTTAGTATACTACTAATTCCTCCTACAAAAACAAACGCCCAAAAGGAAGTTAACAGCACACAGTAATATAGTCCCATTTTACAGATTCTAAAACTAAATAGTTCTGACATCTCAGCAAGAATTAGGAAGTGAGTCAGGAGGAGAGGCCTCTGGGCTCTGGCACATCAGAAGTGCCTTGATTATACTGAGGATCACTCAGTACGTCGTCCTGAACATGCTTCTTTACGTGGGAAATATGTGCTCACGCGTTCCAAAAACTGAATCACGGCCTCCTTGTTCTCCTCCGCGGTGTCATCCAGGTGCTCCAGCCACAGCTCCAGCTCCTGCCAGGTGTGCTCAAACAACCCTGTGTCCCGCAGGATCTGAAAAGTCAGGGAAGAACCCGCTTTCCGTGGGTCCTCTGAGACCCACGGAGCACAGAGGGGGTAAAAGTTCCATCTGGTTTTACTCTAAAAGCTACGCTTCAGAACAACACCCAGTGTTGAGGGAAACGAGGACAAGAGGTCGCTCTGGGCTCGGTCAAGGAGAACACGGTCCCTCGTCTTGCTGCTGCTTATTCCTCTCCTTCAACTCCTGAATGATAAAAAGGGAAAATATCCCGCTGCTACTTGAAAGTCTGCTTTTCAACCTGGGACTTGACTCCTCCCAGCCACTCAACCCTCAGCCTGCATGAAATCCTCCAAGACAGTGACCCAGTCAGGCTGAATCATCTCAATGTGGCTTCTCAAGACCCAGGCCTGGGCCAGAAGCACCACCTTAGTTCTGTTCTAAGGGAGCAGAACTTGTTACGAGGCAGGACTTGGTTAAATGACATCCCCAAATGGCCCGACGACAGAACTCCGGGTCTCAGCAGCCCCTCGGCACGAGCCCTGCACAGACTGCTCTGAGGAAGAGCCCGACGTGCCATTACACCCACATGCAGGGAGTGATCATGAAATCACACCTGCACAACCTTGTAGAGGAGGACATTTCGCGTCCTCCAAGCAGCTCAGGCGAGGTTGAAGGGTGGCAAGACTACTACTGGCACTTCAAAGGTAAAATCTCTGTACCCTAAATACAATGAAATACAATGAATGTAATTTTTCTAGCAACCCTCCCGGCCCCGGCCCTGACCAGGATGTCTGCTGCCCAGTGGAACCAAGGAACTAGATTTCCTAGCGCTGCAGCAAGACCTGACGTAGCCCTGGAAAATGAGTTCAAGTGTAAGAAAGAAGAGACGCCAACAAACTCCTCATTCCCTTCCGCTGACTCTGGTGACACCTGTGCTGTGGGTGACGGCCGCGGTCAATCGCCAGGGTCCTGGAGAAGGCTGAGTCTGGGGCTGAGGGAAGAGGCGTCGCCTACTAAATTGTTCCCCAGAGGGCTGAAATCTAATGTTTACTGAGTCTAGAATGTGCCAGGCATGGCCTACTATTTGATCACACGTAACCTCCCTTGCAATCCTACGGTTTTGTTATTCCCGTTCACCACGAGAAAACTAAGTTCAGAGAGGTTAAGCAATTTGTCCAGTGCCACCCAGGAACGGCAGAACCAGGACTCAAATCTTGGAACAGGACTTCAAAGTGCCCGCTTTTCCCATTTCACCAGGTTGCCTCTTGGGAACACAGCCAGGTTAAGACAGAATACATTAAAATTGCCATAAAACCTTCTGTTTTTAAATTGTAACAGTCCTAATACATCCTTAATTCAACAACTGTTGACTAAGCATCTACTATAAGGAAGATTGTACAAAACGCTTCTAGAACTAGGAACTGGTAGAAAAGGCTCACCTTCACGATCAGAAGTTTGGTTGATGACTTGAGATGCGAATGGCTACTGGTCACAAACATCTTCATCAGTAAGTAAAACACGGATCGCTTTCCTCCGATAATTTCTGCATCTGGGCCTTCCTGGAGTTTGAACAATAGAATATTATAAATGTAACAAAGGCCACTGCTTGCTGAGCAAACAGGTACTGCATGCCCAGTGTTCTTCCCGGCCTCTCATCTCATCTCATTTTAACCACCGCTCGGCAAGCCTGCCGGGAGGCTCTACACGAGGAACCTCAGGAGTTAGGAGCTCCTCCCACACCCCCGAAAGCAGCTGTAGTTAACATCAGTCACAGCAGGAAGCACGGGGGCCCTTCAGGTGCTTCACATACGCTGACTCACTTTGTCCTCCCAACAAGCCTGCGGTGGAGACAATCGTCACCCCCATTTCACATGTGCAGACACTGAGGCACAAGGAGGTAACAGCCGTTTAATGACCGAAGTGGGACTCAAGCCCAGGAGCCCTGGCGCAGACGCGGCACTGGCTGGTGGCGGGTGGCTGGCGGGGAAACACACCACCCAGGGCTGCCTGACTCCGTCCAACGCCACGCTTGCTGCACTTCAGCAAGATGCCGGTGCTGATATAATCGGTTCCTTACACATAAGCAAGCCTCTTAACAAAGGCTTCTGGGCTTTGAACACATGGAGCTCCAGATTCCCAGCCCAGACTCCGATGCATCTGTGTCTCCCTGGAGCGTCCCCACAGCCCTGGTCTGAGCACATGAGGGCTATTGTTCACAAAGCCCAGCAGAGCCACCTTATGAGCAAAAAATGAAGCATGGGATATAAACTAATATGTTAATACCAGTTCTTTCAAGGTAAGAGCCCTCTGTTCCCTTTCCAACTAAATCGTCAAGACCCCAGTGGCCCAGTTCAGCTGGGGTAAAAACTAAACACCCCAGACTCATCCGTCATCTCACTGGGGTCCTGGCAGCGACCTCACGGGGGCTGTCAAGTTGAGAGCAGGGTGTGGGCAACACTGCCTGGGTCCAATCCTGGATCCCCCTACTTACGGCTGGGACCCCACGGAAGTCTCCTAACCACTCAGCTCCAGCTGCCTCGTCTGTAAGTGGTGATAAATGAGATACATAGCACACTTGTGCCGAGCCTGGCATTCAGTAAGTTCTCAGTGAGAACTATCCTCAACTATGAGGCAGGTGAACCTTAGAAAGAGGACTTAGGGGAACACAAAGGTCCCAGTGCCACGGTGTTCTTCTACCTTTCTGGAAATATCACCTCTGAAAGTGCCAGTGTACGTTTCCGCACTAGTGGTTCCATACAAGAGCTCATAGAAGACATAAGTCATTAAAACAAGTCATCTGAGCCACTGAGAAACACACTCAGACAATGCTTAATTTGGCCTGGTCGTTTTCCCTCTTTGGATAGAAGTGACATGGCGTCCTGTGTTTAAATACAGAGGTAAATATCTGTCGCACCTTGAGTTCCCTTTACGATTCAACATTATGTTCTCCAGAAATCCTAGAAGACATTATCAAAGACACAGAAAACAACGCCAGCAATCTTTACTGATTTTTCCACCAGCCTCAACCCTCTCCTGGCTTGGTGTCTATTCCCATCTCTGTCTTAAGTTCTTCCAGGATGAGGACAAAGGAGAAGGAAATGTATTTTGTTTATTTCCAAAAAGGTTTTTAAAGGACAAGAAAAATGTTAAAGAGTCAAGAGAAAAAAAGTACAAAAACTCCCAACACCCAGCAGTAATATATTTTCAGTAAGGATAGCTAAGCACCTTACTTTGCAAAGCAAAGAGATTCCTGGTTCACAAATCAGGACCTGGCCTCTGCTCTAGAGGCTTCTCTCTAAAAGGAGAAACGTCAACGTCTTCCTTCGCAACCAGCAGTCAGGGTTCTGATGCAGCTAGAAATTCCCAGGCCAGAAAGCCGACAAGCCTGCCGGTGAGCTAACAACAGAGGCGGGGTCACGGCCTCCTACCTGGGCCTTTAACCACAGGAACTTGCTGGCGGGCAGTGCCAGGGCCACCTTGAGAACAAGGTGCTGCAGGGTGAGAGGCACCTCCTCACGCAGGCCCTCCTCTGAGATGACGCCTGTGGGCGGGAAAGAGGAAGACAGATGAGACATCGGGGGGTGGGGGGCGGGCGCGGGGGCCCAGCTACTGCTGCCCTGGCCACGAGGACGCGACAGGGAACTGTCCAGGGAACTAGGCAGGAAGACGTGGGGTTCCGCCCGTCCTTGTCCTGCAGTCACCCTCACACAGGCTGTGCCCGCTCTCCTGCCCACACACCTCACCGACACATCCCCCCGTCCCAAGGTCTATCCAAGTCCTTCACCAAAGAGCGGGGGTGCTATCTGCCCATCCCTGCACTCGGCCCACAGTGACCTCCTCCTACAGCTCAAAGCCCCCAGTGCACACTGCCCTCCAGGTACAGAGGTACAGTCTCTCGTGCGTGTGACCCCTGGTGCGGGGCACAGGCCTTGCTCCCTAGACGGCAAGCATCTTGTGCACAGCCTGCGGCCGCCTGGGTCTGAGACGGGGTCCTCAGCCTCTGGCCTGATTTCTGGGTTAATCCTTTGCTTGGGAAGGACGTGGTACCAAATGTTAAATGGCCACTTTATAGTAAATCTCATATTCTTACAGCAAGAGAACTTTTTGCCTTTAAACCATCAAAAAGTTAATTACAGCTTTTTGAATAGGATTATTTCAGTAGCTTATATAAATTCCAAGAATGATATTTCCGCAAGTCTTCCTCCGTAGGCCCAATTATAAAGTCAGTTTTATCAGACAAACTTTTCCATCAAGGAAACGTGGCCAGACAAGCATAATGTTACTTTTACAAGATGTGGTTTGAACTTCACTGGGTAAAATATGAGTAACTATGTCAGAAGTGCCTTGCATGACCGGGACCTCCTTCTAAGGGGCTCTCATTTCTGCACCCCTCTTCCTTTGCAAAGAGGCTTTAGAATTAACATCACATAATCTCATCTGTCGATCACCCACGGCAGGCAACGCAGCCTGGCTGGCTTCTCCCTTCTCTCTTGATGCTGCCAAGTGTTCATCTGATATCTCCTTAAGGAAGACCAGCTATTTACAAAACATTGGTCCAGATGAAAACAGCCCGGCTGGCGGATCACACGCGCCGGCCACAATGCCCAGCAGCCTTCCCAGTCCTCGGCTCCGGAGCCTCTGCTCCAGTTTACCCACACTTCCTTCACCCCCACTGGCAGCACCAGGAGAGGGGCGCCCACCATCCCTCGAGACGCACCTTTCAGGAGCTTGCTGAAGTCAAAGTTGTACTGCATGACCACGTGCGGGACCACCTTCTGGTAGAGGCAGATGACCTGGAGCAGGACGGCTTTCAGAAGAATGGTTTCTGCATCATCTGAACCAGAATTAAACAGCTTGAATCAGGAAACACACTTGCTCTCTGTCCTCAATCAGTGAGCCATTGAACCACCCGTGACCCATCACAGTCAACTGTATGTGGAACACTGAGGCTGCAGACAGATCCCCGTGGAGCGAGATTTAAGGAGTCAACGTGGTGAAAGTCAAAAGTGCTCAAACAGGCTGGGTCTAAATCCCGATTTCACCGCTGTGATCTCGGACAGGGTAAAGCTACTCTGTCTCTCCGTGCTTTAGCGTCCTCGTCTGAAAAATGGGGACACGTGGCAGTGCCTACCCTACAGGGCCGCGCAAGGATGAAAGAGGACAGAGAGATAAGACGTGAAGCCCACCGCCTCACCAGTGACAAGGTCTGAGTCAACACATCTTATTTCCAGGGGGACCGTGTAGCCCACCACTATCCGCAGAACAAAAGAGAGGCCACCTCCCTCACGGAAAGGCCAGAGCATGTGGCACTCATCATACAAGTTTTTAGAGAGACACAGTGCTTGCATAAATCTTGGGCACATTTCTAACAGATGTTAAAACTCAATGTACAATGCCATGCTCATTCTTCTCCCTAAGCCAAGAAGGACACAGGATTCATTCAGAGCCAGAGAGGCCTTCACAAGTCCCTCTAGACCAGCCCCTCTGGACAGGAGGCGCCCAGGCTGCCTGTGTCAGTGGTATCTGCAAACAGAAGAGGCCCCTCACCGCTCTGGGGAGCCACGCAGGTAGCAGGGGTCCTGTTGCCCCTTTTCTTCGCTTTCTCGTCATCCTGTTCTGTCTCCTGCTTCCTAAGTGACTGCCAGACCCACACGATGGCATTCAGGTCTGGTAAAATCTAAAAGGGAAAACAAAGAAACAAAAAATCAGTCACGTTAAAAGGAAGAGAAACAAATGAACTGAACCTACTAACAAGGAGAAGCAAGAACAGAGGAGAGGGGCCAGCATGTGCAAGTGTGTGCGTGTGACCGAAAGAGGTCCCAGCCTCTGGGAGCTCTGTTTTGGGGTATAATTCCCAGAACTGAACACTGTAAGAATTTGGTGAAAACACAAGCACCGATCATTAAAACAAACCCCTGAAGACTTGTTCACCGGAGCCAGACACTGGGAACCAAGAAACTCATCCTTACGGCCGGCTGGGGGCACCCAGCCCAGCAAGCCCTTGGCTCTTCCGGGCACCCACCCAGTCTGCAGACGCCTGGCCTCCCTGCTCACCAGACCGAGCCCCAGGGAGGAAGGAGCAGGCCACCCGTCACTGCAGCCCCAGTCCTGATGAGACCTGAGTCCCAGGAGCACCCCAACCCCTTCCCTTCACTTCGCACCCACCCTCTGGGCCCCCAAGCTCGCCTTTTCCCTCTGGTGTGCTCGCCTGTGACCCCTGTAAGCAAAGGCCAAGTCTGGCTCCCGGGCCTACCTTGCTCAGGGCTTCTCTGAAGAGCCGCACAAAGTCCTCCATCATCGCCGCCGTGTACACGCCCGACTCCTGCCAGGCCCCTTTATTCAGGCAGTAGTCGATAGTCTTTGAGGCTCTCTTCAAAATGATGGAAATAAGGGATAAAGCTGTGTGTTTCACTGATTTGCTGTCCAACTGGGAAGAAAAAGAGGTAAATCCACAAGTGTCTTTGGGCCGCACTGGTGGACACAGAGCGCCCAGGCCCTGGCCCTCCCCAGGAGCCTGCCGAACCTCTGCGCTGTGCATTGGTGGCCCGGGGACCCTGCCCGCTTCACCTCCTGCAGATGTGACCTCAGCTGTTGCCGGGAGCGCGGTTACTAAAGGTGGCATCTGATGGTTATTCTTAACTGCTGCTCCACAGTCTGTTTTTGGTAAAGTCTTCCCTGACCACCACTCGGCTCCACAGATTACCTGCCTCGACAACAGCCGAGATCCCACCGGGACCCGACCGGCCTCTCCACTTATCGTCAGGTGGAGAGATGACGGGCCAGGGCACCAGGCACCCGAGTCCGGCCAGCCACCTCTAGGCACACAGCCTCCACCCCAGGCCTCCCACATCCAGACTCTCTACCTGGATTCAGACAGCCAGGAGGGCCTTCAAAATCCTCACTCGCTGAAGAGGTTCAAGAACCTGTGCTATTACCACAAATGGGGAAAGGCTAGGCCCCGGCCGGTGGCAGTATGTCCCTGGGCCAGCAGCAGCGAGGACGTCTCCTGGGACTCGGGAGACACGTTCGATCTCAGGCCCAGCCCAGCCCAGCCCAATGCCATCAGCCCCGGGTGACTCCCGAGTACAGAGAAGTCCAGGGAGCACCAGCTGGGATGCTGCAGCTTTACAGTCAGGTAGAAACAAGAAGGTTTTCTGATGGGCCTTCAGTTTAATAACACCCCAGGGCCCCAGCACTCCAGCTGGTTGGCGTCTCATTTTACATGGACGTTGTACGCTAATGTAGCGCTACATTAAATGTCTTAAACCAATAACCACTCCCACCCCATCATCACTTCAAAGGCAGGACCCGAACGAGTGTAAACACGTACACCCACCAGCTTGGAGCGCAAAGCTCAGTCAACAGCCTGAGACCCTGTCTCCAAACACATTCCTGTTCCCTGTTTCTAAAACAAGCTCACTCTTTTCCTTCTGATCTAAAATGTACGCCATTAAAATTCTGCAGATAACACCGTAAAGAATACAAGAAAAACGTCATTAAAAAACCCCACGTACTCCTAAGTCCACCCCCCAGACACACCTGTCTCTGGTGTCACTTGTACGAACACACTGTCACAGCTCAGAAAGGGCCGTTGACGAGAAGGCGAAGCTGTGGCTTCCCCTCCGCTGGCCCTGGGCCTGCACAGGACGGCAGCCTCGGCAGGAGAGGAGGCCACGTGCTCTCCCCGCCCCATGGCTGCCCCGCCCAGCGGATGGAACACCCCCTAGGGGCACAACCCCTCTCTCCTGAAACAGCGTGACAGGGAGCGAGACAGCCTTTTATATCCAGACTGGGGTATGTACCGGGGTCGGCTCAAAGGGCAGTGTAAATGCAGCCGGCCAGGCTGAAACTATCTTCTACCCGTGAAGAGGCGGCATCAGACACCTTCCTTTCAATTCTACTTTGCAAGTCCCTGGAATAAGATATCTTGTGTCTCTCACAAAACAGATGCGCAAGCTAGCTGGGTCCTAACCTTGATTCTATGATTTGGTAACCACAGCAAAAGGCCTTACTGGCCGGTCCCACCCAGGCCTCTTCCTCTTCACTCCAGCGCCTCCTCCCGGCCCCCTGGCCACTCTCAGCACAATCCCTGGATGGGTATCAAGAAATGCTCAATCCCACCACACAGGCCAATGAGTCTTCGCCAATTTACGGTAACTGCCCCATCACCACCGGAGCCGACCCACTACGGCAGACCCTGGTCCTGCTGTGTTCAGATAACAACCCAGCCTGCCTGAAGGATGGGGACTCCACCCGCACCGAGGAAACCCCAGGCCCTGCACTCCCCTGAACACCTGGCCTCCCCAGGTGGGTCTTGAGGCAACCTGGGTTTAGGAGGGGCTGGCTGGCCTAGGACCCGTGTATGCCAACAAATCATGGCTGTCCACCTAAGGCCATGAGTTATGGTGAAAAATGCATGGGTCCCTCACAGTGTGGTTTCTCATGGGACTTGGGAACCTTTATAATAAATAATGACATGGACTTGAAGTATCTATCTTTTCCTTGGACATGTCCTCCCCAAACTCCTGAAACAGCTGGTCCTCAAAGTAAATGTTCCCCAGAAAACTTAACACTATTCATTTAAACCACAAAAGAAAGGATTTGCTAGGCAAACCTCAGTCCTGCCCTATCCAGAGTTCCTAAAGTAATGAGACTTGAACACATGACATTAGGCTGCAGCTGAGCACACTTCCCCTCCCACCCCTGCGAAGGCCCAGAGCCATGGAGGGGTCCTGCCGTCCCGGCTCTGTGCTGGAGCAGGACAGGCATGTGCCTCGGGCCCCAGGGCACCGTCCGCGGGCGAGTGGACACATGGAAAGCCTCAGAGGCTCTGACAAAACACGAACCAATACATGCAGGCCGGTATTCTCGGCACAGTCCCCAGCACGGCCAGTGGGGCGAGTGGGAGAGAGTCTGGAAGCAGGGTCCCCACTCACGTTCAGTGCTTGGGTGAACATGATCTTATTGCACACCAGGGGCACGGTGGTCACCATCACCATTGCCAGGAGCCGAGGCAGCGGGATGAACTCTCTGGTCTGAAACGCCCGGGAGATGTCTGGCTGGGCAGCGTAGATCTAGGGAAGGGAGAACAGAGAATGAGCTGGTGGCGGAGGTTAGCTTTCAAGTCTGAGTCTGTCTGATTGTAGGCACCCAACAGTAAAGCCGCTGCAGTGAAATAACTACAGTAATAAAGGTCCAAGGCTCGCCACAAGGAACAAGGTCTGGAATATTAACCCCTAAATCCACTTGTTAGAGACAAGTCGGGTCATGAGACTGTTACTGGGGACGGCGACCTTCAAAGCAGAGCCTGGTCTGTGGTCTGGGGAGCCTCTTAAAACCTCTGATGGCAAACAAGTCACTGCTAGAACTCACAACCGGATTATTTACTCACCAGTTACTGCACTTGGCAGGCACCTAACAAAGTATGTCATCTTTTCAACACTTCATGACAACTCTTTGGGGTAGGGATATTTTATATCAAGATAAAACATGTTTACAGATGACAAAACTGGACCTCGATGAGGCTAAGTAATTTCTCTAGGGCCATGAGGCTAGAAGGCAGAGAAGCAAGGGCTCCCATCCTGCCCTGCGACGGCCGCGCACCTGCCCCTGCCCCTCCGGAGAGCAGCATCAGGGCTGCTCCCGACAGGGGTGGTGGCCACAGGGATACGTCACCAAAGTGGGGGGCAGAGTGCCTCCTTCTTGTCCCAAATACACGCTGGGAGGGAATTCCCCGGTGGTCCAATGGTTAGGACTCAGCGCTTTCACTGCCAAGGGTGCAGGTTCGCTCCCTGGTAGGGAACTAAGATCCCGCAAGCCACGTGGTGTGGCCATAAAAAGAAATAAAAAGCAAACACCCAAATACACGCTGGGACCACCGCACACACAGGCATTCAAGGAAAATGAGGGAATACGTGAATAAAAGTTTGTTTTACAGGTAACCCCATGCCCAGGTCAAGGCACAAGAAAATAATCCCAGGTGTGTCACCATTAGGCAGTCCATAAATCAGAGAGACAGAGAGAGAGAGACAAGAGAGAGACAGAGAGAGAGAGACAGAGAGAGGTAAAGCGAGCCGGGCAGTACTGCCTAAGAATCTGAAGCAGGCACTTCCTTTGGTAGATGAGGGGAGGTTGACACCCATGATCAGATGGAAATTAACTCATATCCACTTGAACAGACCACCAATTCACAGCTTACTTCAAGTTGTTCTAAGTACTTGAAATGGCAATCTTTAAAAACTATTGTACAGTTCAGACATTTCACTAATTCCAGCCCAACTGTGCCGAAACTCATCAAGATCTCACTCTGAGCAAAATCTGGTTGAAGAAGATGAAACTGGCTCAACAGATTCAAAAGCATAAACCTCAAAATTCAGCTCAGTGAAAAGTACAATGTCCTTAGAGGATAAAGACACCAAATTAACATCATCTAAAATATGCCCTGCAGAACGGCTGAAAGAAGTTCCTCATCCTGCAGAGTTTATCAGAACGTCACTCACCCCTCACCCCTCACCGCTACCAACTCCTCACACCCACCCGCCCACGACCCCATCTAGCAGACGTCGAAACGCCCATGGCCTTCACCTTGTTTAGCAGCTTGATGTTACTGGACCAAGTGGACTGCACCCTTGGGAGAAAGGAGAACGTCACTTCCTTGAAGTACTTGTTCAGTAAGTCCGGGCACACTTTCAGGATGTTCACCACAAGTTCAGCGACCAGCTCATCGTCTGCTGCAGTTTTCAAACCCAGCAGGAAGTGCAGGAGAGTCAGGTTTCCTCCTCTGCCAGGGAGAGAGAGAACAGAGAGGGGTGAGCAGGGAGTTTTCACAAAGCACTGAGAGCTCAGGATGACAGGGGTAGCTCCGCTCAGTAAACACACGGCTGTGACACAGTGATGGGAAAATTCCATTTCTCGTGAATTTCCCTCACAGCAGAAAGTCAGATGTTTTCATGGTCTGTAGGGCTCCCACTCTCCACCAAAGGGCCTGAGCTTCACTTCTCACCTTGTGAGTGGCTGAAAAAGTCTCTGCCTTGTCCTGTTCCTCACCTCTCCTTCCCTCCCTTGAGTTCCAGCTGACTTTTAAAGAAGAGGAAATTTTAAAATTTTCTTTTGTGATTTTACTGACCGCTTTCCTCCAACCACACACAAAAAAGCACATATGTAAAGATGTATGTGTGCGCTAAGTATAAAAATACAGAGAACGCATTTTTCTTTTAAAAAGATTGTTTTTTTCCCCATGAAGTGCTCACAAATTGCCACAGTCCAGAGTGCCACAAAATTATTTCTAAAACTCAACCAGATGGCACAGAGTCCTTCTACGGGTTTCTGCTTCCTCTGTTTCTAGCTAATTTCAAACTCCTAGGCTTTCACTTCACAGCCGAAAGAAGCTACTATAGGGGGAATAATCTACTGTATGAAAAGAGTCAAAGCTTGTCCCAAAGTGGGCAGTTTTCAAACATATAAGAAGATGATAAAAACAGGAAAACGTAGACATTAAAACTCGGAGAAAGGGAGCACCTGGCCCAGGATCTACATGGCCAAGTAGGTTTTACCCCCAGATACCTTTTAAGAAAAGATGCCTTTTCATATCTGCTTGTCCCTGGGAAGTCATAATATCCAGAAAAAAATCAAAATTTGCCTCATTGGCGTGTCATGTTGATGGCTTCTGGGATCACCACGTTTTGTAGCCCCTTATAAACTGACCAAAACTAAGATGCAATATGACACTTTACAGACAATAAAAATTTTTCAAAACTCGAATTAGAAAGAGTATTAATTTTGATCAGAAAGCTATCCTTTAAAAAGCTTAGAATTCTTAATAGGAAAATACCATGAGCAAAACATAGTTTGTGCTTTCATATGCATGGAATGTTAAATTTGCAAAGAGTGGGACGTCCCCAGGGGTCCAGTGGTAAAGAATCCGCCTTACAATGCAGTGGACGTGGGTTCGATCCCTGGTCAGGGAACTTAGATCCCACATGTAACGGGGCAACTAAGCCCACGTGCCACAACTACTGAGCTCGCATGCCTCAACTAGAGGGCTCACGTGTCACAAACTACAGAGTCCACGTGCCCTGGAGCCCACACCACAACTAGAGAAGAGAAAACCCGCACGCCGCAACTAGAGAAAAGCCCGTGTGCCGCAATGAAAGATCCTGCGTGCCGCAACTAAGACCTGACGCAGCCAAAAATAAATTTAAAAAATTTTTTTAAAAAAGGTTTACCTAGAAACTTAAAAAAAAAAAAATTTGTGGAGAGTGCCAAAAATACTACACACACACACAATTTCAATCAATGATGTAATAAAATGAATAGCATTTAATTTAGAGTTTGCAACACGTGCCAGACACTGCTCGAGGCAGTTACCACACACTGCCTCTCTCTGAGGTGGGCACTAATTGTATTTCCTTTTTACAGATGAGGCAACATTGGCAGAGAGGAGTAGTAACCGCTGAGGTCTCAGAGGCACTCCAGAAACTGTTCTCTGAACCTCCACAGTAAGGCTCTGCAAGCTCTGGCCCACCACCTGCCTTTGTCAATAAAGCTTTATTGGAACACAGTTACACCATTTGTTTATTTACAGCATGGCTGCTTGGGTGCCACAATGGCACGGTTGAGTGGCCACAGTAGGGACTGTATGGCACACCAACCCTAAAATACTATCTGGACCTTTAGAGAAAAGTTTGCCAACCCTTGCCTACACTGTCATGCCTCAATTTCAATGCCTACTATGTGCCAGGCACTGTCGTAGGCTCTGGGGATTCAAAACAGACTGGTCTCTGTTCTCACCAATTCTTGCCTATTGGGTAATGAACAAGCAAATAAATAAATATGCAAGATGGTGATAAGTCACCATCAGAAGCAAGGGCCAGGTGAAAGAGCAGTGACAGTGGAAGGACTATCTCAGAAGAGGGCTGCCAGGGAAGGCCTCTCTGACGTGGTGACATCTTCACGGAGACCTGCAGGAAATGAGGGAGCTTTACGACCACCGGGAAAGGAGGCATTTCAATTTTCTCAAAGCTTTCCATTAACACCCCACAAACAAAACTCCCTTCCTCTCTCCTAAGCACAAACATTTGTCTTTTGCCCATGGCTGAAAAATTTTACATAAACCATAGCTTATTTAAACACACCCACAACCACTAGTTGATTCAATATGTTCATTAAATGATCATCTATTTTATGGGTCTCCTTAATAGGGAAAAAAAGCCTTTTTAGCATGGTGTTATATTAAGACTCAAGAAGTCTGCTCTTACATTTCAGCAAGAAAACAAGCTTACTCTCACTGATGAGAGAAAAGCTACAATATCACCAAAACAAAATTAAAAGGAATGACATGGCAAGTTAATTCATAATAATCACAGAATCAAAACAAGTTCAAAGCCACAAGCAGGGAAAAAAATCCCCACCGAATTAATCCCATTATGAGGGATCAGTCATTTCCTGACTGGTTGAAACCAAATCAAACCATCTCTATCCTTATAATAAAATGTCAAGGGGGTAAAACTAAGGGTCATTCACAATGACCAGAAAATACGTCCAGTGTTTTTAATTGTCAAATGGGAAAAGAGCAGGTTAATGAACAATATATCTAACAGTAGGCCGTTCTGGTTTAAAAATTAATAACGTGGATATGTATTATAGGTCTATGACTCTAAAGAGAAAGTCCAAAAGAATATAATCTAAATCATTAGCTGTGGACTTTGTTTCCTTACTGATGAAATGTTATCATAATGGTGAAATATGAAATAAAACGTAAAAACAAAACTTTGAAATCCCAACTCATCAGCAGCTGTGCCCGAGGAGACAAGGGTTGTGTAGCTGTCACGAGTGTGGGCTGGGAACCAGATCTCCTAGGTTCCAGTCTGAGCTCTGCCACTTTCAGGGTGAGTGACCTGCCCTCTGTGGGCCCATTTTCCTCATCTGCAAAACTGGGGTAACAATGGCACCCACCTAGGACTGCGGTGAGGCATGAGAGGGCACCCCATCTCTGGGAAGGAGGATGTAACAGAATTATTCTCAGATCCAGCCGGCACATAGTTGCCGAGTGAACACACACAGCACCTTCCTGGGTGAGATACCTCACACTGTGTGTCTGAGTCAACTGCTACCCTGAGACTCTGCCCCGAGGGCACACAACGAACAGGAGCCCTCTGGGTCCTATTCTGAGTTCATCCCTAAAATGAGTCAGATAATGCCTAAAATGCTAGTTCTAACACACTACAGTTCCATTATTTAACAGATTTCCACTGTAAGTCACATATGTGATGATCTCTGAGAACTCACACTCAGGATTCACACGGGCGTTACACTTTACCTGCCGAAGGTACCAAGAGACGCGTCATAAAAATTAATCCCATGCTTGAGCGAACAGCAGAGATCCATCAGGAAGTTATGAACAAGCTCCCTCACCATGGTTTTCCCTGCGTCTTCAGCAGAAGTCTACGAGGGTTTCAAAGAAATTCAGTGAAAATCCCAAGTTCAGAAGTCTTACGAACAACTACAGGGTAAAAACTGGACAATATCACATGCCTAATGGCAACTTAGAAAACATTTTAAATTGAACATTTGGTGTAATTCAAAAACAAAAAACCCCACAGAAAAACAGAAACACCAATCAAAATTTAAAAATACTCTTATATGTGGAATCTAAACAAAATAAATAAATAACACAAGAAGAATTTTTTTAAAAAGCTCACAGATGCAGAGAGCAGATTAGTGGCTGCCAGAAGTGGGGGTCAAGGGGGTGGGAAAAACAGGCCAACTGTGGTTTTCTGTTTGTTTATTTGTTTTTTACTTCAAATAAATTGAATTTAAAATGTTCTTTTTAAAGTTGAACAAACAGGGAGTTGCTGGAACAACAAGAAACTACAGATAACTTGAGATTTTATGTCATTTGTTATTGTTTCCCAGCACTTCACAATAATTCTTATAGCAGCCCTGTGAGTCTGGCAGGGCAGACAAGATGACACCCATCTCACAAATGAGCAAACTGTGGATGAGACAGCTGAAGTCGTCACTGAGTTAGGAAGTGCACAGCACATCAGTATTAGGATCCCCAGCACTAAAGATTCTCTGTTTACAGCATATGCTTTAAATAGAACATTTTTTCTAAGCTTTTTCTTGCTTCTGCATTGTGATACTGCGACAGAAGAAATAAATATTTGGTCATCGTCTCCAGTTCCTGGCAAAGAGCTCCTAAGTCCCTCAGAATCTCCTAGGTGATAGGGGCATCTTTCATTCTAATGAGGCAACTCTTAATGGGCCCCAGGAGAGCTTCAGGATGAGGTCTGGACGCCAGAGTGTAACCCGTAATGAGAGCATCACTTAATTCCCTGATTCTGAATGTCCTCACCTATAAAATAGAACCATTAAAAAAAAACAAAAACAAACTCAGGACTTCCCTGGAGGCCCAGTGGTTAGGACTCGGCGCTTTCACTGCCTTGGGCCCGGCTTCCATCCCTGGTCAGGGAACTAAGATCCCACAAGCCATGCGGCATGGCCAAAAAAAAAAAAAAAAAAAATACTTTTAAGAGGGGCAAGTTTAAACCTGTATTTTTAAACAAGCTTATGAATGACTTAATTTCTCTTGCTCTTTTGAATAAAATTCCACTTTGGGGAGTGTTTTTATTAAGCCCCTGAGGCTTCCTGGTTATAGAAAATACAAAACATATCCAAAACAAGAGGACATAGGCGAGTCGTGGAGATAAAAGGAAGTAAAATAGTGGGCTCTTGAGAGGTAAATTATCACAGAGTTATCAGGAAGTCTGAGCCTTCATGACTCTGGCCAAGTCCATGTTCAGAAACACCCTGAGAGGGGGCTTCCCTGGTGGCGCAGTGGTTGAGAATCTGCCTGCCAATGCAGGGGACACGGGTTCGAGCCCTGGTCTGGGAAGATCCCACGTGCCGCGGAGCAACTAGGCCCGTGAGCCACAACTGCTGAGCCTGCGTGTCTGGAGCCTGTGCTCTGCAACAAGAGACGCCGCGATAGTGAGAGGCCCGCACACCACAATGAAGAGTGGCCCCCGCTTGCCGCAACTAGAGAAAGCCCTCGCACAGAAACGAAGACCCAACACAGCCAAAAATAAATAAATAAATAAATAAATAAAAAAGAAACACCTTGAGGAAAATCAAAATGAGGAGAATTAAAAAGTACACTGGCTTTGGGTCCACGTGAAGGCAACTGTTCTAATTTAGCACTTGTTACAAAGTAAACTCTACATGTCAGGAGGTGAGGAAATTGAGGCTCCCTAGGTACTTAGGATCCTGAAGTAGAAGCAACAGGCCTTGAAACTCCAACTGCTGGAAAAGTGTGAAAAGAATGGATGGGAGAGGAGAGGTAAGTGAGGCGGGAGAGGTAGCAGGGATCAACCCTGTAAGTCTACTGTGCAAGCTGCAGGGAAAACTCAGATGCCACACAGCTAAAGGGAATGATGGTTTTCTCATTAAAAAAAAAAAGTTTAATATCATGATACCTCAGAGATTAGAAAAAAATCTTACTGTAAAAAAAAAAAAATTTTTTTTAATCATATTGCATCTAAGTTGGGAATTAACATAACCACAAGCCAAAAGAAACATCAAATGGGGGGACTTTTTTGAAGGCAGGCATATGTGTAGATTCTTCAGTCTCCCGGCTCTGGGTATCACATACTAACAGTGAGGCCAAGAGAAAGCCAAAAACAACTATACCTCGACATTCTCCAGGCTCACGTCGACAATCCCCTTCCAGCTGTACAGAGACGCTATGTGGTTCAGCACTTGCCCAGTAAAGAAACGCACCTTCTGGGTTTTTGTGATATTTTTATTGTGAACTACCTAAAAACAATAAAACAAATGAATTTCAAGGAAGTTGATTTTTTAAAATCGTGTTTATTGGATTTCGTCATTATAAAAATAATGTAGGCCTGCGGCAAAATATTTAGCCAAAAAAAGAAAAAAAGTAAAGAGAAAAAATTCACCAATATTGCCACCACCCTAGGATACTCACAGCTCACATTTTGGTATGTTTCCTTTCAGCCTCCCTGCCGCCATCAACCACACAAAATATACATGTGTATGTATTAGGTTCTTGTTAGGGTTTTTTTTTTTTGGCTTCTTTGAGAATATATTTAATTATTGTTTTGTGCCTGCTTTTACTTAATGCAGCATGAGCTGTCTCCACATCATTAAAAATTCCTTTAGAACATCATTTAGGAGGGCTGAACATCATTCTATCCTATGAGCGACTATAACTTATGTAACCATTTCCCAGGTGTGTGTAATTAGGTTGCTTCCAAACTCTGGCTATCATTAGCAGCATCCTTGTACAAAGCCTGCCCTGCATCCCTGACTCTGGACTTGGAATTGTGGCATCAGTTCTCAGCTCCACACAAACCTACCCACCCCGCCCAGCTCCTACCTCTGAGGGTTTATGTATTTCAAATACGTTCCCCAGGTGACTGTGTGGCAATCCCATCCCTCACTCCAGGTGTACAAACATTTTTAAAACCTCTGACACATACTGCTAGACTTGCTGTCTTCCAGAGGGGTCGTAACACTTCCTCCAGGAAAGTACCTGACTCAAAGCATCTTTGCTGGCACTGAATATCATTGTTTTGAAAAGTCAATGCCAAATTTGGTAGGTGAAAAGACCTGTACCTCATCACTTGCACTGCTTTGAATCAGGGTTTCTCAACCTCGGCACCACTGACATTTTGGGCCGAATAACTGTTGTGAGGGGCTGTCCTGTGCACTGTAGGATGCTGAGCAGCATTCCTGGTCTCTACTCACCAGACGTCAGCTGCATTTCTCCAGTTATGGCAACCAAGCACTGCCAAATGGCCCATGGAGGGCAGAACTGCGCCGGTCGAGAAGCACTAAATACTACACTAATCAGCCATTTTTACGTGGGCTGCCAGTTCACGGCCTTTTGACAACTATTTATGTTGGGAGGCTCATGGAGTTTTTCTAACTGATCATTTAAGGGGCTTCTGTATCAAAGACAGTTATCCTTTCAGCGAGTTTTAAAATTTCTGTCAGATGCATGTAAAAGGCAGAACATGCAAGATGACACAAAATAACATTTTGCCAGGTGTGTAAATGAAAAAGAGTTGTATTTACAGCTCAGTTACCCCGGTGGCCTCCTGTGAAGTAGCGGGGAGCAGGGAGCAGCTTTTCTCCTGCTGTGACGAAACAGCAGCCGCACCTGAACTGAAGTGGTGGCTTCAGTGCCTGTCACCTTCAGGACTGGCTCAGCACCGCCAAGCTTCTGCTTAAGAAACGGTTTCCCATTCAACCTATACAACAACCCATATAACCTACGATGTTACAGCTCTAAAGTCCTTTAAAACACTGGAGCAAACAAATGATAGGAACATTGATCACCAAATACGTACCTTTGTTTTCAGTGTGGATAACAAAATATTGATGGTAGAGATCCTATCTTCCTTCATGCCTGAGCTAAAAATGCAAGGAATAAATTCTGAAAGTAAAAGTTTCAAAGCATTAGACTCAAAAATACTTTGAATGAGAACCGATGAGAGAACATTACTTCTTAAAATGTTTGTTTGCTGTACCATTCTTAAAATGGTACAGCAAACAATGCCATTTACTTGCCTTTTTTTTTTGTTTTTTAAGTTTTGTCTTTTTTAATTATACAAGTTCACAGTAGGAAAAACTATTTTTGTGACATAGGAAATAAATATCTAAAGGCAAAACAATGACTGAACCATTAAAGTTCAATAGTTCCTTTAGTTCTGTATTACTTTGCTTTTCTCATTAACTTCGGTAAAGTTAATTGAATACTGACAGTTTGAAAGAGAATGTATGGTACGATTACAGTTTTCCAAAGTTTCTCTCTTCGCTTAGACTTGCTCAGAGATGTATTTAAAGTGATGGTCGTCACTTTATTGATTGGTGGTAGAACTTGGACCGATTTATTTATTTGCTTTCTCTTCATACTTTTGGGATCACCAAGGACTCAGCCTCCACGGCTTGAAGCTGTATCATTACTAACATACTGGTGACACTGGTAAAAAGCAGCAAAGCAATTACAATTTCTCTTCCTCCATACATGCTTAATGGGCACACGTAATTTCTACAAAAGCAAATTCATTATTCTTAAAAAAAAAAAAAAAAATCAGAAAATACCAGACAGAAATTTAAAATCAACCATAACTCCACTACCCAAAAGTTAACACTGTTAATGTCTGGGTTACCAGTTAACTGTTAACCTTCTGATATATCCATATTCTGTTAAATTTAACTTTTAGTAAAATAGGATCATGCTTTACCAGTTTTATAACTGAGTTTACACCCAATCCTATATACTTAAAAAATTTGACATCTATATACATATTTCTACATCATTGTTAATAGCTGCATTCCTCCTTATGACCAGCCCTCAATTTGCTCAATCCCTTGCTGGTGGGTAGTTAGGAGGAGTCCAATTTTCAGCTAATATGAAAAAACGTCCCCTAACAAAACCTCTGCTCACATCCTTAATTATTCCCTTAGTATAAATGACGAGATGTGGAATGTCTGGACCAGCCCAACCGCCCTGCAGAAACTTTAACAGAAGTGCATCCCCGCCCCTTCAGCAGCATGGATGGATAACCCCAAATCAGTGTCCTTTATTTAATAAATGGCCAGACGCCGAGAAGACCCAGAAGGATTCTGAAGAAACGCCCAGCCCGGGTTGCAGAGGGCATCCCGCGCGGGCCCGGCAACGAGCAGGACGTGCCCACTGCACCACGCGAAGGAAGCATCGCCTCCAAGGGGCGGCTACACAGACCAGGCTGACAACACACGGGGACAGTACCCGCACCTGCTCGTAAATGGTCTCTGCAGCTCGTCCTGGAGGGGGCTCTGGGCTCCCACGCTGGGGGAGGTGGGGCAAAGGCTGGCGGCCCCGTGCTGTCCCTCCCCCGACAAGTCCCTGGGTCCCAGCTGGGACACCAGCTCCTCACCCCAGACGGGGCTTGATCCCGGGGGGATCTTACTGGACAACTGCCCTCTCGCACTGCCATTCACAGTCTTGATAAAACACAAGTAGCCCTAATAGATTAAACTACGCCAAGCCTTGCTCTAGAGACACTGGCACCCAAAGGTGGTACTGCTGTAATTCTCTGAAGCTCTACTACTAATATTCTGGTAACACTAGGCATTTTTTTAAAACACAATTACTAAGAAAAGCAGGGTAGCCACGGCTATGAATCCATGTACTTTCTGGAACCATAAAGCCTCCTTTGTCTGCATGAGTCTCTGAAGTTTGCACTTCTCCTTTGTTAGGCCCGCTCAGCATCCAGCTAGCGAAACAGGGATACCTCTGTCCGCACTGACCAGCGGCATCAAAACCGCACTGACCAAAGTCTCGCGCCACACACACCCTTTACCCTAGTGTACGCGGCAGCTGCAAAGGCTGCAGACTTTTAGTAACCTGCAAAATGCTCTGTGGTAGGTTTTTCAAAACAGTCACAAGCAGGCTTTGCCCCGAGACAAAGAGACACACCTACCTTTCAACTCCAGCACTTGTGCGACTGTGCTGTCATCGCCTGCTATCAAGAAGGAAAGAGCGAACTGAATGTAGGCCAGCCGGACGTCATGCACTCCCTGGGGGCAAAGGAGACCCGCATGTCACATGCGTATCCACACACGCACCCCCGGGGAAGCAGGAACACGCAGCAGGCACGCCCCGCCCGTCCCAGTATCACAGAGGCCTCCTGGGCTTGTGCCATTAGCGGGTCTAAGTCTAAAAGCACTGGTCATCTCTTCATGTAAACAAAGGGGTTTTTTCTTTGCTCTTTCCCCTCAATCTTCTGCTCTATTTCTCCTTCTCTTTCAAACTCTCTCTAAATACAAAAGTATAGGTCTCCCCTTCCCCGACTGGAATATATACACATTTTTAGTTCATGGACCACTTTGGTTTAGAGCAGAAGACTCTCAGCCTGTCTAGATATGACCTACTCTTGTGTAATGAAATAATACATCTGTTTTTGAAAATCCAGAGATAATGGAAAGGCTCGTGCTGATTCTGATGAGACATCAATGAGGTGACGTCTGGCTTTTATACTATAAATTTACATCAGACACCAAAGTACAGATGCTGTCTCATTACAAACCCACCATGGCCTTCCCAGGACTGCAATCTACACTGTCCTGCAGGCATCAGCCATTACCCAGGAGAGCATCCTCAGTGAGAGCCCGAAGGCCATGACCAACAGCCAACACCTCAGGGGAAACCACTAGGGCCACCTGATCAGTTTTCCCTCCCAGTAACTTTAAGACAAACCCGTGTCTCACATTCCCTTTTTACATCCAAAGAACCCACGGCATATGATCACGCAGGTCTCTTGTCAGTTGGACCAGAACTAGCACATATGCTCAGATCCTCCACTGCTTACACCGAAAACTTTTCCCTATTTCAGTTATTCCAAAGGTACTTTAATTTGATGACAAGAAGTAAGTTAACATCACAGAGAATCATTGCCCTGAACGCCTGAAAAAATTAAGGAGTCTCCGCCTTCCAAGAGTCCCATTCCACTTAGTGGGGGCAGTAGTGATGATGATGATGATGATGATGATGGTGGTGATGATGGTGATGATGGTGATGGTAGTGATGATGGTGATGATGGTGATGATGATGATTATGATGATGATGATGATGATGATGATGGTGGTGATGATGGTGATGATGGTGATGACGGTGGTGATGGTGATGATGGTGGTGATGGTGGTGATGGTGGTGATGATGGTGATGGTATCAATAACGTTCACTGAGCACTTACTATGTGCCAGACACTATGTCAGATGCTACACATCTGTTATCTCATTTACTCCTTATAACGATCTGAGGTACAGATGCCCACAATACCCATTTTACAGTTGGGGAAACTGAGGTTTTAAAAACCTCACTTAAGGTGACATAACTACTAAGTGAGTAAGTACTGGAACTGGAATGATACGAAATACCTGTACAAACACACTGCTTCACGCCCAACTTCACATCTGCCTACAGAGAAGTTCCTTCTTCTCGGGGGTACCATGGCATCTTCGTTCCACTTTTTCTGAAGGTGCAAGGACCGTAGTTGGCACCATTTAGGCCTCTATGTATTTAATTAATTCTGTCTTGTTTTATTGGATATGTTTCTTCTGGAGAAAAGAACAAGCACCCGACCCCTGGTCTGTAACATCTGGGTGGAGGCCTTGCTCGTTCCTCGTACTGATGGAGTTTATCCATCCACACCACACTCCATCCACACCACAGAACACACGTCAGCAAGACCCTAAGATCAATGCTGCTTTACTCCAAATACACTAAGAGCCCCAAACTACCCTCTTGTTCTGGGGACCAACCTGTGGGCCTCTTCACAATATGGAGTTTGGGTACAATGATGGCTAAAGTCTTGAAAGTGAGCTGCACTCCTTAGACTGTCAGCAACGCTCCAGTGCTTCATTCACCAACTCGATGTTAATAAAACACCAATTACACTCAAGATGCCATAAACTCAGGCTGAGAGGATGCAAAGGTGACTCAGATTCTGCCCCTGTCCTCAGGAAGCTTAAAGTAACAACTGCTCCCAAGCCATCCAGACGTCTCACTGTTCAAACAAACGTGTCACCTAATTCAAGCACAGTTAACTTGTTATCCTGGTCTACGTACACCTCACATTTCAAAAGAATTCTGGCAAAATGCTAAAACTTGCCTTATAAAATTAAATTAGGTTTTACCCTTTCCCAGAGAGTAGGAAATGTTCCACAAGTCTTAGGGTTTTTTCCTCCACTGAAGTATTGGGAGTCAGGGCCCTGGAATGTTGGCCCCAACCTGTCCTTGCAGGTCTTTCTATCCTGCGCGAACACAGCAGAGTTGGACTAGATCCTCTCAGGGGTGCCAGCAATGGATTCTGAACTGAAAGAGAGGTTAGTTCTCACCTGCTGGCATCCATCTTGTTTATCCCAGAGAACCCTAAATTTCAGATTCCTGACACTGTGGAGAACAAAACCCCCGAGACGTAGCCCCGGCCCCTCTCCAGCAGCCACCACCGGGCCTCTCCACCTGACCACAGCCCCTCGCTGTCCCGGCGCCTCCACCTTCCACCTCCAGCAAACGCCATCAGAGGCAAGAAGGCCACACGCCTACTCTTCGTTCCTACCCCGTGAATTCACAGGGTTATCATCCCAGGAAGAAAACACCCTGAACTCTATGGCTTGTTCTGCAAAACACTGTCTAAAATAGACCAAAACATATTTGGTAAAACTGTTCTTTGGCACAGGATTTTTAACAGTGCTTTCTTTGGGTGAAAAAATATTCATAATCCTCTTTCTTCATGAAGCTTTAATAAGTCCCTCCGAAATGTTAAAAAACATTTGTTAAAATGTCATAAAAACAATGTTAACATAAAAACATAAAAACAATGAAAACATAAAATGTTAACATAAAAACAATGTCAAAATGTCAAAAAAATTTATCTCCCAGCTCCTTCAATAACAAAAAGGAAAAAAAAAAAAAAAAAAGTGGGGGAGAGGCAGAAAACTCAAAGAAACGAAGAGATTTAAGAAAGGTATCAACCAACACAATGTGCAGCTCTTCTTTGGACCCTGATTTGAACCACGAAGTGTACAGACGTTTTTGAGATAGTTGGGGAAAAGCTGAGGCCACCCTGGGCATTAGATGATGTTGAGAAATTATTAATGGTGTTAGGTACAATGATGGCACCATGGTTTTGTTTCATAAAATGTTCTTTCTGTTAGAGACACACACTGAAATATCGATGGTGAAATATACGTGGGATGTGCTGTAACAGACTGCCCCAAAACAACCCAAAAGGGGGGAGGGGTGACAGGGTCTGAGGCTGGATGACAGGTACGTGGGAATTCATTGTGCCGTTCTCTATTTTTTTTTTTTTAATTGAGATGGGCTGGGTTTTTTTGTTTTCTTTTTTTGTTTTTTTAATTAATTTATTTATTTTTGGCTGTGTTGGGTCTTCGTTTCTGTGCGAGGGCTTTCTCTAGTTGCGGCAAGTGGGGGCCACTCTTCATCGCGGTGCGCGGGCCTTTCACTGTCGCGGCCTCTCTTGTTGCGGAGCATAGGCTCCAGACGCGCAGGCTCAGTAGTTGTGGCTCACGGGCCTAGTTGCTCCGCGGCATGTGGGATCTTCCCGGACCAGGGCTCGAACCCGCGTCCCCTGCATTGGCAGGCAGATTCTCAACCACTGCGCCACCAGGGAAGCCCCATTCTATATCTTTGAATGTCCCTGATATTTCTCATACTAGAAAAATTTTTTAATGTCTAGAAACCATTTCCTACAATATACAGAGTATTTAAGATACTTGATATAGATGATTAAAGAAAGTAAAAATACTTCCATTTCAACAACAACTCCCGTTTTACAGATCAAGAGAGATGTAAAATAAGTTGCGAGGCCCTGAGATGAAGCAGCACATGTGCCGGCCTGCAGCCGGATCCAGGCCGGGAAGCCCAGCTTGGATTTTCCCACACTGTGTCCTGGTGACTGGCCTGTCCACTGACGTGTACTTTACTTAGATGGCTGGGCTGGCTGAGGTCAAGACACAGGGTGGGAAAGGGAAGGGATTCTGACAGGTAATTACTGCCAGGCTGATTGCCAGGGAAGACCAAAGAGCCATGATATCTGCCCTAGTGTGCAAACAGTATCTTTTATTAGATACGCACTTAGACGCCAGGAGCCATCACTCACTAAATGAAACTTCTGACACGTTAATCATAGTATCCATGAAACACTAAGACCTGGAATTTTTTCCTCAGAGAAAACCTTATTCATAACCGAGGAAAACCCTCAACACTGTTGTGACCGTGATTAACCTTCAGTCTATTACCTGGCAACGCAGAAACTCTTAAGCCCCGGGAAGCGCTGGAGAACAAGGTGACGCCTGGCTGCAGAAGTCACTTACTCTAGTGTGGCTCCTCCACCTGGGCAGACAGGGCTGGGCCTCTGCGGCCTGGTCCCGGCGCTCAGGACGGGGGCGCGGAGCACGGAGCCCGGGCGGCTGTGGCACTGGCACCGGGGCACCAGCTGGGAGAGTGGGCGCACAAACGGGCAGAGGCGCTTCGGCAGCTGCAGCTGGCACACGTGTCGGGAGGGTGCCCTTGCTCCAGCCTACGAGTCCTGAAACTCGTACTCTTTCCTCAAGAACCTTTCCAAACCCAAGTGAAACTTCTGGAGCCACCAGGAAACTTTTTTTTTTAACAGCTCTCCTGAAAACCAAGCATTTACATGTCCATTCTCTTTGGCACAAGCCAGCCCCTACTCATTGTAAGCCTTATAATTGGGAGGCGCAAGAAGCATGGTAAAAAGCCATAAACGTCCTCTTTGAGGAGGTCACTGGCTTGGCCTCCCAAGGCTCTTCTACAAAGTGGACGGACCCCGCACGGGAGGACCAGGCCACCAGCAGGGCCTCGCCACGAGGCACACGGAGACTGTTTCCAGTGCTCTGTGAAGACGCTCGCAAGCTACATCACCCTCACAGGCCAGGAAGGCACTGCGATGCAGAGCCCCCAGGGAGGCTGGCCTCAGACGTCCCTGGCACTCGGGCTCCGCAGGCGACCGGACCTTCACCGCCAGCCGGGAGTGAGGCCTCCCTTCCTCACAGGCTCCAGCCGAGGCACACGTCTCTCCACACAGGGGCCTCCCGCCCCATCTACGCGAGGACCGAGGCCAGACAGAGGAGGACACGTCAAACACTTTGCCCCCTCAAAGGGAAAGGACGCTCGGCGCGCCTCACCTTTGAATCCCTCTTGGTCACCAGCGTGTACAAGGTCTTTTTATTCAAATCGAAATGGCTGCAGACGTCCCTGGCAGCCTCGGGACCCTGGGTCACCATGGCGGCCATCAGGTTCAGGCAGGCTCGAGCCATCCTGTTCAGAGACAAGAAGGAAACCAGGTGTGTCAGGACAGCAGAAACACAAAGCCACCCCCCGAGAAGCAGCTGCACACTCGGCTGTGTGGTCTGCTACCCCCAAACCAGAAAACGGAAGGAAGGAGACATGCAGACACGCTCTTTCTTTAAAAAAAAAACCCTCAGGAAATCTTCAAAGAAAGCTAAAAATCTGAGTTTGAGCAGGATCCAAGAACACAAAAGGCAAGGTCAGAAGAAGATGGCCGTGTCTGTGGCCAGTAAATGGTCATGTATCTGGACCCACACCACCCCTGCCTTTGCAGGGCACGAGGAACACTTCTGCACGGTGGGCATCTCCAAATGCGAGCTCCCGGCTGCCTTCCCATCCTGCAGTTACCCAAAATTCACCGTTACTGAGCACCTACTACATACTAGGCACCGTTTAGGTGCTGGGAGGATGGCGTTTTACAGGACGGTCAAGGCCTCCACCTGCAGGTACCCTGAATTCTAGGGGAGGGAGACAGCGAGTCAAGACGTCGGTACGGATATTATGTCACACGTATAGCTGTGGATGTGGCGGCCAGAGAGGGCCTCCCTGAGATGACACCTCTGCAAAGCCCTGAAGGCGGAGAGGGAGGGTGCCCGAGAGGACCTCGGGGAAGAGCTGTCGGGACAAAAGGACAGGCAGCTTGAAGGAGGTCTGAAGTGTTCCCAAGACAGCAGGGAGAGCAGCAGGGCGGGAGGAGAGGGACACCTGGTGGCAGAGGATTTGGTGAGGGGCCGGTCAACAGGAGGGGCAGAGCCACAGTCTTGACGGCCTCGGAAACTGCTCCGCTCTGTTTGTGAGTGGAGGAAAGGTCAAGTGCACTTGTGGAGCGCTGAAGGCAGACCAAGCCCAAGGCTACTCCTGCCACGGAAAGGCGGGCAACTTACCTGTAACCCGAAGCATACAGGGACTCACAGATGAGCTTCATGTGGTTATTCATTAGCTTTTTCACGATGTTGGTTCCCACCACACGAAAATGGGAAAGGTCACTGGCTGTCCGCAATAATATGGCCTCGAAAACTTGAAATATTAAAAGCATCTGCAAAGACAGAACTGAAATGCTTACTAACCATCTCCTTTCTTTTCCTCTTCTACATGTTCTCCTCTAGTCTTAGCCACAGCCACCTGCAGGTTTAAAACCTTCAACTTGCAGGATGACGCCTACCCAGATCCCAAGCCAAACACAGGGATCTGCCAGGCCCCAGGCTCTGGAATTAGTCTTGTCCCAATAGTCTAGCTAAATAGACATAAGCTTGCTTACAATTAAACCAAATGAAATTAAAAGAGAAATTTCTGCTATCGATTCAGCCTCACTGCTTTGGCGATATTCAGCTCTACAGCCTTATGGCAATAATCCTGAGATTTCAACAGGTTCATAAATATCCTAAATTTTGAACCTCTTTGGAACCAGAAAACAACAGTCAACTCAATATATGTCTGTACCTGTGACACACAGTCTTTACCTATTTCCCTTTTGTTAAAGCAAACCATGGTGAGACTAAGTGGATTTAGATTAAGAATCTATGATCTTTCCTTCTGGTATTATTCACCAATAACAAGTTACTATTTTCCACTAAAATGCTTTCAAAGGTTATAATGCAAAAATGAACGTATCCCTACAGCACAGGCACAGAGCATCATTTTCTGTAGAAAGCTGGTAATGTCTTGGAAATTTATATCACATTTCTCTTCATCAAGCTTAACACAACAGTAGCATTAACTTTTTCTTCTCTCCATCAGGCCAGGTAAGAATAGCATACTTCACTTTCAGGGTGCTTCTCCCCACTCAGGAGCTGGAAAATCTCTGCACACTCAACAGAAATCTTTATGTACCCCTCCACGACATCATACACATCTTCTCGTGGCAGTTTCTTGCTGCAGAAACAAAGGCTTCCAGGCTGAAATGAGAGTTACGATCAAATGTGAACGAGGACAGTTAGAAACAATCTCAGCCGCTACTGCAAACAGAGGGAGATTTCAGCAGGAACATCCAGGTGACTGGAAGTGCCACTTACTGAGATGGAGAACAGAGTAGCAGGGAGGAGATGGGGGACCAAGAGTTAGGACACGGTCTTTCCTCCATCACCACTAAGTCATAGGCAACATCTTTCAAGGGCACTGGTTTAGAGCAGAACGCTTCCTGATGCAGGTATCCTCCCCGATGTTGATACTCACCCACTCCTAAGCACCCTCTGGGTCTTTATCAATCTAACCCTGCTCTCCCCTCCTACCCACCCCTCCCCCACCACCATGAAGGGACTATAATGGATAAAGAAAATGTGGTCTATCTATACCTATATACAGAAATGTATACAACGGAATATTATGCAGCCTCTAAAAAAGAAGGAAACTCTGCCTTTTGAGACAACATGTATGGACCTTGAGGGCATTAAGTGAAATAAGTCAGACAGGGAAAGACGAATACTGTTATGTTCTCACTTATATGTGGAATCTAAAAAAGCCAAACTCATAGAAACAGAGAGTAGAATGGAGGTTGCCAGGGACCGGGGGATGGGTAAAATGAGGAGATGTTGGTCAAAGGGTATAAACTTATAGCAATAAGATGCATAAGTTCCAAGGAATCTAATGTACAGCATTGTGACTATAGTTAACAATACTGTATCATATACTTCAAAGTTATTAAGAGAGCAGATCTTAAATGCTGTCACCCCAAAAACGTGGTAATTATATGACGGGATGGAAGTGTTGACTAACCTTATTTGGGTAATGATTTCACACTATACATGTATATCAAATCACCGCATTGTACACCTGAAACTTACATATGCTATACGTTAATAATATCTCAATAAAGCTGGAAAAACAAAACACAACAGAAAAAAAACCTTCCCTAACACCTGGATGAAAACAAAACCCCCTAACATTGATCAGATCCACCTCTCTGATGGTCCAGTGAGGTGATCCTACCACAGAAAGTTACAAGAACATATCAAAAGGGAGGGAGAACCCGAGACCAGATTCAAACACAAATCCAACAGAGCCTCACACAAGGGATTCACACTTTCACCCACTGCCTTCAGCCCTGCCACACCTCCCAACTCCTTCATCTGCACCCAGCGCCTGTCAACCCTGGTTTCCTTCTGAAATCAGTTCAAATGCAGCACCCAAAAGTACAGAGCTCTGGGCAAAACCGCGAACGTGTCTAAGGTTACAATCCTTCAAATAATTAAACATGCTCTTTCTTCCACCAGAAAGTTTCCTATCCCTGTCCTTTAGAGGACTTGTGCTGGAACAGTCTGTACGTGATTTTACGGACTGATATCTGCCTTCCCACTTGATTACTCATAAGCTTCACGATGGCAGGGCCCACGTGATTCTTACTCACCATTTTACCTCTACCCTAGCAAATAACAAGCCCTTGTAAATAATGAACAAATGAATGTATGAAATGTATAATTCTGAGCTACAGTAGGTATCATCTTCCTAGCACTGGCTAGCAGTTGCAGGTACCAAACGTTTAAAAACAAAATCTGTGGACGACAAACTGGAAACTGAGGATATTCTGGCCATTAACTTAATAATTTTTCAGTTGACAGAAACACTGTCACTGTTTCATTTTGACACACTGCCAGTGTTTCCACATACTAGCATATTCAATTGTGTTTTGTCCTTGTAACCTAAATACTTTCTAATGGATTACAAGGAGTTGTGACGGGTGGTCACACTTTTCAAAAAGTGAAATTATAGAATCTGCTTCATATCAGTCACTAGTCTAATCCGGGTCAACTGACAAGTCCTGTGGTGGCTTCATGTGATAGCTTATTACCTGTTATCGGGTCAGTGTGAGCGTTGGAGAATCAGAGCTACGGAAAACAGAGCTGACAGCCACGGTAGTAGCAAACCTGCTCACTGAACAGCCCCGAGCTGACTCACAGGCAGGACTCGACAAATAATTTGTTGTGTGAACGAGTAGTACAGTTATTCACTTTCCTAGCGGTTGCAATAAAGAATTTTAGAGCTTGCTGAGGGATGCTGCGCAGGAAAGGGAAGCATACAGTCGCAGGCAACTGTCACAATCAAGCAAGTCGGGGCCCTGGACTCGAAAGCACCCGGGTCTCGGTTTCCCGACTGCAAATCGGGAGACCGGGCTCTGCAGAAAGGAGCGGCTGTGTCTGCACACGGAGGCCCCACCCAGACCGAAGCCGGGAGACAGCCTCGCACGCTCGCACTCTCTCCCCCGAGCCCCACACTCACCCGGCCCAGCGCCCTGCGGGTCCCTCAGCTGAGCCTTGAAGCGCACGCCCGTGAGCTCTTCGGTGCGGGCCCGCTTGGCTGCGCCCGCTGGGGGAGCCGCGCCGTCCGGGCCGCCCGGGGCCTTCCTCTTGGGGCCCCCCATGGCCGAGAGGGCGGGGGCGCGCCGGGAGCCACACAGCCGGGGGCCTGACAACAGGACACGCGCGGACAACCAACGCGTGTCTCGGGCCCACACGTGGCCTGAAAGGGGCGGGGCTGGCGGAAGAGGCAGGACCTCCGGAGGGAGGTCGGCGGAAGGGGCGGGACCTGTGAGAAGGACGGTCCGACGGGAAGCAGGTAGTGAAGGTGCGGGAACCCGGCGGCCTGGGTTCCCTTTTGGTGCTAATGGTCCAGCTGGCTTGCTGGCGGCCCGGGGCAAGCCGACACTCCACGACAGCCCCGTTCGGCCGCGGTGGGGAGAGGCCCATCGGCGGCCTTCTCGAGCGTTCTTGGAAGGAAGAACCCCCAGGTCCTTCGCTCCCGGAGGGCCCGAGCCCAGACGCGTGGTAGCAGCACAATCAGATCAGTTCTTGACCTGAGAGCGCTCTGATGAAGCCTCTTGAACTTGATTGACATGCAGCGGGATTCGATGCTTTGCATATTCGAGGCCCTGCGGGTTGGCCGGGAGGGTGGATGCCCCTGGCTAAATGCCAGGCGGGCTTCTGTGGGGAGGTCCTTGGTCAGACACCCGGTCCGAAGTCGTGTGGATTCCCCTAACCCTGACCCCTAGCGTATCTCACTCACATCTCGAACCAAGACCAGCTTGTTTGGTGGGATGTCGCCCCAGACTGACCTCCACTTCCCCCAAACTAATGGGAGGACGGGCACCCTTCCGGCCTTGCAGGGTGGGAGGAAAGGATCAAATGAAGTAACGTCTGTGAAAACCCTTCGTGGACAGCACATCGGCCTCCACATCTAAGCCACCGTCATTAAAATGGAGACAGCAAAGCCAGCTGTCCTGAGCGGAGAAAATGATGCAATGCATGAAAAACTGCTCTGACGGGAAAAAAAGTACTGTGTGTTTTTGTAAGATGTTATTAATTGACTTGAGAGTCACATTAAATGTTCTGAAATAAAATGGAGGCATAAATAAATAAGTAAAAACAGGCTGGTGCATTTTTTAATACAACTTCATCAATACTTGGTTATGTGTTCAAATAAATCATGAACCATTAGATGAGTAATTTGGTGATTGCAGGAATTGTCTGTCAGCTTGTCCTTTAGTTTCAGGAAGTACCCTCCTGTGTTCTGTAAGCAGGTCTGTAGTGAGCATCTGAGAATGTGGTTTTTTTGTGGCCTGTTGGAATTTCAGAGTCTCTTATAGAAAAAGTCTATGGGGTTGACCCTGAGTCCCTCACCTGACAGGACTGTTGTGCCTGTGGAAATGGCTACCTTGTAGGCAGGTCAGAGGGAGTGGCCTGAAAAGATCTGAGCTCTTGCAGCGGTACTAACAGAAAGGGATATGCCCAAAATTCAGGCTGTAAAGGGCAATACTCTTGTTAGCAAAGACAGACTTAATTCTAATTGTCCACACGGGTTCTCTTCTGTGGTTAATTGCCAACCACCAAGTTTGTTTTCAACCAGGGTGGACCTGACCAAAGAGACAGCAGGGAGAGGTAGTAAACAGTCAAAAACTATTCAGTTTCTGCCTGTGTGGCCTTGGGCAAACAAAGACAGAGAGAGTGGGAGAACTTGGCAGTACTACCCAGATGATAAGTGGTGGACCACTCACCCCGTGTGTCCTAACCCCAATTTAGAAACAGGGGACTTCCCTGGTGGCGAAGTGGTTAAGAATCTGCCTGCCAATGCAGGGGACACGGGTTTGAGTCCGGGAAGATCCCACATGCCATGGAGCAACTAAGCCTGTGCACCGCAACTACTGAACCCGTGCACCTAGAGCCCGTGCTCTGCAACAAGAGAAGCCACCACGATGAGAAGCCTGTGCACCACAATGAAGAGTAGCCCCCGCTCGCCGCAACTAGAGAAAGCCCACGTGCAGCAACGAAGACCCAACGCAGTCAAAAAAATAAAATAAGTGTCTATATAAATGAATACAGAGACCTGGGTCTTGAGCTTGGTTAATGTCAATCTATCCTAAAAGGCAAGTTGACTAAGTATGCTGTCAAAAAGCCTCAGGATGCAGGTTTTCAAATCTACAAGCTTATGAACTGGCCCCTGGACTGTGGTGAATTAGCCAAGGGAAGAGTCCAGTCTCTAATAGCCAACCAGTTCATCTCCACTGGCCATATTTCTCATTCACATCTCGCACATGTTAAGTGAGTGTGTTTATTTATTCCCATTTCAATCTTACAAGGTTAAGTTCAAGTTCTGGAAATGGATAAAAGGAGAAGCTCAATCAAAGACCATACCAAGTTCATATTAAAGCATGTTTATCATGGACTCTCAGGATGTGAGAATGATATATTGCTGTACACAAGCTGACAGTTTACCCTGCATTATTTCATCTGGTTAAATGCTTGTTAATGCAATCACATTATAGAGAGGAGAGGTATGGAATTCCTTTCTCTATTCTGATACAAGTTTTAGTCTCTTTAGTGATGAATGTTTTAGTATGACACTTACCCGAGTTCAAAACTGTTCCATTATCTGCTTATTTAGCAGTGGGAAGAATGAAACATTCTTTCAAAAACAGTCACTATGAACTCCAGTGAAAGACAGTGTCCATAGGCTAGAAGAGATAAGTAAACCTACAGCAATATTTACTGTGTGCATTGCATTATACAACCAGCCATAATAGATTCCAAAAAATACTACATGGTAGACTTACCCTCAAGAGATTTACAGTATCACTGGGATGATAAGTATCATTGTGATAACCTGATAAGTTCAATCACAATAAAGAATTTAACCAAGAACCCAAGATGATATGAGATGCTACAAGGCCATGTAATAATTATCAAATGAATTATTTGAGCAATAAATACATCACATTAGTATGATCCAGGCTAGGTTGTTGTGAGTTTCTTACCCGAAATGATAGTAAATCAAAGAAAACGGAAGCATCATATTTGTCTTTTTTTCTCCTCTGAGACAAATTGAAGAAGAGCAGAAAATGTTCCCGTCTTGTCCAATATGGAACTAAGCCAAAGTGTGAGGACAGTCGATAAAATCATAACCTAGATGATGCTTGTCTTCTTAAATTTCCCCAAGTCCACTCTCTGCTCACCTCCCCACACATGCACACACGCACCTTCTCGCGGCCCCCATCTTCCCAAAGCCACAAGTTGTTGCAAGCTTTTCCCAGAACTTATATCCCGGGACAATGCTTTCCTCCAGAATTATTCATTTTCTTGCCTCCCTCCCTATGCTAAGTCCCACTTCTTCCCCACACTTTCTCCTTAACCTGTTTCCTTACGAAAGCTGTTTTAAGCTAGTTATCAGAAAATAGAGAAATTTGGTGAATTTACCATAAGGTGTTGGAGAATAATATCAACTTGCAGCCAACCCATGAATATTTTTACACTTTAAAAGAGGGCATTTGGAGATCACAACTCCCCCAGTGAATTTCTAGTAGTTGCATTTTAGTCACTGTGACATTGAATGGGGGCTGGAGCGGGGGTACGAACAGGCAGGTCATGGGCCAGGAGGCAAAGAGCTTCTGAACATTCTGCGTGAATCTGCCTGTGAATTCCAGCCATTATCCCATATTTTATAGTTGGGGGGTATGCCCCTGTGTTTAAAATATACTTCAATCCATTTGGGAAGTATGCACTCATCCTACTAGGACAATTCCCATAAGAGTCATATCCACAAAAAATATGTATTGTGTTGATGACCAAGGGTCTCAGATCAGACCTGCTCAAAATAATAGGTTATTGAGTTGATGGCCCTAATCTTTGAACAGTGAAATGTAGCAAAATCCATACCCAATTAAGAGATTAAAATATCAATGATAAAATTTCAAAGCTATGTGAAAACTAGTCTAACATCTTAGTCATTGGACAGAAATATGAGAAAATATAGAAAATTTGAATAACAATGTATTCAAATTAATAGCTGGTATGAGAACTTTATGCACACAAACAGAATACATGTTCTTCTTAAATAACAGGGAACAGTCATAAAGATTGACTACCTCCTAGGCCACAAAGGAGGCCCTAATAAATTCCAAAAAAAAAAAATCAACATCATACAGACCATGTTCTCTGACCATCAGGCAATAAAATTTGACCTTGATAATAAGAGGATAGGTTTTTAAAAATCCCTTAAAGGGCTTCCCTGGTGGCGCAGTGGTTAAGAATCCGCCTGCCAACGCAGGGGACACAGGTTCAAGCCCTGGTCTGAGAAGATCCCACATGCCACGGAGCGACTAGGCCCGTGAGCCACAACTACTGAGCCTGCGCTCTAGAGCCCGAGAGCCACAACTACTGAACCCACCTGCCACAACTACTGAAGCCCTTGCACCTAGAGCCCGTGCTCCACATCAAGAGAAGCCACTGCAATGAGACGCTCGTGCACCGCAACGAAGAGTAGCCCCCGGACTCGCCACAACTAGAGAAAGCCCGTGTGCAGCAGCGAAGACCCAACACAGTCAAAAAAAGTAATGTAATAAAAAAGCCTGGGAGAGGGAAAACAAAAACAAAAACAAAACTTCTAAGTAATCCTTGGGAAGCATTAGGGAAATTATGAAAGACTTGGAATGCAATAAAACAAACACTTTACATTGCTTAGTCTGTGGGACACAGGTCTTAGAGGAAAATTTGTAGCTTTAAGTACATTTATCAGAAAGCAAGAAAGGTTGAAAACAAATGAACTGATAATACATATTCAAATCAAGAAATTGGAAAAAGTACAATAGAATCAACCCAAAGAAGTAAGAAGAAAAAAGTAGCAAAGATAAGGAGAGAACCCAGTTATAAAGAAAATGAGAAAAACAATAAAGAATATTCACAAACCAAAAGCTGATTGTTTTTGTTTTTTAGATTAAGTAAACAAACCTGTGGCAAGATAAATGAGGACGGAAAAAGAAAAACTGCAAAACAACAAGACACAGGAGTAAAGGGGGAAAACAGTATGCAAACATAGATTTTAAATAGTAAATATTTAAATATATTTATAAATGTATTTAGAAACAACTATTCACAAAAACTTTCAAAACAAAAAGAAGTTAACAAATTACCCTTCTGGAAAAGGGTGAAAATCCCAAAATTGACACAAAAAACACTAGAAAATTTGGATAGACCAATAATTGTTAAATAAAATGATATGATAACCAAACCTTTCCCAAGGTACAGGTGATTTTCAGGTAAGTTCTTGCAATCTTTTAAGAAACAGATAATCCCTACCTTATTCAGTTTGCTTCATAAAACAAAAAAGAAGGAAAGATTCCCAACATCTTTTATGAGGTTAATATAACCTTAAATACAAAACTAACTATAGATAATACAAAGTAAGAAAATGATGGGCTTATTTCACTTATGGACATAGATGTGTGTAAATAAAATATTAACTAACCTAATCCAACACTGCACTTGAAAAAAAGACATGAAATACAAGGATGGTTTGATGTCATGTCTATGTAATTCACCACATTAATAGATAAAAGGAGAAAAATAAATTATCTCAATAGATGGAAAAATGTATTTGAAAAAATACCTAGTCATGATTTTTTAAATTCTCATAAAACTAGGAATAGAAGGAGCTTCTTTAACTTAATAAAGATTATATGTACCTAAAACCTACAGTAACCATTTTACATAATGGAAAGATTGTAGATGCATTTGAATTATGCCTGGGAACAATAGGAAAGACACAGATGAATTCACACTATGCTGCTGTCTATTACTAGAGGTCCTGGTTAATGAGATAAGGTAAGACAAAGAAACAAGATATGGAAGAATTAGGAGAGACAAAACTGTCATCTACTTATAAAATTCAACAGAAATACAAACTAAATAAAAGTTTAGCCAGGTTGTCAGATATAGGATCAAGTCACCAAAATTGGTATCATTACCTCTGCACTAGCAATAACTAATTTAAAAATGTAGCAGAAAACAAGACACCAACACAAAGGAAAAAAAACCTGTAAATTATTTCAGAATTAAACTAAAATGACTGCACAACATCTTTAAGGAGAAAATTGTAAAAGAAGATCTGACTAAATAGACAATAAAATGTTTCAAGGAAGAATGTCTTCACAGTGTATATTTGTTAGTTAATTCTTCCTAAATTAAGCTATAAAACAAATTATTGCCATTCCAGTCAAAATTAAGAAACTCAAAAAAAAATCATGATAAATTTGTGTGGAAAAATAAAGGTCTATGAGTAGCTGAGTCAAAAATACTTCCTTATCATGCATGAAGACATATCTTAAAATTATAATAGTCAAATTAGAATGGTAGTGGTAAAAAAAAAAAAAAAGACAAATAGAGCGGTGTAACAGAATATAGACTCAAAAACAGACCTGTGTCGTGGAGGTATAGGTTAACAACTCTGAAACTGCTTTTATGCATCCTGGAATTAAACAAACAAGCAAATGGATGGAAAATGGTGGGGGTCAGGTTTCTCACTGTTGAAGAGGGCAGTTACTTATAAACAAGAAGGTAAGGCTAGAATGAACCCTGTGAGGCTGATAAGAGTTGGAGATATCACTGTGATCACATATTTAACTTAATATAAACAGAGATAGATTGATACAGAAATAAGTATAGATATGTATTATACCTGGGTTTGTACACGTGTATATATTTCCTAGCTCTTTTCACTGACAGAACCTAGAAGCAGTGACACCCCAGTGGCAATGAGCACACCCAGTGCCCACATCTTGATTTCTAATACCATTACCAAATAAAAGGAGCCAGGACTCTTTGGAGAAATGGCAAATTCTAAGGCTGGGACAGAGCACATATTAAACAAGCCCTGAGCATCTTGTAGTACCAGAAAGTAAGAAATGTTTCCCGAAAAATGGAGGATATGTCAAAGGGACACAGGAACCAACTTGAAATAATTCCCAATGGAACAATTTGAGTGACAAAATAATTAACATAGTATTGGATTATAATCCCAGGTATAAAATAAATGTACATGTCTATACAGATATTAAATGATTGTATAAATAAATAAATGGGGAGAAGGTCTTCCTTACAAGGTAAGATTCCTTACAAATCTTCTTACAAAAGTAATCCAAGTAATATATGTAGTTACTTCCTGCTCCAAGAGGTGGAGCTTAGATCACACACTCCCTCCTCACCTCCTCCAGTGTAGGCTTAGTGACCAACTTCCAAAGATTAGAGTATGGAAAAGGAAAAATTATAACTTCAGAGTGGAGAAACATGACAAACACTACCTTAACCAAGTGATCAAGGTTAACATCACCAGTGATAAGTGATGTTGCTATCAGGTACCCTTGACGTGATGTGATGAGAAGGGCATTTCACGTCTATAGCATCCTTCCCCAAACCCATAACCCCAGCCCAATCATGTGAAAGACGTCAGACAAATCTAAATTGAGGGAGTCTAAAAAATACATCACCTGTACTCTTTAAAACTGTCAAGATCATGAAAAACAAGGAAAAACTGGGAAACTGTCAAAGATCAGATGAGAGTGGGGAGACATGACAACTAAATGCTCTGTGATGCCCTGGACTCGATCCTGGGACAGGAGAAGGACACTAGGGGGAAAGTTGGTAAAATACGAATAAAGTCTGGAGTTTAGTTAACAGCAATGTACCAAAGTTGGTTTCTTAGTTTTAACAAAAGTCCCAAATAAGCATGAAAAATATGGATATTAGATGAAACTGGATGAGGGTGTATGGAATTCCTCTTTTCAACTTTTCTGCAAATCTAGAATTATTCCAAAATTAAAACTTTATTCAAAAGAAAACAAAGACCTTTGCATATACAGGAACTTGACATATGATAAAGGTAGCACTACTTTTTTCACAACGGGTTTTCCACCAGAACACAGCTGTCATGAAACCCACGGCTGAATCTAAGCCAAAATGGGAAAGGAAAAGACTCATATCAACATTGTCATCACTGGACACTTAGATTCAGGCAAGTCTACCATTAATGGCCATCTGATCTACAAATATGGTGGGACTGACAAAAAAAACCACCGAAAAATTTGAGAAGGAGGCTGCTGAGATGGGAAAGGGCTCATTCAAGGTTGCCTGGGTCTTGGACAAAGTGAAAGATGAACGTAAGTGTGGCATCACCATTGATATGTTGTATCACCGTCAATATCTCCCTGTGGAAATTCAAGACCACCAAGTATTATGTGACCATCATTGATGCCACAGGACACAGAGACTTTATCAAAAACAAGATCACAGGCACTTCTCAGCCAGACTGTGCTGTCTTCATTGTTGCTGATGGTGTTGGTGAATTTGCAGCAAGTGTTCCAAGAACAAGCAGACCCATGAGTGTGCCCTTCTGGCTTACACACTGGGTGTGAAGCAATTCATTGTTGGTGTTAACAAAAGGGATTCCTACAGCCAGAAAGAGATACAAGGAAATCATTAAGGAAGTCAGCACCTACATTAAGAAAATTGGCTATAACCCTGACACAGTAGCATCTGTGCCAATTCTGATTGGAATGGTGACAACATGCTGGAGCCATGGAAAGTCATCCATAAAGATGGCAATGCCAGTGCAACCACACCGCCTGAAGCTCTGGATTGCATTCTGCCACCAACTCATCCAACTGACAAACTCATTTGTCTGCCCCTCCAGAACATCTACAAAATTGACGGAATTGATACTGTCCCTGCGGAGCCGGGTGTTCTCAAACCCAGCATGGTGGTCACCTTGCTCCAGTCAATGTTATAATTGAAGCCAAGTCTGATGAAATGCACCATGAAGCTCTGAGTGAAGCTCTTCCGGGGGATTATGTGGGCTTCAACATCGAAAAGGTGTCTGTCAAAGATATTCACCACGGCAGTGTGGGTGGTGTCAGCAAAAATGACCCACCAATGGAAGCAGCTGACTTCCGGACTATCCTAAACCATCCAGGCCAAATCAGTGCTGGCTATGCACCTGTGTGGGATTGTCACCCAGCTCACATTGCTTGCAAATTTGCTGAGCTGAAGGAGATTGATTGCCGTTCTGAGAAGAAGCCAGAAGATGGTCCCAGATCCTTGAAATCTTGTGAGTCTGCCATGGTTGATACGGTTCCTATAAGCCCATGTGTGTTGAGAGCTTCTCTGATCCCTCTTTGGGTCGTTTACTGTTCGTGACATGAGACACGCAGTTGCTATGGATGTCATCGAAACAGTGGCCAAGAAGGCTGCTGGAGCTAGCAAGGTCACCAAGTCTGCCCAGAAAGCTCAGAAGGCTAAATTAATATGATCCCCAGTACCTGCCACCCCCATCTTAACCAGTGGTGAAAGAATGATCTCAGCACTGTTTGTCTCAATTGGCCATTTAAACTGGTTAATAATATCAGTGTATCATAAAAGCCTTCAGAAGGAAACAGAATGTTTGGCTTGTGTGCATGTGTGTGTGTGTGTGTCAGTTTTAAGTTATTAGTTTTTAAAATCAGCACTTTTTAATGGAAACAACTTGACCAAACATCTGGCACAGAATTTTGAGACCCCTTAAAACAAAGTTTAACGAGAAAAAAGAAAAAAAAAAACCAACAATGGCACCAAAGATCAATGGGAAAAAGATGGTGTGGTGCATTGCAAAGCTCATCCACAAATCCCTCCCAGCCTAGAATGCAAGCCTCTTGGCAATGAGACTTTGCAGTCCCTTCCTCCGGAGGGGGGATGTTTCTTCACCCATCCAGGAACAGTTTGGATTTAGAGGTCTCAGCAGCCAAGTACCACTGCCACCACAGAGTATTCCTGGCTTGCTAGTTCAAATTATGACAGTTCTGTGCACTTTCATTATTTCCTTTACTTTCTTTGGTCTTTATTATTCAGTTTACTTTTTTTGGTGTTTGTTAACATTTTAACTACATCAACACTGCAATTTTACTTTGCTGCTATTGAAGTAATCCTGGACCACTAATTCCAAATGTAATTATATTTTCAAAGAGGTTTTGTGTGGGGCAAATCACCCCTGAAAGTGCAGAATGGTAGGCAGGTCAACTTGAGCGCTCTGGAGATGAGTAAAGGCTTGGGGCGGTGGGGGTGGGGGGCGGGTTGTGACTGGTGTACACAGGGACCAGCGGACAGCCCTGAGTGAGTTAGGGCAGCAACCCATGGGGGAAGAGCATTCCAAGTAGGAGCTACAGCAAATGCAAAGGCACTGAGGGGACTTCCCTGGTGGTCCAGTGGTTAAGAATCCCCCTTCCAATGCAGAGGACAAGGGTTTGATCCCTGGTCGGGTAACTAATATCCCAAAGATCCCAAGATCCCAAAGATCCCACACGCCACAGGGCAACTAAACCCGAGCCGCAACTACTGAGCCCCGGCTCTCTGGAGCCTGTGCACCACAACTAGAGAGACGCCCACGTGCTGCAACGAAAAGATCCGCATGCTACAGCTAAGACCCAACGCAACCAAATAAACAAATAAATATATATGTGTGTATATATATATATATATATATATATATATTTAATGCAAAGGCACTGAGGTAGCGAGGTAATCAGAGAGGTCAGGAAACAGCAAAAGGGCCACTTTGTCTGCAAGGGAGGGAGGGCCAGAGTGGTAAAAATGAGGTCAGTTGGAGAGTCAGCCAGACACAGTTTATGCAGTTCTTGTTGACAAAGTAAGGTCTTCATAATATTTGGATTGTCTAGATTTGCAGTTCCCAAACTGGGCACCAAACTGCCCAGAGTACCGCAAGAAACTCACATACTGGAAGATTTTTATAAGTTGAGGGAAATACAGCAATTCCTGACATCTACTGCAAACCATGAAGTCGAGGTAGTTCATAATTTCAGCATTAGATTGTGCTACTTTTCTTTTTTTTTTTTTTCTGCCTCTGCAGTCACATTGTGTTCTCTTTTTAAATTTTTATTTATTTATTTACTTATTTCTGGCTGCGTTGGGTCTTCGATGCTGCATGCGGGCTTTCTCTAGTTGCGGCGAGTGGGGGCTACTCTTTGCTGCAGTGCACGGGCTTCTCATTGCGGTGGCTTCTCTTGTTGCGGAGCACGGTCTCTAGGTGCAAGGGCTTCAGTAGCTGTGGCACATGGACTCCGTATTTGTGGCTCGCGGGCTCTACAGCGCATTCTCAGTAGTTGTGGCACATGGGCTTAGCTGCTCCGCGGCATGTGGGATCTTCCCGGACCAGGGATCAAACCCATGTCCCCCTGCATTGGCAGGCAGATTCTTAACCACTGTGCCACCAGGGAAGTCCCTGTGCTACTTTTCTTTCTTTCTATTTCTTTTCTTCTTCTTCTTCTTTTTTTTTTGGTGCTATTTTTCTATCAAAGATGTCAGAGCTTCACAAAGCTGGGATTTCAGTGGTTACTGTAATAAAAAGCAAGTACCAAGAAAAATCTACACGAAACAGAAAATAAGGGTGGCAGTGTCCAATCTGATTTCAAGGTTGGAGACATAGCGATGTGCCTAATGGGAGTGCATACCCCCTTAGTAAATAATTGCGGTTATTTAAGAATAAAATAAAAAATATTCTTTCTTTTACATAATATACATTTTCCCCAAATAGCTACTTAATTAATTGTTAGAACATAAATACTTGCTAAGTTGTTTGGATCTAACCATTTAATAAATTTTTAACAGTTCAATAATTTTTTTTGGCCTAGGGGCCCTGCGCAAAATCACTGGGACAATAAGGGCACCATGAACTGAGAAAGTCTAGGAACCTCTGCTCTATACCCTTAAATGGAATTCACTTTCATTGGTTCTGAATTCCTGTTAATGGACTTTAATTTGTTTTTTTGTTTGTTTGTTTTTTGTTTTTGGTAGCTTTAAGCTTCCCCTTGGGAATGATCATTTAAATTAAAATTTTCTTTTTTTTGTTTACCCATGTTTATAGCTGTATCATTCACAATAGCCAAGGCGTGGACGCAACCCAAGTGTCCATCCAAAGATAAATGGATAAACAAAATGTGGTGTATACATGCAATGGAATATTATCCAGCCTTAAAAAGGAAGGAAATTCTGTGACATGCTACAACATGGATGAAACTTGAAGACATCAGGCTCCATGAAAGAAGCCAGACACAAAAGGACAAATGCTGTACGATTACACTTAGATGAGGGACCTAGAGTACTTAGATTCATAGAGACAGAAGGTAGAATGTTGGTTGCCAGGGCCGAGAGAAAGAGGAGAATGGAGTGTTCTTGTTTAATGGGGACAGAGTTTCAGTTTTTGAAGATGAAGAATGTTCTGGAGATGGACGGAAGTAATTGTTGTACAACAATGTGAATGTACTGAATACCATTAAACTGCACACTTAAAAATGGTTGAAACGGTAAATTTTAGGTTATGTGTGTTTCACCACAATAAAAAAAAAATGATTTATGAAATTCATGGACCGCAGTTATTAGTCCTAAGACAAATTAAGATTCTCACCTACAGAGGGCGCCCTTGTCAGTTCCTAGTACCTTTCCTTGGTGGGTTGCAGAAACTGTACTGTCTGAAGCTGCAGGTTTCTCCTCTCCCAGCACCTGTGCAGCAGTCCTCCCCCTCCCAGCCTCTCCCTCACCCTTCTGAGGCTTTTGCTAAAGGATTTTTACTGCTGTTGACCAAAGGGAAACAGACTTGGCTTATACATGACCACCCTTCTCTTTTCTTCCTTCTCGGAGAGACACAGTTATGAGAGGCGCCAATATGGTCTATATATTCACCACTTAAAAATGGTGAAGATGCACCGGTCAGAATGGCCATCATCAAAAAGTCTACAAACAATAAATGCTAGAGAGGGTGTGGAGAAAAGGGAACCCTCTTGCACTGTTGGTGGGAATGTAAATTGATACAGCCACTATGAAGAACAGTATGGAGGTTCCTTAAAAAACTAAAAATAGAACTAGCATACGACCCAGCAATCCCACTACTGGGCATATACCCTGAGAAAATCATAATTCAAAAAGAGTCATGTACCACAGTGTTCATTGCAGCTCTATTTACAATAGCCAGGACATGGAAGCAACCTAAGTGTCCATCAACAGATGAATGGATAAAGAAGATGTGGCACATATATCCAATGGAATATTACTCAGCCATAAAAAGGAACGAAACTGAGTTATTTGTAGTGAGGTGGATGGACCTAGAGTCTGTCATACAGAGTGAAGCAAGTCAGAAAGAGAAAAACAAATACCGTATGCTAACACATATATATGGAATCTAAAAAAAAAAAAAAAATGGTCATGAAGAACCTAGGGGCAAGACAGGAATAAAGACACAGACCTACTAGAGAATGGACTTGAGGATACGGGGAGGGGGAAGGGTAAGCTGGGACAAAGTGAGAGAGTGTCATGGACATATATACACCACCAAACGTAAAATAGATAGCTAGTGGGAAGCAGCCACATAGCACAGGGAGATCAGCTCGGTGCTTTGTGACCACCTAGAGGGGTGGCATAGGGAGGGTCGGAGGGAAGGAGATGCAAGAGGGAAGAGATATGGGGACATATGTATATGTATAACTGATTCACTTTGTTATAAAGCAGAAACTAACACACCATTGTAAAGCAATTATACTTCAATAAAGATGTTTTAAAAAAAATGGTGAAGGTGCTACATTGTATGTTATGTATATTTTACCACAGTAAAAACTAATTTTAAAAGAAAAGAAAGGTTATATAGTGTCAGGCCTTTGAGGACTGGAAGAGCTGATGTCAGATTCAACCAACATTTTGTAGGGAGACGAGATCCCAAGAACTCAGGTATGTCACAGAGGGCTGGGGGACAGGAATGCTTCCGGGCAGAGGAAGAGGGTGAGGAGGCTGACAGAGTGGGCCAGAGGTGGGGAGAAAACGGGGTATTCAGAAACCAGGGTCAGGGAGAGTTCACAGAAAGAAAAAAACAAAATTCTGGTGAAAAAGCCCAGCCCGGTTTCCTGACAGGGGACCAGGGCCACTGTCGTCCAGAGAAACAAGTCGGAAACTATTACATTTCCATCATTACCTAACAAGGCAAAGGGCATTTGATCACAAAGACATCCCTAGGGGTTTGAATGGAAACCAAACACTGTCTTATGCTCAAGCAATAATAATACACTAAGGCCATGAGATGGTTATGTTTATTACCGTGTATGGGGCTTCTGCTCTGACTTGCCTCTCAGCTATGTCCACTCTAAACTGTACCACCATCCACAACTCAAGTACCAACAGTGGCAGAGCTGGGATTCGAACCTTTGAGCTCTGACCATGGAGGGCATACAATTACCCACTGCCATACGCTATGTTATCTGGCAGGGCAAGCTTGGTAGTTCAGAGCTAGATGTGTTTCTTTCCAACCCACTATGGAACATCCTTCCATCAGCACACTTTCCCTTCTGATGGCACAGAACGAGGTAGGAAGAGTAGGGGATTGTGATCTCCGGAGAAAACGTCCCTGCTCTCAGGTGCGGTCCAGGCAGGCTGGATTCCCTGTGGCATTTGCTGTGTCACTGGCAGCAGGGAGCAGCCTCAGGGCTTCTGTGGGAACAGCACTTTCCAGCCTCAGAGGGGAAAACGGTGTCTGTTCCTTCCAGGATGCAGTCATGCTCTCCTCCAGAAACTGAGTTTACCACCTTGAATATTTGGAAATGCTTACGCTGAAAACTCCCAAGAATCATAATTCAATCATTCACAATGCTCCAGGAATCCCCCCCAAGTTTGCTCATGCTACATTCTTCTTCTATAAAGAGAAAAATATGAACAACATAAAAACAAACAGAGCAAAAAAGAAATGAAAATATGTATTTAAGAAAACATTAAGGAATGTCTTGGAACCAGTATAGATTTAGCCCAATTTCCTGAAATCCTACATCTAATTTAAATAGGCTGTGGGCTTTTAGAGCCAAAATGGACTTTTTGAGTCCACCATTTTCATTTTGCAGATGAAAGTCAGGGAGGTCCAATGCCTCCGTCAGTGGCTGTCTGTCAGGGGCAGAGTACAGGCTATTGCACTTGATGCCTTTGACCTTGGACGGACACCAGTTTTGAGCTCATATTCTTAAAGGTTTCCTTCCATAGGCTTTTGGGCCAAACATTCCCCTCACGGCCTCTCAAGTGCATCCCCAGCTTTCACAATCTTCAGTGAGCAGCTCTTTGCTATTGATGTGGCTCTTTGGTGCCAGCTCTATGAACAAACCACCGTTTGTTGCTTTTTAAAAATAAGCCTTTTTAGCTCTGGACAACATTCGGCCTCAGTATCCTGAGCTGAAAGGTTGGTTTCTTTGCAGCTGACAAATGATGGCTTATGTCTTCTCGGAACGGCTGCAGCCCATCTTTGTTGAAAGCCCCAAAGCCTTACTTTGATAGCCCAGTGAGAGCACAGGTTCAGGCTGGAGTTCAAGTGCACAGCACACAAACATCCTTCAAAGCAGGTTTGGCTGTGTGGGGAGGGAAGTAGCCAGGATCTCAAGGAAGGAGGAAAATAGGGTTGTAACTTAGAAGAAGCGGCAAGATGGCCAATGGTGCCATCACATAGAAAGGAACACTTTTAGTTTACTCCATGTTGACATCCATCCCCTAATTTCTGTACCTTTGCAGTTTAAGAGGACTTCAAATTCTGCCACAGATGATCTGTGAGGGTCGTGATGTCGGTTTCCATATCTGAGACAGGAGATACTGGTAGTGCCTGGGCCAGCTTCATGGGCATGTGGCCTGTGTAGTATCTCAGGACCCTGTGCTCAGAGCCCACACTGGGTTTAATGCCCTGCTATCACTATCTTGAAATTCGGGATAATTTTTCAACAAGGAGCTATGCGTTTTCATTTTGCACTGGGCCAGTGAATTCTGTAGCTGGTCCTGGTTAGTACCCCATTGTTTAGGTATTTGATTGTATAATATTTTCAGAGAGGGAAATGGGGGCGGGAAGTAACTGGCTTCCATTTTGTCGGGGGCACACAAAGTATGAGGACCAGAGGGGAAAATAAATGGAATTCTTTAATTTTCTTGCAAGATTCCAAAATTCTTAAAGACACCAGATTAGGAGTAAGTTGATTTAACAGGGAGCAACCGAGGGGCACAGCAGAGGGCAGGCAGGGACTGGTCCTCCAGCCTCGTCACTCACATCCCACAAGCGCCCAGGCACACTGTGCTCTCCATCCTTCCCGAACACTTCCAATCTGGCCACTCCTCCCTCCTCTCTGGGCCTGCAAAGCGCCAGCCCAATGCTCAGTCACACCCTTCAGGCTCCCCTCCCGTCCTGACCATCTCCCTGGACCCACTTTGTGGTCTTTGTTTGATCTTTTAAAAAAATGGCTTTATAAACAAGGTTCTATTGTATAGCACAAGGAACTATATTCAATAACCTGTAATAAACCATAATGGAAAAATATATGAAAAAGAAAAGAATTTTTTAAAAGAATATATATATAGTATATATACATATATATGTAACTGAGTCACTTTGCTGTACAGCAGTAATTAACACAACATTGTAAATCAACTATACTTCAATAAAAAATTAAAAAAAAAACATTTAAACGAAAAAACAGTTTTATGGGGGAATTCCCTGGCGGTCCAGTGGTTAAGATTCTGCGCTTCCACTGCAGGGGGCACAGGTTCGATCCTTGGTTAAGGAGCTAAGATCCTGCATGCCGCTCGGTGCAGCCAAACAAACACAAAAAAAACACCCCAGCTTTATGGAGATATAATCCACATACCACACAACTCACCCATTTACAGTTCAGTGGGTTTTCGCATATTACATTATTAATTTTTTTGAAGTTGTGGTAACTACATGACATAAAAATTGCCATTTTAAGTGTACAATTAAGTGGCATTAATTACATCCACAGTGTTATACAGCCATCACCACCATCTATTTCTCAACTCTTGGAAATCTCTAATCTATTTTCTGTTTCTATAAGTTTGTGTATTCTAGATATTTCATGTAAGTGGAACTATGCAATATTTATCATTTTCTTACTTCACCTAGCATAATGTTTTTAAGGTGCATCCATGCTGTAGCATGTATCAGAATTTCATTCCTTTCTATGACTGGATAATATTCCACATCTTGTTTATCCAATCATCCATTGAGGGACACTCGGGTTGCTTCCACCTTTTGGCTATTATGAATAATGCTGCTATGAACATGAGTGTACAAATATCTCTTGGAGTCCCTGCTTCCAATTCTTAGGAGTATAATCCCTGGACCCACTGTTGACCCCTCCAGTACAGCTGCATTCAGAAGTCAGAGTCACCTTTTACCAACACACACCTGATTGCATCACTCATCTGCTTACAACCCTTTGCTGGCTTAAGACGGAAGTGCTCACAAGGGCTTAGGATAAAGATGGAAGTGTTCTGGGACTTCCCTGGTGGTCCAGTGGGTAGGACTCCTCACTTTCACTGCCAAGGGCCCGGGTTCAATCCCTGGTTGGGGAACTAAAATCCCACAAGCTGTGCAGTGTGGCCAAAAAAAAAAAAAAAGATGGAAGCATTCACCAAGGTCTCTGGGTCCCTGAGCTCCGGCAGCTGACCTCTCCATGTCACCCTGCCCTGCCCTTTTCTCTCTGCTCCATGTCCTGCATGCATTTCTGGAGCCATGCTTCTTTGGGATTTCACATATGCTGATCCCTTTTCCTAAGAAGTTCATCCTCCCCAAACATTTATACCTAGCTTTTGCTTGGCCAACTCTTCCCATCTTTCTCACACATCTTGTCTTAAAAAGGTCCCTAACACCTCCTTCCCTCCCTGGGTCTCGTTCCAATGGCTCCTTGGCATTCCCTTGGCATTACCTGTTCAATGTCTGTCTTCCTCACTGTACCAATGACTAATACTGACTGAGTACTTACTCGTTCCAGGCCTTGTCCTACCCATGTCACCTGTTTCAACTCATTCAACTCTCACAATAAGCCTGACGCCTTTACGGGTAAGGAGGCCTGGGGATGCCATCACACCAGTAGCAGTGTCCACACTGGCAACTGGAAACCAGCGCATCCCTACGGGACAGTGGTGGCAGCCACCAGCCCTGAGGGAGCATGGTTCCCTTCCTGTGTTAGGAGGGTCCCCAGCTCCTCGCAGAGGATCCGGTATACATAGGTACCTAATTCATATCTAAAGTAGATGGATGAATGGAATGGAAAGAACATCAGGGAACCGAGTTTTAAGCAAATGTCACTTACTGAATGGCTGCTAAGTGCTGGGCATCCTTACCCACCCTCCCTGCCTCAGTTTCCCCAGCCTAGAACGTGCACAAGAATACTTAGGTCCCAGGGTTACTGAGAAGGTTGAATATTTTAATGTAAATTTTAAAAGTCATTGTGTCTGGCAGACTGGGTCCCACTAACAAATATTGATGTTTGCATTTGCCCCTCCCACCCCTAGCCCAAGACAGGGAGGTAATGGCCGGAATCCCAGTTCTCCTGCCCCTGCCCCTCCTGGAGCACGGTGTGAGACGCAGTGACATCCAGCTCTCCGGGATCCTTGCGGCCCACCTCTAAGAGGTTCCCCCAGGTAGGCCAGCGAGTCTCGGTTTTCTCCGTCCGGGCCTCCCGCCGCACTCTGCGGCGTGCGCGGTGCAGTTCAGAGCCGGCCGGCGCAGGGCGCCCGGGCCCGCCCTCGGGCCTCATGATCTACATTTCCGCGTCAGGCCCGCCGCGAACTTGGCATGCCCTCCCGCGGTGTTCGGGAACACTTTGTGCCGAGAGCCCGCCCGCCCGGCCCTCCTCCTTCCCGCCGGCGCCGCCTGGCCCGGGCGCCCCGCGCAGTCCGTGGGGTTTGGGTTCCTGGACCCCAGGTACCCCACCCGGCGCGCGGCCACGGAGCCCCCAAGTACTTGTCCTCGGTTCCCCCGAGCCCGAGCCGTGCAGCCCGCTCCTCGCCCACGGGCTGGGCGTCCAAACGTAGGTTACACCGCGCGTAATCGAGAGGTTCAGAAAGATGCTGTGGCCCATTTTAAAACAAAGCCCATTTATTGCGTTCGGCGGCTGTTTGTGCCGGTCCAGTGTCAGATCCTCTGAGCGCGGCGGACAACCAGTACCCAAAGGAAACGTAGTCGCAGCGAAAAGAAACCGGCTCTGGAGCCATCTGATCCGTTTTCAGCACAATGCACATCCCTCCTCCCCCACCCCACTCCCCCCAGCCCCGCGATGGTTCCCCTCCTGGCTGCGTAAGCTCTGGCGTCGGGCAATGCTCCGGGTCTCGGTCTTCTCTTCTGTGAAATGGGGATAACTGTGCGTGCTTGGTGATTCTGCACGTGGAGCGCGCTGGGTCGCAGAGACGTCAGTGCTGCGGTCCCACACCTCCAGTACCCCACCTTCCCGCGGCCCCCACCCCGGCTCCCAGGCTCCAAGCGCGGCTCTGCCTCCTAAGTGCGTCACGGGCACCGGCCGCACTCCACAGACGGCCAGGGCGAGGCTGGCACGGGGCCAGGGCGGGCCAGGCCAGGGGCGCTGAGCCGTCTCCGGGGCGGGGACCCGGGCGTGGAAGGCGCTAAAGTTGCGCGACCCTCGGCGCGCTGTTGGGGGCGCCCTCCGCGGCGGGCAGCGCGCCAGGGACCGGCCTCCGCAGCTCGGGGCGCGAGAGGCTACACTTTCCCTTCGCCCCCCGCCCTCGCTTCCTCCCGCGCGGCCGCAGCGGAGATTTCCTCTCGGGGAAACCACGCGGACTCTTCCCGGGGCTCCTCGCCCCGCCCCAGTTCTCCGCCCCCTCCTCTTTGCTGGGGAGCCGGTGCTAGCCCGCGGCGGGGAGGAGGCTCTGGCAGCCTGGGCCAGGAGGTGGCAGGGGGCCGCGGAGCCGCTGGCTACCAACTCGCCCTGCCATGTGACGCCGCCCTCCGCCCAGCGACCCCCCGCGCCCCGGGCCCGCGCCCGCGCTCTGTGGCGCCGCGCACCATGCTCCTGCCGGGACACGCGCGCCCACCGCCAGCGCCCCAGCCAGCACAGCATCCCGGCCTCCGCAGGCAGGCAGAGCCTCCTGGGCAGCTCCTGCGCCTCTTCTACTGCACCGTCCTGGTTTGCTCCAAAGAGATCGCAGCGCTCACGGACTTCTCCGGTAAGAAGCGACCTCCCTCGCTGTGCGCCCCCGGCGCCGCGGGGCGCCCAGGTGAGCCCTCGGTTGGGGGCAGGCGCCCGAGGGGGCAAGGCCGGGTTGGTTTAAAGTTGGAGCGCGCTCAGAGCCAGTTTTCTGGCCTGATAATAGGAGCCCTTAGCATACTCAGTAGCTGCGCATGTGGGGTGGTGGCAGGGGAGCCCCCCGAGAAGGAAGGTTGGGTAGGGTATTTGGAGTTTTTCCCTCAATGAGTTGACTTCCTCGTCAATTTCCCAGGGTCAGGGACCCGACTCCGATGGATGCGGGTCGGCTTAAAATACCTTAAACTGAGCCCTGTGCCGCGCTCAGCGCTGTTGGAACACGTGTTGTGGTCCACTTTGCACTTGGTTTGCTCTCCGCATAGTCCGGGTGTGCCCCAGCCAGCCTCTCAGGTGCCCACGTAAGGAATCCAGCCCAGAGGACACTTGACCTGAAGTCTGCGCCGACAGGCACGAGGGAAGCCCAAGGGGATGGGAGGTGTGGTGGAGACGCAGTAAGAAGATGAGTAGAAGCTTACAGAACAGAGAGGAGACTGAGGGGTAGGACTTGACCACCGAAAGGCACCAGCGTCTCCCATCTCCATCCCCCATTGCCCGTCCCCCATTGCCTTAACAAAAAAATAACGACTTCCCCCTCCCAGTAAAGGATGAGGCTTTTCTTTGGGGGGATTGCGACCAAGGCTTCCTCAGCTGATCTCAGATAGTTCTGGCGCTGTAGGTGTGGCGCAGCAAAGTGAGAGAAGTTTCTGGGTTGACGAAGGCTATAGGAGCTGCATTCTTACGTTATGCTTGCTTAGAGTAACAATGTCCTTGCAATTGTATCGGACCTGGGTCTCCGTCTGGCGAGGTTGGAGGCCTTTCACCCTTTCCTCGCCCCTGCCCTGCCCAGGAAGCAGCTCTGAATCCTCCTCTTCCTCTTCTCCAACATCTTCTGCCAAGTCCAGGCTTCCCGCATCCCTGCCTGAGGGTCTTTTGTGGTATAATCATGGTAAACAGGAGTCGTTCCTCAACCCTATTTGTGCAGTAGACTAGTACATGGCAGGGGACACTGGCAAACCAGAAGCTGAGTTGGGTTTCTAGTTTACTTACAGAGAATGTCATTGTTAGCTGAGAGCCCTTGGGTCAGAGTTTCTTTGCTTTGAATATTTAATATCAAGGCAGTGTTTCCACCTAGCAAAGGAAGCCAAGATATGTCTATTTGGCAAGGAAACTGTGGTCCTTAAAATCCAGCACTACAGGGTCAGAGCGCTATGGTAAATGTGCTGGGAAAATGCTGGCTATCAAGTGCTATTGACTTTTTTTTTTGGTAATAGAACTTTCTTGGCTGCTAGAAAAGTTCTGTCTTTGCTGGTTTAAGCTATGGAAAGCAGTTCCGAATTCAGCCACCATCAAGCTCTGAATATTGTTAAGGAAAGAACTGAAAGCCAACAAGCCCTTCTTTTGTGACATCATTGTAACTGAACAAATATTGCTGTAGGTAAACCGCGGTGTAACCATTAGATTGTTTTCATAGATTAAAGACACTTAGAGTTTGTTTCTTTAGTGAAGCAGTTACAATCCTTGATGCAGTCTGTAGGTTACCACCCAAGTTTGGAATTGTCTGTACGGAGCAACTGTTCCAGAGGGTGAACTTGAGCTATCAAGCAGGGATGCTCTGCCCTGGGAAATGGATGTTTTCATACATGTTTTTCTAAATGACTAAACAATAAAAGGAATTTTCTCCTGCTTTTGATGGGAACCTAAATTCCAGGGTTTTAAGACTCCCTGAGCCAGCGTTGGGTCGGCGGTGATATTTCCAGGTGCATCCACAAGGAGTTCCCATGTTTCCTCTGGTCAGCCTTGCTCTTCAGTGATGTGAAGACCAGGGAGAAAGTGCCCGGGAGCCTTTTGGGAAGAAGAAAAGAAAAATAAGCTTCTCTGAAACCACAGACACACTCAGGTTTAGATCTAAATTCTATCTTATGTGACATCAGGGAAATATTAGAAAAGGCTCAGGGAGAAGGATGAAGTCTTCAAAGTTGATTCATTTGATTTGAAACTTAATGAACCTTTAGGGACCCCCTAACCATGTGACATACGGCATCGAGGAAAACTCCTAAGCTCCAAAGATGACAGTCTGAGGCTTCAGTTGGATGTTTTCGTTGAAGCAGTGGATCCTGATCACGTGACTCCAACACACACCCCCGCCCCTGCCACCCCCCACTGTGGCCTCAAAGCCTGATGTCTGCTTTCCTGGGGACAGGAGGTCCTATTCCTGCACTTGGAGGGGTGTGTACAAACCAGTGCCTGAAAAAAGACAGTGGACCCTCCCTGTCGGAGCCTGACAGCAATAGCTGAGAGCTGGAGAGCAGCATTTGACAATGTAGTTACTTGCTTGTTCTTCTAAACAAGGAAACATCAAAAAGCCAGACCGAGGGAGGGTGGAGGGAACTTGGGACCCCTTCAACCTTCGAAAAGAAGGGGATGGAAGAAGGATGGTGAATCCAGGTGAAAGAAAGTGCCAAAATGAAAGGGGTCCCAGCTATTGTCTGTATAGTATAGGGCCTCCCGGGAGATTAACGGTGCAGAGTTTTGGAAAGTTACTTAAGCCTTTCTCTTCTTTGCAACTCTTCCTTGAGCTTTTTCCTGAGGCTGTCAGCTGGTGTAGTTTTCCTGGGTCATTGATTTTTTTTTGCCCCAGGGATTCCAGCATCGGATCTCACTCTTAATAAGCCAGAGGCTGCATCGGGGCCTCCTCCTCCCCCTCCATGCTCGTGACTTGTGCTAATCACCTCCAAGCCTGCTAGGAAACAGGCTCCCTAAACACCCCCTTCCCTCTCCTCCCTGAAGACATTGAGATGCTGCCAGCGGCCACTGGAAGGCTATCATCACTGCATTAAAAACACATCCCAGGAAGGCAAGAACAGTTCATGCAAAATTACTGCCTCTGATCCTTAATCCCAAACTCAAATGCGCTTGGCTTTCATCCACTTTCCTCTGGGATGGTCTTCTGTTCTTTTGACTGGATTCCCAAATTGAGGATTTAGCCTGAGAGGTCCAAACTGATCACTGCTTTTTTTTTTTTAATAGAAATATAATGTCAGCATCATCTTTGTTCAAAGAACAAGGCAGGATGAGGGCAGAGGGGAGGGAGGGGTGCCATTTTGGTTCCAGCCATAAAACGCTAAGGATCCTCTACATTTGGTCCTGCTTTAAAGCGTGATGTTTCAGTGCATCCCTGAACTTAGCTTGCCATGTCCCTCAGGTCTTGTTCATTTTTTTGGCAGTTTTACTCTTTGCCGAGAGCAGGCACAGTCTTCTGCTCTTCCCTTTCTCCCTCTTCTGTTTTGTTCTGTGTTTTCTCTTTTTTTTCTTTCTTTTCTTTCTTCTCAAAGAGGTTCAAAGTGATGGATGGGCTGATGGGCAGAGAGGGAAGGAAAGGATGGAAAATTCATCAAGTTCCCACTTGGATTCCTAGAAAACTCTTGACTTTTGACAAAGTCGTCACGACCACATGTTTACACGCTTGGTTTTACCCTAGGGCACGTAGTGGTAAATGTGGGAAGCAGAAAGGAAAGGAGGTGAGAAACAAGGGGAGTGGAGCAGCTTTTAAAGCCTTCCTTGTACCCAAATGTCCTCAGACCTCAAAGAAAGGGCACTGCACGAGAGAAGTGGGTCTCTGGGCTGACGTCCTACCTCCTGCCCCGGGCATCAGTAGCCCAAGCAAACAAGGTGTGGGGCTTGTTATCAGATCATTTGCAGCCCAGCAAATAAGCCCCATCCTAGCTCCTTATTTCATTGGTCAAGAATTTCAGAATGTAGAAAAATGGTCATTCAGTTGATCTTGGGGGCTCGGGGGTGGGAATTTGGTCCTGATGGAGTTGCCCATTTAGCAGAGGTTGAATCTTCCTGTTCTGTTCAGAGAGGCAGTGGGTCTCAACCCTGGCTGCACACTAGAACCGCTTGAGTCCAAACAAATGTATGGATGCTCTAGCAGCAACTCAAGGCTTCTGATTTAATTGATCTGGGATATCCAGGCATTGGTCTCTTTTTCAAAGCCCCCAGGCAATTCCAGTGCACAGCCAGAGTTGAGAACCACTGCTCTGGTGTCAGAGGGCAGGGCTGCCTCCTGTCTTTGTGTCAGTTCATCCAGGGGGACACGAGCATGACGGGGTCTCCCTTCACCCCCATCCCCCCACCCCAGGGCTCACCACCAGGGAGACCAGGATGTATTTTCCCAGCTCTCAGTTTGCCGCTGCATCCCAGCACACACGTATGCACACACTTATACATACATGCACGTGTGCCTATGTGCACACACACGGCTCTGCTTTTTATTACGCCTTGGTCACATCATCCTTTTATTCAGGATTGTCTTCATTTTTAAAACTTTTATGGAGCGAAAAGCCAGCTCGTAATGAAAGAAAAAACAAAGCAAATATCTGAAGGAGTTGTCCAGCTGTCACAGAAGAAGAGGGATGAAGAGTAAGTGTCTCAAAGGGCTAGTCTGTTTCCATGGAAAGTAACAACGTTTGAAAAGTGTTCTCCCAGCTCTTTCTGTAGCCGAGAAGAGGAGTCTGGGTAAGGGAGTGATCCTGCTATTGATGGCTTTGGTCTCCCAGGCACTTTATTGGAAAGGGCAGCCTAGTTGCCGTTTCAAGGAAGGAACAGAAAGGAAGGGAGTAAAAATTAATTGAGCACAGGGTTATCTGATTTCATCCTCATAGCAACACTGTGAGGTAAGTAGTAGTCTCACTTTACCCAGCCTCAGAGAGGTTAAGTGACTTGCCCAAGACCCCCCAGCTAGGAAGCAGAGCAGAGGCAGACCCTAACTCCAGCCCAGGAGTAGGGCCATGCTGGGGGGCTTGGCCCGTGTGGGTGCCGAGTGGGGGACAAAGCCAGAGAAAAAGTGCCACAATTTGCTTAACCTTTCTATGTAGTCCTTGGATTGACCGTGGTGGTTTCAGTTGCCCTCTGAGTAGACTGACCTTTTACCATTCCTTCCTTCCGCATCTTCTCATCACAATTCATCCATAGTAGGTACAGGCACAAGGTGATTAGCGGATAGAGGAGAAAAATGTTAGAACTTCTGTTCTTTTCTATTTGTTTCTTTTCTATCTTTAAAAAAGAAGTTATGTTTTGCTTATAATTAACATAAAGTTGAGGGAGTTCCCTGGCTGTCCAGTGGTTAGGACTTGGTGCTTTCACTGCCGTGGCCCATGTTCAATCCCTGGTCAGGGAACTAAGGTCCCATAAGCCATGCCATGTGGCCAAAAACAACAAAAAACAAAAACAAACAAACAACATACAAGTTGACAGTAGAACAATACATAATCTCTTTTAAAAAATTTATTTTATTGAGGTATAGCTGATTTATAACATAATTTCTAAATGTAATATATTGGAGATGTGTTCTCAAAATATTTTTACTGATGGGGTTCATGATTTTAAAAATTTGGAGACCACTGGTCTTCTCAGCCATCCTGTCAGCACCTTTAAAATTCTTGAAAAGGCACCACTTTGGAAATAACATACACTGAAAGAACAACTGCTCCCATGTGACCCAGCCCTACCCCTACCATGCCCACTACCCCAGTTAACAACTGCTAGTAAAATTTAGAGGCAGGATGTGAATCCCGTAACTGTCTTGTTTCAAAAATCCATACTCTTGTCATTCAAGCTAAGTAATGGACGTAGAACCTAGGGGCAAGGCATTCTGAACTTTTATGATACTTGGCCACTATTTTATTTTATTTTTTAAATTTATTTATGTATTGATTTATGGCTGTGTTGGGTCTTCGTTGCTGTGCACGAGCTTTCTTTAGTTGCGATGAGCGGGGGCTACTCTTCGTTGCGGTGCACGAGCTTCTCATTGTCGTGGCTTCTCTTGTTGCAGAGCAGGGGCTCTAGGCACGCAGGCTTCAGTATTTGTGGCACTTGGGCTCAGTAGTTGTGGCTTGCGGGTTCTAGAGCTCAGGCTCAGTAGTTGTGGTGCACAGGCTTAGTTGCTCCACGGCATGTGGGATCTTCCCAGGCCAGGGCTCGAACCCATGTCCCTTGCATTGGGAAGTGGATTCTTAACTACTGTGCCACCAGGGAAGCCCTCAGCCACTATTTCAATGAGGCTGGTGTGTTTGTATCTTTCTGGAAGGAAATAGCTTTCCTGAATAACATCAGTCCTAGAGTCACCTAGATTTTAGCGATAGAAGGAGACTCTCAGATGGGAGGGTGGCCGACCAAGTGATTCTAATCTGTTTTCTCTGAGCTCCTCTCTTTCCCCGTGGGGTCTCTAATTCTGCCACCCCTTAGCTGGCCCCTATGTGTGCACCATCTCAGTTTAAGCTCTGACCCATCGTAAGGGGTATATTCTTTACTTGGTTCCCTTAGCACAAGTAAGAGAAGTTAGTTAAAAATACTGTAGTGTAGGGCTTCCCTGATGGCGCAGTGGTTAAGAATTTGCCTGCCAATGCAAGGGACATGGGTTCGAGCCCTGGCCCGGGAAGATCCCACATGCGTGGAGCAACTAAGCCCGTGTGCCACAACTACTGAGCCTGAGCTCTAGAGCCTGCAAGCCACAACTGCTGAAACCACGTGCCACAACTACTGAAGCCTGCACTCCTAGAGCCTGTGCTCCACAACAAGAGAAGCCACGACAATGAGAAGCCCGCACACCGCAACGAAGAGTAGCCCCCACTCACCGCAACTACAGAAAGCCCGCGCACAGCAACAAAGACCCAACACAGCCAAAAATAAATAAATAAATTTATTTAAAAATACTGTAGTGTATCAAGAACATAAAGCACTGCGTGCCACACAGTGCTTTAAGAACTTCATGTTTATTAACTCATTTAATCCTCACCTACGAAGGGAATACTGCTATGATAAGTTGAAGAAATAGCATCAAGAGAGGCTAAGTAACTTTTGGGGATTTGAATGCAGGCAGCTTCTCTAATACTAAAACAAATAAATTACAAGTTGTTTAAAACAGTGCCACTTCTGTAATGTATATCTCTTAATATACCAGATCCAAATCTTTCCCAGGACTTACAGGTATTGTTCATTCCATGTCGTGTCTAGAGATAGCACTGTCCAGCCCCAAATAACTGATTACAGGATAGGATCTATAATCTATTTCTGGAAATATGGTGGAACTGGTGTTCTGGAATTATTTCCCCAACAAAACACTTAGGGCTGCTGAATAAAACATAACAAACATCCTTTAAATGCATGAGTGAGTGACTAAGTGCAAGGAGTAGCCAGGGAACAAAAATGAAGAGGGATCAGAGAACGGAAGAAGTTAGCTGGCACCAACCCTATGGCTACACTGGGGCCTTTGATGAGCTTTACAACCAGTATTTAATAGGTACATGAGGGCAAGAGGCAAGACATTAGACCAATGTCAGGTGAGAAATTGGAATAAAGATCTCCTTATAAGGCCAGGACATGGAAGGGCTAAACACTCATAAAAAGATGCATGAAAAACAAATCAGCCTTCTTGTAAAGAAAGATGACAAGGAAACATCTCAGCTTAGGTTCAGGATTGGAGGAAAAAATAATCTCTGTTGAGACTATGTAACCACAGGTCTGCCTTTTCAAGAGTCTGGGTTTTGAATTCACGTTGCCTTTACCAGGAAACCCAAGCTGAGAAACTAAAAAAGTTATCCCAGGTTAGTAGTGCCCCAGGGTGCCTGGGAAAAACACACAAATACTCCCTGCATAGAAACATCAACACAGGCCCCACAGATTCTGATAGATAAAATTCTGATTATGAACACAGTATCCAAAATTACACTATGTGAATAATAGTCAGCAGCAAAAACAACAGAGTTTTTAATAAATAAAATAGGGAATATAAAACATAAAAAAAATAAAAGAGAGAATCTAAAACATGAAGAAAGAATGAAAGGCTATCAAGAAAGATCAGGCGTATTTTTTTAAGGAATCAAACATATGTACTAACATGAAAAATATATTCATTGACGTTCAAAGCTTGATGGGTAGATTAGATGCAGCTGAAGAGAGAAATAGTGAACTGGAAAATAAAGCTGGGAAAATTATCCAGAATGCCACAAAAGAGATAAAGACATGGAAAAAAGTTTATAAGACATGGAAAATGGAATGAAGGTTCAACATACAGCTGATCAGTATTCCAGAAACGGAGAATAGGGAAAATGAGGGAAAGGCAACACTCAAAGTGATAATACCTTAGAGTCAATTTTCAAGAGTTGATGAATGATTCAGATTCAAGCATCCCAACCAAGATAAATAAAAATAAATTTATGCCTAGCATATTAAAACTACAAAATACTAAAACAAAGGGACAGTTTTTAAATGATCAGAGAGAAAATAATTTTCATCTATAAAGGCTTTCCCATAACAGTGAGAGCCAGAAGCCAGTCAAATATTTTCCAGGTTCTGGGGGAAAAGAACTGTCAGTGCAGAGCTATATACCCAGCTAAACTATCTTCAAGAGTGAGTATGAAATAAGGGCATGTTTACCACTAATAAATCCTTACTGAAAGAACTACTAAAGATTATACTTCCTGAAGAAGGACACTGAGTCTAGAAGGAAGGCTTGAGATATAAAGAAAAGAAATGATGAGCAAAGAAATGGTATAACTTCTAATGCACTTTACCTATATTTTTTGCTGTCTGCCTGCTTAGAGAGTGTCATTTCCTTGCCTTGAGAGAGATGTTCTCTAGGATATCTTGTACTTTTGGCAGCTAAAATCAAGAGATAGCTTTTTGACCCAGTTGAACTCTTCCACTGACTTATGACTTTCATCCTGAGGGTACCCAAGACCCCTTCCCAGGTGGGCATCAGTTCCCTTGTGAGTACACAGGGGAAGGTCTGTATGAAAGAACAAGAAATGTTCTCAAGTCTTGCAGGTATCAGATGCTGTGCTAGGTATCATATAGGCCTACTCTAAAGAGTCAGTTCTGTCCTGAGAAAGCTTCTTTCTCAGTGGTTTCATAGTCACACAGATAACAAAGCAGTTTGAGGGATGAAGAATAGATTTGGCAGGTCACATTCTCCAAATGGTATCCAAAGCACAGAGCTTGGAATTGAGGGTTTAGTAGTGTATCCATAGACCTACCAGATGACACTGCCCATGTATAGGTTTTACATTTCCACACCTGCATTTCAGGACACCTGTATCACTTGCTCACTCAGGCTCCTGAAGATGAACTTCTTCTGCATTAACAAATTAGGGAATGAAGCGATGCTTGGGGTTAGTTTGGACCTGAGAGTCAAGTTTTCTATACACAGAGAAGCAGGCAACATTAAAATTCAAAACTCAGGCCACTGACTCTGAAATGTATGTTTGCAAACTGTCTGATTTCATGTCTGCCTCAGATGTCCCATGAATACAAATCACCTCATTTGGGGTTGGAGGAGCAGGGAGGAAGAAACCTAAGAATGATCTCCAAAACAAATCTTTAATTTGGATGAGGATAATAGAATGTAATCCCATTTCAAGTCTGTCAGCATTCCTTTGATGATTACAAATGAGTCCCTTTTTCCCCTGCAATGTGGGGGAATAATCTGGATAAAATAACCCTTTTTGTCTGTGAGAGCCTGAACGACGCATACTCATGACAGCTTTCAGAGTAGTGTTTCAGAGTCTGAGAAGGGCGCTCTGCTACCAAGTCCTTCCCTTTTTTCTCTTGACTTAGAAGATTTTTCCCTCTTTTCATGTTTGGCAGCTTCCAAAGGTCTCAGGCTTAGAAATCATAAATCAATCGTAGTACTGTACTCTGGAACGAGAGGGACCTGGGTCACGGAGCCCTTTCTCCTCTCTGTTTGTTCAGCGGGAGACAGGTGGAGATGAGAACGCACGATCTTATCTAGAAGGCCAATTTGTACAGCTTTTGAGGGATACACTTTAAGGAGTGCATGCAATTATCGTCTCCTTTCTATTATAAAAATGTACACTGAGTCAAGTTCAGGCTCACACACCTCTTTTCTGTCCATTTGATGGTGAAGTTAAGGGACAGTCGTTTTTAAACACCTTGTTCTATTTTGTGAGGCCTAAACACACCTCCCAAAGCTAACAATGCCAAATGCTTTGTGGACAAGTCAGACCGGATATAAAGACTCAGGTGCCATCTGCAGCCTCAGGATGAAAAGGGGCCTCAAAGGCCCCGGTGCTGCAGGACCTGCTGTGTGGCGTCTCTCCTGCAGGCTGTGGAGAATTCTACAGAACGGAGCCTGTGGTCTTCTCTGTTTTGCCTCTTTAAACCTCCGTTTAAGCGTGAAGGTCCCTTTCTTCTGATTTACTTTTTTTTTTTTTTAAGCAAAGGGCTCCAAGATTTTTGTCCCCAGGATTATGTGTAAACAGTGTTATGGATCCCTAAAGCCATAAACCAGTGCTTTGAGGAAAAAGGTCTCCTCTTGTCTCAGACTTCTGCATTTCTTTCTGGCTGTTCAAGCCCGGTTATTTGGGTTGTCAGTCTTCACCAAAAATGCCGTGTGGTCCTTATAGTAGATGGCTATCTTCACTCAAGGAAAATATAGCTTGTCCTAATGTTTAATCTAAACCAGTGATTCTCAATGCTTAGTGAAATAAGACAGAAAGACAAATGCTATATGATATTTACTTATACATGGAGTCTAAAAAATAATACAAATGAACGTATATACAAAACAGAAACAGACTCACAGACTTAGAAAACAAACTAATGGTTACCAAAAAGCAGAAGGAAGCAGGGGAGGGATAAGTTAGGGGCATGGGATTAATAGATGCAAACTACTATATATAAAATAGATAAGCAACAAGCAGTTACTGTATAGCACTGGGAATTATACCCATTATCTTGTAATAAGTTGTAATGGATTATAGTCGGCAAAAATACTGAATCACTGTGCTGCACACCTGAAGCTAACACAATATTGTACATCAGCTATATCTCAATAAAAAAATAAAGAAATAAACCAATGATTCTCAACCCAGGGAGACTTTGTCCCCCCAGGAATATTTGGCAATGTCTGGAGGCAATTTGATTCTTCACAACTAGGGGTGCTATTGGCATCTAGCGAGTAGAAACCAGGTATGCTGCTAAACATCCTTACATCAGGCTTTGGTGATTCCAGCAAATTCACTCTTCCCCACAGCGCGCGGAAGTTCAGATATGGTCAGGTAAAGTCCATACCTCACAGCTTGCTGGAATAATAATAATGATGATGATGTAAATTTAAAACTAGTACTTAGCCCTGCAATTTTAACCCCATCTGTGAGACTGAATCACAAACATTTGACATTCTTAACGTAAGACTCTCAGTGTATCAGACTGCATATACTCCACCTAATAATTTACCTTGCCAAAGAAAGAGAATACATAAGTGGGTAATGAAGATGAATGGTGCAGACTCTCATGAAAGACCCTGAGGCAGTAGCAAGTCACATTCCAGAAGGTTCCAGAAGGTTCCATGGAAGACTGTAGTTTGAGTTTGGTTCACATGTCACTGTCTGACACAGGATAGTACACATACATGTGTAGTGGCACAGGATAGCCACTACAGCAGGGAATGATCAGGTCCTCGGTCCTCATGCTGAGGTTGAGGAATGCTGGGCCAAACAAGACAACATGCCATGGCTTTATGTTCTACAAGTTTGGAATCTTAAGAAGGTGGGAAAATTTTTTAAAAACCAAGGTTGAGTCTGGAAAACCTAGAGATGGCTCCACGATGCTTTTCTCAAGGCCAGCTTGCCTTCTGCAGCCACCCAAAAGTCTTCAGTTCCACAAAGCCAAGGACATGGCAATCCAGGCACTGCTCTCATCCAGGAGATTTTTATTCAGGCTCCCCTCACCCCCAGCTTCCTCTATGGAACTTGCCTATGTCTTTGGCCCTTTTGTCCTCCTCATTTCAAGCTCAAATACTCGCCATCGTTAATGTCAATCTAAAATAGCCCTCTGGATGCAGAGGTGTTTAGACTTGAAGTCGCTTGCTCGCTCGCAGTGTGAGGATGTGTTTGCAACACCTCTCAATTATTTCACAACTTCACTGAAACAATCCTAGGCGTGGGGCAGGATGGGGGGGGCAATTTGATTTGAATTTTTAAAAGGAAGAGAGCAAGTCTTGAAAACCATGCTCAGATCTGCTTTTCCTTGGCTCCTCTCACTGCCTCCCCCTACTTTCTTCCTCCTCTGTTCCTGCTTCCCTTCTTCCTGCACCCTGTCTAACCCCCCCCAACCTTTGCACCCACAGACTGGCAGCACATATACCCGCTGACATTTCTGTGCAAAGTCGTGTCCCCATCTGTGCCGCCTGTTATATACTCTCTAAAGAGACCTGTTCAGAGATGGTTCTAAGAGTGTTAATTGCATGGATGAATCATCTAGTGCTATTTCAGTGCAACCCTCCCCACCCCTCTGCGCTGAATGTTATCACCTTATCAGGCCACATTTGAAGCTTCTGTGGTCATGGGACCGGGCATCATTGTAGGGCCCACACTGAGTAGAAGGAGAATCAAACAGATCCCTCTGAAATGATAGCTACAACCCCTGCCCAGAGGCCACCAGACCGGAGGACAGGCACCCACTGCCAGAGCTTGCCTTTCTCTGTCACCCTTCTTTCAAAGAGGTTGCAACACTAATTAAAATATTTCTTTCCTTCTGCCAAACACAGAGAAAATATAGTATTGTTTCCAAAAGAGCAGGCAGGGGCACCAGCAGGAATGGGTGTGCAATATTTGTAAAGTTTCGTGACTCAGTAACTCTGAATCTCCAAGCATTTTAAGAGCTTTGTCCAAAAAAAGGTCTATTGTGTGGCTCTTGGCACTGAAGAAAATAGCAGGCCTGTCAGAACTCTGTTTCAGATTTAATTTTAAAGTGGGTGATGTAAGAATGCCATCCAACGGGAGGGCTTTGCTGCTTTTTCTCATTTCCGCCCATTTTGGTGTGAGAGAACTTGAGTGTTCAGAATCCGTTTATATTAAGAAATTGAAGCATCTTCCCTTGACACCATGTTAATAAAAAGGCACCACATTCCTAAGCAAAATACAGTATGTCTTTAAAATGAATATGACTTCCTGCAATAAAAGTAAAAACATATTTGACTATATGTGTATATTTGATTTTTTGACTATCTCTCTATGTGTGTATATATATTTATGCACATATACAGAGCATCTTCTTGCCAGATCTCTTTTTTTCAATACACTTTTTAAAAATTATAACTTTTTTCTTTTTTAATTGAAGTATAGTTGATTTACGCTGTTTCAGGTGTACAGCAAAATGATTCAGTTATGTATATATATGTATATATGTGTGTATATATATATATATTCTTTTTCAGATTTTTTCCATTATAGGTTATTACAAGATATTGAATATAGTTCCCTGTGCTATACAGTAGGTCCTTGTTGTTTATCTGTTTTATATATAGTAGTGTGTATCTGTTCATCCCAAATTCCCAATTTATCCCTCCCCTTCCCTTTCCCCTTTGGTAACCATAAGTTTGTTTTCTGTGTCTGTGAGTCTCTGTTTTAACAATGCACTTTTGAAAATGTAGGCCTAGAGACATTATTGATTTTCCCAAATGCTCCATGCATTTGGTATTTACTTCTGGATACAGATGTTATAAAAATAAGCAGAAAAAAACATTTTATGAAGATGCTCTTTCCTAGTTGTTTTCTTCCCAGGGTATTAAACAGTGAACAGTGATTTTTTTTCATCACATAGACATGTTAATATAGAGTACACATTTATCCTCTATGTCTCTGTGTTAATAAAGATTATATACTGTGTTTTTAAACAAAGAACCAAGGGATTCTATTCAACCATTGGATTCAGCTGAACCATGAGTAGGTTGTAAGCTTCTAGGCTGGGAAAATTTCTCACAATGTTGCCAAGCATCAGTCCATGTTACGGGAGTGACTTTCCCTGCTTCCAGTGCCACCGGTCCTCAGCAAAACAGCCTCTATTTCCTTCTTCCTGGTTTCTAGAAAACTCCCTTAAAGACCTGGACAGTCACTGAAATTAAGGTTTTTTGGTTTTTTTTTAATAATGGGAAATTTAACATGTATACCCCATACGCAACATGGATTGCCCCAGGCTGGGTCCAAGATAAAATCAGATCATGGACAAGAAGATCAGTCCCGGGAAACCGAACACAGATAAACCCACCATGACTCTCCACAGCCCCAGGTTGTTACTGTGAGGAAGGTCTGGCCAAAGGGAATGCCTTAGTTACTTGCTCCTGTGTGTGTAGCTAAATGCGTGTGTGCGCGCACACACACACACAGGTGAGGGGCCTTTCATTCTCAGAATGCAGTCAGACAGTGACATGTGAACCAAACTCAAACTACAGTCTTCCATGGAACCTTCTGGAACCTTCTGGAATGTGACTTGCTACTGCCTCAGGGTCTTTCATGAGAGTCTGCACCATTCATCTTCATTACCCACTTATGTATTCTCTTTCTTTGGCAAGGTAAATTATTAGGTGGAGTATACGCAGTCTGATATACTGAGAGTCTTAACGTTAAGAATGTCAAATGTTTGTGATTCAGTCTCACAGATTGGGTTAAAACTGCAGGGCTAAGTACTAGTTTTAAATTTACATCATCATCATTATTATTATTCCAGCAAGCTGTGAGGTATGGACTTTACCTGACCATATCTGCACTTCCGCGGGCTGTGGGGAAGAGTGAATTTGCTGGAATCACCAAAGCCTGAGAACCAGGGGAAAGGGTTAAGCGTTTCTCACTGCAGGGCATTTGGGGCCCAGGGCTGATGCCATTGCATACTAAATCCTTCCTCGATTGGATTTTAATACAATTATCACCAAAGAATTAAGTCACGAAAGGACAACATGCAGACTTTAGAAACAGAGCTGTCCAACAGAAATATGATGTAATCCATGTAGGTAATATTAAATATTCCAGTAGCCACATTAGAAAAAGTAAAAGAGGTGAAATGAATTTCCATAGGAAATTTTACTTAAGCCAATGTACCCAAAGTATCATTTCCACCTTAATAAGTATTTTTAAAATTATTAATGAGATAGTTTATGTTCTTTTTTGCTTATGAAGACTTGGAAATGCTGTATGTATTTTACACTTACAGCACATCTCAATTCAGACTGGCTGCATCTCAAGTCCTCAGTAGCCACGTGTGGCCCGGGGCCGCCATACTGAGCAGCACAGTGGTGGAAGGTTGAGCAGGGCATGGAAGTCTATAGATGTCTAGAGCTGCGCAGAGTTGAGGTCGGGGGTCAGCGCAGAGCCTCAGGCCTCAGCTCTTGGTGAGGGCATCTTCTTCTCACAGAGCCCCCGTCAGGCTGCCTCGTGAAGGGGCCAGTGCCAGCTGCCCCAATTCCTCCCTGGGAGCTTGGCCTCCCCAGCTTGCCTCCTTGCCGCGTGGAGGAGGATTGGTGTCCTCGTGCTTCCTCCAAGCCCTTTCCCGAGAATCCTCCTAGATTTCTGTCCTTGGACAGGGAGAGGGGTGCCGGGAGTCACCAAACTGTAACAGAACCTTCCAGCAATACCAGAAATTGATCAGACCTACTCGCCTTAGTCCCTTTTTGCCACGTGGACATCACAAGGATTTCAGGCTGTCATCCTGTGCAAACCCACCGCGAGGCATCGGGGCTCAGGGGTGCAAGAGTTTTTGAACTGTGCATCCTTCTCCTGGAAAGCTTATTTCTCCCAGAGGCTGCTCTTGGTTAACCTTAGCCCACAGCGGAGAGAACACAGGCTAGGTACCAGTAAGGGATCTGCCAGGATGTCTCCCAGCTTATTAGAGGCGGGACCAAGATTGGACTCAGGACTCGGCTCCTGTTTGGAGTCACCGTGCTGCCCACAGGATCAGCTCTCAAAAGGAGCAGAGGAGGGAATTCCCTAATGGTCCAGTGGTTAGGACTCAGTGCTCTCATTGCTGGGGACCAGGTTCGATACAAAAAAACGATAATAATAAAATAAAAAGGAGCAGACATGAGGGGTTCAGAAAGACCCCAGCCCAGAACTCTCCCCTGCCCTGATAATACCACGGGCTGAACTGGCTGTTTATTATTCCTCTGGGCTCATGCTAGAATCACCTTGGGGGTGTTTTCAAATATACTGATGTCTGGAGCTCCTCCCCAGGCTAATTGAATTGGAATCTCTGGGCTGGGACCAGGGCATTGATATTTTTAAATCTCCCGAGGTGGTTCTGATATTCAGTCAGGGTTGGCACTTGCTGGAAAGCATGGCACACTTTTAAATCTGTCCATATATTTATTCAATATTAAATATTTATTATTATTTTTCCAGACACAGAAAATTTATAATACTAGTCCAAAGACTTCCTTTATACTCTTCACTCAGATTCCTTAATACTCTTCACTCAGATTCCTTAAACGTTTCCATTTTATCACATTCGCCTTATTCTTTTCTAAGTTGCAGGTAAGATGTCCTTTACTCCCAAGTACTCCCATGTGTTCCTTAAGAACAAGGACAGTCTCTTACATAACCAAGAGCAATGATCAAAATCAGGAAATGAACCTGCCGCAATACTGTTTTCTAATCTACAGACCTCATTCAGATTTCACCAGTTGTCCCAATAATGTGCTTTAGAGCAAAAGAAAACCTCAGCTCATGCATTATTTTCAGTTGTCATGTCTCTTTAGTCTCCTTGCAACCTAGAATGGCTCCCAGTCTGTATCTTTTCACGACACTGGCATTTTTGAATATTATGAGACGGTCATTTTATAGCCTGTCCCTTAGTTTGGATTTGTCTGATGTTTTATTCTTATGCATTTGGGCAGGACGTTACAGCAATGAAGCTGTGTTCTTTTCTGTGCATTGCATGGGGAGGAATGGGATGTCGGTCACCCCATTACTCTGAAGTGACTTTGATGTTTGGTGAAGGTGTCTTTGGGATGACAGATGCCATCATCAGCCATCCTCACACAAACTGAGTTACTGTAGGTAGCAATATATCTAGCAAAGCTGTTAGGGTCTTGAACTCAGGAGAAGCAAGTCTTAAAGCAGAAGAGGGGAAAGAATAAAAAGGTTCTGGAACCTGGAGCTTTGGCAAGGGGAACTGGTCCAGGAAAGGCACTGCCAATGTTGCTGCTGGCGTTGGGATGAAGTGACAGGACAGCATTTGTTCTGGAAGGGGCTTCGGATTAGGGAGAGAGGCAAGAAGAGAGACTGCTTACTTGTGGCTTTGGTGAGGACTGAAATGTTCCTTTTTAATCCTCCATCTAAATCAGAGCAACTCACTATTTCTAAGCTTTGGTGCACCTCGCAGCTCCATCTGTCTTTTCCTTTGGGATCGATAGCTTCCAGTTTAGCCCCAGATATAATTCCTGTTAAGATCATGACCAGCTTGACACTTCTGGTAACTCAACCTGTTTATTATCTGTTGCATATCTTCAGATCAGATGTGGTTTTTACCACTTCAAAGAGCACTAGAACTTCAACTGATGGAATGCATCCATTTTGCTTCTGGCTCAGAAGACCTTCTTATTCCACAGATGAAGCCTATTACTTGTTTTAATAAATTATCAAAACTTGGTTTTCCTTGTGTGTACATGTAGGGAACAGTGTATTGACTGAGGTGGAGCAGGAGATGGTGTTTATTTCTGTCCATCTGGTATACCAGGCCTCCCGAGGGCCCCTGAGTAGCAAGCAGTTTCCCTCCTGCACTGCTGTTGGTATTTCTGCTCATGGTTGTCTTTGGCTCATTATCAGAATGTGTCATTCCCTTTTCTTTGTTCCCTCTCCTTACTTCATATATTTACCTTCACCTGGGCTGTTGGAGAAACGTCACATTGTCATGGAGATAGTGGCCACAACAAATTTAAGTTCCCCAAACTCATGCTGTCCCTCGGTCACTTCCTCATACCGTTGAACCAAACAACAACTAATGGAGGTAATAATAATAATAAAGATGAATGTTTATGCACAGCTGACTCTGGATGTCCCCCCCAAAAAAGATATTGGAGTCTTAACCTGGTACCTGTGACCTTGTTTGGAGATAGAGTCTATGTAGAAGTAATCAAGTTAAGATGAGGTTATTACAGTGTCCCCTAATCCAATATGACTGGTGTCCTTAAAAAAGGGGAAATTTGGGCTTCCCTGGTGGCGCAGTGGTTGAGAATCTGCCTGCCAATGCAGGGGACACGGGTTCGAGCCCTGGTCGGGGAAGATTCCACATGCCGCGGAGCAACTAGGCCCGTGAGCCACAACTACTGAGCCTGCGCACCTGGAGCCTGTGCTCCGCAACAAGAGAGGCCGCGATGTGAGAGGCCCACGCACCGCGATGAAGAGTGGCCCCCGCTTGCCACAACTAGAGAAAGCCCTCGCACAGAAACGAAGACCCAACACAGCCAAAAATAAATAAATAAAAAATTTTTTCAAAAGGGGAAATTTGGACACAGAGAGACCCACAGGGAGAAGGCCATGTGAAGAGTACAGTTATGCTGCCATAAGTCAAGGAACTACCATAGCTAGGGGAGAGGCCTGGAGCAGAGCCTTCCCTAGAGCCTTCGGAGGGAGCGTGGCCCTGTCGACACCTTGATTTTGGATCTCCGGCCTCCAGAACTGTGAGGCAATACATTTCTGTTCTTCTAAGCCACCGAATTTGTGGTACCTTGTTACAGAAGCCACAGGAAATTAATACAGCAGAGTTCTGAGCACTACGCATATAATAGCTCAGTTAATCTTGACAACGGTCCCCTGAGATAGGAGTTATTATTGTTACCTTCATTTTATAGATGCCTGTCTGAGGCTCAGAGAGGTCGGGCAGTTTGCTCAAGGTCCCTTGAGCTGGTAAAACCCCGCTTTACTCAACCCTGTAATATCCACCTCTGGCTGTCATCTTACTTCTCACCTCTCCTCCACAGCCACCCTGTACCTCTTCCTCCCTCCCGTCCTCCTTCCCTCTCGGTCTCCTCTAAGGGGCCTTCTCTGTTGTTCTACCTCTTGAAGGTCTGCATTCCCCAACGTCCCTGCCCTCGGCTCTTCTCACACTAGCCGTTCCCTCAGGTTTCACCTGTGCGCTGATCACTTCCTGGTTTCCCTCCTCCCAGGTCCCTCTCTGGAGCTTCTGACTCTGGACACTCCGCTGGGACGCCCCACGGGCACTCAGAACAGAGTCACAAACCCTGCTTTTGATGCTGGATTTCCCAAGAGGACAGCATCACCAGTTCAAAACTTGGGAGGCATCCCTAAGTCTCCCTTGTCCCTGTGCCCCTCACCCCCATCCCCCGTTCCCACCGATGCTAGGGCTAAATCACTGTCATTTCAGTCTGGACCCATCTGCATAATCAGCAGGACCCAAATGCCAAATGAAAATAGGGACCCCCTTGTTCAAAAATCAGGGGGAAAGAGCTGTTAAAGGCACTAAAATATGAAGTTTTCTTGTCACGCTGGTTTTTATTTGCTCTTCAATGTTCTAAGTGAAAAAAAAAATGGACGCTTTAAATTATTAGCATGGATTTTATTGATCATCTTCATATTAGGCTATGCCAGTTTTAAATACAAATACAAGAGCGTTGAGCAGGTATATGGAATTACAGAAATGACACATCCTTATTTTGTGTATGTAGTGCCCATCCTGCTACTGCTGTCTACCTTGTCTCTTACTGATGTGTAAGGAATGATTGAAAGGAAAAGAAGCTGTGGGTTCCTCTGTCTTTCCCTTTCCTTCTATGTCATCGTTTTCAGTGTAAGTATCTGGCTAATGTAAACACAAGTGAAAAAAGATTCGGTGGGTTTCTTGGTTGTCCCTATTTCTTACGATGCCCTTGCCATCCTTCCTCATTCAAAGCAGATTCCTGTTCTAACAGAGGGCGTGGCCTCTCAGAGCTGTCCGTCTCTCTGCTTACCCAGTTGGAGATGTAACGCGCTTTCCTGATGCTCACTTTGAGATTTGCTGGTCGGATCGCACTTCTGCCAGAATTCTATGCTCGGGGCATGTCAAACACTACATGGCAACGTGGTGGGAAACAACAGTGGGAACCTAGGTTACAGGGGGTCTCCTCTGCCCAAGCACATGCCCCGTTGGCCTATGGAGCTTCGTTTACAAAACACAAGTTCAAAGATTAAATTATTAAAGAGTTTCAAGGTGGTCACAGCAGAGCAATAAACCAAGAGCTGGGCTCTTCTGAGCCTGGGGCTGGCTCTGTGCACCAGCGCGGGTCGTAGACCCACGATGTCGACTCTTGATCTCCATCCCTCCCTCCCCGTCCCCCTGCCACTGTCTTAGCTCAAGCCTTCATCCTTGCCCCCCAGAGGACTGCAGCCACCCTAATTTCTTCATAGGTCTCTGCAGTCCATCTAACACAGGCCACTGGATTCAGGATTTCAAGGAATTGCCAATCTGACCAGCATCACTTGCCTGCCTTCGAGCCTGCAGTGGCTCCCATCTGACTTCAGGTTAAATGCAAACTCCGTAGGAAGACCTTGCTGACTTCGTCAGCCTTCCCTCCTGACTTCATACCCTGTACACTGGCCACGCCGAATGTCTAGCTCCCTTTGAGCCTTTGCACATCTGCCCCTGCTGCCTGAGGCTCATTTTCACCTGGTTACCTCCTGCTCTTTCTTCAGGCATCACCTCCCACCTGGAAGCCCTCCTCGCCTCCTTCTCGGGTGGGTCAGATGTCTCTTGTTATTGCCCCCTGCCCACCAGACACCCGCTGTGCTCCTCTACCACAGCATTTAAAATCACTCTGAGCATAATACTATGGCAAAGTGTAGAGAGAGAAGTGGTGAGCAGTTCCTCCTTTATTCGGCGTCCTGGACTCAGGCAGGGGTAATGAGGGGCCCTTGAACCTGGAGTAGAGATCCAGGCCCAGAGTCAGAGCAGGGACTCACCCAGGTCCCCGTCACCAGTGGGGCGTGAGATCTTTTGTGCCGCCGAAAGTGGAATACTTCCCTCACATCTCAGAGGGCTGTCGTGAGGACCATCATGAGCTAGGAGATGACAAGGCTTTTATTAAAGGTTGAACATTTTATAAAAAGGAAGAATGAATAATTATATATATATTTTGAAGCAAAGACCAAGTTCTGCCACATGGAGACTTGTTCTGAAGGCAATCCCAGTTCTGCATGTTTGAATTACCTATAAAGGCTAGCGCTTTTGTGGCTGTGTAAATCCCACTCTATCCTTAATATAGAAATACACTGGGTTCTCATTATTCGAGGTGATATGTTCTATAGAGTCCTGCCGTATAGCACTGAATTAGCAAATATTGAGACATTGTTCCTCTGAGAATGCACAACCTAATTTTATACATGTTTCTGCTTAATGACACCTTATTTTATAAAAATTTTTATTGGAGTATAGTTGACTTACAATGTTGCATTAGTTTCAGGTGTACAGCAAAGTGAATCAGTTATACATATACATATATCCACTCTTTTTAGCTTCTTTTCCCATGTAGGCCATTACAGAGTATTGAGAAGAGTTCCCTGTGCTATACAGTAGGTCCTTATTAGTTATCTATTTTATATATATTTTAGTGTGTATATGTCGATCCCAATCTCCCAATTTTTTTTTTAAATTAATTAATTTATTTATTTATTTATTTTTGGCTGTGTTGGGTCTTCGTTTCTGTGCGAGGGCTTTCTCCACTTGCGGCGAGCGGGGGCCACTCTTCATCGCGGTGCGCGGGCCTCTCACCGTCGTGGCCTCTCCCGTTGCGGAGCACAGGCTCCAGACGCGCAGGCTCAGTAGTTGTGGCTCACGGGCTTAGTTGCTCCGTGGCATGTGGGATCTTCCCAGACCAGGGCTCGAACCCGTGTCCCCTGCATTGGCAGGCAGATTCTTAACCACTGCGCCACCAGGGAAGCCCCCAATCTCCCAATTTATCCCTCCCCTCCCTTACCCCCTGGTAACCATAAGTTTGTTTTCTACATCTGTGACTCTATTTCTGTTTTGTAGATAAGTTCATTTGTACCCTTTTTTTAGACTACACATATAAGCGGTATCATATGATATTTGTCTTTCTCTGTCTGACTGCATTCTGTATGACAATTTCTAGGTCCATCCATGTTACTGCAAATGGCATTATTTTGTTCTCTTTCATGGCTGAGTAATATTCCGTTGTATATATGTACCACATCTTCTTTATCCATTCCTCTATTGATGGGCATTTAGGTTGCTTCCATGAAAGACACCTTATTTAATACCCATTGTTGATTCATTAACGTTGAACTCACGGCCAACAGCACTGTGATTCGTGCCTGGGCACAGCCCCTCTAACACATGTATTTTCTCCATAAGACCCATCCCAGCTTCTTGCACTTGAGAACATGAGACAGTGCTGTACCACCGTGCTTGGGGCTATTTGACACAGCAAAATCACCAGCACAAAGCACAAAAATGTGAAAAACCTGGCACTAGGTAGACTATGAAAAGGACACATGTTTATGGTATGGGAGCTGAAGCCAGAAGGCAGAGCGTCACCTGGTTCCACTTCGGCTGGGACCACGCACACTGGGTGACTCAAATTCTCCCAAGAATGGCTAGGAAAGCCCTGGGAGGATTGATTTGGGGGGCTTTCAAATAAATATTAGTAGGCAAGTTTGCAAAAAACATTGCAAATTATCATGAGGGTCAGCTGTATATACCAATGAACCAGGGTTGGATTTTCCTCTACTTAGCCATCCAGAAGATGGCCAGAAGCCAATCGGTAGAATAAGACTCCAGCATGGTGGTGAATAAAGTAGACATAACGGGATGTAATCGCTCAACTGTCACCCAAACAGTTGTGTATAAAAGAAGGCAACAGACCCAGAATAGCAAGTGTAAGCTGAGGGCCGTCAGAAGTAACAGGTGTCAGCCAGGGAAGGATACAGAAAAGTATATAGAGAGCTCAGAGGAGAATGAAGAAAGCGTGGGTCCCTGGGGCCACTGAGTGAAGCTGAGTCCACTGGAGAAGGTTTACACCAGGGGCCAGCGTGCCAGGGACTCAATTAAGGATGAATATAATGATTAAGGCCAGGCCGGCCTGATTACCATGCGGGCGCCCGTATTTCTTTACATTTGCCAGCCTCCCCTGTTTCTGCAAAATACAAAAGAAGAAATGCTGCTACTTCCCCTAATTCTAAGGTGAAACCAAAGAAGGGGGAAGCGAAATGACCTGCCCAAAATCCTGTTAAACCCACGAGGAGGCTGTAACAGATACAGTCGGTCACCTGGCCTGTTCAGCACAGCCTCTTGGATACGAAGGTTACATCTGTTGCAAGTTTTAGAAAATTCCCTGCTCTGGTTTTGTTAACTGCCTAGGGAACAAAGCGTGTTTAGTCAAAAGTACAGCAAATCTGTCCTGCCCCTAAATCCAATCATTTTAACCTTCCAAATAGCTTTCTGAGGTTTACAGTACTGCTCACCAGTCATCATCTTTAAGGAAAAAGTTTTATTATTATGAGCAGTGAAATCACTATATAATTTTCCAGTTAACTGAATAAAGCTCAAAATGCACGCCCCGAAGTCTCTCTACCTTGAGCACATCAAGCTACCTTGATCATCCTACACATCCTGAGCATGGGCTGTCGGGAAATTAACAGTCTGGAGTTGAAAGGCTGTTTCAGGGGCTTCTTGGAGAGGCAGCACCTCTCTGCCCCCGCATCCATGTGCTGGGCTGTGTTGGGCCCTCTGGTTGGTCGGCTTCCCTGAGTGTTTCTGAGAGCCTTTTGTTGTACGTGGGGATAGAGCCACTAATTTGGCCAATTCCAAGCAGGAAAGATCAAGTGTAGATTTCACATCTGAGTTTTAAGTGCGGATTAAAAGTTGCATTAAGTTATCAAATGCACCTCCATCCTGCCTTAATCGCCAAGTGGCTCTGTAGTTTGGGGGTAACTCTGCATCCCAAAGAAAAGAAAATGTATTCCGTGTAAAGGCTTCAGGCAAATGGGGATTGATCCAGTTACTTTTAAACAGCTCTAATCCAGGTGGTGTTGGCTGAATAACTTTCTGGGGTGGGTACCTCGTTACCGAATAAGGCGTTCATTTTTATAGGATGTGAAATCTTGGGTTGAAAAGGCACAAAGGAGCTCCTACCAGACTGACAGTGTCTCCATGTAGAGAAATACAGCAGAATCAGGGGTAGTGGGGCAGGAAGTGCATGTTTCTCAGAGCAGCTAGGGAAAACCTGTCTGATAAGGTTACATTTGAACAAAGGTCAGGATGCAGGGAGGGAGGGAGAAAGTAGACACTCGAAGGAAGAAGCTTTCTGGTGAACAGAACAGCCGAAGCGAAGGTCCTGAGGTGGGAGTATGTGTGGCTTTTTTTTTTTAATGAATTAATTAATTTATTTTTGGCTGCGTTGGGTCCTTGTTGCTGCGTGTGGGCTTTCTCTAGTTGCGGCGAGCGGGGGCTACTCTTCGTTGCGGTGTGCAGGCTTCTCATTGCGGTGGCTTCTCTTGTTGTGGAGCACGGGCTCTGGGCACGCAGGCTCAGTAGTTGTGGCTCGCGGGCTCTAGAGCGCAGGCTCAGTAGTTGTGACGCATGGGCTTAGTTGCTCCGGGGCATGTGGGATCTTCCCGGACCAGGGCTCGAACCCGTGTCCCCTGCATTGGCAGGCGGATTCTTAACCACTGCACCACCAGGGAAGTCCCTGTGTGGCATTTTTGAGAAACAAGATCACTGTGGCTGGAGCTGAGGAGGAGAGTTATAAGGATGAGGTCAGGTAGGTAGTGGAAGGGGGCTCGATCTCATAAAGACTTCAGAATTTTTTGTTTGAATGAGTCGAAAGCCAAATAATGGATTGACACGTGTAAACAAATGCTTAGACAGGCACAAGGATCTGATCCATATGTATAAATACACACCTGGTCATCCACACAGAAAAATCCGCTTAATATATATGAATATATAGGGAAAAGTATGGGGTTTGGTGAATCAGAGGGTCAGTGTGCAGAAAGGGAAAAGAAGGAGATGTTGGGAGAAAAACTAACAAGATAAGAGATCATTGACTAAGTGACTGTCAGAAACCAGAGTTAAATACAAGAATTCAAAGCCCAGGGGAAGTGGAAAAATGGGACCTGGATGCCATGTGGCACTCATGAAAGATGAAAAAATGTTCATTCCTTAGGCAGAAAAGTCACAGAGAAGAGCCGGGCGGCTGTCACTTTTCTTGTCAAATGTTAGCAGCCAACTTCCAGGGTTATTTTTTCCATTATTGTTGATCAGAAATTTGAAAGTATTTTAATCACATACACTTTGGGGTTCCTTTAAATGCTCTTGAAACAATGGCAGGCATGGAAAATTTTGCAGGTTTTGTGCCTTTAGAAATAGTATTTTTATTTGGCTTTAAGAAAATCAAGCAGCTTTATTGTCAAAGAGAATAGCTTGAGTTTGTTGAGAAAAAGGGGTCAGAAACTGGATTTTTGGAATTTGTAGGTTCAAAAGTAACATATCAGAAGCCAGCAAACTTTTCCAAATTTGCACTCAACTGGTTCTTTTTGGGGAGTGTTGTGCTCATTTCTGTAAAAAATGCTTCCATGGCACCCTCAAACCTGGGGACAAATGATTAATGGTATAATCCCCATCATGAATATGAGCCTGTCCTTGGGGCATTTTTATAGAATGTGAAAGCAAATATCATCTACTGTTTCACCAGATATCTTAATCCTAAATCCAAACCAAGGCTCAGCTAGGAAGCAGTGGATTTGGGGCTGCTTGTCCTTGCTTGTTTTGGGGCTCCCTTTTCCATAGAGCTTGGACTCCCAATGTCTTTTCCTCCTAGTACACTCATGCAGTTCTTAAGGAATGAAACTGACGTGCCCAGCCACTGTGTAAGCTGCTCTACTTATGCTATTTTTTATGGGCTGCACAACAACTCTGTAAAGTAGGTATAAGTCTCTGATGTTACAGATGAGAAAACTGAGATCTAAAGGGGTTATATTTAACGTGCCTGAAAAGCATCTGATCTGAGGGGTTTCAAAGCCTGAATTCCCTGCATCATAACCTGTGGCGTCTACACCTGTGCGTTGGCACTTTTATCCTGGGCCAGCGCTCTCTGGAGCACCACACCAGTCTGCCCACAGTCCCATCCCCTTCCCACACTCCTCAAAGACCTACCAGCTTCCTACTTAACACAAGTACCCGTTGACAGAATGCTGGAGTATTAGTCAGGGTAGGCTAGCTGCTGAAACCAACAACTCCCAAATCTCGCTGGGATAACGAGGCTGTGCTCCATGAGGTCATTCAGGGACCCAGGTTCCTTCTGTCTTGTGCCTCCCCCATCTTCTGGGTCCTCAGAATCTGTCCTTGTCCCTTCTCTCTTCCACATGTGACAGCAGATGGGGAGACAGAGGGAGTAGAGAGTCACACAGCGTCTCAAGGGCCAGACCTGCAAGAGGCAAGCATCACTTCTGCCCTTTTTCCATTGGCCAGAACTTTCCACTGGTCCAGTATGTTGTCAGGAGGCCTGGAGAACCTGCTCCTCCATGGACTTAGGAAGAAATGTATTGTCTCGGCCCCATCTGGACTCTCACTTTACCTCTGTCCTCGGCTGGTTTGTTTTGGGACCAGGATCTGAATGCATCGTGTAAGAGCAGCACAGCTACCTTGGTCATCCCTGTCATTGTGATTCCCCCCCAGACATCTAAGAAACAGTCCGATGGCTCTAGTTCTTCTCATAATTAACCTCCAGAGTCAACTTCTTCATGCCAAACCTGGGACTAGAGAAGAGACTTAAAGTCTAAATAGACTTTTTGATCTTAGTGCTCTTGGGTGTGTGGTCCCCAGTCATGAGCCCGTTATCCATTGTAGGGTCTTTCCTGCATCCTTAGACTCACTGACTCATTGCTCTAAAGCCACGTGGGCTGCCCCTCCTCGCGCTTTAGCCAGTTTTCCAAACACACTCACAAACACAAAAGAAAAAATACCCTTTTCTGGAAAAGAACTTCAAACATGTAGAAACACCTTTGAGTATTTGTGAATAAAAGGGTGTGGTCTCTTATCTAAAGGATTAACCGACTGGAGGGTGCTGCTTTATTTTAAGAAAATGGGGGTGTGGGGTAGCAAGAACAGTACAATTGAATTCCATTCTCTTCCCAGAAGTAAGGTTGTGAAATTGGCCCCTGGTGACAGGGGACTTGAGCACACGGGTGTGGGACCGGGGACTGATGTACTTACATCCTGCACTTGGGGTGACTCCCGCAACCTCAGCCCTTGGGAAACTTGGACTTTTGTGGACGGCTTCTGGCTTCAGAAAAGAAAGAGGAAGAATTTGCAGCCCGTTTGGCATCTTCTAAATATTAGTAGTTTTTAAACCTTATTGATTTAAAAACCGGAGAGAGAGAGAGAAGGAAAGAGAGAAGGGAAGGGAGGAAAGAAGGAAGGAAGGGAAGGAGGGAGAGGGAGGGAGGGAGAAAGGAAGGGAGGAAAATTTTCTTTTCCCTTCAAGCTCAGCAGTGACATTTCTGGACCGTGACGACATCTACTGGGCTGTGTGCTTGTCTCTGAGTTGACTGTCTAACCATTGGTGCTCAGAGCAGAGAGGGGCGACTGGGGGTGTGATTTGCATTGCATCAATGAGTAAGTTCATGTCCCTCAAGATTTACCATGTAATAGCAATACCTTAGTGTTGTGCAATGGTTTATGGTTGATAGAAGATGCTCTGCCCATTATGTCATTTGATCCTCACAGTAAAACATGAGGACATCAGTTCTGAGAGGTGATGGTCACAGTCACACACTTTAATCCCAGGTTGAACCCTGGTCTCAGAGCTTTTAATCCTCTGCTCCCCCCACTTCCTCCCTGTCCGTCCCCCTGTTTCAGGATGAGGATTCCTCAGCAGTATGGGATTCTGAAATGCCTTCTGAAATCATCCAAGTTAGATGCAGCTCTTAGCACTGACCGTGTTTTACAGACTCAGTGAACGTTCCCTTCAGAATGATGTGCTTAACAGTAACCCTCAGATACTTCATGCAAAAAAAATGGGGCGGTCTGGTCAAATATGTGCGAGAGATTCTACCACCTATGTCCCTCCTCACGCCCCAGTGCACAGTGGCTTCTCTGTGGTTCTGTGGAGTCCTGCAGGGCAAGAACTGTTTGCCTTGGTTGAACCCATACATTCCAGACTTATTTCGGATAGACCCTTCTTTTTCCCCTGCGTAATACCTGTTCCTCCCATAGAATGCTTTGCCTCCTCCCATCCCCATTCTTTGAAAATCAGTCATTTACATTCTGGTCCTTCAGTGGTCCCTGGATTATTTGTGTATAAATGGGTTTTCCTTGTAAATGCGATGGGGGTTATGATCCCAAGAATATCTTTCTGAAGACAGAGAAGAGCTTCTGCCCCTCTTAGGGGTTCATTTCCCATGAACTTTTCACCTACCTTTAGAAACAGGGAAACATAAAAGCCTTTATCTAAATTACTCTAAAATTTGCCCAACCCAAGCCTCTCGGGATGTGCCTTTGAGGAAGGTTTGAGCCATGGCGGTGGCTGCCGGAGTTTCTGCTGATACACAGTGGAGGGTTCACCAGGGAAGAGAGTATCCTGGAGTTAAACAGAAGCTGTTCCAAGGCCTCTGGGCTGTGTGCCGCTGATGAAGCATCTACACCCTCCCACTCCCCCCTCTCCCCCAGTTTAAACAAGGATCTACGGAGCATTTACAGGCCATGCCAGATTCTGAGAGGTGATTTCTCAACAGAGTGTGTACTTCTGCCTTCTTTCAGGGTAGCAAATATTTGCCCCCAAATATACAGTTAGACTGTGAAAATGCTGGCAGAGAGTATTAACACATAAAGCATTTTTGACTGATCCAACGCAATGGGGCATTTGATCCAGAGAGAACTGTTAACAAAAAGCTACATCTTTAAAAAGGATGCCATTTGAAAGTTGGTGAGGGCATAAATGAAATAAAATTGGCCATATGTTGATTAAAAAAAAAGATCCCGTTTGAACCAGCCAAGAAACCAAGGTGTGGGGAAGCTAAGTGCTGTGGTCTGAATGTATTTGTACAACTAAATTTATGTATTGAAATCCTAACTCCCAAAGGGAAGAGGTAGGGCCTTTGGCAGGTGCTTAAGTCATGAGGGTTGAGCCTTCATGAATGGGATTCACTAATCCCATTAATCTCTTACAAAAGAGACCCGACAGAGTTCCCCTGCGCCTTCCACCATATGAGGACACAGTGAGAAGAGGCCAGCTATGAAGCAGGAAGATGGCTCTCACCAGAACGTGACCATGCTGGTGCCTTGATCTTGGACTTCCAGCCCCCAGAACTGTGAGAAACGAATTTCCATCGCTTATAAGCCACCCCGTCTGTGGTGTTTTGTTAGAGCAGCCTGAATGGACTAAGACACTAAGTAACGTGTTGACTCTACACAACACATTGGAAAGAGCGCACGTGTTCATTGGGGAAGCCGGGTAGCACGCTGGAAGGGGCTTTGGACTGGGAGCGGGTCATCTGTCATCTGCCCTTTGTTCAAGGTCAACCTTGGCTGAAGGCTCTTACTCTACCCCAGTTCCTGCCTTCATCCTGGGAGATGCCTGATCCAGAGGGCATCTTCCCAGCTCCTGGCATCCTCATTTCCAAGAATCTTCTCCTCCGCTGACCTCTTGCACACTCTTCCATGGCCACTTCCGTGGCCACTTCATCACCTGCAACTGCTCCGTCTTGAAATCTGTTCAAACAAATTTTGGGCACGAGCTCCTCCCTCTCCAGCTTGCTGGTGCGCTTGCCTCCACTCTGACCTTGCTGGATCTCAGCAGGACCTCTCTGTTCCCTTGGGCCTCTCCCGTGATCGTCTCCTTCCCTGTATTTAGCTTGGAGCCCACAGTCCATCATTTCAAGCTCTCTCTTGCTAGCACCCGCTTTCAAATTTTTTGAACCTTAATCTACAGTAAGGAGTATAATTTACATATGACCTCAGACTCTTATGTACATATATTTTTACACATACATACAAACATGCATAGACCTATCCCAACTTTAAAACAATCATAATTATTTAAAAATCTCTCCCTGGACATCAGTTCTTATGACTATAGCCCTATTTCTCTCCTTATCTTCATCAAGTTGTTGTAAAGGTCATCTGTATAAACTCTTGGTTTCCTATGGCTGCTTTAATAAATGATTACCCAGCACAGGCTTATTCTCTTACAGTTCTGGAGGTCAGAAGTCTAAAATCAAGGTGTTGGCAGGCCTGCATTCCTTCTGGAGGCTTCAGGGCACAATCTGTTTCCTTGTCTTTTCTAGTTTCTAGAAACCGCCTACATTTTTTGGCTCATGGCTGCCCCATTCCAACCTCTGGTTCTGTTGCCACGCCTCCTTCTTCTGACTTTGACCTTCTTGCCTCCCTCGTATAAGGACCCTTGGAATTATACTGGTCCCTCCCAGATCAGCCAGGATCATCTTGCCATCTCAAGATCTTTAACTTAATTATAACTGCAAAGTCCCTTTTGTAATGTAAAGCAACATATTTATAGGTTCTGGGGACTGGTCCCTGTGGACATTTGGGGGGGGCCATTATTCTGTCTACCAGGTGAACCATCTTAGATTTTCTTAACTTCCACTCACTTTCAACCTTTTCTAAACAGGCTTCTGTTCCCCACTCACCATCCCTAATGCCTCTCCAAATGGTCCTTGATGCCCTCCATGTTGCTGAAAGCAGTGGGTAGTTCTAATTGTCCTTCTTTGGACCTCTTAGCAGCTCCTGACTTAGTCGGCCAATCAGAATGGGGCATGGAAGGCACCTATGGGGGCCATAAGGTGGGCGGGCCAATGACTTGTCCTCATGAGGGTTTCCTCTGTCACTATGGAGGAGGATCTACTGTGGATGGGGTCAGCTGCAGAAGACGGGGTTCCATGGCTCTCCGTGCCCTATAAATCAACCACAGGCTCCACAGTATCTAGACTTTCTTTATTAGTGTAAAGTATTGGTCACAAAACTGCAGGTAAAGGTTTTCTAAACAAACATTTATCTACCAACAAAAAAGTACACAGATCCTAAGCGCGTAGCTGGGTGAACTTTCACAAAGTAAAACACGTATCCACCCTTCAGGTCAAGAAACAAAGCTTTGCCAGCTCACACGCACTCCCTGTCACGTCCCCTCCCTGTCACCTAACACCTCTCTTCCCAAAGGTCACGCTATCCTGGGGAGGCATGGATGGTTTTTAAATTTTTGCCCTTTTAAATAGACTTTCTTTCTGAGAAGTTTTAGGTTCACAGCAAAATTGAGCAGAAAGTTCAGATATTTCCCGTATATCCCTGTCTCCGCCGCACACACAGCCTTCCCCACCATCAGCATCCCACACCAGCAGTGCATCTGTTACAATCAGTGAACCTACTTTGACACCTGCTTATCACCCAGAGTCCATAGTTTACACTAGGGTTCACTCTTGTTGTTATACATTCTTTGGGTTTTGACAAATATATAATGATATGTATCCCCCAGTATAGTATCAGACAGAATGGTTTCATTGCCCTAAAATTCCCCTGTGCTCCACCTGTTCATACCTCTCTCCCCCAAGACCTCTGGCAACCACTAATGTTTTCACTGTCTCCATAGTTTCGCCTTTTCCTGAATGCCGTATAGTTGGAATCACACAGTATGGATCCTTTTCAAATTGGCTTGTTTCACTTAGTCATATGCGTTTGTTTCCTCTGTGTCTTTTGTGGCTTCATAGCTCGTTTCATTTAGTGCTGAATAATATTCCATTGCTGGACCTAGGCATAGGTTTTCGAAGAAGGAATTGGACCGAGTCTAGAGCAAGTTTTACTGCTGAAGTATCTTCTTGGAACTTGTATTAGTGTTAGGACTGATGTACCGGGAAGGAGGCTCCCCTTCCGCCTCGAAGTGCAGAAGGGCCTGAAAGACCTCGAGTTAGTCAATTCTGTGCACTGAGCTTCTGCCTCCAGAATATCACTCAGGATATGAATACGGTATGCAGGGGGGCTCGGGCCACTGTGCTGCATGGTGTTGTGTTTTGATGTAAATGGTCCCACGGAGATCAAGTTTGTTTACTTGGTACAGAGTACATGACAAATAGGGTGAAGAAAGATGATGGCCTGAACACAGCAGAAGTTTCTTTCTCACTCATGTGACAATCTGTGGAGCAGGCAGCAATTCCCTCCATGAATCCAGGACCCAGGCCCCTTCCGTCTTGTGGCTCCACCTGCCCCAAGGCCTTATCATCACCTTCATTTAGCCAGAGTAACACATGGCCTTTTGAACAAACCATAAACATGAAGCTGAAGTCATGCTCCCAGAATTAATTTAACATTTCAGTCAGCTGATCATCTCCATGAATGATGGGTGATGGACAAGAAAGTTTTAATGACAAAGCTAAAGCATGGGGGTACCAGTCTGGGAAGCCTCAGGGTGGGTGCTGGCCTGGGAGCAGCCTAAGGGCCACCGTGAGTTCCCTGGTATGGCTCATAACAGGATGCTGAGATCCCACAAATGATCTTGTACAAATCAAATCATGGCTTAAACAGGGCTCACCTGTGTATCCTACAGGATGACACTGACCTGGGGCCCTAGGACCACCAAGGGGCCTCTTCCTGGCCCCTCTTGGTGGCCTGAGGGGTTCACCTTATGAGTGACAGCATTCCACCAAGCAGGACCTTGACTCACATGCCTGCTGCCTGATGGCAGTTTTGCTGCTCAAGCTAGACTTTGCTTCTCTAAGCAAAGTTAAATCAGGGTAGCTGATGTCTTGGCCTTTCTTATGATGATTGTCATGGGCGGGAAGAAAAAAAAGGAGTTGCAGTGAAAGACCTACAGTCTGGATGCAGTGTGCTGTCGAGGGCGCCCGGTGTCCGTCTTCAGGTGGGCAGGTGTGGATTGACCGGTGTGCCCACCCTACGGCAGAGCACCTCAGTCCCTTCTCTGTGACTGTCAGCGAAGCCCAGGGAGCTGGACTGGGTGCCTTTTGCAGAGCATTACGGCCCGGAGAGGATTTTGAAACCTAAGCAGGACTAGCTAGAACACGGCCTGGCCGTGTGGGAACTGGGGAGCTCTAAGACTGCCCTCCTCCACTCCCCCTCCTCCCCGTCGGAGGCCGAAGGCTGCCAAACCGTCTCCCACACACCTCACCAGAAAGTCCCTGGCTTCCCTCCCAGCCGCCTTGCGATTGACCTCGTGAGGTGTGAGAAGGAGGAAAGGAATCTGTGTTTCAGATGAACCTTCCCTCCTCCTTTCTGAAAAAAAGTCCAGGCCGCCAGCGCCTGTCAGGAGGTCCGCTCAGCTCCTCCGAGCCCGAGGCCCTGCTCAGCGCAGCCGGCCAGCTGGAGACGCAGGGATCGGGAGCCTGTATGAGTCTGCGGGGCTGCTGTAACAAATGACCACTAACCTGAGTGACTGAAAACAACAGAAATACATTCTCTCAGAGTTCCAGAGGCCAGAAGTCTGAGATCAAGGTGTCCGGAGGGCCGTGCTGTCTCTGGAGTTTCTAAGGAACAGTCTTTCCTTGCCTCTTCCAGCTCCTGATGGCTCCCGACAGTCCTTGGTGTTCTTGGCTTGTAGGAACATCACTCTAGTCTTTCCATGGCTGTCTCCCTCCGTGTCTCTTCTCTTCTCATCAGGACACGGGTCATACAGGATTAAGGGCCTTTCTTACTCCAGTCTGACCTCATCCTAACTAATTATGTCTGCAACGACCCTCTGCCCAAATAAGGTCACATTCTGAGGTTCCGGGTGAACATGAATTTGGGGGGATGGGACACTATTCGGCCCATAACAGAGCCCCACCATCCTCCCCTTCCCTTCCCTTCAGAGAAGGCCCTTATCCCATGCAGGGAGCTTGCCTTGCTTTCTTCTCCAGGACTGAGGCAGGCCCAGGAGTGGTTTCCTAAAATAAAACGGGATCCCCTCGCCCCAGGAAGGCCTGGCCCAGCTAGTGGGAGATCAGAGAACCCGAGTCTCCCCCAGGACAGGCATCTACATGCCCAAGGGACACCTACTTGCATTTTTTTCCTGCTTTATAGAGATGCTTCAGGACTTCTTGGCTCCTGGCCCGTCCTTTAGTGCTTCCTGGAGCAAAGGAGCCCTTGGAGGCTTGCAACGGGCCATTCCAGACCAAGGTTGCCAGCCCAGATGGAAAAACGAGCATCCGCTCCCTCCGCCCCAGCTCCGGGCCTGTCTGGTGTCCTGTCCAGGGAGCTGCTGAGGAGGCCCCGCCCACACCTTCCTCACTGACCAGCTCCTCCCTCCGGGGAGCCGAGGTCCTCCTGCTCCAAAATCCATGAAGGAGTGCTGAGCTCCTGGGCCTCTTGTAACCCGGCTGAATATTTTCCAGGTTACCTAACCAAACTCCTGCAAAACCACACCGCCTACGCCTGTGATGGGGACCATTTGGATCTGCAGTGCCCTCGGCATTCGACGATAAGTGTCCAGTCGGCGTTTTATGGGCAAGATTACCAAACGTGTAGCGCACAGCAGCCTGCCTCTCAGAGAGAAGACAGCTTAACCTGTGTGGCGCCCACCACCCTGCAGGTATTGCCTTTCATAGATGGTTTAAGATGACAAGATGGGTTCCTCTCTCTCTCCCTCTCTGTCCCTCTCTCTGTGTATATACTTGTGATTCTGTAGTGTACTCAAAGCAGACCCGCTCCATGAAAATCTCAGTGTAGACAAATCACGAATTTTGCAGGCGAGCTATTCTTTGCTTCTCAGAAGGATTCTTTACCAAACGAGTCTAAATAGAATTCCTGCTTATTGGAGAGCTCCCTTAATACACTTGCAGAATGAATTTATTCATAGCACACTCTTCCCTGCAATCAAGTAAAGTATCATCATGTTGGGCTTTAACCTCCAGACCTACGTTGCCCATCAGTACCCCGGGAGAGAGGAAAGGCTGTGCATTCTTTAGTGGAAACCACAAGGCAGACATCAGAAGTCATGATCAAATTCTTAGAGAATGCACTCAAGGAAGGGGAATATCACTAATTATCTTTTTTTTTTTTTTTTTTTATGGTTTGCTTCTCCAGTGGTAGATAATCATGTTATTCTCGTTTGGAGCTATTTTGGGCAGTTTCTGCTGGTTCGTCCTTGATAGTACCAGGAATTAGGGGTGGGGGGTGGCTGACTCATTCTTTTTTCAGTCGGCGTTGGGGAAATATGTGGTCTACGGGGAGGTCAAAACTAATATAACAATGATGATTTTAGACTATTCTGGCTTTCAATTATCCAGACAACCTCTATTCTGCTCTCCCAGGCCCCTCAACATTTATAACTAGTTAGCTAAAATTATGGAGTCGCTTGGCCTTGGATTTTTTTAATGCCTCCAAAGTTCCCTATGAATCCGTTGAAGTCACAGTGGTTAGAACAGATAGGTGGCAAATTAGATGTCAGCTTGATTTTGTCAGTTGTGGGAAATGTGGGTAATGGTAAATTTCCTAGGAGGACTGAGGAGAGATGGAATTAGCTCTAATGCTGTGCAGCTCTCCCTAAGGCCGGAAGAGGAGAAGCAAACATAAAATGATCATGTAAGGATTTTTCTATTTTGTCTACTATTTACTGCTTCCAAGCTAAACATTGTAGTACCTGGGTGGTCATGTGATTGGTAAAGACACCAACTGAGGAGCCAAAAGAATGTGTTTGAATGAATCCCCTGGTTTCCACACCCCGAGGAGAGACCACGTCTGTCTTCGGGAGGCAAGCAGTTACTTTCCTTGTGTGCCCCGCCCTACCCCCAATCCTTCCCTGTACCTTGAGAATGTTCCCTTTCCTCCCCCCAACACTCTTGCCCGCCTATCCCTGGTACCCAGGCTTTCCGCTGCCCTCCTAGGGGCATAAAAAGAACGTGGCCAGTGCCACCAGGGCGGCAGTGCCTGCTTTGTGAAAGTATGAACTCCTGGCATCCTGCAGTTCCAAAACACGGCCACCTCACCCTCCAACACGGGCACCTGCCTCTGCCAGGCATCCCCGAGGGTAGAGGATGTTGCCATAACCGGGCAGACAAGTCAGAATTTGTGAACACGATTCTGATGTTGTGCGGAGGGTTTGTTTGCCAGAAACATCCCCACGCGCTAAGAGATCCTGTACTTTGTCTTTTAACCTGTGTGTGGGAGCTGAGGCAAGGTGCTTCCTCAGGGGGCAGTTGCTTAACGTAGGAGAGAACAGGCTGATGTCCACACCGGAGCACCTCACCTGATCTAGCCCACGACTAAATGGCTATAGGAAGTCCCCTCTCTGCAATCTCCAGCTGTAATACAGTTTGGAAAGAGCTCTGCCCTTGGGTCCCATTCCATGGCTGTAACACGATGAGCCATCTGAGGGCTGAGTTATTTCACGATACCCTCAGCCATGGAATATGCACCATCATCTGGGGGTCCTTGGGGTTTCCCTGGGCATTTTTCCTGATTTTATGCGCATCCGCGGGGCCCCTGAGGTGATGGGGGATACCTGGTAGGGCCAGCATCCTTCGCGGAGATACTCCACGAGCCACTATGAGAACATGGCGACTCAGACAGGCTCGGGAATCTGCACTAAATTCCGTCCAATGGTAATAAGTAGATTCTTGGGAACATTTTTACTGTACTTGGTGTGGAGGACCTCTGTGTCTGTCATCGGCAGGGCCTGATCCGTCTGGGAGCTGGCAGGGCAGCAGCGCGACGCTGGCCCACCTGCGACCCAGTACTGGGCGTTCCCCGAGCTTCCACAGAGCAGACTCACTCTCCAAGGTGTGATCTGCCTGGAAGAGGTCGGGAGAGATTTGAAGGAAAGCTTTCTTTTAATGAAGGAAAAATTTTAAGCCAAATGCTCAACAGAAAGCCTACCTATTCCACCCAGAAAATTGCTCCACCAGGAAAAGTGGGTCCCACGTCATTGAGGTTAGCGCGAGGGTGGGAATCAGCTTTTTAATTTTCATTGGTTGGCCTGCTTTTGGGTTGGGGTCTCCGAGGCGTCCCCCAAATGCTGAGCTCCCCTGTGGCCAGCGTCAGGTGTTTCTAAGGACGCGGATCTGTGGTTACGATTCCCGCTCCCCAGAGCCCTCTGTCAGCCTTAAAACCAGGGAGCCTTCCCGGAAGGGGGCCTCCGAGTCCCCTCCGGTCCGCACTCTGCGGTACCCTGATCTTGCCCCCGGCCCTGGGAGCCTCCGTGATGCGGCACTCTTGCCAAAACTGTCAGCGATGGTGCCAGGTGAGCCAAATAGGAGGCTGGTTTTCTGAGGGAGGCCTGGCGCTCTTGGAGCAGGTTTCGTCTTGGGGGAGACATGGGGAGACAGGCAGCTGACCTGATCAGCCGCATGCGGGTGCTTCCATCTTAGACACAGCTGGTACCAGCGAGAAGGTTTTAAAACGTGAGCCCCAGGCCAGGCAGGCAGGTGCCCCTTCCTCCTGAGAGCCCAGAGCAGCCCAGGTGTGGAGTCTCGCAGACACTGTGTGTGGTTCTCAAGCCTATCCCTTTTCTACCCCCTCATTTTAGAAGGTGCTGGACGAATGCCAGAACCAGCGGACCTGCCACCTCCTGGTCAATAGCCGTGTTTTTGGACCTGACCTTTGTCCAGGAAGCAGTAAATACCTCCTGGTCTCCTTTAAATGCCAACCTAGTAAGTAACTTGCGAGGGGCACAGCGTGTGCAGGGGGTGGGTTCCCTGACGAAAATGCTCCGCCAGCTGACGTTCGTCCAGCTTTGAAACTCTTGTTCATAGGAATGTCGGGGCCCCATCCCGCCTGGTTTTTTAGTTTGTGTGTATTTGTGTGCGTGTTGTGTGCGCACGCGCACCGATCTGTGTGCATTCTTGCAAATCCCTGAATTTTAAAAAATCCTTCCTAATATGTAAAACTTGGTTGTACTGATGCTAAAGATGCCAGGTGACAAGAGACTGTGATGGCTTTTCCCCAACATGAGGAGCTGGCTGGCCTTTTCAGAGAAAGGCTTGTTATGAGGCTCCGCCTCCCCCGGCTGCAGGGCGACTTTTTCTTCTGAGGGGGCTGCTGGCACAGCTGCCACCTGAGCCCACGATTCCAGATCTTTACGGACTGGCTTCTTCCCACTTTCACCTTCAGCGGGGGCTCCTGAAGCAGCGTGTTTCCTAAGCAGAAAGCAAGAGGAAGAGGACTTGGCGGGAGCAAGCTCTTCTATTCTGATTCTTGCACTTCTCTCCACTAACTCTCGCCATTTCTAACGCACACCAGTTTTGTGGTTAACCCATTGCAGGCTAAAAATAATTGCTGTTCCATGAGGAGGTCACACCTCCAGGCTTGGAGGGTCTGCCTGAGAGAAGCCATAGGTAATTACAGGTTCCTGGTAATACTTGGAAAACTTGTTGAAAGACAGCAGTGTTCTAGCAACGACATTTAGCCAAACATCAGGGATAATAATTTGTAAAATTCTGTACTGCCACAACAATGCAACGGTTCTCATTTTTTTGCATCTTGTTCTGTGTTGGTTTCTGCCTCTGGAGCCCAGCATCTCCCAAGACACTGGTGGCCTGGGTTCCTGTGGTGGGTGAGGCATCAGCCATATGCATGGAACGGTCTCGGGCACACATCTTCAGAGAAAGCCCTGGATGCTTTGGCAAATATCCAGGCTTCTGTCTCAAATCCTTTCCTTGCTGGGACCCAGACACCTTAGAACGGCCCGATGGCTCAGCGCCCCTACTGTGCCTCCAAACACACACTCATACTCACACGTGCACCCGTGTACACGCTATCACACACTCACAATGCACACGCTATCACACACAATGCACACACCTGGACTCTCCCACGTATACACTGTCACGCCCATACACACTGTTATACACATATGCACTGTCACACATGTAGTCATACCACATACACACACTCACTCACAAGTTCACACAATCACAAGCTCTCACAAGCAGGCCCAAAGTTTGCAGAACAGCCTAAACTCCCCTGCTCCCCACCCAGGAATTCTCACCAACTCCTGCCCCACCCCGTAGACTCAGGAAAATCACTTCTAGATCCCCACGTTTTTAGTGGCTTCCTCCCTCTGCTGAATCTCAAAAAATGACCACACCCTTGACCACGCCCTGGCCATGCCCTTGGCCGCACCCTTGACTGCCTTAGCTTTGCCTTCTTTTTCTCTTCCGCCCGTTTATTGTGATATTCTCTCACATTTCTTATATGTTGGAAATAGTTCATAATAAAAAGATGGGCAGGAACAGCCTTTAGAAGAAGTGAAAAGACCCTTATGAAATTGGCAGGACCCTGGATAAGCCAGTGCTGGGCCACAGCCTTGTTTCTACAGTGGGCAGTTAGGTCTGTTTGCTAATTTCATTTCCTCAAACACTTATTAAGCACCTGTTCTGCACAGGTGTGGGCCACGTTTTGGTTATGAAGAGAACTCACATCTCACAGAGGATTCCTGGATGGTGGTTCTGTCTTGGGTGGTTTCCAATGTCCCTTCATAAAGCGAGCATTTATTGAGATCTTCACATAGCCAGTTGATTCTCATCCTTTAGATTCTAGGCCAAAGATCTCCTTTCTCCAGAAGGACCTTCTCTGTCCAAAAAAATATCTAAAGAAGACCCCTGCGCCCTTGGTACTGTGCAAGAAGCTCACAGGAGGAATTGACCTCGGCAGGAACTCAGGGAAGGCTTTCCCGGCAGATGGTGACGACCTTCTGGGGTGGAGTCAGAGCACAGAAAGCTGACTCATTGCAGAGGCCGGTGGCAGGGGTGGCACAGGGTGGTGCGGGGCCGGAAGGAGCAAAAGGAGCCCTAGGCAGAGAGCTGGAGCACGATCCAGGGCCCTGATGACCAGGAAGGGGGTGGAGTCTTCCTGTAGGGCAGCATTGAAGCAGGGAGGCTCCTCGGCTGGGGTGGTAGAGGCCCCTCTGGCTTCCCTGTGTGTAACGGATTTGAGGGGCAGAGCCCTTGCATCTTAGTCCGTTTGAATTGCTACAACACAATGCCATAAATTAAGTGGCTTATAATCAACAGAAATTCATTTCTCTCAATTCTGGAGGCTGGGAAGGCCAGGATCAAGGTGCAGATTTGGTACCTGCTGAGGGCCTGCTTCCTCATAGGCGGCTGTCCTTTTTGCTCTAACCACATGGCAGAGGGGAATCTCTCTGGGGTCTCGTGTACCAGAGCATGGATCCCATTCATGGGGGCTGCTCACTCATGACCTCATCACGTCCCAAAAGCCCCACCTCCTGATACCATCACATGGGCATTAGGATTTCAGCATATGAATTGTACGAGGACACAAACATTCAGACCAGAGCCCCTGGGCTTCGCTGGTGGTACAGTGGTTAAGAATCTGCCTGCCAGTGCAGGGGACACGGGTTCGAGGCCTGGTCCGGGAAGATCCCACATGCCGCGGAGGTACTAAGCCCATGCGCCACAACTACTGAAGCCTGCACTCTAGAGCCCGTGAGCCACAACTACGGAAGCCTGCGCTCTAGAGCCTGCAAGCCACAACTACTGAGTCTGCAAGCCACAGCTACTGAGCCCACATGCCACAACTACTGAGCCCACGTGTCACAACTACTAAGCCCGTGAGCCACAACTACTGAGCCCGTGAACCTAGAACCCACCGCAATGAGAAGCCCGCTCACTGCAACTAGAGAAAGCCTGCGCGCAGCAACGAAGACCCAACGCAGCCAAAAATAAATAAATAAATAAATAAATAAATAAATAAATGAAAGAAAGAAAGAAAGAAAAGAAGCCAGAACCCCTCGTGTGACCTGGACATTGGTGACCTGAAGCACTGCCGTTTAGGTAGCAGCACCTATTGCTGCTATGACGTAGGGGTGGAAGTGAGGTCCCCACACCCTCCTGCCTCTTCTTCTGCAACCCTGTCACCTCCTGAGGCTCTTCTCCACGGCCCCAGTTCCAGCCCCCGCCTAACACTCTGACGGTCCAAAGGCCCCACGGCTGCACCCAGGTACGCATGGAGCCAGCTGTTACCGTGAGAGCCAGTTATACCCATCTCTTCCCAGCCGTGCCTGTGTGCAGTGAAATCTGCCCTGATGGAAGTACTTACGCCTGGGAAATTGGCTACGGCTACACATCAGGGCTTGCTTGTATGTTTGTTTTTTGGAGAGTAGTTTACCAACAATCCTCACTAGAATGTTCTTTTCCCCGATCGTGTGCCATGCTTCACTTCCTCCCTAAATATCATCCCTTCAGAGAATTTTGGTTTCAGTGAGTCTTTGAATTTAGGGTTCACGTTCCTGTCTGCTGTGGAGCTGCTGTGTGACCTTGGGCAGTGGAGGGAAACTTTCTGAGGCTCCCTAACTCAATTATAAAATGAAGATAAAGCACCCTCTACCTAGGGCTGTTGTAAAGGCTAAAAATACAGTGCTGTATGTAAAATGCTTAGCACAGCACCTGTCGTGGAGTTGAGCTCAGCGATTGGTAGCTATTATTCCAAGAGGCAGATTAAAGTAATTCTTGCTAAAGATGTGAATGACTGAAAGGCAGTGATATACCAATGGCTGGGGGTGCGGGGGGGCGGGGTGCGGTCTGCCCTGAGTGCAGGCAATAGCAGGGTGCACTGTCTGCTGAGAATTTAAAAACACAATAAAAGAGACCAAGTATCTGTCTGCATGTTAACATTGCCATGCACTGGCAGTCGTAAATAATGTCAATAATAACATGTTCGCATCATGGCAGATGACCCCACATGCCCATCTTTGAAAGGCCACTGCTGATATGCAGATGTGTCTATGCATTGTTTTTTGTTTGTTTTTATAAATGTATTTATTTATTTATTTTTGGCTGCATTGGGTCTTCATTGCTGTGCACGCGGGCTTTCTCTAGTTGCAGCGAGCGGGGGCTACTCTTCGTTGCTGTGCGCAGACTTCTCATTGCGGTGGCTTCTCTTGTTGCGGAGCACGGGCTCTAGAGCACAGGCTCAGTAGTTGTGGCACACGGGCTTAATTGTACCGCGGCATGTGGGATCTTCCCATATCAGGGCTCGAACCTGTGTCCCCTGCGTTGGCAGGCGGATTCTTAACCACTGCGTTACCTGGGAAGTCCATATGCATTGTTAAAGAGGAATGCATCGCACACAAAGACCTCTAATTAGGAGAGAAAATTTGTTTCTGTTGTCCTTTAAGCAGAGTCATGGTTCTACCTCTACCCAGGCTTCTGGGTGAACCATCCAAACCCACAGAGATGTTGGCAACCCATTTCTGGAAGGCTGCCCACACTCTAACCCAGCTCTAACACAGATTCTAGTTCTCTGAGAAAAGCAGCAATTATGTTAATGGTCCCATTGTTTTTAGAACCCAGAAATGTCACTCTCAGGTGACAGTGAATTAGTACATTCCCAAGGAACCAAGGGACTCAACATCATACAGCGGTAACCTCCAAGCACATAATGTGACACTCCCAGGCCCCTCCATTCCAGGAGATGATTTGCCCATATTCTGGGGACAGAAATCACTGGAGGCCTTAACATGGGAGTGTCATGTTACTGGGTGAGTTTGGCTGGTACCGAGGCTGGAACCTTTCATGAACGTGTCTTAATAAATCAGAGAGATGGGGGCTACTAAATGCATTTCATGACATGCCTTAAAAAAGCTCACCTAATTTTTAAAAATTCTGATAAAAAAAGAAAGAAACCATTCCTGTTAAAAAGTTTCCGGATTACAGAGATAAGGCTTGCTTTTCGTCCTGTTTTCTCCCTTCTCCTTTTTGGCAAGCTCTGCCAATGGAAGGCGGTTCACCAAAAATTCTTAGCATTTTTGGTATTCTTCTAGTTGGAAGGGTACTTGAGCTCTTTTGGTGTGTCTACTAGGCCCTCTGTTCTGCATCAAAGGCCATTGCTCACGCTGGACCTTTGAAGTCAGGCAATATTTCGGGTGTTGGTGGGATTTAGTGTTTACTCATCAAAAGCACTGAAAAACTCATACCAGTGAGGATATGACTCACCGAAATCAAACCCTCCAATGTCAAGGTCAGACACAGTGTTCTTTTTATTTAGAAAAAGAAAACAAAACTTTTCTTGGCTCTAAGTTTAAACTGTTATATTAAGATTCCAGTGAGTGGGTAAAGGGCCTCCTAAACATTTGCTTAGTCATCACCTGACATTTCCTTCCTCTGATGGGTCCTCAACTATGTTCACATACTAGAGAGGATGACGATTCTGTGAGCATCTGAAACCTGGCTTCTGCTGTGCACCTTTCATTCATGAATCTTCCCCTCATCATGTTTTAAAGAACCATTGCCCAAGTTTTCCAGCACCAGAGCTGATGGTAATCTTGAGATCCTAAAATTTTTCCTTCAAGCAGTTCAAAAGTTTGGCCTCACTGCTACTTCTCTGTTTTCAGGAGAAAGGCATGGGAATTTACAAGTTACCGAAAGGTGGCATTTCTATTAGGACATTATTTTCTTTCATGTTTTAAGTTTGGGACTTAAGCATCAGCAATTCCAGGATGTGAAGGTCCCACCGGCCACCGTTGCCCTGATGTTTACTGCTCACGCCTTCTTCTTCTTCAGGGAATTTCAGATTGGTTTGATCACAACCCCGAGTGAGAAAAACATTTTACATTTTGGCCCTACATAATGCACAGTCGACTGAAAAAATCTTTTATAAACTAGTGTTTATCCTTACTTTGCGTGATGCACTTTGATGTTTTCTGAACTATTCTTTTTTTTTTTAAATTTCTAATCACAACTCAGCAAATTAATTTCATGACTTATTAATGGGCCTCAAATGACAATTGGAAAACTTTGGTTTCAGGGAATCAGGCTGCACCTCCAATCCAGGAAAGAAAAGTGGAACAAAAACATGAATGGGAGAGAGAAGTGAAAGACAGGTTGCCTGTGAGGGTGATGGAGGGTGTGGGCTAGTTTTCCTTCCTCTTTCTCCCCATCCTAGGCAGCCCATGACACCCTGAGCAGCTCCTGGAATTTAGCTCTTGTTTGCTGTTGACACCAATGCTTGTCTGGCTGAAAGATGTGCCTCAAAGTAGAAAAAAGTAGGACTGGGGTGATAGAGTGGGGCTAGCATTTTTTCATGATTTTTCTTATACAAACATTTGGGTGAGGGAGGGAGAGAACCACACATGCAAAGAAATAACCATGGTCCCCTTTATGTTTTGCTTTGCTTTTATTTTGCAAGGTGTAAAATAAGTGGGAGGCTAGGAAAGGACATTTATAACATTTAAGAGACAAAAGTTCAAAAGTTAGCATCCAGAATCTATGAATCACTCCTACAAATGATTTCTAAAAATCTGAAACACAACACGCAAAGGATGTGAAGAGGTGACTCACGGAAGGGCTGTTTTGAGTAGTAAATTCACTGATACATTTAAAGATCCTAGAACAAGGCCTAAGTTCAGAGAATGTGCTCAGTAAACATCAGCTACTGTTATTTTAAAAATATCTTTGTTGAGGTATCATTTACATAGCAAAACATTCACCCATTTTAACTGTACAATTCAATGGTTTTTAGTAAATGTACTGAGTTGTGCGGCCGCAAGAGTCCAGCAATAGAACACTTCCACCATCTGAAAATATTTCCTTGTGTCCATTTGCCATTGTCACTTCATGTCCCCAACTCTCAGTCTCAGAAGACCACTAATCTTCATTCTGTCTGTAGAGGTTTGCCTTTTCTGGATAGCTCACAGAAATAGAATCATACGTTAGTCTGTTGTGTCTGCAGTGTTAATTATTATTACTTTAAAAAATCAAATCATTATTAAACATTTTAATCAATTGAATGGTTTTGGGGGACACTCTTTTAAAAAAAAAACCAATGAACTATATTTTCTCCAGGGCGCATTTATAATGTCAACTCTGTATGACGTTGCAAAGGGAAATTTCACTGTGGTACACAGAATAAACAAATAAACAAATAAATAAACAAACTTTTCCTAAATTCTTTGGGAACAAACTATAAGCTGGAATCGTCCTCTCCTAGGACCCACGCCAGCTCAAGGGCCCGTTGTTCCTGACTTGGGGCCAACTCTTCACACCTCTTCAAAGAGGGATTCCTTTTTTTTTTTAATATTCTTTTTCATATTCTTTTGCATTATGGTTTATTACATGATATTGAATATAGTTCCGTGTGCTATACAGTAGGACCTTGTTGTTTCAAAGAGTGATCCTTCACAGACACTGTGCCTTGTTTTTTTTTCCTTTCCTAGACAAGGAAATAATTTACTTTCCTATCATTTCTCTTTCTCTTTGTAAATACACAAACGGAATACTAGAACGTTATGAAGTTGGGTGGTGAGGTTTAACTGGACTCTCTCCTGAACTTAATCTTCCATCAGGTAATTCCTGGTCTTTACCTGTGTGAGTCCCAGTATGGCATTTGAGAAAAGGCTCCCTTCAATTAAGGAATGTGGGACCTCAAGCGGGGAGAGAGAGAAACTCCCTTTATGGCCTGTCACAGGGAGCACTGCTGTCTTCACCCTGGCATCTCTCCTCCTCCGTTTGGTCCTTAGTGTAATTCCTGGGTCTTTGCACTTGTTGACCCTCTTCCTGCAGAGGATTTTGCAGGGTCAGAGAGCCCATGGCAGGCAGGGCCATCCCGACTCTCCCCTTCCTGGGGTGCAGCCCCACGGGGGATGGGACCTGGCCGGGACGCGGGCAGTGCTTACTGATTCCTTCTGAGGAAGCTGATGGTGCCACTGATTTTTGTTTCTGCTTCAGATGAATTAAAAAACAAAACTGTGTGTGAAGACCACGAGCTGAAGCTGCACTGCCACGAATCCAAGTTTCTCAACATCTACTCAGCGACCTATGGTAGGAAGACCCAGGAGAGGGACGTCTGCTCCTCGGAAGCCACGTGGCTCCCCCCCTTTGGTATGTGTCTTTATGTGACTGTTCTCAGGGTGCTGTCGGAGGAGATTAGGGCTCCGGTCCCTAAGGAAGGAGGCCACGCGCTGGCTGGTACCAGGACTAGAGGGAAAGTCAAGGGCAGGGGGAAACCACCCCCCAGGGTCCTGTCTCCCTCTGCCCCACATTCTGGAATCCGTCTGTTGTTCAGTTAGTCTACACCGAGTATTTACTGAGCACCTGCTGTATGCAGGGCCTGTTCTAGGCATGGGGGAGTCATCAGTGACCAGCACAGAGTCTACCTGGAGCTGACCTTCCAGCAGTGGACGAGGAGGCCATGAGAAAGCAGATAATAAATGAGCTAATAATGTGTCACACTTCAGGTGCACATAAGCATTAAAGGGAAAAGCACACGAGGAAGGGAGGGAGGGAAGGCCGGTGAGCACGCGGAAGGTGCTGCAGGGAGGCACAGCGTTGTGGAGTGATGGGTGTGCTGAGCAGAGACTCGGGGGGGGGGGGGGAGAGCCTGCAGGTCCTGGGGGCGGCGTCCAGGTGGGGAGAAGAGCCCATGCTAAGGCCCTGAGGCTATGTTCAGGGTGGAGAAGAGCTCAGCGAGTCATTCTTAGAAGTCCACAGTTCGGAGCTAAGATGATGGCCTGACACACCTGAGAGCCCCACCCTTCAAAGTCGCCCTGTATTATTATTAGGGTTCTCCAGAGAAACGGAACCAATAGGAGATAGAGAGATGGATAGATAGATAGATAGATAGATGATAGGTAGATTGATAGATAGATAGATAATTGATAGATAGATGATAGAGAATTGATATATAGATCGATAGATGATAGATAGATAATTGATATATAGATAGATAGATAGATAGATAGATAGATAGATAGATAGATGGAAAGATAGACTGATTCTAAAGAATTGGCTCACACATTTGTGGAGGTTGGCAAGTTTGAAACCTGCAGGGCAGGCTGGCAGTCTGAAAACTCAGGTAAGATTTGATGTTCAGTCCAGAGTTTGAATTCCGCAGGACAGCAGGCTGGAAACCCCAGCAGAAGTTCTGTGTTGCGGCCTGGAGAAAAACTCCTCTTTCAGGTGACCCCAGTCTTTGCTCTTAAGGCCTTCCATGGGTTGGCTGAGATCCACCCACGTTATGGAGGGTGATCTGCGTCACTCAAAGTCTGCTGATTTACTGTTAGTCATACCTTTTTTTTTAAATTGAAGTATAGTTGATTTACAGTGTTTCAGGTGTACAGCAAAGTGATTCAGTTATACATGTATGTGTGTGTGTGTGTGTGTGTATTCTTTTTCAAATTCTTTCCCATTATAGGTTATTACAAGATATTGAATAGTTCCCTGTGCTATACAGTAGGTCCTTGATGTTTGTCTATTTTGTATATAGTAGTGTGTATCTGTTAATCCCAAGCTCCTAATTTATCCCTCCTCCCACTTTCCCCTTTAGTAACCATAAGTTTATTTTCTATGTCTAATGTTAGTCATATCTTAAAAATACCTTCAGAATGACATCTAGACTGGTGTCTGACCAAACCACGGGGCACTGTAGCCTAGCCAAAATGACACATGAAATTAACCATCACACGCCCCAATCTGCGGTGGTGAAACGGCCTCAGCTCCACCCGCCGTGTTACCAGAGAGAACAGACCGGTTGTGAAACGGCCCAAGAAGTTGCACTTTATTCATCAAACCTGAAATGAGCTCCTTAATATGTTAAATTGCTACCATTGATTCCTGGATCACATGTGAAATTAAACATTAATTTAAGAAAGAAGTTTATACGTAACTAATATCTTGGATCTGAAAAAAAAAAAAGAAGAAGAAGAAGAACATAAAGTGACCTAGCTACACAGGCACACTCTCAGGCAAGGCTGGAGAGAGAACCAAAAAGCAGTTCACAAGGAACACGTGTCACATGTGTCTCCGAGGCCCCTCGCCCAGCGTTCAGGGAAGGAAGGCCCTTGCGTCGGGAAGGTAGAAGGTTGTCTGCAGGGCAGCCGAGGCAGACAGCAGAAGCAGGCCAAAGTGGGCATCCGGCCGCTCTTAATCAGCTCCCGTCTTAACAGGCTTGCCTGCCACGTGGGCAGAGAGACCCTCTTGAGGGTGGCTCCTGCTGTCTGTCCGTAGGGCCCGGTGCTCCAGCAAGTGACTTGTGAGTTTGGAAACTCCATTCTCCCTCCCATATAACATCTGCCCGTGTTCACAATGTCTCCACCCCCTTCTCCCTTGTTCCTGCTGCTGCGTTAGGTCAAAGGACCATTGCCTGGTCATCGCAGGAGTCCCCCTGTCCCTAGGCATGGCTTTCTCCCCTGGCTGGCCGGAGGTACCTTCTAAAAGGCAAATCTGATCCCTGCCCTCCTGGCCATCCTGCAGGGGCTCCCTATGTTATCTGGTTTGCTTAGCTGGACAAGGCACCCTTGGTGATCTGACCTCTTTCAACAGAAAGGGACTCCACTTCTTAATATCAGTGTGGGACATCCCGTTTCTCGGGCTCACTGAGTCTAGCTTAGCCATGTGTGTTTTGGGAGACAGCAGTAAGTAACATCTATTTTAGGAGTTCTTTTGAGCAGAAGTTGGTCAGCCAGGTAGGTAGATCTGTGTGCAGGCTGAATGACTGACGTTCCGTACGTCACTGCCTTAGGTTCCTGGGAGGTTGGATGGGAGTTGGGTTTAAAGGGAAAAGTCATCAGCCAGAGAAAACGTTAGCAGACCCCGTGGTTAAAAGACAGGTTTCCATAGAGAGTTCAAGGAATCCTCAGGTCAGCCGTAAATAAGCCTTGTTGACTCAGGAAAGGTCTGTGAGTGGGAGACTGTGCCCCTTGCTTGGCTGTTCAGTTTCAAAATCCTGAGCCCTGGCCAGTCACATGGCAAAAACAGCCTGTTCACCCCTCTTCCCCTCCCCTCCCTCCCCTCACGGCCGCGTGCTTCTGCCCGTGGCCCCCTTGAGTACCCGAGAGGCCGAGGATCAAGCTCTTCACTGCATTCATGAACCACCACCCAAATGCCAGAGGTCCTCTGGCCCTAGGCTCTGCAGTGTGAAGGGGTCCAAGGGAAAGGGAAGGGGTCCTTGAGGGTCCCCCTTCATCTCACCATCTCGTGTGCCCTTCATCTCACTGTCTCGGGTCCCCCTTCACCTCACCGTCTCGGGTCCCCGTTCATCTTGTCCCCCAGCCTTACGTGGAGGCCTCTGGTTTCACCTTTCGGGTTAGCACTTAAGGGCAGAACCATGCATGTGTGCAGAAATATGAACCCCTGGCTGCCTGTGCTGATGAATTTTCTTGATCTAACTGAATGCTAAGAAATACTCCACTCCTAGGCCCAGGTAAACTGTACATAAGGGTTTTAAACTGAATTTGGCATGTTCGCCCCACAAAAATCATCAGTTTTCCCTCTGGTATAAACACACTTTGATATCACCCACTTTAAAAAGCACCCTCTTTTGACCCCCTGTCTCCCGTCCACTGCATCTGCAAGTCCTGTGGGCTCTCCCCGTACCCAGTATCCAGACTGTTTGCTCCCAGCCCACTCAGGGCTTCTCTCACCTGGACCATCTGGGCTGCCTCTTGACTGGTCTCCGGCCTCGCTTCTCGATTCCATACCCTCCCTTAGCCCCTTCTTCACTTAGCAGTCAGAGGGATTTTATTTAAATCAAGTCAGGTCACATCCCCCCACCCCACTTAAAGCCCTTCACTCTGTCTACTGTAGGATAAACCCAGTCTCCCAGCTGTGGTCCGCCTCTCTCTCTCCTTCCTTCACTACCTCTGGAGCACTCCACACTCATTCATACCCCAGGGCCTTTGCACAAGCTCTTCCTTTGGCCTAGAATGATCTCACCCCACATCTTTGCATGGCCAGCTCCGTCTCGTCATTCAGGAGTCAACTCAGGCGTCATTTCAGAGAGGTTTTCCGAAGCAGCTTGCCAACACGGAACCTTGTCCCTGCCATCCCACTCGAGCTGTCCCCATTTGATTGTCTTCATAACATGGAAATAGTCACTTATGTGCATATGGTCTCTCTCCCCTGGAGAAAGCCAGCACTGTAGAGGAGATGTGTCTTTTTTTTCCTGCGGAATTCCCAGCAAGCAGAGCAGAGCCTGGCACAGAGCAGGTGCCCATGTGAATCTCGAGCCCCGTGAATGAATCAGAGCCCCCCCTTCCTAAGTGAGGCGCCCACACTGGCCTCTGGCAGGTGGATGGTTGCCGGCCTGGAATGTGGGCCTGGTGTTGTCACAGCTTCCAACCTCTCATGAGATGCTGGGAATCTGAATTTTTTTTTAATGTGAAATTTTCCAACTTTTAAAACACCGTGCGAGCCAAACAAAACATGCCTACAGGCCACATCCGGTCCATGGGCCACCGGTGTGTGATCTCTGCTCTCAGTTCCAAGTTATTACTGCAGCTGGGCCTCAGCACTTTGAAGAAGGAGAAAGGGCTGTTTATTTTTAACCCCGGAACCTGGCGTGAGCTTGGGAGGATGGTTGCCTAAAGGCCAAGTGGTCGGGTCTCACCTTGGGCCTCTGAAACGGGATGTGTGTGCTTTTACTCTTGCATATAAGCTAAAGTCTGGTGCAGCCCCACAAGCTCAGAGTCTGGGTACCGAGGGCAGCTCCCCATACTCGGTCAGAAAGCAGAGCGGAGCGGGGCTTTAGCACTCAGATACCCAGCAAGAGCATTTCCAGTTCTTTCTAAAAGATAATCGTTGTGATGATTGTTGTTCTGCACAAGCACCGTCATTGTATTGAACAGAAATAAGAACAAGATTCAGTCACAGATTTTTCCCATCAAATGAAAAGATTTTTCTTTTCAGGATCTCTTCCAAGTCCTGGTGTATGATGGGCAGAAAACAACTTTTACATAATGGCAATTCTGAAGTAGATACATTTGAATTCTGCTTTGAAATTTAACTTTATATCATGTGTGGTTTTCCACCTGACCAACAAAATCCTGACAAAGTCAATCACTCTCTTGTTAAAGGGATACAGTATATACCTTACTTACCCATTCCTTGGTGGCTGTTTCATTGTTTTTTTTTTTTAATTAATTAATTTATTTTCTGGCTGCATTGGGTCTTTGTTGCTACGTGAGGGCTTTCTCTAGTTGCGGCGAACAGGGGCTACTCTTCATTGGGGTGTGAGGGCTTCTCATTGCGGTGGCTTCTCTTGTTGCGGAGCACGGGCTCTAGAGCGCAGGCTCAGTAGTTGTGGCGCTCGGGCTTAGTTGCTCCACGGCATGTGGGATCTTCCCTGACCAGGGCTCGAACCCGTGTCCCCTGCATTGGCAGGCGGATTCTTAACCACTGCACCACCAGGGAAGTCCCTATTTCATTGTTTCTGATTTTTAAATATCATAAACAATGTGTAAGGAACCTGTGCTTGTAGCTTTTTCTTTCCTCTGGATTATTTCCTTGGGATAAATTCCCAGAAGTTTTATTCCAGAAGAGGGCATGGGCATGTTTACAGTTCTTCCCATGTACCACCAGAGGTCTTTCCAAAACCTTTTCGTACCAATTTATATGCATAAACAGCGACGTAGAACTGTGGGTTTCCCTGCAATTTTGGCAGCATTCTGTATGATTTTTCTTCATGTTTCCAAGTTAATAGGTATAAAATGGCCTTTCTGTATATTTTTTATTTGCTTTTCTTTGTTTATGAATGACCTTGAACCTTTCCCCTTGTTTTTGTGGTTATTGTATTTGTGCTTGCACACACTGTGTCTCTAGCCTTTGTCCTTCTGTTGTTGTTGTTGAGATCTTCATTTTTTCCATTAATTTATATGAGCTCAAGACAGAGTAAAGATATGAACCCTTTATACATTTTTTTCTGCTGGAAGTTTCCCATGCCACAGTATATTTTTTTCTGAACTTGTAGTCTGGGTTTGCTATGTAGGGCTGGTTGTGTCTGTGTACTTCATACGTAGGATAAGTTCAAGGGGAATGGGTTGAGTGGTGGTGGAGAGGGGGACGCCCCTGGTGGGAGTCGGGCAGGTACACGTGGCCCCCGAGTCATGGTGTGACACCATCATGCTCCCACAAGCGTCCTCAGGGCTGCCCAAGGCCTGGCTGTCAGTACCTGCCGTAGTGGGACCCAAGCTTCTCCTGGACATTCCCAAGGATATGAGGGTACTCGTGCTGTCCTCGGCAAGGCCTCCGGGTCTGGGCTGGGAGGAGGGCGGGCATAGCCTCCGTGTTCTATGGGTGATGCTCTAAGCTGGTCCCATCTGGAATGAATCAGGGCAGGCGCAGCCATGGTGAGGCATTGGTCACACACCACACCCTGGCCTTGAACAGGGCTTCCCAGTCTTCCCACATCATCACACACAGAAAGTTATATTTGTATGGCACAGAGGGGTAAAGGGAGGCACTGCCCATTCCCAGAATCAAGAGTCCAAGGGAAGCCTGGAGGCCTGAGGAGAAACATTCAGCGTACCTGTGTGCATTCACTGTTTTTTTTTTTTAATTAATTTATTTTTGGCTGCGTTGGGTCTTCGTTGCTACGCGCGGGCTTTCTCTAGTTGCGACGAGCGAGGGCTACTCTTTGTTACAGTGCGCATGCTTCTCATTGCGGTGGCTTCTCTTGTTGTGGAGCACGGGCTCTAGGTGCACAGGCTTCAGTAGTTGTGGCTCGCGGGCTCTAGAGCACAGGCTCAGTAGTTGTGGCGCGGTCTTAGTTGCTCCGTGGCATGTGGGATCTTCCCGGACCAGGGCTCGAACCTGTGTCCCCTGCATTGGCAGGCGGATTCTTAACCACTGAGCCACCAGGGAAGTCCCTGCATTCACTGTTGAAGTTGGGAAGCTCTGCCTTGAAGATGCACTTGGCTCAGGGTGCAAAGGTTACTGATGCTGGGCTTCTCTTCAAGGCCCTTAGACTTTAACCATGTCCTCAAGGTCCTCCGAACTATGCCCACTGCCCAGTCCCAAAGCTACTCCTATAGTTTTAGGATTTTCTTTCCCCAGCAACCCACTTCCAAGTATCTAAATGTGTATTTGTGTTTTTGTTAATTTATTTAAATTGAGGTATAGTTGATTTACAATGTTGTGCCAGTCTCTGCTGTACAGCAAAGTGACTCAGTTATACACATGTAGACATTCTTTTTTATATTCTTTTCCATTATGGTTTATCACAGGATGTTGAATATACTTTTGTGTACTGTACAGTAGGACGTTGTTGTTTACCCATTCTAAATGTAATAGTTTGCATCTACTATATTTGTTTTCTATTGCAGAGTAATGAAATATTCCCAAATTTAATGGCTTAAAACAAAAATGAACATTTATTACCACACAGTTTCTGTGGGACAGGGATTCTGGGGTACCCTAGTAGGGAAGTTCTTGCTTAGGGCCTCCTGGTGTCTCATGGCTGCAGCCGACATGTTGGCTTGGGCTGCAGTCACCTGAGGGCTGGACTTCCAAGGTGACTCGCTCATACGGCGGGCAAGTTGGTGCAGGTTGTTGGTGGGAGACCTTGGTTCTCCCCACATAGGTCTCTTGAGTGTCCTTGAGACATGGCAGCTGGCTTCTCCCAGAGCCCAAGATGCAGAAGAGCAAATGGAAGCCACACACCGTCACCTCCACCCAACTCTATGGGTCACACAGACCAGCTGATTCTTTGAGGGAGGAGGCTACACAAGGGTGTGAATTCCAGGAGGTGGAGACCATTGGGGGCCATCTTGAAGGCTGTTATGGGCTGAACTGTGTCCTCATAAAATTCCTGTGTTGACGTCCTAACCTCCAGTACCTCAGAGTTGTGACTGTTTGGGAAGATGGGGCCTTTAAAGAGGTGACTAAGTTAAACCGAGGTCATATGGGAGGGCCTTAATCCAACATGACTGCGTATAAGAAGGGGAAGTCAGGACACGGACACACACAGAGGGAAGACCATGTGAGGACGCAGGGAGAGGTCAGCCATTTGCAAGCTAAGGAGAGAAACCTCAGAAGGAGGCAACCGTCCTGACATCTTGGACTTCCGGCCTCCAGAACCAAGAGGAAACAAAGTTCTGTTGTTGAAGCCACCCAGTTTGTGGTACTCACTACCACAGCCCTATAAACTACTACAGAGGCTGACCGTCACAGCTGTCAAGCAAAGAAAAAACCAGAGCAGCAAGGCTGATGGCCATGCCAGCTGTCAAAAAGTGACATTTTACTGTCACACAGGTTCAAACACAGATAGATCTGGTGTCTCTTCTTGAGGGTGGTGACCCAAAAGACATTTCTGAAAGATCTTAAAGCAAGTCAGATCCCTCAGAACTTACGGCTCCTCTTGGGTCTTCCCTGGAGGTCCAGTGGTTAAGACTCCCCGTGCTTCCAACGCAGGGGGCGTGGGTTCAACCCCTGGTCGGAGAACTAAGATCCCACATGCCGCGCGGCATGGCCAAAATATTTGGAAAACAAAAACAAAAACAAAAAACTTACAGCTCCTCTAGTGGAAGAGAAACTGAAAGAAAGGTATGGAAGTGATTGATCAGCGTTGGTTCCAGAGAAACACCAGTGAAGCAGCATCCTAACACAGAAAGGACTGAACCTTCCCATAGACCCGGGCATGAACTTAGGAAAGCAGGCCTCCAGAAAGCTGTCTTGGCTGGGCCTCCACTATGGGATGTCATTTCCTGCTGCAGCTACATTTTCTGGGTGGGCTCCAGGGATTCTATTTCCCTAAGAAGAGAATGAGAAAAACGACACAATGGCCGTCAAAGGCTGGGCTAAGGCCACCCCAAGGCCAAGTGTGGGCAGGCCTGGACTTTTCAGCCAAAGATCAAGGTGCCAGGGGTTCCCACCACCAAGAAAGTCTCTTAAGAGCAACCAGCCTAATTATCTGAATAAACACAGGTTGTAAAGAGTGATTAACTTCAGTTTCAGTGTTAAACAGTAGCCCCCCCCCCACAAAAAAAGTTGAATATCTTGTTATCACATGTATTGGGGTGGAGGGTAGTTTGCCAGTCAGAGAGGTGCAAACAGAATCAGCCTGGGAGGGAAATAACCACTTAAAAAAAAAGAATCCTGCCAATGGTTCAGAGCTCAGTATCAACAAGGAAATGGTCAGACCTGAATCGGACCTGAATTACCTTGGGCCTCCTCCTAAAAACACACTGTGGGTTCTTTCCTTCTCACCAAGATAAATTCTTTCACTCCCAGGGTAGCTATGAGTGCAGAAGCATGCCTCTGTAAATCACGCTGGTCACAAGACCTCCTGGGTCCAAGAGGATTGTAGTCTTATAAATGGGAGTCTCTTCCTCCCGCCCTTCCTCTGTTAGCCTTAAAGAATATGGTCAGGCACATGTCCTAAGAAAATATAAAGTTTCCAGGGCTCTCATACAATTCTGGCAAGAGCATGAATTGGTACAACTCTTCTGGATAACGGTTTGGCAGTGTGTATCAAAAACTTTAACATTCTGAATGCCCTTTGACAAAGCAATCTACTTCCAAGAATTAGAAACTATCATGCCTGTGTGCAAGTATTTATCTCTAAGGATGTTTCACATAGAATTCTTTATAGCATTAAACAATGGAAAACATCAGAATGTCCACCAATAGGGTATTGTGAATAGAGCTGATACATCCATAAAGTGAGAATCTCTACAGCTCTTTAAAATGATGCTTATGTTACAATTTTCACAAATATATTAATAAATGAGAAAAAATAGCATACAGAGTAATATGTACATGATCCCATTGAGGGGGAAGGACATTTAAACATAGAAAAGTGGCTAGAAGGATGTTCTTTAAAGGTTAACCATTTTTTTCTTATTAGTGGGATTTACTGAGGATTTTTATTTTCCTGGTTTAGGCATATTTGTGATTTTCAAGTTTTCAACTACAAACATGTTTTTATTTTGAAACAGAAGAAAATAATAGTTTACAGAAAAAAACAATAATAGTTATTATAGGACTTCTAAGAATAACTTCATAATTCATACTGTTACTTATTCCCAATGTAGGTGGCTTATACAGAAATCATACAGTGCATTCTCAAATCTCTTGAGATTTAAGGTTTTTTTTTTTTTCAACTGATAAATGTGCTCAGAGAAGAACCCCAAATAATAATGAGGCTCCTAAAGACAGCAAAAATATTCACAATCAACCCTGTGCATCCACAAAGCAATGAAAAATAATAATAAAAATAAACTGCGGGGGACTGGGGAGAGATAAATTAAGAGTGTGGGATTAACAGATACACACTACTATATATAAAGTAAGTAAACAACAAGGACCTACTGTTTAGCACAGGGAACTATACTCAATATCTTGTATTATAATAACCAATAATGGAAAAGAATCTGAAAAAGAATATATATGTATATACGTATAACTGAATCACTTTGCTATACACTTGAAACTAACACAACATTGTAAATTAATCGTACTTCAATAAAAAACTTTTTAAATAAACTGGAAGAAAATTCAAAGGATACATCTTTACTCCTAGGTAAACTTTTCATGGCTTCTGGGGCAAACTGAGTTATACAAAAGAATAGTTTATCATTACATTTGCAGAAAAATTTACATTTCTGAAAAAAATCGCCCCAGAGACCCTCGTATTCAAAAGCTGTCTTCTATCCAGACATGAATTTTATTTTTCTTTTTAAGAAAGTTCATTTTGTACGCTTTCATTTCAAAGCAATGTAAACTCAAAAACTTGGAAATTATCTTAAAATCGATAGGGGAAAAAAAAAAGAAAACTTTCCCATCAACCAAAAATATCCCCTGTTACCATCTTGGCGATTCTCCTTACGACGTTTTTAAATTTTTGCTTATTTGCAGGTTAAACTTTAATATTTAGGTCTGATTGTACCATATGCTTGTTTTCACTTAACAGGACCAAAGAAGGCGTATAATTTAGACTATAAATTAAGTCCCAAAGGCCTTTTGCAGAAGTACCATTTTCCCATCTAACATAAGCGGCATGATGTCAGTGATGGTAACTGACATACATTGTGTGCTGGCACTGGACCCTCTAAACGTAGCATTTGTGGAATGGTCACGCCAACCAGTAAGTCAGCCCCGTATCTTCACTGTCCAGCTGAGGAAACAGGACTAGCAAGGGGGCTGAGGTACCCACTGCCCCATCCTCCTCCTCGCAGCTGCCACAGAGAGAGGGTCTTCTGGACTCTTAACCACAGGAGGTATTCCATTCAAACTTAGAGACAGCTGGTGAGGACAGTTCACGTTTATGTGGGCTTTGACTTGTGCAGTTGCTTCATACAAACCTCACAGAGAGACAGTGAAAAAGATGTTCCTCGTGCTACGCAGGAGGGACACAGAGTCTCAGTGAGTTAAGCAGATGCCAGGTGCTGGGCAAAGAGCAGAGAAACTCCCGTGCCCTCCAGGAGCTCTCATCCAGCGAGAGATCCAGGCACAAAAGCAGCTGACCTAACACAACACAACACACCGTAAGCAACACGACTGCCCACCGCAGACCCCAGCTCCGTGCAGCAGTCCTCTCCATGGGGCATCCCCCTCTGTGCTCTGGACGCCATCGCCCTTGCCCCTTAGGCTTGGGGTGGTAGCATCTCACTGCTCTTCCTTGCCCCGGGGTGCTGCACCATCCTTCGAGGTGTTCACGTCCCATTCACACCTTTGTAAAGACTCTGTATCAAGCTTGCTTTACATTGTCCGATTTGAGCGCTGGGTGGCCTGCCGGAACCCTGATGATACCCACTGCTCACGTTACTATTCTTTACTCTTCACGAAGACGTACTTGATGCTCAGGCGCTTAAAACATTTCATTCCATCTTCATTGGCTGCTTGACTTGCTCTGTTTACTTTTCTTTCATTCATAAGAACGCACCAAATTAGGTCCAGCAAGATGCCTCCTTTAGACTGGAGTGTTCAGAAGCAGTCAGAAAAAAGATGGATCTATTCCAGGGCAGAGCGAGTTGCAGAGAAGAACTGACCCAGGGACCAACAGGAGGATGACAGCTTCCTGAAGGCCCTCCAGGCAGCTTTTCTCAGCACAGATTTGAACTCACAGATCACACCCCGCCCTGCCCCCCCCACACACACGTACCAAACACATTCTAAAGCCAGATATTTGGGATGTTTGCATTCCCTCGTGTCCATGCCAGTCCACTAATTCATTCATTAAATATATCGTTGTTGGGTGCCTGCTGTGTGCCCGACACGCCAGTGATCGGGCATCATGGAATTGGACTTAGCAAAATAAATCAGAACCTTCATGAATATATTCAGATCAAGTGCTTTTATAATAATGCTCCTCACCATTTGTTGAGATATACATATTACATACATTTAGATATATCACAAAAATATATACATATATATTCACACACACACATACATATATACATATATGTTTATAGGGTCCATATATTTTTATATGTGTGAATATATAATATACACATATTACATAAACAAATATAATTTATATATTTTATATATGTGTGTGTGCATATATATATATGTGTGTGTGTGTATGTATTTAATTAATTGTTCTTTCCTCAAGATCATTGTCTTTCCAGCTTCGTGGTGTTTACCACAGATCTTTCCTTTCTTTTTTTTTCTTCCTTTTTTTTGGTTTAGCCATACCGTGCTGCTTATGGGATCTTAGTTCCCCAATCAGGGATTGAACCCGCGCCCTCAACAGTGAAAGCGTTGAGTCCTAACCACTGGACCTCCAGGGAATTTCCAAACAGATCCTTCCTTTCAACTGGACTCTTTCACGGATCTCTAGTTAACATAAGAGATGGAGGTGGAGCTTCCCTGAGATGTGAGCTTTCCCACCTTTCTCTAGGTGCGTGTCCCGGTGGTACCTCCGGCCGGTTGTGGATAGAGGCACACGCGGTGGGTGGCGAAGAGTCAGGGCGATGCCCAGCAGGCCTGATGGAGGGGAAATGAGGACCTAAGATGCCTTCACGGAAGACAGTTCGGGGCCAAAACCATAGACCGATGAGTCTCCGAGAGAAAAGGGTCAGAAAAAGAGAAGCGAGCGCCTCTAGTAAGAGACAAATTCACGGCCCAGATAACCTGAAAGGCCGACACCTGGAGACAAGGGCTAAACACGTGAGTCAAATGGGCTAGCAGAGCATCTGACCCAAACAGCTGTCAAATAAGTAAATGCTAGTTCCTCTTCTGAGAGCACTGACACTCGAACTGTGTTCCAGAGAACCCCGGATTCTGAGGAGGCACCCCAGGGACGAGCAGCTAGCGAAAGGTGGGAAAGCTCACACCTCATCTTTGCATATCTACACGTATAAAAATATACGAAGCGTATATATATGGGCCATATAAACATATATGTATATATGTATGTGTATATATATATGTACATATGTGTGAATATATGTATGTATTGGGTTGGCCAGAAATTTCATTTGCTTCCAAAAATTTCATTCGGTTTTAAGTAGCAATAAGAGATACATTTTTCATTTTCACCAAGAACTTTATTGAACAACATAGTCACTAACTGAACGGACTTTTTGGCCAACCCAATATATGGTTTCTCTTGCTTCTGGTTCCATCTGAGTCCTTCTTGCACCCCGTTTCCACTGGCCTTTGTGCACCCCTGTACCCCACTGCTGACTGACCCCTTCCCTTCTCTTCCTGAGTAATCTATTTCAAGACTTTCTTCCTCTGAGCACCTGGTGGTGAGGACATCAGAAGCAGGTCTCCAGAGCCCAGGGGGAGTTTCAGAAGGGATGGAGGTTGTAACCTTACCTTTGTTCTTTTGTTCTGTAATTCTTTGAGCATCAGGCCCCGTGGAAGGTGCCGGGAGCAGGAGGTGCCCATCTAGTCTGGAGACAGACTAAGGAGCAAATAAGTAGAGCTGTGTGATGAGAGCTATACAAGGAGAAGTAGAAGCAGAGAGAAGGAAACTGCTAACTGCAGCCTGAGGGGTGGGAGCCATGGTGAAGTGACCGCTGAGCAGACACAGGGGACAGGGGTATTGCGAGCAGGCAAGAGAGCAAATGCAAAGGTGCAGAGACAAGGGGGATCACAGCCTCGCCTTCTGGAGAGGCAGGGTGCTCTGCGGGCTGGGGACACAGACTGCTGCGGGAGAATGGCCGCCAAGGAAGCTAAACGAGGGGAGAGGAGGTGAGTCACACTGGGTTCTGTACGCGATTCTAAGGAGTTGGACTTGATCTCTTGGTCGGGCGGGTGGGGACCAGATCTTAAGCAGGCGAGTGATAGGATTGGGAAGAACATTCTGAGGGCAAAGAAGAGAAGCATGGGAAGTGGAAGACAACGAGGGAGGGAGAGCAGTTAAAAGATTTCCTGCAGAAGTGACAGGGTCGAAGCTGAAGCTGCGGCTGGGAACTGAGGAGGGATGATTCTAGGACCGAGCGTCAGACCCGGAGGAGGGAGCCGGGGCTTCTGGCTGGTCTGCCTGGAGGATGTCGCAGCGTGACTGAGAGCAGGATGCGGGGGAAAAGCAAGCTCAGGCTGGGTCGCTTGGGTGTTGGTGGGGGAGGGGGACATGATGAATGTCACGTGAGGAGCGAGAGGCTCCTGAGGGAACAGTGAAGGCAGTCCATTATGGGAGCTGGAGGCGGGCGGGTCCTCAGTTTTCCGATGGTCCAGGTGGACGTGGGCCCAGATGGCGTGTGCAGGTGCAAGAAGAGAGCCCAGGCTGAGGAGGGGCCTCCTGTGGGGCGAGCAGGCCTGCAGGGGGCTCTGGGATGGAACAGTCAGACAGATGGGGGTGAAGGGCACCAGGCAGCCAAGGTCAGGGAGGAACCGTCCAGCAAGAGTGTTCAGGCACCCAGAGTTCCGGAGATGGGCAAGGATTAGGACCCGCCACGTCTCTCTGCTAGGACAGTAGTAGGCCCCTGTGATCTGAGGGAAGGGACCCTTGTCAGGGTGTGTGGAGGGCAGAGGCACATTGAGGAATGGCTGGGACATGGGTGGAGGGAGACACAGCGGAGGTGGGGGGCATGGAGGACCTTTCCAGAATCCCGACTGTGAAGGAAAGCGATAAGGCTGGAGAGAGCTTCTGGGATTGGACTGCAGGGGTTTTGCTTTTACAGGGTAGAGGAGTTTGTCATCTGTAAGACATGAACAGACGACAGCACAAGAAAAGTCCTGTGAGGGGACTTCCCTGGCGCTCCAGTGGTTAGGACGCCACGCTTTCACTGCCATGGCCCGGGTTCAGTCCCTGGTCGGGGAACTAAGATCCCGTAAGCTACGTGGTGTAGCCCAGAAAAGAACAGTCCTGTGACTGGGGGTCCCTGCCGCTGGGCCCCTGTGCTGTCCCCGAGACCAGCCTCATAGCGCCAGCCCTCGGGCTCTGCGGGCATGCACATCCCATGGGCATCTCAGGGTCTGAAAACGTTCTTGAATGGTCCTTCCCCTCTGAAATGCAGAATAGTTTTTTATTTTGTTTTGTTTTATTTTAATGGATTTACCATCTCGTCCTCCAAACTGCCTACTCCTACTGGTCTCCCCTGTCCATGGCAATGGCACCGCCATCTCCTCTGTCCCCAGGCTGAAGGTCTGACTCATCCTCAGTGAGGCCCTCACCCCCCCCTCCACTGGAGGCCTGAAGAGTAGAGCTCAGAGGTTAAAAGGTTAAACCTGCAGACTTGGGGGCCTTTCCCCGGCGTTCACGTCCAGACCCTGCTGTCCTCATTCTTTAGCTGTGTGAGGTTCCGTAACCTCTCACACATCTGTGTCCGCATTCACAAAATTGATATTTTATATATATATACACACCCACACTCTCTCTCTCTCTCTCTCTCTATATATATATATATCTATAAACATATTTGTAATATAAACAACCTATTAGATATTAACTAACCTATTATAGATTATATAAGCAACTTATGATACATATTAATATATCATATCCTATATATAGTCTCTCTAAAACATAAGATATTATAATAAACAACCTATCTCATGGGGTTGTTGAAACATTGTATCAGTTCACATACGAGTGCTGAGAGCAGAGCCTGGCAGGCTGTCAGCTGTTATAGTGAGCTGCACTTTGCAAGGTCTCTAGAATTCTCTTGTCCATTCCCTTCTCTTCAAGCCCTTAACTCCTCCCAACGTGTGTTATTAAAATTGCTTCCAAACTCGTCTCCCTGCCTTTGGTTCCTTTTCTCTCCCAGGGCATCCCATACACTGTCTCCAAAGGAAGTAGCATCAGGGCATTTTTTTAGGCTCCCTGCTGCTTGCAGAATAAAGTTCCAAGTCTTTAGCTCAGCGTTCAGAGGTAGCTCGGTCCTGCTCCATTTTGCTTTTCCGGCTCATCTACTGCATCTGCCTTGCCCACGCCCGCTATTCCAGCTCACGCTCAGCCCCTAGACTCCCACTAAGTGCTTCTGGCCCACTTGCCTTGGTGTTTCTTCCTTTCTCTCTTTGCCTGCCTCTGTCCAATTCATGCTCCTTCTCCCAGGACCAAGCCCCTCTCCTCCATAAAGCCTGTCTTGACCACTCCGGTCCCCAGCAATCTCTCCTGCCTCCGACCCCATCACCTCTTGTCTGGACCAATCACTGCTGACGCTCACTCCGTGTTTCACTTTATTAGCCGTCAGGTTAATGTGGGTTTTGTCTCTCCAGCCCCATCTGACATCCTGCGAATGCAAGGCAGGCTTCTTCTGACTTGTTTTTCAGACGGTACCTAGCCCAGTGCCTTGTCCTCCGTACGTGTTCAATTAATATTTACTAATTGTGATGGCATCGTGCCAGGGTGCTGAAAACCATGTCCTTATGTTTATTCATCCCTCTGTCCTTTTGTTCATTCATTCATTCGTTATTATTGGATTTCCACAGTGGACCAGGCTGTGGGAATTAGATAAGGAACAAAATAGAAAGAGTCCCCGTTCTCATGGAGCTTATGTTCACACAGGGGAGAAGGATTCTCAAAATTAACCAATAACTAAAATATTTCAGAGAGGTAACGCTCATAAAAGAAATACGAACCTTTATTCAACGTTCTACATGTTTTGCCTCTTCTGTATGCAGGGCCCATTACCTGACTGGGGGGACAGGGGCAGTGCCCAGTGCAAGATGCAAATACAGGGCCCCTTGTTCAAAAATACGTGAGGATTTCCGGCCAGTGACAGCAGAGCATTAGAGCAGTCTGATTAAAGTAAGCCCTTCCAGGCCTGCCTGTGTAGTATTGATACTTAGCCCATGCGGGGTGCTTTGATGAGACAGAAAAGAATCAGAGAAACAATCTGCATGAGATGTGAAATCCAGCTCAGTATACTTATTTACAGAAAATAACAGAAGCTACATGGTGGCCATACATGGAATCCAACGAACATGAAGTTCTTGATGTTTTTTTGCCTCTCAGATTGCTTGTCTTACTCAGCTTTGCAAGTATTATCCAGGAGGTGTTATGGGAAGCAGAGATGCAAAATCCTCGTCAACAATCACCATTTCGGGAGCCCCTGTCTTCCAGGAGTGAAGAAATACCTCACCGTCGCCTACGCATGTGGTAAGAACCCACCCTCCACAAGCTGCTTGGAGATCCTGCCTCTTGCGGAGGTGGTGAGCATGTGAACAGAAGGAGTTTTCCAGCAACAAACCATTGCATTCACTCTACCCTGAAACTGTGTTGTCATCCCAGATATTCGCGAGCCTTTTCTCCTATCCTGTATCCTTGTTTATGACATTCGCCTCAGATAAGCGATCGAATTGTCTCTGGTCCACATTTGTTTTAAAAGTGCTTTTAGCAATCAGATTGGCAGCAAGCGGGGTGGGCAGGAAAAGAACAAGCAAATGGGATAAAATGGATGTCACTGAGAAGAATGATTTTAATCTGGGTTCTTAGGAGGCTCTGAAATTTATGGGTACGTCACACAAGTTCACTCAGTATTGCTTGACTCCTAGTTAATCTTCCATCCCAGCCTTTAGGCTGTAAAATGACTAATTCTCTATACTGCTGACAGCCGTTTTATCGACGTACCCCCGGGGTTAAGCCAACAGATCAAATGCTTACCCCACAGCCATTAAATATGTTACATGACAGCATCACTTTGTTTTCCTAGTGTCTTCAAATAATAAAATGAAATTGCTCATTCATTCGATTCCAATTTTATAAAGCTGCCTTTAAAAATCAGGTGTTAATTACCCTCACGGGGTGCCGTGGATTTCTGGTTTGTAATCCTGACATGTGAACTGGTTTTTAGAGGTTTTTTTTTTTTTTTTTTGAAATAAGTATAGAAGCAAAGGAGAAGCAAAGAACATCATAACTGAAGAACCCAATACTTTTGCTCATGGAAACCCCTTTCGCCCTGCCAGATACCCCTAGCCTTTCTTTTTTTTTTTTTGGGTAACAGCTTTATTGAGCTATAAATCACAAACTATGCAATTCACCCATTAATCATACAAATCAGTGATCTCAGTAGAGTCACAGAATTGTGCGACTCCCACCATAATTAATTTAACAACCTTCTCGTCACTCCCCCAAAGAAACCCTGGACCCTTTAGCAGTCACCTCCCGACCCACCCCTCACCCTGCAGTCCCACCCTAAGCAACCACCACTTTCTGTCTTTACTGATTTGCCTCTTCTGGACATTTCATATAAATGGAATTGGACAATATGTGGTTCTTTGTGACTGGCTTCTTGACCTAGTATATGTTTTCAGGGTTCATCTATTTGGAGTACGTGTCAGTACTTCATTCCTTTTTATGGCCCAATAATATTTTGTTACATCCCCAGACTTTTCTATCCTGAGCTCAAACCGTTGTCCTCTGCAGTATCAAAGCTGTAATAGGCACAGTCAAGTGACTACATGATTGTATTCCCAAAATAATAGCACCCACACTCACATCCCAGGAAGCCTGGTTTGATTTGCTCTCCAGTCTATATTCTGGCTCCCATGGAAAGCAGCTCTGGGTAGCATGGAGCCCATTCTGGCTGAGTTTCCCCAAGATACCAGACGGATCACTTTGAAGTTCTAGTAACTTCAGGCCTCTCCAGCTGAGCGTTGAAGGAAGGGCAGGACATTAACCTGCAAATAAGGTGGATTTCCTGGTGTGCGTTCACAGGCGAGGCCAGAGCAGTTCCCAGGCTGGGGCTCCTCTTCGCTAAGAGAAGGTGGGCTTTCAGAGCCTGGGGGTCACGTGTTCCAGTCCAAGCTTCCTCTCCCTCATTCACTCGTTCAGCACATGGTGGGCGTGTTTTAGTTAAAAAAGAAAAGGAGACGTTGTCCGTGTCCTCATGGAATTACCAGCTGGGGGAGAGAGATGGGCATTAAACAAATAACCAGAGAAATGTGTCGTTACCCACTGTGATAAATGATGCTTCTGAAAAGGACAGGATGTCATGTGGAAGGATAACAGTGGAGGGGCCCTTTTAGCTGGTGGGAGGTGGGGGAACGGAGAAGTCTTCCAAAGAGAACTTTCCTCTGGGGTGAATTTGCCCCTGTCCCCTGAGGGGTGGGCAGGTGTGAGCTGGCAGATGCTGAGTGGGAGAGAGGAGGGCGGTGGGTGAGGAGGAAGGTAGATGAGGTGGCACGGGAGGGGCCAGGACCAGATCCCACAGGGTCCTGGGAGGAGGTGCCACTGGAGGGTTTTACGTAAGGGAGTCATTTGGTGATGATTAGACCCTTAGAGGACCACGCCGGCTGTAGGGTGGAGGGTGGGCTAGAGCGGGATGGAAGCAGAGAGCAGCTAGAAGGCAGCAGGCAATGACTCGGACCCGAATGGCGCTAGAGGACATGGTCAAAACTGGGTGGATTTGAGAGGTTTGGGAAAGTAGGAAGACATTTGAGGTGCTGGAGAGACCTGGCCTATTTGGGAAAGATTGGGGTCCAGAGAAGGTGACAAGGGCGGGAAAGATTTGTCCCTTGTCACAGCAGGGTGGGGCAGAGGCTCTGGGAATGGATGGAGGGAGGACTTGGGGTTCCAACCACATGGCCCCTGTCTTCTCAACCTTCTCAGAACAAGTGTGAGCTGAGGTGGTCCACTGTGAGGACTGGGGGGAGGGGAGAGGGGTTTGAGGAGATGGGAGAAGGTCTGAAGTAAGGGCCGTGGGGACCAGAGGGCAGGCTGACTTCAGAAAGGGCGGTGGTGACGGTGTTGGGTGCGTTGAGAGCCTGGGGGGTTAGCGGTCAGCGTTCTGGGGGCCCCTGGTCTGCCCGGTGGTGGGTCCCTCCCTCAGGGCCAGCTGCTTGAGGGCCGGCACGGGGGAGAGGGCTCCTCCAGTCTTGCTGGGCAACGGGGGAGGGTCTGGACGAGGTCGAAGGATGGCACAGGGAGGCATCCAAGTGAGTCTCTGCTTGAGGATGGGAAGCCGAGGTCAGAGAGGGGGCTTTGCATCTTGGTTTCGGATGTGGGACTGTGGACAGTGGCCCCTGTCGTCAGCGTGGTTCCCCAGGAGTTATCGCAAAGGGCGGTGGTGACTCTCAGTCAGAGGCAACTTAATGTTCCCAGCCCAGCCCCGACCGTCCAAGCAGACACCTTCTAAGGCAGCTTCTAACCACCTTCTAAGTGGCTGACATTTTAAAATTATTTCTCCCCCTGACGGATGGCCCTTCACTGTGAAACCTGAATCATTAAAACATGATTTGCAATGTCTGCATATTTTTTAGATTACCAAATGGGCATGAAAGGTTTTACATTTTAAAAAAATGAGTTCTACTGATGTGGGAGTTGATACAAAAACAGAGGATGTCAGGAATTAATTTCTAAGCGAATCTGTCTTACTTGGGACTCTCTGGATATGAATGAAGAAACCAAATTGAGCTGGTTTAAGCCGAAAGGGGGTTGAGGTTGGGGAGGTACCCTGTGGCTAGAAGGCCATCTCCAGAAGCCAGGGCAGGAAAGGAAGGCCTCAGGGTGGGCTGAAGCTGGAAACTTCATGGCGATGGCAGCCATCCCTCACAGCTCTCTCTCTCTCTCTCTCTCCCTCTCTCTTCCTCCCTCCCTCTCCCTCTCTGTCTCTGTCTCTCCCTCCCTCCCTCCCTCTCTCTCTCCCTCCCTCCCTCTCCCTCTCTGTCTCTGTCTCTGTCTCTGTCTCTCCCTCCCTCCCTCCCTCTCTCTCTCCCTCCCTCTCTCTCTCTCCCTCTCTCTCTCTCTCCCTCCCTCTCCCTCTCCCTCTCTCTCTCTCTCCCTCCCTCTCTCTCCCTCTCTCTCTCTCCCTCTCCTCTCTCTCTCTCCTCTCTCTCTCTCCCTCCCTCTCTGTTTCTCTCTCTCCCTCTCTCTCTCTCTCTCTCCCTCTCTCCCTCTGTCCCCCTCGCTCTCCCTTTCTTTCTCCCTCTCTCTCTCTCTCCCCCTCCCTCCCCCCCTCTCCCCTCTCTCTCCCTCCCCTCTCTCCCTCTCCCTCCCCTCTCTCCCTCTCTCTCCCCCTCCCTCCCCCCCTCCCTCTCTCCCTCTCTCTCTCTCTCTCTCTCCCTCCCTCCCCTCTCTCTCCCTCTCCCTCCCCTCTCTCTTCCTCTCTCTCCCCCCGCTCCCTCTCGCTCCCTCTCTTCCACTCTCTACTCTCCCTCCCTCCCCTCTCTCCCTCTCCCTCCTTTCTCTCCCTCTCCCTCTCTCCCTCCCTCTCTCTCCCTCTCTCTCTCTCTCTCTCTCTCTCTCCCCTCTGCAGACAGCCCTCTGACCCTGGGCTGAATGCCATACAGCCATCCCTACAGCCCAAGTGATTCTTCTGTTAGATTTTTATGTTCGAACAATATGAAAACTGGCAATCTGGCAACTCAGAGAGATATTTAATTGGCTGGGCTGGGGTCCAGTAGCCCCCTCCTTTGATCTGCCTTGGACAGAGACCATGTGATGTGATTATAAACATGGCTGCTAGAGAGGGGCCCAGCCAACCCCCTACTCAAATCAAGATGCTCTTACCTGAGAGGCTCGTGGAAGATCCACCCCATGGACGTCTGTTCCACCACCTGGCTTCTAACTGCAGTGTCCAACCGGGCTTTGCTGTTCTGCCCAGCAATCTTGCTGTGCCCACCCAGGAAATACCCCACCCCTTGGGTTGGGGGGAGGGTGCATCAGTGCTGTGAGCAATGTGGTCCCTGCCCTCATGAGCTATGTGATTATTCCAGGCCCTGGTGACTTGGGGGACCAGGAGGGCTTCCCAGGGGAGTGGCATCTGAGGCAAGTGAGACCAGGTGTGTAAGGAGTCAGCAAGGTGAAGGGCAGGCAAAGGCTGGGAAGTGAGCACAGGAGCAGGACAGAGGGACCTTGGGGGATGGGCGACTAAGGATTGGCTTGTACCTCAGGGCAGCAGGGAGCCTTGGAGGGCGTTCTCTGGGGACATAAGTCATTTGCATTTTGATAGGAACACTCCCTATTTTATAGCTTCCTTTAATCCTGCCTTTCCCTCCCTCATTGCTCGTAGGCTGGGTGGAGAACTTCAGCATCTTGGTGTACCCTCAGGGGAATGATTCAGGCTGTGGGCCTTTTGCTTTTTGAACTGTAGGCGGTGCAGCTGGCTGATGTCAAACCCCTGGGAGAGCGGAGCACTCGTCTTTGACTGGGCTGGGAGATGCATGGCTGGAGCTCTCTTCTTTAATGCCTGGCTAGACGAGGTCCTCGCTCTCAATTTTTATCCAGGTTTTATTATTAGCCGCATTTCTTGGACAGGATAGATTGCAGACTTTCCTCCTATTAGGAGGAGGCAGACCTGGAGAACGGCCTGCTCCCCCCTCATCCCCATGGGGAGGGCTTCTCGCTGGGTCCACAGCCACTGGTCCTTGAGGGTCACCAAGACAGAGGCACAGCCAGCATCCCCGCCCTGACAGTTCCTGAGAGGGACAGGAAACACGTGGGCCTCAGCCGGGGGCCTGCAGCTCCTCCCAGGAGATGGGTGCCAGGATTTGGGGGCAGGAGCGATGGTGGTACTGTAACCGAAAGTGGGGTCCGGCTGCTTGCTGCTTAAAAGCCAATCAAGAGGCCAGGTTGGTGGAAAGGGAAGCGTGCTTTCTTTTGGATGCCGGCAACCTACGCGGGGCGGGAGGGAGGGGATGCCGGTCCAAAGGCCGACTCCCCCCACAAATGACAATCAGGGGACAAGAGCTTTTATAGGCTGAGGGAGGGGCTCCATGCAGAAACAGCACAGGCAGCTCTGACATTCATCTTGAACTTGGTCATCGATGGTCTGACCAGCGTCATCTTGATTGTTTTAAGTACAATTAATCTTCACTTCCAGGGTCGGTTTGTTCCCATTTCCTTGAGGCCAATTCTCGGAATTATGACACCTTACGTCATGGCTACAGTCTGGTCATCACGTAGTTAACTTCTCCCGCCTGGCGGGGGTTTCAGTATCCATAAGACAGCTCACAGGATATGGCTCAGAATATCATCTATAGCCCTTGAGAAAGAACTAAAAGTCCTTGACTATGCTTAATGACTAAACTATTATTATTTGGTCTCCTTTGACTGTTTTCCTTTCTTTCTGCATTTTCTCACTTCTCTGATTAAACTTATTCTTTGCCTAAAGTTTTTCCACAGACAAAGGACAGGCAGAGGACACAGGGGACAAAGACCATAAGGTCCTGCTCTGTTTCAGTACCAGGGTTGTGTGTAAAAGGAATGGATGCCAGGATCTGGGGACAAGAGGGATGGTGGTACCAGAATTTGGGGTAACCCCCTCTGTAGGTGCTAGTATTGGGGAACAGGAAGAATAGAAGGTGCCAGAACTGGGGACAGGAGGAATAGGTGCTGCAGGTTTGGGACAGGCGGGATGGGGGGAGTGACAGGATTCGGAGGTGCTCATGTTATCTGGGTACCTATTGAGAGGGAGGAACAGTAAAGCAGAGATCTTTTTTGTCTCTGATGTGAAAAATTATTTGCGGCTCTAATTTCAACCTGTGGAGGCTTCTTTCTTAAAGTCTACCTGGATCCAGGCTTGACATGGATTTATTCAGGAAAAAAAAATTCAGGAAGGGGGCGTGCCTAAATTTAGCAAACCTTTGGAGCCCATTAGAATCATCATCTCTGGTTTCACCTAACAGGCTTGAGAGGGACTATCTGAGTGGGAATTGTTTTGCCATCTTTATAATCCTTTAAAACAATCCTTTATCCGGTTCCCAAAGGTTGAACGTCCCAACATCACAGAAAAGAGTAAGGGCATATGTGAGTGAGACCAGGAGTTGAAGCTTCGCCCTTGCTAGGTGAATGGTTCATCTCTGAGCCTCAGTTTTCCCATCTGCGGGAATGGGAATGACACTCATCCTCTTGGGTCACTAAGAGGACTGCACGAGAGGCACCGTTTAAACGCTGAGCACGGGGTCCGGCACATGGTGGGAGCTCCATGAAAAGGGGTTTGCTGGCATTTTCACAAATGGACCTCAAGCAGAAAGGGACGGGGTTTAAGGGTGGTAGTAAATGACACCCACTCCCTGTCCTCGTTTGGAATCAGTTTGAAACAGGAGATACGAGAATCTGACAGGTGTGTTGACACCTGTTGTTACCTTAAAGATCCTAAAAGATTCTCCCAGTACGAGAGCCATTTTCACATAGTAAATCAGCAAGTTCCCTGAAGTGAGCCTACGGCATACACAGGCGATTTAATGTTTTATCCTGCAAAGCTCATTCCTCTCCAAGCAATTCCTCCTTCTCGCGCTGGAAAGCCCCTGGCATTTGTAGGGAGCCCAGCCCTCCTCCGGCTGTATCTTGACTACAAGCCAAGAGGCAGACGTGGGAAAGAAGCACCACTCCTGCAGAGAGGACTTACTCCTGCCGGGGAATCAGGGCGCAGAAGTGATGGAGAGGTTGCTTATCAGAAAGCACCTGGGGCAGCACAGCCCAGCTGTCTGGGGCACCGCCGGCGTCCCAGGAGCAGCAGTGTGCCTGCCCCTTGGTCGGCCACGGGGCATTCCTGGGGGGAGGAGTGGACAGTTTCCACCGCCTCTGTCACCATCACTGTGCCGCCCTGGAAAGTGACGCTCGCTGCTGATGGTCACAAAGGCGCCAGGGCCTCCTGCACGTGGAAAATTCACAATTTAGGAACGTCCTCTGGTTGTTGATCCTGGGACATCCCCAAAAGACTTCTGTTAAGCACTTTGAGAAAGGAAATGAGGTTTTCTTGCTGCTGAAGATGGCTTACCAGCTCTTTTCCAAAAAATCAGTGCAGTTCAACTTGCCCGGTTTGTATTGGCTTCACTTCTATTTCCTGTTGCCACTTCTCCCAGATACCAGCTGAGCCGAAGAACAAACAAAAATAGTTTTCTGCAGCAAAAACATTTGGTTTCCTCTCCCTTCTCCCAGCTGGCTGCAGTGCGCTGGGCCTTCAGAATTCTTGCTTTGCCCCCCTCCTGCTACCATCTTGTCCGCTTTGCCTGGAGGGTCTTGAGATCCGGATGGTTTATTCTTAGGGTCAGTTTGGAAGAATCTTTAACCGTCTTCCAAAGGAGTCTATTTCACTGCCCTCTGTCTTCATCTTTCTGTCATCCTTTCTTATAACACTGAGAGCTGCATTCTAGCACAGAGACTTCGAATTCTCTGCAGGCTTATTAAGGAAGCAGTGAGTTAGAGAGGGTGAACAAAAAGTGGAATCGCAGCTGGGAGAGGTCAGTGATGGGTTTGGAGTTGGTTCCATTCATTTTGTTTCACTGTATCTCAGGGAAGTTGATGTTCAGAGTGAACAGCGTTATTGAGGTGTGATTTACATACCTTAAAATTCACCCGTTTTAAGTAAAAACAATCCAGTGATTTTTGGTAGATTGACAGAGATGTGCAGCCTTCACCACACTCCGATTTTAAAACATTTCCAAGATCCCCAAAGTTCTCTCACGCCCATTTGCAGTCAGTCCCCATCCCCACCCCTGTCCTCAGCAGCCACGAATTTACTTTCTGTCTCTATAAATTTACCTTTTTCTGGAGATTTCCTATGAATGGAATCATACCATATGTGGTCTTCTGTGTCTGGCTTCTTTCACTGAGCATAATGTTTTTGAGGTTCATCCGTGTCGTAGCAGGTGTCAGTGCAGTCGGTCCTCTGTATCTGTGGGTTGCACATCTGTGGATTCAACCAACCACAGACTGAAAATACTTGGGAAAAAAATTCCAGAATGTTCCAAAAAGCATAACTTGAATTTCCTGCACACTGACGATTATTTACATAGCATTTACATTGTATTTACAACTATTTACATAGCATTTACAGTGTATTAGGTATTGTAAGGAATCTAGAGATGATTGAAAGTACACGGGAGGATGTGCATAGGTTACATGCAAATCATATGCCATGTATATAAGGGACTTGAGTGTCTGTGGATTTTGGTATCCAAGGTGGGTCCTGGAACCAATCCCCCAAGGATACCGAAAGATGATTGTACTTCATTCCTTGTTATTGCTAAATATCATTCTATTGGATAGATATGCCATATCTTGTTTATTTGTTCTCCATGCTGTTTTTTTTAAATACTGCAAGATAGGCCTAAAGTTTAACCTTTCTGGGACATTTGATGATCACATGGGTACCGTTGGTGTATGTATGTGAGTGTATTGGACAAGCAGAGTGATTTATGTACTGATTTGAAAATTGATCTTTTTTTGTCTTCTCTACATTGCATTTTAAAGTTGTATTATGTGTACAAAGTATTTAAAATATTTCTTTTTGGTTTTTAGTTCCCAAGAATATACTCACAGCGATCGATCCAGCCGTTGCTAATCTAAAACCTTCTGTGAAACAGAAAGACGGTGACTATGGTAAGGTTTATGGCTTACTACCAGCATTTCTCTTTAAGTAAAGGTGAACAGCCCCATGTGACCGCAGGTGGGTGCATACCGGTTAGGCTGGAAGGTGTGCGAGCTGCCAGCTCTGAGAATGGCAGTGCTGTGGCAGATGGTTGCAAATGGTGGCCAACATTTTGTGTTTTAAATTATAAGTAGGATAAATCCCCCTTCCATTCCCTCTCTTATTTCCTAAAAGAAAAATCACCTTGAAAAAAGATCTGCTCAGAAATAAATCTGGGGTTCCTGGATTATCCGATGAGCTTGTTGGAAAGAGGATCACATAGGGCAGCGGTCCCCAACCTTTTTTTGGCACCTGGGACCAATTTCATGGAAGATAATTTTTCCACAGACCGGGGCTTGGTGGGGGGGGGATGGTTTCAGGATGATTCAAGCGCATTGCATTTATTGTGCACTTTATTTCTATTATTATTACATTGTAATATATAATACAATAAGTATACAACTCACCATAATACTGACAGCAGGCAGAGCTCAGGCGGTAATGCAAGCGATGGGGAGCGGCTGTAAATACAGACGAAACTTCACTTGCTCACCTCCGCTCACCACCTGCTGTGCAGTCCAGTTCCTAACAGGCCACAGACTGATACCAGTCTGTGGCCCGGGAGGTGGGGACCTCTGCCATAGGGAACCTGGGTGGGCCATACCCAGGCTGGACCTGCGGGCCTCCATCCACATGTGCCCTTCTTCCTGAGGTTTTCACCGGACTTTTGTAAATAAGGAGATGAACGTTTTGGTTTTCTTATCAAATCTAGAATGGAGTTCAGACCCTTGGGGCTCTTGATAGAAATTACAGAGCCCCCCCCCCAAGACAATCTATATAAGATATTGCACTTTGCAGGTTGAGAATTGGTCTTGTGTTACTTTAATTACATTTCTGAAGTTTTTCCCCCTAAGAATAAAACTAAAGTGTGCTTGTTATGGAGCACACAGGAAAGCACCAAGAAATAGAACTCACCCTTAGTCTCAAAGCTTAGAGATAACTATTGTTAGTATCCTATGTTCTTCTAGTTCCAGCCCTCCAGCTCTCCACCAGGCTCTGCTTCTCCCAGCCTCTCCCAGCCCCTCTGCTCTTTCTAACAGGGCTCCCACCCAGATCCCATGAATATCCTGGTCCCCCTGGAGTGGAGGCCTGAGAGCCATGTCTGACATTCCCAGGGGTCCCCAGGGCCCTTAGGCTACCCCATCAGGGGCTCCCTAAGCTCCATCACAGCAACTTAACCAAGCGTCCGAAGCCAGATCCGCCCTGTATTTTGCTTCATTTCCAAAAAAGTAGCCCAACACAACCTACCTCCATAATTCCAGGCCTTCTTATCCGTGGTCAACAGAGCAGACAGCAGCTCTGTGGTTAAGTGGGACATTATTAAATCTCCCAGAGGCATGATGTATGCCATTGCCTTTAAAATGGGAAAATAAATGTGTTCCCTTCTGCAGTAGAGTAGATGAGTGAAGTTGGAACCAACACATTTTAGAATTTCTGAATCCCTTTTATCACTTAATATTTTCAGAGACTGCTTACTAAATGCTCTTCCTGGCTTAGTCTTCCCCAATTTTGTCAGAGGCCCACTTATTGGATCTCTATGACTTTTTGTTTATTATGGCAGTCCTGGATTAGGAAAAAACGCATACTGTGAACAGTTGTGATTAATCGGTCTTGCATTTTTTACGAAACAGGTATAAACTTTGACCCGAGGAAACCAAGAGTTCTGAGGAAAGATGGAATTATTGTCAGCCACTCCCTGGCAGCATTTGCTTACCTTCGAGGTAGGTCAGTGAATTAATAATGGATTTACTGTATTCTTACTCACAAATGCTCTGTTTAATTACAACACTTGGATGGCTAAAGAAAAAGGACTTTGACACAGCAACTGCAATCTTCTACAATCCAGAAACACAGAGGCCTGAATTTAGGTATGGTTGCCACTGGCAACCAACAAGAGAACCACATAGGGAAGTAGCAAAGGCTAAAGTCACACTATGTAGCAGTTGGGCTCCATGGGAATTTTCCGCTTTGCAAAGTAGGAAGCTGAGGAATGCATTTTCCAGCTCTAAAATTTGGGAAGGGCATAGGATTATTGAATTCCACCCTTGGCTGGAAGAAAATTGGGCTGAAAGATGACTTAGTGAACAAAACAGGTCATGCTCTGTGAAAGGAGAGCCCCTTTCTGAGTGACAGCGTTACTTCTCACGGTTCCAAGGTTTCCCTTGATAATCTTACCCTTAGGGATAAATCAGACTCAGCCCTCCTTAATTAGCAGAGCCCAAGTTGCTCATGGTGCATGCTACCTTTCCTCACCAGCCTCGCTGCTCACCTCTGGAGAGACCGTATTTTGGAATGTCAACTCTGCAACTTTCGACAATGCCTGCCTGACTCTGTTCAGAGAGCCAAAACCTCTGAAGACTTTTGTAAAATACATGGTAATACAATGCATTACAGCATTACTTACTCAAGACCTGCCAGAGCTGGGGCTGTTTGGAGTAAGCCTTCCTCAGAAGAAAATAAAGGCTTAAGGAAACATCTCAACACAGGAGATAGAACAGTCTTGGGACCTTCTTACCAATATCCTCCCTGTGTGGTGGTTGTGTGGTTGTTGAGGATCTTCTCTTTTCTAGCCACCCTCCCATTTCTGTTTCTTGCTGTTCCGGACAATTGTCAAAGTTAAGAAATGTAAGGATTTTTATTGTTGAAAATATCACATATTTTCAAAGTCCCCGGAGAGCCCCTTGGAGGAAAGACATCATGAAAATCCTTCACACAGAGGAGCAACTAGGAGGCTGCTTATGTGATGCGACCATTCTGGACCCTGTCAGTTCCTCTCAACAACTGTCTTGGTCAGCTCAGGCAACCATAACAAGATACCATGGGCCTGGTGGCTTAAACAACAGAACTGTATTTTCTTCCAGGCTGGAAGGCCATGATCAAGGGGCTGGCAGGCTTGGTTTCTGGTGAGGGCTCTCTTCACGGCTTGTAAACAACTGCCTTCCCCCTATGTCTTCACACAGCAGGGAGGGAAAGAGAGAGAGAGAGAGAGCTCTAGGTGTCTCTCTCTCTCTTTTTTTTTAATTGAAGTATAGTTGATTTACAATGTTGTGTTAATTTCTGCTGTACAGCAAAGTGATTTAGTTCTACATATATATACATTCTTTTTCATATTCTTTTCCATTATGGTTTATCACAGGCTACTGAATATAGTTCCCTGTGCTATACAGTAGGACCTTGTTGTTTATCCATTCTATATATAATAGTTTGCATCTGCTAACCCCAAACTCCCAGTCCATCCCTCCCCCACCCTCCCTCACCCTTGGCAACTAAAAGTCTGTTCTCTATGCCTATGAGTCTGTTGCTGTTTCGTAGATATGTTCATTTATGTCATATTTTAGGTCCCCCTTGGTGTCTCTCCTTATAAGGACACTAATCCTGTTGGATCAGGGCCCCACCCGTATGACCCCATTGAACTGTAATTACCTCCTTATAGGTTCTGTCTCCAATATAGTCACATTCATTCAACACATGAATCTGGGGGGGACACAATACAGTCCATAGTAGTGACCTTGAGAGAGGGACTCTTATCCCCTATTCTGCACACAGGGAAGCCGAGGCTCAGAGGAGTTGAGCCAGGTGCCTGAGGACACCAAGTGGCTGGCGACAGGGCAGGATTCAGACTCAGCAGATATAAAACCTGCCCTCCAGCTTCTCCAAGAGAGACGTATGCCTTTCAGAATTTTGAAGGATGGACATGACTCATGACCTCGAGTGATCTCAATTAGATTGCCTCCATCCCTGTCTAACCTTTTACACACTCACCACTCCCAGAAGTTGTTGGAGAGATTTATTTGTTAAACACCCATCTCTCCACTAGACATTAACTATTTCAGGTACAGATGTTTGTCACCTTAGTCATTGTCATATCCTACTGCCTGGGACAGAGCTGGCACAGAGTAGATGCACAGTAAGTAGTTAATAAATGACCATATGAAGAGTCCTCCTCTGGTGTCATGAGCTATCCTGTACCTAATCATCACCCTGTATTTGCTGTTTGTAGGTATTCAATTTTTAAGGCATATAAGGACTTGGTGGGTTGTTATTTGGTTTTATAGAGGGATGTTTAAGCACGTTCAACTCAGCAAGCTGCAACCAAGCCGAAATTTCATGTCAAAGAGAAAGAGGCTCTGAATGTGTGGTGTCATGTGTTAGTGAAATGAAGTTGCTATAGAAGTTAATTTTTCAAATCACAGAGGCTCACGAAGTCTTAGGGAAACAGGGACATCTGCACTTGCTGGTGCATTTCCTGGGCATGTCACTCTCTGGGTGGTCACTCTAGAGGTCCCCAGCCCACCTCGTCCTCCTCACGGGGCAGGCCAGCACACTGCAGTGAAGGGCAGGACGTCAAGCTGAGCTGTTTCAACACGAGCGTCACACAATGAGAGCGTCACCCTCATCGTCGTTAGAAAGCGGTGCCCCAGCCAACTCTCAGTGGCATCCTTATCCTTGTTGCAGGGATATGACCTGAAGGCTGCACTGGGGTCCCTGGGCACCCACCAAAGGGAGGAGACCCTCCTACAGGAGGGACCCCAACAGGAGCCGCCAAGAGTGAGCTGGGCAGATTCTGGCAAAATCAGCTAAATAGACAGTAGATTGAGCAAATCCAGAAGGACGTTTCCCCAGGTCAGGCTGTAGGTAGCTTTGCTGCATTAGTGAAGCCAAGTTCACATGGAGGACCAGCAGACCAGAACCCAGAATCAAGGGGCCTGTCCCGGGATGTTGAGACACAGAGGCTGGTGGAACGGACACAAGGATATCCAAGGGTCCCTGATGAACGATTTTGCTTTGGGCCATTTAAATGATCTGTGAGACATTTTCTTAGGAGTGTTAGAATTTACCCTCCTCTCAATAATATAGACCTACTCTTTGAATTCATTCTAGAATTTAGATCATGGGTCTGAAGAAGCTCATAGAGAATTTTTGATATTAGGGAAATGGAAAAAGGTGCCTGTGTGGGTGTGTGTGTGTGTGCGTGTGTGTTGGAGGTTTGCAGAAGGCAGTTAGCTGGCTCAGCCATTGTACCTCTGCAGATTGTTCTGAAGGAGACTTATTTAGACAGGCTGGCTCAGAACTTGATGTCCTCCATTCCACCTAGTTAGTGTTTTATTGAGTGCCCTAGTGGCCCAATATTTCAGCCCCTGCCTTGGGCTTGGGCCTGTGTGCGTCTTCGGCCTCTGGAAGCGCTCACTGTGGACTTGCAGGGTGCATGGGGTAACTGGGGCCGTGGGTGAGAAAGCAGTGCTTCTCCTGAGTTGGGAGGGCATCATTGTTTCATATGAAAGAAACTCCAGGCTATCAGGCAAACCCCCATTGAAATAGAAGTATCATAACACATTCCAAAGTTGAAGTTACATGATCCCCTGTCAGGGAGGACGATGGGAAATCAGCGCCACCTTGTCACATAGGTGTGGATTCTGAAGTGTTCCCACGGCCTCTAATCTTTGGTTCCATGACAGAAAGTTATTATCACGTCCCTAAGTGCTGTCAGACCAGGCCCAATACTCTTTGTGCTTTCACCCGACGGTAGCAGGGCCCCAAGGGGTGGAACCCTCGCCCCAGCCTCTCGGTGTCTTATTTGGACACAAATAAGTTTGAGCTGGAGCTTGTGTTGGCTCCAGACCAGGGATCTAAGGGTCAAGGGGCCTTAAAGGCCACGGGCCACTATGGTGAGATTCCCGAGGGCTTGCTACCGCTGATGAAATTAAAGCCATTCACTTGAGCCTGTGATGAACTAAGACTAAAATGAGAATAAGACCAACAATAGCATAGTGTGACGATTCTGTTTGACAAGGAGACTAATGCCTTTATTTTAACAGAACACATTCAGTATAATAGGAAAAGGGGTCACAAAAGCCTAAAGTGGTCCAATTGATTTTAGAAAAGAGGTGGTATCCCCTTAGTTTAAAGCCTGGGGCTTTGGAGAGAACCCTGGCCCGAGCTTGGGGTCCCAGCCAAGCAGCGGCTGTGGACGGATTAAATGGCTGTGACAGGAGGAGTTGAGCCAGCTCACCACCAGGGCTCCATCTAACTAAGATCTGGTGATTCTGTGACATCAGACTAGTTGGTTCAGGTGACTAGGAAGCCTTATTTCCAGCAGGCTTTCCAAGAGTTGCCATATTCTCCATCTTTGATTATTGGATCTTAGCAGACTTGGTGTAAACATGGCCTGAAGAGTGATCACTTGGCAGGAGGTACACCTGAGCCAAGAGGCACCTAGGGTCTGATGAGTGAGAAGTGCTCCTGGCAATAGAATCCAGACCCTCCCTCCCCGAGAGCAGAGGGAGAGAGGAAGAAAGGCAACTAGCATTATGGAGCCCCTGACCCACAGGGCACCAAGCCTAGTGCCGTAGGCCCACGACCCCTCCCTGCAAGCACTCAGCAGATAGCTGTGTCACCCCTGCTTTGGGCCAGGCACTGGGGATTTGGTGAAGAACAAGGCAGTTCAGTCCCAGTCCTCACGGAGCTTGCATTCTATGGTGGGGGGGGGGGGGCGGGGAGGACAAAACACACTCAGCAACTTAGTGACATTCCAGAGGCTATGAGACCTAATGACAGGGGAGACCTGGTCCAGACTGGGGGTGGGGTCACGGAGGGCTGGATGAAGAAGGGAGAAAGAACATTTCAGGCAGAAGGAACAGCACGTGCAAAAGCACCAAGGTGCGAAGCTGTCTGGCCCCTGTGAGGGATGGAGAGAGGCCAGTGGGTGGGAAAGCAGAAAGCAGAGGGATGAGTCTTTGGAGTTGAACTTGGGGAGGGCAGTTCCATGGACCAGGTCCTAGCAAGCTTCGTAGGCAGTGGTCTGGGTTTGATTTTTACCTTACGGGAGGAGGGGGACCGTTTATAGGTTTTAAGTAGGGCAGTGATGTGATCTGATGGCATTTTTTAAAAGATTACAGTGGCCACAGTGGGGAAGATGGATGAGAGGGGCAAGAGAGGAGAGGGGAGACCAGCTAGGGGTGAGGAGGATGGAGAAGAGAAGTGTTATCATTCCTGTTTTTCAGATAAATTCACTAGATCAAAAGACACCTTAATGAAAGGAAAATACAAGCCACTTACCCAGAGATATTCACAATGTATATACTGTCTAATGATCAATATCAAGAATATATAGAAACTATAGATAGATAGAGATATATTTTATGTGTAAGAAGAAAAGCACACACAACCCCATTTAAAAGTGGGCACATGACATGAGACAGCATTTTGCGAAGAGGGACTAGGTAAGTATCTGAAGAGATGTATACGTAATTGGGGATCAGGGAAATACAAGTCAAGCCATAGTGAGATACAATTTTATACTCATATGACTGGAAAAATGTTAGAAGCCTGTTCATACTCAGTGCTGGAGAAGGTGAGGATTTGCAGGATTCCTCATGCATTGCAGCCACTTTGGAAACCGCGTTGGCAGTATTTCCCCAATTCACATGCCTTACAACTCATCCAATTGCCCTCCTAGGTCAGTACCCGAGACAGACACTTGCAGGTATTCACCAGGGACATTTACAGGAATGGTCACAGCTACAAGGCCCACATACAGAAACCTGGCAGCCCCCCAGATGCCCATCAGCAGGAGAGTGAGTGAATAAACCACAGTGTAGTCAAGATAGCGGAATAACATGCAGCAGTATACTGTTAAGTTAAAAACAAACACCAAACCCCCAACACTGTAACGTTACACCTTTTTCATAAAGTTTTTAGGAATACATAGAGATGTGATAAGCTATGTAAAAAGACAAGTGGAGGAGTAATGAGCATGGAATTCAGGTGGTAGCTACCTTGATGGGAGGAGGCTGGGGGGAGGGGAACCCACAGGTTAGACAGGGTTATTGTCAAGGCTCTAACTCCCACGTGGGGGGCTTATTCACAGCGCGGGTGCTGATTACAGAATTTCAAGTAATTCATTAAATAAATAAACATAAAGGAAGGCCACATATTGATGGATAAAGAGAATGTGTCATATCCTGAGGATTATGGTGAGTTTAATTCTGTCCACCTGGAGTCTTTAAAAAGAAGTAGAGATGGCAAAGGAGCGGGGGGCAGTAACTAGCCCATAGTTACCCACCTGTCTGGGGCAGAGCCAGACCTTGAATCCTCCTAGATCCTGGCCTGAGTACCTGATTCACCCATGAGACCACCGCTGGGAGTGATGGTCTCGTGGGCGAGGAGAGAAGGGGGCTGTGGGTGATCATTGTCTCCCAGAAGCTTGACCAGCGTGGAATCTTTCTGCCTGGAGCTGGCCCTGTCCTGAACCGGGATGGCTGGAAAAGGTTACAAGTGGATGGGACTCCATTCGCCCATCGGCAGCGCTCCGTACAGGCACTGCAGGAGGTGATGGCTACAGGCGTGGCTGTCAGTGGGCTCAAGGCTTACGCTTTCCCAGGAGAAGGAGGAGATGAGTTGTGGCTGCACAGAAAGCCCGTATCCGAGTCCATGAGGACAGGAAGGGCTGGAGAGGACCATGGCCAGGAGGCTTGGGAAGGGGGGGGCCGGAGGCAGCGGGGAGAGGAAAGGAGGATTCAAAGGAAAGGGAGGTGAGAGTGAAGCTGGGAGTGATGAGTCCACTCCCAACAGAGGCTTTGATGTGCAGGGGGAGAAGGAGAAACGATTTGCCCCATCAGATCAGGGCCTCGGGTATTAGCATCATTTTGTGCTTTACAGTTTAATGACTGTGTCCCAAATGCCAGTCTCCCATTCCCTGTTCTACCACCACTCGCAGAAATGAACACGACACAAAGGATGTGTGTCTCTATCTGACCAAATCTTCAAAATACCTTGACCCTTAGGAAAAATATATCGTTATTAATAGCACTACAGACACAGCTCACTGCCTCTCCCCTGGCCAAAATCAGTTCTGCATTCAGACTTCTGTGTCTTAGAGAGAGTGATGAGATGGTGCTCGTAGGGGCGATGGCAACAAAGGACATTTGAGTCCAGTGACTTGAGCTGCGAGTGAAGGAAGCCGAATGGGGAAGTTGCATGTTTCAAGAAGATAACGTGTCCCACTTAGATCTCTCCCGTCAGATCACAGCGGCTGGATCCCTTGACTGTACATGAAACTTAACAACTGTCAAGTTCTGAACCTCCAGTCTGCACCTCTGGGGAAGGACCGAGGCAGTGAAGACAACAGTCATCATTATATTCAAGTCTAGTGAACGAGGAGGTCATGTGCCTTGGAGGAGGCTGGTTGCATCGAGACGTAGGAGCAAATGCCAGTGCACATCTCACAAGCTGCTCGCAGCTTAGGAGCTGGATTTCTGTCCTGGCTCCACCTAAAGAGGCCAGCTGAACTCAGACAGTGGCTCCGCTACACCTCAGCTTGAGTCTCTGTATCAGTGATCCACAAAGTACGGCCCACGGGCTGATTTTGTAAATAAAGTTTTATTAGAACACAGCCACACCTGTATCAGCTTTCGTGTTACAACAGCACAGCTGAGTAGTTGCAACACAGACTGTATGGCCCACAAAGACTTAAAATATGTACTATCTGACCTTTTGACAGAAGAGTCAGAAAAATCTGTCAACTCCCGACCTATATTATGAGGAAGTTAGCTGGATCATTACTTCCCAAAATGGGAGTGCTCACACCTCAAAGGGTACACAGCTGAAAAGTAATAGTCCTTTCCATGCAGGGTTAATGTAAGGATTAAACATATGTAAAGATTTAGACCAGGGTACATAGTACAAATTAGCATTATTTCTATTTCTATTGTACAGTCATTTGGAGGTTGAACTTTTACTACCAGAACTTTTATTTATATTTATTTTTTAATCTAAAAGAAATTAAGCTTTGTAACATTTACTATATTAGTACTTACATTCATATATATATTTTATATGTAAATTAATTTTTCAAAATTTACTACTATTAATAATAGCTAACAGTTTATTGAACATTTGTTACATGTCATTGAGTGTTCTGAGAGCTTCACAGGAATTAACTCTGACAGAAAGGGGCTTTTGGCTCCATTTTACAGGCGAAGGAACTGAGGCACAGAGAGGTGATGTAATTTGCCAAAAGTCACACTACTAGTGAATGACAGATCTGCATTTGGTCTCAGGAGGGCCCAGCTTCTCAGGTCCTTTGCTATGTGTCCTCTTATAAACATACATATATTGACTATATATGCTCCAAACCTTTTTTTTTTTTTTAATTAGTGGGGGTATATGATCAGTTAGGTGTGGATGGTCTCAGAGATGCTGTCCAGGACTGCATATATCTGCTTCTATGGGACTTTGGCCTGGTGAAGACTGACAGCCCTTCCATGTCCTGACGTGTTCTCTTTCCCTTACAGCCCACCCTGAAAGAGCTGCCCTGCTGTTCGTGTCCAGTGTTTGCATTGGTCTGGCACTCACACTGTGTGCCTTGGTCATCAGAGTGTCCTGCACCAAGGACTTCCAGGAGCTGCAGCTGGCGAGGGAGCACCTGGTGCCAGGAAGCGACAAAGCCGAGGAGGACAGCCAGGATGAGGAGGGGGAGGAGGACTCCTCTGACTCCGATTTTCCAGGGGAACTGTCGGGGTTTCGTAGGACTACATATCCTGTCTGCAGTTCCATAGAGGCTGCAGAGCTGGCAGAAAGGATTGAGCGCAGGGAGCAAATCATCCAGGAAATATGGATGAACAGTGGTTTGGACACTTCACTCCCAAGAAACATGGGCCAGTTCTACTGAAAACCAGATGCATCTTGATGTGATCACACTTTCTGAAGAGGGAAGGGTTGAAAATGCCCCTCCAGTTCTGTTTCACTCGTACCTTCTATGAAGGAGAATTTGTCATGTCGTCCAATACTGGGGAAGCCAGAAAGCTCTTAAAGGGACATTTCAAACTGTTTACAGCACATTTCAAAATAAATATGGAGGGAAGAAGTCTTGGTTTTCTGTATTTATTTAAATTCATGTCTATATGCTAACAGAACTAGAGTTCACATTTATTGAGCACTTATAATGCCAGGCACTGTTCTAGCTGCTTTTCATGTATTAAGTCATTTAATGCTCACGACAACTTTGTGAGATGGTGCTGTCATTATCGTTTTACAGATGGGTAAACAGAAGATCCCTATCTATCCGTAAAAGAATTATACTAATATTCACAATGGCAAGCGTGAGTTCAGTCACTCCATGTTCACTGGTGGTAGACTTTAATCACTAACATAATTTGTTTAGAGAAGGGATTGGCAAAGTTTGTTTTTTTTTTTTAAGGGAAAGATAATAAATATTTTAGGCATCGTAGGTCAGATAGGTCTGCCACAACTACTCACCTCTGACACTGGAGCTCAAAAGCAGCCACAGCTAATAGGTAATGAATGAACATGGCTGTGTTTCAATAAAACTTTATTTGTGGAAACTGCAATCTGAAATTAACTTTCGTATGTCACATATTTCTCTTTTTTTAATCAATTATTTTAAAATGTAAAAGCCATTCTTAGCTCATGGGCTGCCCAGTAGCCTACAGGCAGTAGACCGGATTTGGCCTGCCTCTTGATTTTGTAAATAAAGTATGGTTTATAATGCCTAAAACATTTACCCTTGCAGGAAAAGCTTGCTGACCCCTGACTTAGATTAAAACTACAGAGTTTCTAGTGGTAAAAAACAGTCGACCAGATTCCCCAGCAGCCTGTGGGCAAGGATCAAGTAGAGCTACCTTTCAAATTATTGCAAAAAAATAGGTCCTACCATATTAGGGGGAGGGGCAGGTGAAGAAGTAAAAGAAAAAGAAGTTAAGGAAACAGATTCCTGGTGGGAGAACTGGTGATGGTTTCTTTTAGAAGGCCCCCCCTGGTGGACAGGAGGCTTATAGCTGTGGAGTAGAATAAGGAAAGAATTTTTTTCTCTTTCTTGTCCTAGGGGACTTAGAGCATTAAAATGATGGTGTTGGCTACGAATGAGGTCTCCCTGCCTTATCTTACTTCATCATCACATCAGCCCTGCAAGCAGGCATATGTAGATGAGGAAGCTGAAGGCTGACAGTATTGGGGCCAAGTCACACGGTACAAAGTGCTGGAGCTGGCTCAGTTGTAAGGTGATCAGGAAATACTAGCTGTTCCCTCAGGAACCCCAGGAATGACAGGTAGGACAGAAGGCATTTCTCTTTCAGTCCCCAGATGCTGAGGGCGAAGGGCCCATCTGAGGAATCCAGAGGAGGGGGTGGTGTGGACGGAGGGGCTTGTCTCTCATCAACTAGCCCAGCTGCCTGGAGGGCAGAGGGGCTGCAGTTTTGTTTGTTTTTTAAAATTCAGTTTGTCTTAGTTCATTCATTCTGCTATAACGAGAACACCATAGACTGAGTGGCTTATAAACCACAGAAATTTATTTCTCACGGTTTTGGAGGCTGGAAGTCCAAGATCAAGGGGCCAGGGTCTGGTGAGAGCCTGGCTTCCTGGCTCATAGCCGGCCATCTTGCTGGGTCCCCACGTGGCAGAAAGGCCGGGAGCTCTCTGGGGTCTCCTTTATAAGGGCACTAATCTTATCCAAGGAGGCTCTGCCCTCGTGACCTGATCACCTCCCAAAGGCCCCACCTCCAAATACAATAGGCGTTAGGATTTACTATGAGTTTGGGGGGAACACAAACATTTGGTCTACGCCAGAGTTGAAATTCACACGAAGTAAGATTAACCATTTTAAAGCACACAATTCAGTGGCTTTTAGTACATTCACAGTGTCATGGGACCACCACTTCTATCTAGTTCCAAAACATTCTCAACATCAGAAAACAAAACCCCCTACCCATTAAGCAGTCACTCCCCCATTCCCCCTTCCCTCCAGCCCCTGGCAACTACCTCTCTGCTTTCTGTCTCTATGCATTCACTTATTCTGGATAGTTCATATAAAAGGAATCACACATATAAATGTAATCTTTTGTCACTGGCTTCTTTCATGTAGCATAATGTCCTCAAGGTCATCCATGTTGTAGCATCAATCAGTACTTTCTTCCTCTTTATGGCTGAATAATATTCCACTATATGTATAGGCCACATTGAGTTCATTAATTCATCTATTGGTAGACATCTGGGTTGCTTCCACTTTAGGCTGCTGTGAATAGTGCTGCTGTAAACATTCATGTGTGGGTTCTTTTTCTTTTTTATGTTTTGGCCACACTGCGCAGCATGTGGGATCTTAGTTCCCTGACTAGGAATCGAACCTGTGCCCCCTGCATTGGCAGCACAGAGTCTTAACCACTGGACCACCAGGGTAGTCCCTCGTGTGGTATTTTAACAGCAGCGAAACTACACATAAAATGGCAACCGCAGATAAAGTTGATGAGATACCTCGTGGATTCCATTCAACAGAGGGAAGGGGGAGTGAAGGTGAGTCAGAGTGAAACCCCCTCTCTCACCCCCGCTTCTGCCAATTTCAGAGTGTGCTTCCCTTACACTTACCTGCGAAGGTGGGAGAGTAGAGACTGGTCCAGAGAGGTGCCATACGGACAGGCTGGGGTCGTGTGGGCAGAGCTGAAATGCCTCAGCACCTCCAGGAACCCCGAGTCCTCCATCTATAATGTAGGGAATTGGGAGAAGCTGACAGGGCGAAGATGACTCGCCTTCAATCTGTCATTGGAGATAAATCTGTTGTAGGTCATAGCAGAGAATGAACATATGGCTCCACTGTCTAACTTCTTCATGAGGATTTTGTTCTCATCAAAGAGAATCCTTGTCCTTTTATTTCCTGAGCTCAGCAAGAAGCACTTTGAAACTGTCTCAGGTCCCAGAACAGCCTCCGCCACGGTCTCTGGTTCTAATCCCCAAGCAGCATCTTCTTTGGCTCCATGAACATAACCGCTGTCCTTCTGGTGACCTTGTGGAGCTAAAGAGAACAGGCCAGCTGAAGGTTTTCACTTTTCCAGTTGGAGGAAGAGCTGTGCCCACACTGACCTCAGTCTCAAAGCTCTTGTTGAATGCCACGAAGGGTCTCCCCTTATCTGCGTCTCCCCCCAACACCCACCCACGTGCACAGTCCTCCCAGGAACCCCGAGGAGGCAGCTGGAAGACAGGCCGGCCAAAGCGAGGGGCAGTCTTTGGCCTGAGCAAAAGCAACGAGTTGTTTATTTGCATTTTCTGAGCCCAGGAGAAGAATGCCACGTTCTTCTCATGGAAGGAGCCTGAGAGGTCCTGCTGAGAATGTGTTTGGATGGGCACCACGCCCAGGAGGCAAAGGACCAAAGCAGATTTGGACGAAGGGCTGCTGATGGAGCACGGTGGCTGGTGGACGCTCCCAGGTGGAGTTCCACCCGGGGAGTGCTGCTTCTAAGCTTTGCGTTTCTCTGGGCCACAGGCACCCCACTGTTTCCAAGCCGTGGGGCTCCGGAAGTCCTGTGCCAAGAGGCCAGCTCTCGGTGGGAGGTTTGCACATGTCACTACCTCGGTTACTTGCTGCAAATGCTGACTTTCAAAATGCAAGCCGCCTGCTGTAAAATTCAGCCCTTCTGGATTCACGGAGCTTGTTAGCAGGGCCGCTCCTGCTTTGTTGATGCTGGGGCATTTGCTGCCGCTTCACGAAAAAGCAGTGCCTACCCAGGGACCAAGCAGTTCCTGGGAGGCCGTGAGCAGCCCCACTGCCGACCCCGCAGATGGGCAGTGCGCGGTGCTGTGCCCGCCCAGATCCCTGCACCAGGCCTGCTACCTGCCCCAGCTGCTGCGAGGGTGACTGAACGGCCCGCAGCTGCCCTCTTTTGCAGAGAATTGCCCCCTCACCATTTTTGTCTTAGTCTGCGTGGGCTGCTATAACAAAAATACCACACACAGGGTGGCTTATAAACAACAGAATTTTTTTTCTCAGTTATGGAAATGGACGTCCAAGCTCAGGGTGCCAGCATGGTGGCGTGAGGGTCTTCTTCTGGGTTGCGGACTTCCCGCTGTGTCCTCACGTGATGGAAGGCACAAGGGGAGCTCTCTTTTATAGGGCACTAATCTCACTCATGAGGTTTTTGATCTAAAAGCCTCCCGAAGGCCTCACTTCCTAATACCATCACCTTTGGGAGTTAGGATGTGAACGTATGAATTCGGAGGGACACAAACATTCAGACCACAGCACTTTTCTTAACAAGTATTTCTCCTGAGAGTACTGTTTCAATAAACCACTCATTCAAGAATCTCGGAAACTGACCTGGGACATCCAGTGTGAGGGGCCTGGGGGTACATATTGGTCCCTGTCGGCCCACACTGCTGGCACAATGTCACCCGCAGCCTCTGGGGGAGCCAGAGTGGAAGGACCATCGGGGAGCCTCCCCACTAGCAAGTGATGTCAGGGAAGAGTCAGCCGTTGGTTCATACATCTGGCATCTGGTGAGTCTGAGAAAAGTGATGCCCACAAGGGCCCCCTTTCAATCTGTCCCTGTCCTTCTCCATGGGTGGTGACCCCTTGTTCCTGCTCCAGGTTACCTGGGGAACTAAGACCTGACGCTGAGTCCTCCCTGGCAGGTGCGGGAGCTGCATGAGCCTTCGCATCCACTTTCCCCGGGACTGGTCCACTCTCGGCAGCCCATATTTTCTAGTGGCGGCCTCCTGGAAAACATCACTGCCCTGAAGCTTTCACCCCACTCCCTGCCCCACCCAGACCCTGGAACACCGATGTCAACCAGACTGGACATGACTCTGCACCAGCCCCGGACTCAGGGTCCCCCTCCCACTGTGCTGCCCTCTTGTTTCCCAGCTTCTGTCTGACTTGGTCTTAGCTTGGTCTCAGGAAGATCTATCTGTGCTTCAGTTTCCTCATCTGTAAAATGGGCACAATAATAGTAACTCCTCCCTAGTGGTGTGGAGAGTGACCATGCTTCACACCTAATAAGAACCACCATAAATGAAAGCTTTTTTATCTTCAATTATTTCTTCCTCTTGAGGGTCAGCATCCAGCAGGGCCAAAACTTCACCCGTTATACCGCATTCAGGGCATCAGCCAGAGCTCAAGGGCAAGGTAAGAACAAGCTGCTGAGGGGGAGAACAAGGCAGCCCCTCCAGCCCTGCCACAGAGGGGAGTTTGGAGGAGGAATGACTGTCTGCAGAGCTCCAAGGAAAGTGTCAAGGCCTGACCTTCCTTGGAGTCTTCAGCCAAGTCCATTGTGAGGTTTCCCACACTTGGACTTGAACGGCCAGGCCCAGTTTTGGCAGGATAGTTGTAAACCCGGATCTATGGTCACTGGGTTTTCAGAAGCCCATTGTAAGCCTGACCACCAATGCAGAGTTGGCCAAACTCCATCCCATGACTGGACGGTAGCCTCAGAGATTAAATCCTAAATAAATACTCCAACTAAATGCCCTGTCAATTGGAAGCCACACTGGCCTATAGCTGGAAATAAGACAAGAAAGAAGCACGATAACATCAACCAGATAAGAGAAAATTCAGGAAGCCAGCTAATAATTATCCAAGGCCATCACATTCTTTGTAGGAATTTCAAATCAACAGGCACCTCCCCGTGGGGACAGTGCTGGGCTCCCTGGAGAATGAATGAGACGGTATCTAATCACGATGCTGATCATCTAGTACGCAGCCAGCAGCCACGTGTGCTTAGCTAATCTTAAACTGAAACCAGTTAATAACATTTATTTATTTATTTATTTTTAATTTTTTTAATTTTGGCTGCATTGGGTCTTCGTTGCTGCGTGCAGGCTTTCTCTAGTTGCGGCGAGCAGGGGCTACTCTTTGTTGCGGTGCGCGGGCTTCTCATTGTCGTGGCTTCTCTTATTGCGGAGCACAGGCTCTAGGCGTGTGGGCTTCAGTATTTGTGGCTCGTGGGCTCAGTGGTTGTGGCTCATGGGCTCTAGAGCGCAGGCTCAGTAGTTGTGGCGCACGGGCTTAGTTGCTCCGCGGCATGTGGGATCTTCCCGGACCAGGGCTCGAACCCGTGTCCCCTGCATTGGCAGGCAGATTCTTAACCACTGCGCCACCAGGGAAGTCCAGTTAATAAAATTTAAAAGTCAGCTCCTCAGTCACGCTAGTCACTCAGTGGCCACGTGACCAGTGGCTCCCGTCTTGGACGGTGCAGAGAGTTCTGTTAGGCGATGCTGAGCTAGCGTGTTAAGTCAGACTCGGAGACACAAGCCCAACTCACTGCAATGAAACGGAGTGGATATTTTATTGCCAACCGAGGGTGAAATCGGATCAAAATCCCAGGCACAGAAACATGGGATAAAGTACCTCCTACGCCCACCCTGGCTCACCTTCCTGGGGATGCCCTCACACGTCCCTAGTCTCCGAGCCCTCAGGGCTCAGTCCTGCCGGGAGACCTTGGTGCGGCCCAGCCTTTGCGGGCACCAACCCCTGCAGATCCGCACCCGCAGCCGTCGTGTCCACCTTTGCTGCCCCAGCTGCACACAGCTCATGGCGCCCTTTTGCTCTGGCCACCTGTCCTGCCGCAGCTGCTGCCACCAGCACTCCTATGGGCACCGCTGCTGCTATCAATTCACCTTGTATTATTGCCTCCTGAGAAGAGCGTGCCTTCCGAGAAGAGCCAGCCCCCTTTCCTCCTGGCCCAGCAGGCTAGCGGCCCCCCCAGGAACGGTCCAGAGAAACCTCAGGCCAAGCCCTCTTCACACCAAGGCCCTGTCTCCCCGTTTCCCAGGCAACAGCGGCTGGTCCACCAGGCCCGTACCTCCTGCCCTCCTCTTCCTCTTAACCTTCAGGATCTTCCATCTTTTTGCTGAACCTGTGAGTGGAGTCAGCAGATGCCCTTTTCTTTACCCTTTGGAGGTTTTAGCTTCACAAGACAGAGTATAAGAATGACATTAGCCCGATTCCCTGGCGGTCCAGTTCACTGCTGAGGCCTGGGTTCAATCCCTGGTCGGGGAACTCAGATCCTGCGAGCCTCGGGGCGGGACCAAAAAGAAAAAAGAAAAAAAGAATGACATTAAATGGTCAAACCAAATGGCCATGGGAGCCCAGAGAGAACGATTCTACCTAATGGGCTGGAGATGCTTAATGGAGACGGCGCTCAACAGGGTCCTCGGGAACGAGCAGAATTTTAAAAGGTGAAGGTGGGGACACCTGAGGGGGAGAGGGGAGCCGCAGCAGGTGGGCCAGGAGGTGGGAATGGGAAGGGGATGTTTGGGAATGGGGAGCAGCCAGGGTGAGGGGCGCCATGGGAAGTCAGGCTGATGGGGTACAGAACACCGCGAGCTGGGTCTGGTCTCCAGGCTGCAGGACTGGCTGTAGGGGTGGCATCACCCACTTTGGGCAGGATCGCTCCGTCTCCAAGAAGCAAAAGCCAGTGTTCAGAGCACGTAAGGGACTTGCCTGTTCAGCGCACCCACAGCCAGCAACGGGCTGGGCCTGGCCTCAAACCTGGGCCTCGAACTCTTGGAATAGTAATTGCTCCTGATTTTAACGTTGCGGATCACTATCTAGTTAGTCTTCTATCTTATAAGTTACCAAATTACAGCTTAATTTTCTGTTGGAGAAATTAAACAACGTTCTTAGAAAGCTGTTCCAGGGACTGACTCGCAAGGGTGCTTGAAGATGCAGCAGGGACTTCCCTGGTGGTCCAGCGACTTCCCTGGCGGTCTAGCGACTTCCCTGGCGGTCCAGAGACTTCCTTGGTGGTCCAGCGGTTGAGACTTTGCCTTCCAGTGCAGGGCGTGTGGGTTTGATCCCTGGTGGAGGAGCTGGGATCCCACATGCCTCGCAGCCAAGAAGCCAAGACATAGACGGAGGCAATATTGTAGCAGATTCATTGAAGACTTTGAGAATGGTTCACATCAAAAAAAAAATCTTAAAAAAAAAAAAAAAAGATGCAATGAACTTCTCCAATGGTGCAAATATATGTCCAAGACCCGACAGATGATCTGTAGCAGAGCCCTTCTTTGGAATGTTCCCAATCTTTGCTTGAAGATTGCTTACGGCCTAATTGCACTTCTTTCAGATGGGTCCGACAGAAAATCCAATTGGGGATTTATCTTGAGGTGAAAATGCAGCCTTCCTGCTTGTAAGCAAACTGCCCACGATATCATGAGCTCAGACTGCAGGACTTGGTAGAACAAAGACAGGAAAGCTGGTCACTTCCGATCGGGGGTGCATATTAATTCCCCGTACTTTGTTGCAACTCATGACTCCATGGATGGAGTTCTTTCAAGAAAAGAAAAATAGACCTTGTCATTTCCTATTGTTTCAAAGACAAAATCCAGCCTGGGAAAGATTAAGGCAAGAGGAAGGGGACTCGTGTTCAGATGACTAAACAGCAATCTGACCTGGAAAATGCTTGATTAGTTTCCGAGGAAGGGAGGGAGTAGCAATTAGAGGGATGTGTAGAATCATGATATTACCTCCCTCAAGGAGAAAAAGCAAAATGTTCCCAACCCACTAACCATGAACTAGCAAGAGAATGTGTTAGGAATCTACAAAGCATTTGCAAACCCAGTGAGTTGCCTCCCAGCTCTGAGCTCCCGAACTTCCTTCCTTAGAACTTGACCTCTGATTGTAAAGCCTCTGGACCCTGGGAGACCAAGGCATGTGCTGTCAGCAGAGGGGGAAATCACAGGAGCTAGCCAGGCTCTCCTCCTCTGAGGTTTCTGTTAAATCAGACTTGCCTACATCACTCAGCTCAGGCACGTGGAAAACTTCTTTTCTTATGGAAGATGTCTTGGGAAGAATTCCAACTGTTCGGAAAAAATTAGAATAAAGACGTGTTGTACTGTGTTTTTAAATGAGGTAGATCTGTATATACAGACGTGAAAAATTCTTGAAGTCTTATTCAGTGAAAAGGGCAAACTGGAAAATAATGCATAGATTATGATATCATTATGTAAAAGAAAAAGACTCCCACATAAAACTATATTTTTCTGTGTATGCATAGAAATCTATAGGTCTGCCTCTCACATATGCAGGTCGGAGAGAAGGAACGAGTGTTACATACCAAACAGGCAAGCGTTAAAATGTTATAGACATCAGGCCGAAAATATAAAGTTATATAAAAAAATGTTCTCTTGCCTTCCTTGACAAATATAACTTTATAACGACCTTGAAGCCCAGGTTCAAACTTAGAATTCTCAGGCTTTTCAGGGTTTGATGTGGCAACACGGCTGCATGGGGAGGAGGGGGCTGGTCTCAGACTCTGGCCCCTGACCCACCTTTCGCGTCCCACCTCCCTTCTGTCCCTCCCTGGGAGGGGCCTCACATACTTAAGTGTGGACGACACGGCTCCTGTGTGCATTCTTTGTTCCACGCATGCCACCAACAGCCTTAAGTATGTGATCTCCTGCTGGGGGCCCAGCCCTATAGGAAGTCAGGATGGTTGACAAGGCACTGCGGTGAAACAGGGTGGAGAAGGCTGGAAGAGAGCGGAGAGCAGGTGGGTCAGAGCAAAGGGAAGGGATTCTGTACAAGGGCAAACAGAAAGCCCAAATATGGGGGGGACCTGTGCTGCAAGAGATAAGCAGGTAGATGGCAGGGCTCAGGAAGCCCAGGCAGAGGCCAGGCCGGGCCTCTCAGCCGCCTGCCCGTCGGAAACCCAGGGGAGGGAATTCCCTGGCGGTCCAGTGGTTAGGACTCTACGCTTTCACTGCCCGGGCTTGATGCCTGGTCGGGGAACTAAGATCCCACAAGCCGTGCAGCACGGCAAAAAAAAAAAGAAAGAAACTGCAGGGGAGCTTGTGATAAGAATGAAGATTCCCGGGCCCCGCCCCCTGAGACTCAGTGGCTCTTGGGTGGGGATTTGGAATCTATCCTCTTAGACAACGTGAAGAGCCCTGGGCGGGGGCTGCAAATGGCCTGGGCTGAGGACCAGGACTGGTCCCCGGGTCAAGAGGTCCTTGACCTGGGAAAGGCAGGGGGCAGGAAGCCAAGCAGGTGAAGACAGGTCAACTTCACGCCTCCAGAAATCCCAAACCCTCCTGTAAGCCTGTCTAAAAGCTCCCACTGACCCAGTGGGTATCCTTGGGTGTCTGCCTACAGGGCTGGTGAGAAGCTCAGGTGAGTGGGGTTTTACAAGCACTTCTCATATCTGTAGTAATTTCAGCTAGGGTGACCCACCATCCTGGTTTGCTGGGGACCAAGGGGTCTTCTGCAATGCGGGAGTCTCAGTGCTAAAGCCAGGGTCGTCATCCTGGGCAGTCGTGATGGGTGGACACACACGGGTGGTCACCCTAATTCTCACCTTCCTTCTGACCAGGCAGTGCAAGGATAGAAATCTCACATTGCAACGAACAGCCACTGGGTTCTAAATCTCATTTTCCTTAAATCCATGTCCCAAAGAAATATTATAGCATTTGCTCTTTTTCATTTTATAAGACATGTTGAAAAACTGCCATTCATTTCTAAATCCCTCTTTTCAGTCACTTTTAATATTCTTTTTAAAAGAAAGAAAGAAAGAGAGAAGGCCATTGGGACTAAAACTTCACATACTTGGACTAGACCCAAAGGTGAATATTTATTTCAGCAAAATTTATTCAGGGTCTTGAAAGTCAAGTGTGTGAATATAAAATGCACCTTTTCAGTCTAAAATAATGCCCTTTTCTGCGCTTGGATGCCTGAATCATGAAATGTCAGGTTGACATATTCGGCGATCCCAGGAATGTGACCCTAGAAAACAAGAAAGGAGAATGCGGTGCTTCTAAAGTCGTGGGCTCCTTGGGGCCTGCGAGGCTGCCCAGGCTGATTGGCGGACTTGGGTTCTGGGAGGGTCCGGTCCAGCAGCCTTGCCCTGGGGCTGCTCCCATCTTACCCCCTTGTGACCCTTCCTGCTCATGGGGTCTGTTCAAACTCCTTTCACACACGAGCGTCATTCGTTTCAGCTTCAGCCCCTCACCCCGATTCCAGCGTGAAAGTGTGTCTGGGTCTCACACAAGGTGCCCTCGTGTGGGCGGGGCCAGGAGGATCCATCAGCACCTTCAAATTCCAGCCCCATCAACCCAGGCACAAAGCACCGCATCCCGCCCGCCCGTCACAAAGGTTCCCCGGCCCCAGAGCTGCAGAAACCAGGCTTTCATCCTCTCAGATCTTCATTTGCTCAGTTGTTCTTTCCATCAGAATCACTAGCTGTTTGAAGGACAAAGAGAACATGGTGCGCGTGCATGGGTGTATCTGTATGCACATGTGTGCACATGCATGTATGTCTGTAGGTGTGTGCATGTGTGTGTGCATGCATGTGTGTCTTTTCTCCCTCTGCCCTTAAAAGCACGTTGCCAAGTGGCCAGGGCATGAGGTGTCATTTCCACTTTGCGGGTCTTCATATATAAGTTTGACTAGCGGCCGGCTGGCGTAGAGGTCAGTAGGGTGGGTGCCGGTTTCTGCTGACCTGGGATCAAACCCCATCTCTGCCACTCGGTAGCTGCGTGACCTTGGGTGGCTTGCTTGGCCCCTCTGTGCCTCTGTTTCCTCCTCTGGAAAATAGAGATTATGGTAGTACAACCACAGAGTGCTGTGGCGGGAAGTAAATGAGGTTGGGAGCGCCAAGGGCTTGCACAGGGCCCAGATGTCAGAGTGCTCGGGGAACGGTAGCCGGGAGCCCCTGTCCTGAGGATTCTCCAGGTGTTCCCACCCTCACAGGCAACCCTCCAACCTCACTGCTTGTTGAAAAGCCTGGCTTTGGTCAAGAAAGTGGGAAGTTTACTCACACAGAATTCCTAGGAAGTTTGTCTTTAATGAAAAGGAAAGCAGAGAGGAGATAAAGGCTGGAAGGAGCCCTGTCCCTGCACAGCTGGCCAGGCCCTGGGCTCAGCGGCCCTCTCGGCCACCTGGGCTGTTTCCCTGGAGAAGGCCCGGCTCATGTCACCTTGTGCCCCAAGAATGATTCCCTTTTGGTCAGCGCTGGAGCCCACCCATCATCCCCAAGACCACAGCCCATCACCCGGCCCTGCCCAGCCCTCCAGAGCCCTTTAGGGAGATCACAGGACGGAGAAAGTCTTTGAAAAATCCTGTGTTCTAAGGCTCATCTAGGAAAACAGTGAAAGTAACACATTAGTGTATAGAAAAAACATCTACTAGAATGTGCTAGGCAGCGTCATTCCTACATATAAAAACATAAACATTGACATAGCAGTGTTATTCACAAGAGCCAAAAGGGGGAAACAACCCAAGTGTCCACGGACAGATGATAAGCAAAATGTAGTCTATCCACACAGTGGAATATTATTCAGTCTTAAAAAGGAAGGACATTCTGACACAGGCTACAATGTGTGAACCTTGAGGACATTTTGCTAAGTGACGTAAGCCAGACACAAAAGGACCAACACTGTGTAATTTCACTTATAGGAGCAGTCGAACCCATGGAGACAAAGTAGAATGGTGGTTGCCGGGGGCTGGGGGTGGGAGGAACGGGGGAGTTGTTATTTAATGGGTATAGAGTTTCAGTTTTGCAAGATGAAAGACTCTCTGGAGATGGGTTTCATAACAATCTGAATGTACTTGACACCACTGAACTGTGCCCTTGGAAGTGTTTAAGATGATAAGTCTTGGGTTATGTGTATCTTACCACAAGTCAAAAAGTATACGTAAACATTGATATTCATACTTAAAAATGAAAAGCTAACATTATGAAACCATATACTTGTGTGACTCTGCCAGTGGTGGGTTCAGGGCTCCTCAGCCAAGCTCAGCCTGCGTTTCACAGCCGGAGTACATCCTTCTAGAATGAAGGCTGCAGCTCTTTCTACCCTGTGGTGAAGCCATGGTGGGAAAACCCCATATTCGGGCCCACCATGAGAAACAGACAAATGAAAGGAGTCTCAGGGTGTTGGCTGTGCAGGGACACAGGGGAGTGTGGCGGGACAAGCGGGATAGGTAGGAAATCGGAGTCTAAAGGGGCCCAGACAACCTCACCAGACATTCCAGCAACCACGCTTCTCCGTATTTACTCAAAGGAGTTGAAAACTTATCTCCACACAAAAACCCACACACGAATGTTTAGAGCAGCTTTATTCATAATCACCAAAACTTGGAAGCAACCAAGAAGTCTTTCAGTAGGTGAATGGATAAACTGTGGTCCATCCAGACAACGGGATATTATTCAGTGCTAAAATGAAATGAGCTTTTCAAGCCATGAAAAGATATGAAGGAAACTTAAATGTGTATTACAAAGTGAAAGAAGCCAATCTCAGAAGGCTGCCTATGCTATCATTCCAACCATATGACATTCTAGAAAAGGCAAGACTACAGAGACAGTGAAAGCATCAGTGGTGGCCAGGGTTAGGCGAGAGGGAGGGATGAATAGATGGCGCTCAAAGGATTTTTAGGGCAGTGAAAATACTCTGTATGATACTGTAATGTAGATACATGTCATACATTTGCCCAGACCCATAGGATGTACAACACAGAGAGTGGACCTTAATGTAAACTATGGACTTCGGGTAATAATAACATGTCAATGTAGGTTCATTGATTGTGACAAATGTACGCCTCTGGTCTGGGGTCTCAATAATGGGAAAGGCTGTGCATGTGTGGTGGCAGGTAGTTATGGGGCCTCTCTGTACTTTCCATTCAGTTTTGTTGTGAACCAAACACAGTTCAAAAAAATAAAATCTATTTAAAAGGAAAAAAAAAATACGGGTAAATAAAGGCTGACTACTTTTTAAAAAAAGGACCCAGACAATTTCCTTGAGAAATTAGAAAATGTCCCAGTTTATTAAATTCCATTCATTTCTTCATTCAATAATTTTTTTTATTTGCCATCTCTTCTTTGGTGAGGTGTCTGTTCAGATTTCTTGCCTATTTTTAGTTGGCAAAATAAACTTATTTTCTTATTGTTGAGTTTTAAGAGCTCTTTATATATTTCGGATGTTAGACCTTGGTCAGATAAGGACTTTTAAAAAATATGAGGGCTTACTCTGTGCCAAGCACTGTTCTAGGGATTGAACAAAACAGAAAACACCCCACCCGCATGGATCTTATGTTCTAAGTAACACACAGTAGGCCATCTTGTGATAAATGCTATGGGGACAAATAAAACAGAGTAAGGTGGAGGAAGAGACCTTGGGATGCTATTTTACAAGAATGGTCAGGGAGGGTCTCGCTAATAAGGTTGCATTTGAGCACAAACCAGAAGGAAGTGAAGGAACAAGCCACAAAGCAGAGGGAAGAGGGCTCCCGGAAGAGGCAGAGTGAGTGCAAAGACCCCGAGGAAGAGAACATGCTCAGCCTGTTTGAAGGAGAGCGGGAGGTCAGGGCGGTGGAGTTGGGTTGGGGGAGGGCAGGGGCTGGTCATTTAGGGCCAGGTAGGCCCCTGAGAAGGACTTTGGCTTTGGGTTGTGGATCCATTTCCTGCAGCTGCTGTAACAAATACCACAAACTAGGTGGCTTAAAACAACAGAAATTAGTCTCTGACCGTTCTGCACCCTAGAAGCCAGAAATCCAGGGGTCGCAAGGGCTGTGTTCTCTGAAGGCTCTAGGGGAGGGTCCTCCCTGGCCTCCTCCAGCCTCCGGTGGCTCCAGGTGGTCTTGGCTTGTGGCTGCATCACTCCAGTCTCTGTCTCCCTCTTCACATGCCCTTCCCTTCTCTCGGTGTCTCCTTCTCTGTGTGTCTCTAAAAGGACATGTCATTGGATTTAGGGCCCTCCTGGATAACCCACGATGATCTTGTCTCGAGGTCCTTAATTTAGATTATATCTGCAAAGACTCTATTTCCAACAGCATGGAGGTCAACGGCGGTGTGACAAGAGCCACTTCCGTGATGCTGTGTGGACTAGAGCCCACCTGGAGTAGGTTCAAGAGAAAATGCGAGGGAACAGCAGGTGTGGACGATGGTTTTAAGGTGCTTCGCTATAAAGGAAAGCAGAGAAGGGAGACAATAGCTAGAGAAGGATGGGAGGTCAAGAGGGGATTTTTTAATATGTTGTTTAAATTTTTTATTTAATTTATTTATTACATAAATGCAGTCACATTTATATGTAATTTCGGTAAGCCACTTTGTGGCAACAATACATTACAACTATCTTCCCATGTTATTTACTGTACTTCTACAACTGACTTTTAAATTTTTTTCTTTATTTTTTATTGTGGTAAAATATATATAACAGGGCTTCCCTGGTGGCGCAGTGGTTGAGAATCTGCCTGCTAATGCAGGGGATGTGGGTTCGAGCCCTGGTCTGGGAGGATCCCACATGCCGCGGAGCAACTAGGCCCGTGAGCCACAACTACTGAGCCTGCGCCTCTGGAGCCTGTGCTCCGCAACAGGAGAGGCCGCGATAGCGAAGAGACCTGCGCACCGCGATGAAGAGTGGCCCCCGCTCGCTGCAACTGGAGAAAGCCCTCGCACAGCAACGAAGACCCAACACAGCCAAAAATAAATATAAAAATAAATAAATAAATAAAAGAGCCTTCCCTAAATTAAAAAAAAAAAAAAGAAAAGCAGCTTCATTATTTAAAAAAAAAAAAATATATATATATATATAACACAAAATTTTCCATTTTAACCACTTTCAAGTGTACAGTTCAGGAGTATAAAGTACATTTTTGTGCAATCATCACCACCATCCACCACCAGAACTCTTTTCATCTTGCAAAACTGAAACTCGGTATCCGTTAAAGACTAACTCTGCATTCCTCCCCTGCCCAGCCCCCTGGCAACCACCACTCTGCTTTCTGCCTCTGACTCTGACTACTTTGGGAAACTCATATAAGTGGAATTATGCAGTATTTGTCCTTTTGTGTCTGAGTCATGTCTCTTGGCAGAATGTCCTCAAGTTTCATCCATGTTGTAGCCTGTGTCAGAGTTTGCTTCCTTTTTAAGGCTGAATAATATTCCATCGTATGGATAGACCACATTTTGTTTATCCATTCATTCCTTGATGGACACTTGGGTTGCCTCTGCCTTTTGGCTGCTGTGAATGCTGATGCTACGAGCATGGTATACTACTACAGCTGGCTTTCGTGTTTATTTGGATAGGTGACTTCAAAAGGTACAAAAGAGCACGTAGCGAAAGCATGACTCCTCCCATCCCATCCCCCTCCTCGCTACAGTTTTAACCACAAGTGGTCACAGTTACCAGTTTCTTGTGATTTTTCCACAGTCTATGAGTATATGAGCATTTATGTATTTACTTTTTTTTTTAAACAAATGGTTGAGTGCATACACATAGTTTTGTATCTTGATTTTTCTATCCCCAGTCAGTACACACGTCACGTCCTTGCTCCTAACAATGGCTGCAGGTGTTCCACGATGTGGATGTACAATAATTTATCCATCCATTCCTTTTTGATGGACATTCAAGATACTTCTAATCTTTTGCTATTACAGTGTTGTTAGGTGTAGTAGACTGAATGGTGGCCACCCAAACATATCAAGTCCTAATTCCTGGAACCTGGGAGTGTTACTTTATGTGGGAAAAATGTGCAGATGTGATTAAAGATGTGATTGAGACTCAAGATGGGGCTTCCCTGGTGGCGCAGTGGTTGAGAGTCTGCCTGCCAATGCAGGGAACACGGGTTCGAGCCCTGGTCTGGGAAGATCCCACATGCTGCGGAGCAACTAGGCCCGTGAGCCACAATTGCTGAGCCTGCGCGTCTGGAGCCTGTGCTCCGCAACAAGAGAGGCCGCGACAGTGAGAGGCCCGTGCACCGCGATGAAGAGTGGCCCCCACTCGCCGCAACTAGAGAAAGCCCTCGCACAGAAACGAAGACCCAACACAGCCATAAATAAATAAATAAATAATTAAAAAAAAAAAAAGACTCAAGATGAAGAGATGATCCTAGATTACATCTATCTCCCACTTTTTGAAAGTTCATTTTAGGCCACTTCGCTTTTACTAAAGACCTACGTTAGTACCTGTTTTTGCTAACCGAAAGAATTTCGAAGAGGATTTTCATTTATATGAAAAAAGGCAAAAATTGAAAAATAGCATTCAGCATTTGTTTTGCAGCGAGCTGTTATAGAGGTAGTCATCCCGAGCAGCTAGAGTGGTACCACCAAGCTCCTTCCCTAGGAACTCCACTCAGCATCTCGGCACCAAGCCGCCAGAGCTTTGAACTGTCTGAGCATCTGTGCTCAATTTACTTTGTGCATTCATTAACAAGATGTGTCCTAAGGTAATTGCTTCTTTACTTTATGCCAGTTCGGCTTACGGAAGATTTCATAGCAATGCTCTACTTTTGGATAGTGGGGGGAAACCTGTATCTGAGCGAAATCTTATATGTGTCCTTAGAGAGGCAGAGGGAGATTTGGTACAGACAGAAGAGAAGAAGGCACACACAGAAAGAAGGTGATGTGAAGACAGAAGAAGAAACTGGGATGCTGGCAGCCACGAGAAGCCAGAAGAGGCAAGGAAGGACTTGTCTTCAGAGAGTGTGGACCAGCTGACACCTTGATTTTGGCTCAGTGACACCAGTTTTGGACTTTATCTCCTAAATGTGAGATAATAAATTTCTGTTGTTTAAGCCACCAAGTTTGTGGTAATTTATAGCAGCCACAAGAAACAAATACAATAAATATATCCTCAAAACGTAAATCTACACACATTTGTGACTCTATCTGTAGGAAAATTGCTAGAAGTGGAATTACGAGGTAAAAGGATAAGTATACTTTAAAATTTGATAGATATTTACCAAAATGCCCTTCAGCAGGGTGGTCCTAATTTCAGCTCCTGCCAGCTATAAACAAGAATGCCTATCCCCCACTTGGGGCGACTCCCCATCCCCCACCTGGTCTCACGCATGCACATTTCACCAACAGGTGAAGCCTGTAAATCTAGCTCTGGCTGTCGGAATGTGAACAGAAGTGATGTGTGCATCCAGGGGAAGTGAGAAGAGGGTGTGCATTCTCCACTTTCTCTTTTCCTCTCCACCAGCTAGAAGTCAATTTCAAGGCCCTGGGAAATGGTAGAGCCCACATGGTGGAAGGAATCCATCAATGAGTCACTGAACCACCAAGTGGAAAAATACTGTCCACCAACTAGAAACATCCACACGGGACTATTACAGAAGCAAAAAATGCCTTTCTATTGTATTAAGACTCTGAAATGTTGGCTTTTGTCACATTACCCTAATACGCCATGATACTATTTTTTTTTCTTTTTTTTTTTTTTTTATTTAATTAATTAATTTTTTTATTTTTGGCTGTGTTGGGTCTTCGTTTCTGTGTGAGGGCTTTCTCTAGTTGCGGCAAGCGGGGGCCACTCTTCATCACGGTGCGCGGGCCTCTCACTATCGCGGCCTCTTTTGTTGCGGAGAACAGGCTCCAGACGCGCAGGCTCAGTAATTGTGGCTCACGGGCCTAGTTGCTCCGCGGCATGTGGGATCTTCCCACACCAGGGCTCGAACCCGTGTCCCCTGCATTGGCAGGCAGATTCTCAACCACTGCACCACCAGGGAAGCCCCATGATACTATTTTTTAAATAAAAACACCAGATCCCCTTTTCTGAGGACTCACTTGGGAAGTGTTGGTCACATATGTCAAGGTTAAGAATGACATTAGCTGCTGGGACTTCTCTGGTGGCATAGTGGTTAAGAATCCTCCTGCCAATGCAGGGGACACGGGTTCGATCCTTGGTCCAAGAAGATGCCACATGCCGCGGAGCAACTAAGCCCGTGTGCCACGACTGCTGAGCCTACACTCTGGAGCCCGCGAGCCACAACTACTGAGCCTGTGTGCCACACTACTGAAGCCTGTGTGCCACAACAAGAGAAGCCACTGCAATGAGAAGCCTGCACACCCCAACGAAGAGTAGCCCCCGCTCGCCTCAACTAGAGAAAGCCCGTGCGCAGCGACGAAGACCCAACACAGCCATAAATAAATAAATAAATGACATTAGCTGCTCTTTATTCTTTATCATGATGAGAAAGTATCCTTCATTTCATGGATTACCAATTGCCTTCCAATTCGGGGGACGCGGTTTCAATCCCTGGTCGGGGAACTAAGATCCCACATGCGGCAGGGCAACTAAGCCCACACGCCACAACTAGAGAGAAGCCCATGCGCTATGACAAAAGACCCTGAGTGCCGCAACTAAGACCCAATGCAGCCAAATAAATAAATATTAAAAAAAAAAAAGTAAACAGAAAATGCAAATTAAAACATTTCGGTAGATGAAAATTCTTCCCCTAAAACCAACTACAAAGCACAAGACTCATTCGGACAAATAACAAAAAGAAAACCTAGAATCAGATAGTCAAAAAATAAAAACAGAAATGGAAGGAAAAATTTAAAAAAAATTTTTTTTTCATTTGAGGAAGCAAAAAAGAGAAGAGATGCTTCCGACACCAAATTCGTTGTGCGGACAGAGAGGATTTGTTTTAAGATGGGGACCATTACGTAATTATAGATTAATGGGATGGACGATGCTGTAGGGAGTATGGTGATGTGGAGGAGAGAGGGGCGTCGGCCAGAGCTGTGTCCTGGGCGGGGGACAAGGCCCTGGCCTTGGCGGGAGCCCGGACAGTTTGTCCACGGAAATGGGGACAGATGCCAGGTGGAGGCGAAGGGGTGGCAGGAGCGTGTGGACCGTCTCTCTGATAGGGGCTTCTGTCTTCTCTGTGAATTAGGAGGCAAGAGAGGATGGGAGGAGGGCAGAGATCTGGCGAGAGAGGAGACGTGACATGGGTGCCTAAGGGGAGAATCTAAGGACCAGGGGTGCCCTCCCTATGACCATGACCGTGGTGTTCTCTCCATCACGCTGTGCTGGAATGTTGTTTTTAACAGCGGTTGGGGTTTTGCCAAACAAAGTTCCCAAGGGAGAGGGCCGAGTGTGGGAGCTGACTGGGCCTGCTGGGGGGGTTTAAAGGCGCCCTGAGGTCTGTGAGGGGGGGTTCAGATGCAGGGGCGGTGAAGGGGCAGCAAACAGAGCTGTACAAATACCCCGAGGGGCTGAAGAAGTGTCAGAGGCAGGGTTTTGAGGGAGGAGAGAGGATTATGATCTAGAACAGCCAGGAGGACATCGACCCACACCCATCTGGGAATCGGGGGATTGGGGAGAAACTGGTCCCCACTTCACAGGGTGCACAGAGAGCGGTCCTCAGGGGAGAGTCAGGCTTTCGATGCGACAGAGAGAAGGAGACACTGAAGGGGAGGTTGCGCATAGGAGGGATTTTCGTGGATGTACCACAGGCTCTCCAGAGCCAAATGGTAGGGGTCGGGATGAGAGACCCAGGAGTCTTGGGCTTCTTGGGACCATCAAAAACGGGAATAAAGGGCATGATGGGACCAGCCAGAATGGTCCCCAAGCAGATCACAGGGGCCTGGGACCCTCTACATTCCAGTGAAGTTCCTCACTCAACAACTTCCTATTAAAATTTGCCCTGTGGCGGACACCATGAGAGAACCCCAGCTGGACCAAAACTTGACAGACTTCTTTCCTGGGGAGGCTATGTCCGAAGATTGAGGCCGTGATATGCTGGGTCCGTCACCTCCCTCGATCCAGGAGAACTCAATTATCACTTGGTTCTGGAGGGTTTGACTGTCCTCAAATCGCATCTCCTGAAACTATGAACAGTAACTGAAAATTCTGGGACTCTTTCTCTGTGCCATGTTAAGTGTTTTTACAGGGAGTATTTCATTTAGTCTTCATAACAGCCCTATGAACTTAGGTGTATCATTACTCCCATTTTACAGGTGACGACACTGAGGCAGACAAAGGTAAAGTAACTTGTTTAGATTTCAGAGCCAGCAAGAGGTGGTGTCAGGATTTGAACATGAGCCTGTGATCTTCACCCAAGCTGCTCTGCCTGCTACCAGCACAGGCAAGCACCAAAAAAGCCTAAACTGACACATGTCTGCAGAAGAGGGGCGATGCTCAATTGCCCCAACTCTGGAGATGAAAAGATTTTTCTTTCAATTCAGAAGTTACTCCCCATCCTCCCCCCATAGTCACCCACTCAGTGATCAGCTCTCATTGTTTCTACCTCTCTCAGTTAAATGGCCAAATGGTGCTTGCAATGGTGACTTACCATTTCAAAACTGCCGGCAGAAAATGCTCAGTAGAGGAAAAAGAGAAGTTGCCAGATTAGATGTTGATTCAGGAGCAATGAGCGATTCCCACGTTTGTCTGTCTGACAGTCGGGCGCTGAACCATCTGGCTCGGGTCTTCTTTTGAGTGTGGAACTAGGGAAGACTCTTTGAAGTGTTCCTCTGTTTTCCTCTGGCAGGCATGTGCCCTTCAGTCTTTCAACACTCCAGCACAAAGCATTGGCTCAGTGCATCTCGATTTTCCACAGCCTGAGGCAACTTCATCAATTCTGGCTCTGGTTTCTCTTTTTTTTTTTTTTTAATTTATTTATTTAATTTATGTATTATTTTTGGCTGTCTTGGATCTTCGTTGCTGTGCGTGGGCCCTCTCTAGATGCAGCAAGCGGCGCTTCTCTTGTTGCGGAGCATGGGGTCTAGACGCACAGGCTTCAGCAGTTGTGGCACGCGTGCTCAGTAGTTGTGGCGCACAGGCTCAGTTGCTGCGAGGCATGTGGGATCTTCCCGGACCAGGGCTTGAACCCGTGTCCCCTGCATTGGCAGGCGGATTCTTAACCACTGCGCCACCAGGGAAGCCCCTCTGGTTTCTCTTGTTTACATTGTTAAGCACTGCAGGAATGGGGCCACCATGAGGTAAGAGGAAGATGGAGATGGGTTGTGTAGCTATACCAATTAGATTGGGTTCATCTGCAAGTAACCTAATCCTGAAAACAGTGACTTAACCTGTAGAGAAGAACACACATAGACCTTCCTGCGTGGTACGGTGGCCCATGGTGTTACAGATCCAGGCTCCTTCTACCTCGTTGCTCTGCCACACGTGGCTTTCTTTTCCAAGGTCATCTCATAGTCGAATATGATTGCTGGAGCTCCAGCCATTACCACTGCATTCCAGGTGACAGAAAAGAGAAGAAGAGGAAGAAATCACTTTTAAAGAGATGTTCCACTATTACCTCCACCCCTTCGCTTTAATTTCTCTCTCCAAAGTTTTCTTCTATGGCTACCTCTAGATGTGAAGAATATTGGGGGATGTAGTGTTTTAGCTGGCAGCACTGTGTCCAGCTTTAAAAAAAAAAAAGTGTTCTTTTGCTAAGAGAAAAGGAAAGAATTGCAACTGGGAGGCAAATGTCTGGCTTTGTTATAGTTACTCTGCTGTATTATAAGGAAGAAGATCAAGGCCATGGGTTCAGGAAGAACTAGGAGACATACATGTGTCTGGTGCTGGGATCTGTGGACAAGCTATGCTGGGTAAGCATATGCAAGCAAAGTGCCCAGAGGTGGTGGGTCTAAGGGTGATTTCTGCCTCCCCCAGAGCAGCCGGAAGGTGGGAGGCACAGGGAGGTGCTATTTAAACGGTAAAAAGAAGATGTTAAATTTGTCTCCTGGCCAATTCAACAGGGGTCCACTCTAGTTCATTGTGCCAGGGATGGGGGCCCAGCACTATGGGATCCCTGTCTGTCTCTCTTTATTCTGACACCCAGCTAATCACTGCAGGATCCTTGACAATGTCACAGAAAGTCGAGTTCAGGACTCGGCCCATCTCTCATGAGTTCAGACCAGTTATTACAAGTGTCCATGCATAGCCCAGCTTCCCCAGGCTCAGTAAGCCACCCATGTAGGAGGAGTCTCAGCTGGGTCAGGTTCAGGGCCCCTACTGGCCCAGATGTTGCCTCTGTGACAATTAAAAAAAATAAGAAAAAGGTGCTCTCTCTGGGGAGATGCAGCTCCATGCTCAATCTCAGCACCCACACAGCCAGGACCATTTGTGCTGTGTACCACCTGAACAGCTGTGAACGGCAGCCCTGATAAAGAGGATATAAACTAGGGGCTGGCATCACGTTTTCTGGTCACCCAAACAACCATTACTGATTATTTCCCAAGTGTGAGGAGTACCTTGTACTCCTGCCCCATTGATGTGGGCCCTCCCTCCGCCCTGCCAAGCTGGAGAGGATAGAGCAAAGCAGTGAAGAACATAGGTTCAGATTTAGATAAACCTGCAGTCAAATCCTGGCTTCCCACTTATGAGTTGGGCGATCTTGGGCAGCATGACGACCCTCTTGAGACTCAGTTTCCTTGTCTCTAAAGAGAATCATAACACCTATCTCAGAATTCTTATGAAAGTTCAGGGAGAGATAACCTATGCGGTTTAGTTAGAATTAGGCTCAGCTTTGAGAAGCAGAAAAACCCAAGAGAGTAATGGCTTAAAAAAATACCAGTTTCTTTTCTCCCCCTACTCAAGACGGCAGGTACATCCATCTCCAAGATGTGACTCCCTTCTCAAGGTCAGGTTATGGTCCATGGTGTTGGAGTTCCAGGGACAAATAACCTGCACATTCCAGCTCGCTGGAAAGAGAGGGGTGGGCAGGTGAGAAGGTACATGTCTCAGAAGTCACACACAGAGTTTCTGTTTGTAACCCAGAAATCACAAGGTTATGCTTCAGTGGGAAGCTGGGAAATGTAGATTTTATTTGGGAGGGTCCTGCTACCAGCTGAATATTGGGGTTTCAATTATTAAAGAAGTAGAGGAGATAGTGGGGGACCGCTACAGCCTCTGCTGTGGTGCGTGAAGCACTTAGCGCAGAATCTCGAACATTCTTTGGACAGATCTCCATCTCATACCCAATAATCAGAATAGTGAGGATTTCTTGAGCTCCATCGCAGAAGAGTGAGACTGGCACGACCAGGGCGTCTGCTCTTGTCTCGTCTCATTATACATGAAGGGAGGCTTCATGGAGGAGGGGGTCATTGAGCGGGTCCCTGAAGTATAGGTAGAAGTTGCTCAGGTAGAAGTGTGTCGGGAAGAGGGTCTTCTGGGGGTGAGGGAGCAACTGGAGTTGAGGGGCGGACACCAGAGATGCGAGCCTCTTAGGGGAATGTGTTAGGTCAGGATCCCTAGAAGCAGAACCTGAGATGGGGATTCCTGTTCAAGAGATTCATTAAGGGCGGGCTGTCGGAGGGGAGGGGGGGAAGGGGAATGGAGCAGAGGAAGAGAGCCCAGCAGGGCTGTGGATTCAGCCTGCCCCACTGGAGCCCTGCAGCGAAGCGCGTTCACAGGAGTGGTCCACAGTCGGTCGTGGGCGTGGGGAACTTGGTGGGGAGAGAGGCCAACTTCCCCATCAAGGTGGCTCCTGATTGGCAGAGAGCAGGTCCCCAGGGAATGGGGTGGTGGTGGGAATTTAGCAGCCAAACTCACAGCAATGGGGGGATGGGCGCATCAACCCAGTTAAGCAAATGGTGGGGGAGGGAGGTGTGCTCAGCAGTGACCATCACAGGGAAGGATGGGCAGTTCCATTCAGCTGGAATGTGGGGACCCAGAAGGGAATGATGGTGATCCCTGTGTCACCGGGGGTGGGGAAACACGAACGGCCAACTGGGCCCAGATCGTGACGCCAGCCAGTCGCGGGATGGGTTTTAAGCACCAACAGTGACCCATTCTAGCGGTTTTTCCTGCTTGAATGAGGAGTTTGAACTGAACTGTGAAGTCAAAGGGGAGCCTTAGAGGGGTGACCCCAACGAGTGAGGGGCTTGTGGTGGGATTCAGACAAAATCAGAGCAGAGAGAAATTAGAGGCGGTGGTCCAATTCAGAGACCATAAAACACTATATGCCCCCAGTCACCTTCTTGATCACCCCAAACCAAATCATATTTAGTATAGTTTCCAGTGATTGATGTGCTTTATTTTAATTCTTTAAACATTGGTATCTTAATGACTGTAGATCTATAGTGAGCATAATATTTGATTAAAAAGAGTATCCTGAGACTTCTGCTACTGGCCAAAATGGAGAACAGAGACTAGATTTACCCTCCCACCTGCAACAATCAAACACTTTAAAAAGTATGTGAAACAACGTTGTCAAGACACTGGACATGAGGCAAGGAGGGGCAGTTCTCGCCCCACTCACTGCCTTGGGGGCAGCGTAGGGCGGGGCAGCCCCGGGGGCAGGGGGGTGGGCAGTGGCTCACCTGAGCTGAAGGCATGGAGCTGAGCATGCAGGGACACCAAGGTGGCCAGGGTCCCCGGGACAGAGTGTCGGGGAGGAGAGGGGTGCACAGGGAGACAGAACCCAGGGGTGAGCAGAGGCCCCTCGAGAAGGCGGCTGAGAGCTCATCACATGTGCTTGTGAGGGAACCACTCGAGGCTGGGGTAGGGGGGTGGGTAAAACAGGCAAGGCCTAGCAGAAGCTGCACCCCGAGCCCTCCAAGGAGCAGAGATGCCTGTTCCACCAGCGAGACCGGAAAACCTCGCAATTCTCGGGACAGCTGGCCAGGCACTCAGAGAGTCTCGCTTCAGAGGTGACTTTTGGAGATTCTGCCCCACGTGTGACGTGCCTGTCCCGGTTACCCCCGTGGGCCTGCTTTATGATGACCTCCCCGCACCCAGCCAAGCTCCAGCACTCTGGGAAGCACTTGGTTCCCCAAAGCCGAGGACCCGGGGCCGCTGAGAACCAGCCCATTCCTCTGACTTCACTTGGCCACCACACGTTCCTGTTGGGAGTCTGCTTGGTCTCCAGCTATTGAAACTCTTTCTCACGATGGCAAAATCTTGAGCTCACATGTAACTGGGCTGTGTCTGTATCCAAGGAAGTGCTATATTTCCCACAGCTTTATATAAACTTCCTTTTACTGAAACAGCCCGAACGCATCTGGGTTCACAAGCTGTGAACCTTTCTTTGAGATTCTAAACTTAGCAGCCTTTTTTCCCCCTCTGCTCCCCAAATATGGGTTCAGATAGAGCATACACTCTGGGAATCCAAAGGTCCAGTCGCTGCACCCCACAGCCTCGTGACCGGGGTGGGGTGCGTGGGGACCGGGCAGTGGGGCAGGGGTCAGATAGTGATGTGGGGAAGAACTGCCAAGAAGGGCCACGCCCGGAGGCAGGGGCCGGCGTCCGCGTGCTTCCTGTGCATCCTGTATCGAGGGGAGAAGCGGCGCCTTCAGAGCTGGGCAGAGGCAGGTAGCCCACCTGAGGCCGAGTTGCACACCAGGATCTCAGCCACGCCCCCAGGCATGAGCAGTTCTCTAAACTGCCTGTACTTGCCTATATTTTTGTGTTATCCTCTGACTGTTAAAACATCGGTTGCATTATTATTTGGGGGTAGTGAAGGCAGAAGATCAGGAGACAACTGCTGCTGAAAAGACAGCTTGTTACTCACAGTTCCTAAGAGGAGGGGGCACACCGCCCCGTGCAGGGCCACACGGGGAAGCACGAGGGTCGGTCAGGAGATGGAGGGAGTGCAGGGGAAACGTGAACAGAGCCTTTACTGTGGTTTAACTGGAAGGAATGGGCTAGGCAGGGTAAGCAGGCTTGAGACTGGCTAGTTTGAATAATTCCAGCACGCTCTGGAGGGTAGGGCTGTCTGGTACCTAGCCCTGGGTGATTAGGGCAGGGAGATAAGTGGCCTTGAGTGTGAGCGTCCTGTGAGAGCTCAGTAAAGGAGGTCACTGGGGTGGGCTCTGGATGGATTGGTTTGTATACAAGACGTGTGCTCCCAGGTGAGCTGTTTGCTGTCTCTAGGAATCAGCTAACCCTGGGAGGGGCAGTCCCTCCAGGGCCAGCAAAGGCCCAAAGTCAAAGCATCAGAAACACATGGAGATGCCAGATCTCAATTTTGACCAGGACAGACTTGGATCAAGTAGTTGGACCCTGAGATGCTCAGCCAGTTGGCTGCCCAGCCTTGTCATTTTCCTTTCCTTGGTCTTGCAGTAATGCAATCCTACATTTTACACATTTGATGTTTTTGGACCTCACATGTTGAATTCATGGCTAAGTTTTATATCATCACCACTATTCATTTGTCTTGCTTCAAACAAATTATCTCAATTAATCCTTCAACAACCCTGAGGTTAGGTACGGCAGATATGAGTAGTTAACTATCTAATATTCACTTTCCCTTTCTTCCTTACTAGCAGAACTCCAATTTTGTTCAAGGTAGCAATGACCCTGGCTAAAACACTGACCACTTCATACTCCTTAATAGCTAACATTGTTGAAACAACCAGTTCTAGCCAATGTGATATAAAGGAAAGAGGCCCTAGGAACCTCTTCAGGAGGGAGCAGACACAAGTGGCATCCACATTGCAGCTTCTTGCCTCTTGCCCCTCCCCTGTCCTCCTGCCTAATATAAAAGTTGGGTGCTTAGAGGCATGAGAGCCAGCTTCCAAGCATGAAGAAGAAAGCTTCAAGCCATGGATAATGGAGCAGGAAGCCAGAAGGAGCCTGGGTCTTCAGCTGCCCCAACCCTGAACTGTCTGCCTCTGGATTGGTTGGTTTGTATACAAGAGGTGTGCTCCCAGGTGAGCTGTTTGCTGTCTCTAGAAATCAGCTAACCCTGGGAGGGGCAGTCCCTCCAGGGCCAGCAAAGGCCCAAAGTCAAAGCATCAGAAACACATGGAGATGCCAGATCTCAATTTTGACCAGGACAGACTTGGATCAAGTAGTTGTATCCTGAGAAAAATGTAACCTCTATTTGGCTAAGTTACTGTGATTATGTCTCTGGTACACGCAGCCAACTGTAGTCCTAATGGATGAAATAGGCAATGTTATTATTCCCTTTTATAGAGGAGGAGACTGAAGCATATAATGTTAATAAAATTATCCAAAGCCTGGTGGCTCTGAAATGACAGAGTCTCTATGGACTGAACTGTGTCCTCCCAGAACTCATATGGTGAAGCCCTAACCCTCAGCGTCTTAGAATGTGACTGCATTTGGAGACAAGGTTAAATGAGGTCATTGTTGTGTGCCAGTCTCAGCCTGCTAATAACCAATGTTGTGGCTGGACAAGCTCTTGTGGTTATTATGATTGCAAGACACAATCATAATCTTTTTTTTTTTTTTCCTCCAAACATATTTTCTTTATTTCCTCCAGAGAACAGGCTTCAGTCCTCCGGTCCTTGTAAACATTTAACACAATCAGTGTGAGATCAAACTGCAATAACCATCAGGAAACTCTGAAAAAAAATATGTATTACTTACAGGACCCGGAAATTACATGGCACACCTGGGGTCACACCACGAGATTCTGGGTAGAGAGTGCGTGAGCACAGGCCCGGGGTTCTCCTTTTATAGGGGTGAGGGTGGGGGCCTAGGGTTTCATGGGCTCACTACTGCCGAGTTCAAAACATAAGAGCAGGAATTTAAAGGAAGGGAAAAGAAAAAACAAGTGGCCCAAAGTCGTCAGTTATTGAAGTCAATCAAGATCTCTAAAACAAAGGAGCCTTAGTGGGGGAAGGTGGCCTGGCTCTTTAACTAGTCCTGTGGCTGGCAATGTGTTTATTCAATCAAAGCTTAAATCTGGCACTTGCATTACAAAAAAGAGAAAACCTAGTTTTCAGGGCTTACACCACAGTCATAAGGGTGAGGCCCTAATCCAATAGCACTCGTGTCCTTATAGGAAGAGGAAGAGACGTGAGGGGTGTGCACACACAGCGGAAAGACCATGAGGACACAGAGAGAAGGTGGCCACGTGCAAGCCCAGCACAGAGGCCTCGGAAGACACCAAACCTGCCAGCTTGATATTGGACTGTGGGTCTTTGTTTCCTCCTCAACTGCTTGCACATTTGCGGTCAACCCTGCTTCCTTGTCTGACCTGAGCTCCTCCACCTCACCCTCCATACTCAGCCTCCCCAGAGAGAGGGGCCTCCAGAGCACCCCCGTGGAACCTCGTCCTTGTCATGTTTTGGAAGAATGTCTAAGAGCATGATGAAGTGTGGCAGGATGCAAATCATCTGTACAGTGTGGTTTGTGGTTTACAGCCAGAGTCAACTGGGAGTTGAATTTTGTCAAATGCCTTGTAGGCATCTATGGACATGATCATATGATTTTCGTCCTCGCTCCGTTAATATGATAGATTTCCTAATATTAAACCATCCTTGCAATTCTGGAATAAATCGCACTGGGTTGTGAAACATCATATTGAATGCATTTTTGGATTCAATTTCTTTATATTTTTATTTTAAAAATTTGCCTTGGGACTTCCCTGGTGGTCCAGTGGTTAAGAATCCACTTGCAATGCAGGGGATGCCGGTTCAATCCCTGGTTGGGGAACTAAGATCCCACATACCATGGGGCAACTAAGCCCACGTGCCGCAACTACTGAACCCGCGAGCCACAGCTACAGAGCCCATGCGCTCTGGAGTCTGCGTGCCACCACCAGAAAGAAGCCAATGCACCGCAACAAAAAGCCCACACCCCGCAATGAAAGATCCCGCATGCCACAACTTAGACCTGATGCAGCCAATAAATAAATAAATAAATAAAATTTGCCTTAATATTTATTATTGATATAGGACTGTCTTTGTCAGTTGTGATAGTAATATTATATTAGCTTCATAAAAGTAACTTAGAAGCTTACATTCTTTTTCTATGCTCTGTAAAGGTTTATGCAAATTTGCAATTAATTGGTCTTTAAAGTTTTCATACCTTGGTGATTCTGTATGTGTGAATTTAGAGTTTTCTGTTTTCTATAGAAGTTGTCTGTGTACATATTCTATCTCTACTTGGGTTGATTTTGGTGCATTTAATTTTCCTAAAAATTTATCCATTTCATCTGTTTTCAAATTTATTTGCCTAAACAAGTACAAAATATTATCTTAATTTAAAAAATTCTTCTGTTCGGTTATTTTTGCCATTTCTTTTTTCTTTTTTCTTTGCTGCACCGCACAGTATGCAGGATCCTAGTTCCCGGACGAGGGATCAAACCTGTGCCCACCCCCCGCCTCACGCCCACGCCCCTCCCCCGCAGCGGAAGCGAGGAATCTTAACTGCTGGACCGACAGGGAAGTCCCTCTTGTCATTCTTACATTGTGTGTTTGTGGTTTTCCTTTTCTAAATTATGCCAGCTAATGGTGTTCCAATTTTGTTGATTTTTCAAACTACCACTTTTTTGACTTATTAGCTACACTCTTTTACAACTCATTAAATTTCTGGTTTGAACTTCATTAATTCCTTCCTTCTGGTTTCTTTTGTTTACTCTGTTGCTCCTTTACTAGTTCCTTACTTAGATGTGTAATTGATTTATTTTCATTTTTATGGTTTCTGGTATTTAATTCTGTATATTTTTCTAGATTCTGTTTTAGTAGAATCCCATAAATTCTGTAATGTTCTTCTTTCATTATAATTACTTTCTACGAATTATGCAACTTTGTTTTGAAAAATCTTCTTTCTCCCAAGAGTAGCTTAATAGTATGCGTTTAATTTACAGGATGAGGGCCTTTCGGTGGTTTTGATGTTAATTTCTAGTTGTTTTTGTTTTTGTTTTTTGCACTGTGATCAGACAATGCTCTTTGTATTTGTATATTTCAGGAAATTTAAAATTTTTCTTTGTGAGTCTTCTATGTGCAAATCTGTTAGATGCAGTGAAAGTTACAGATGAAGTGAAATGACGTCTGGAAGTTTCTTTGAAGGACCTGAGTAGGGGGGCATTGGGAGGATGGAGGAAACAAGATTAGCAAAACATTGATCACTTATGAAGTTGAGTGGTTGTGTACTTGGGGGGTTAGCTTAATTTTTATTTTTTGTACTTTCATGATAAATTTCAATTTTCATGATAAAAAAAGTAAACACCCTCTCCCTGGAGGGCGGTATTAGAATTATTTTAATTTTCCTTCTTTACTCTTTCCCTCTTTTTCCCCCAAATTTTAAAAACTAAGCACATATTATTTTTAGAGTTAAACAGGCATTATAAAAAGTAAAGAAAACCTGATAATTGGGTTCTGATTGGAAGCCACTCTGGGTTCCCTGGGCCTTGGCTGGTAGGGCTTCCCCTCACCAGGAGCTATGACAGGTAACCGGAAGTGGCCACTTGACCTCAGAGAGGGACAGTGCAGAGATGTGAGGTGGGTGAGGTGGCCTTAGGAAGACAGGACCAGATTTCAGCCAGAGTGAGGAAAGCTCTAAAGGAACAATTGTCCTGCAGCATATCTGACACTGTTGGGTCAAAGGAGGGTCCAGGCCCCCAAACTGTCTCCAGGGGAAGGGTGCCTCATCCCCCTTTTGGAAGATACATCCCTGGGTTGAGGGTAGGGTGGGTGTCTACACACCTCAGCTCCACATACGCAGCAGGAAGCTTCCCAGAGACATTTCTCTTCTATCTGAAAATGTTCTACGAATATTTGGTGAATTTTTTATTTGGTAGCAGTTCTACAGCCCTTTGGAGAAACACAGGCCTGGGGGAGGCCTCCAGGAACAAAAAGAACCTGTGTGCCCCATTGCAAGCGGTGCTGGGTGGAACAGATCCATTATAAATGTTTGTCCCTAAAATGTTTTCACTAAAAAAATGTAGATGATCGATTACATACGGTGCGCTCTGTGTGATGACCGAACTTCCCGCGCTCTGCCGAAGACCCCTCTCCGAAAGTGAAAGTCTGATCCTGTCATTGCTTCCCCAGTCACAAAAGCTGTAAGGCTGACTTTCACGGAGGACTTTCCCCAGGCCGAAAATTGGGTGGTGACAGAGGCACACACGGTAGGTTGTAAACAGAGCGCTATCCCCAAACTGCATCCTGTACCAGGAAAGTCCACATCCAGCCACAGCGTGTGGGAGCAGGAGCGTCTTCCAGCCAAAACCAGAGCGCCCGGCGGAGGGTGGTGACTGTGGAACCTTACCACTGACGCCGAGGCGCAGACTGGCAAAGAATTAACCTCCCCCCTCCCCCGCCTTGCCCGACTCTGGCCCCATCGCCCCTTTCGATAATCAATGAGCAAAAAGGCAAAGCAGCTCTTGAATTAAGATGGGAGTGCTGTCTGTTCACTCCACATCTGCCTCACCTTCTTTAGAAAGGTCGGGGGAAGTGTCAGAATACTTGCTTTTTCGGGGAAAGAGTCAAAATCTAGTAAAACAGCGTCTCTGCCGCCAAGAGCTCACAGTCCGTTCAGGGGACAGACATGAAAATAAAGACTGAGTTACACAGCTTAAATCCATTCTCTAGCAGGTCTGTGTCTTTATTCCCGTCTTACCACTAGGTTCTTCATGACCTTTTTTTTTTTTTTTTTTCCTTAGATTCCATATATATGTGTTAGCATACTGTATTTGTTTTTCTCTTTCTGACTTACTTGGCATGGACATATATACACTACCAAACGTAAAATAGATAGCTAGTGGGAAGCAACCGCATAGCACAGGGAGATCAGCTGGGTGCTTTGTGACCACCTAGAGGGGTGGGATAGGGAGGGTGGGAGGGAGGGAGATGCAAGAGGGAAGAGATATGGGAACATATGTATATGTATAACTGATTCACTTTGTTATAAAGTAGAAACTAACACACCATTGTAAAGCAATTATACTCCAATAAAGATGTTAAAAAAAAAATACTGAGTTACAAGTCGCTCAGAGGGATAGATTCTAACCATGGTAGTCCGTTCTGAAGCATTATAGGAAACGTATTGCTTTGAGAAAAAGAAAAATGCCCAATTCCTCGGTCTTAATTGTTTCAACAAGCATGGGATGTCCACACACTCCGAAATTCTCTCTCTCTCCCTTTCTTTCTCTGTTTTTAACAAATTGCTATTTTAGGCCAGGTAATGTTTCCTTTTTCCTCCATCTCAGCTCAGGGTGAATTTTCTAATACAGACAGCTTCAGTTGAACTTTATTAGATTAAATTATACTTGCTAACAGTCAATTTGTGACATTTATTTTCTAGACATGTGCACCAATTTTTGACTTCCTTTAGTGTAAAGCTACTAAAATCCTATATTCAATAACTTAAATCAGATTTACCTCCCAGGGAAAAATCAACAGCTGTGCCACTGGAAAACTCTCTCCTCAGTTCAATGCTAAGTTACCTCTAGAAATGCCAAGCGTTTTCAGACCTGAAAATAGTTGCAAGAAAATGTGGACACCTGTTCACATGAGCTGAGCTCCTTTTGTGAAGGTCTAAGAGTTAAACTCAGAGCAGCTCTCAGTTTGGGGGTTCTGATTTGCATATTAATGCCCTTAGTCGTTTTATCTCCATCTCTTTTATTTTACAATAAGTGATTTAGTTACAACACAGGATTCTGATAGCAGGAGCCACTCCCCACCTCCACAAGGCTTGTGGGATCCTAGTTCCCCGACCAGGGGAGTCCTAACCACTGGACCACCAGGGAATTCCCAGTAGGAGCTTTGAGTGCATCTTGTATTTTGCTGACTTACCAGTGAAACATACAGTTGCTCTGAGCTTATGGGACCTGGTCCAGCGCAATGCAAACAGAGAGGCGAAATGAGAAATGAGAACGGAAGGATAATGCTGCTATTATACCTGCCTACTTTGTCTGGGGGTGGGGCTGGGGGAGGCGAGAGTAAGCAGGCAGGGAGGAGGGGACAGAGGAGACCCGTGGGCATTTATTGCCCTGTAGTCCCGTCACCCACTCGTAGGCGGGGTTTGTCTTGTTTCAAAACGATGCGACAGGGACTTCCCTGGCGGCGCAGTGGAGAAGACTCCGCGCTCCCAGTGCAGGAGGCCCAGGTTTGATCCCCGGTCAGGGAACTAGATCCCACCTGCATGCCGCAACTAAGAGTTTGCATGCCACAACCGAGGAGCCTGAGTGCCGCAACTAAGGAGCTGGTGAGCCGCAACTAAGGAGCCCGCCTGCTGCAACTAAGACCTGGCACAACCAAATAAATAAATAAATATTAAACAACAACAAAAACAACAACAAAAAATGATGTGACAGGTGAAGGGGCAGAATGAAGGCGCAGGTACCATCCTCACCTTCATTAGCCCTGTGCTGAGGCCACCAGGGCACCTGCAGTACGATGGCCTCTCTCAACAAGCCGAGGAAAAGCAACAGAACACGTTGGGTACCTTGGGCGGATGTACCAAGCGCACTGGGGTGGGGTCAGGGGAACGGCAGGGACACAGCTGTGGTCTTGGGGCTGCCGAGCAGGGCTGCCACCCAACACAGACGGTTGTAGGATCAGGGATTTAGGTGACAAAACTGCAAACAGAGTTGCTGGCACTTCCCATTCTGCATTTCATGACGATGCTGGAATCCTGTCCCATGGCTGGAACAGCAAGACAGCTGTGGCTGTCGTTTTCTTGGTCTGAATGCTGCGAGTTCAATCTATTCAAAGTAATGATAGCCTGGGACTTGGCCTGTGGGAATCTGTTCAGCCAATAACCTCTGAATCCATGCTAGTGTGGCCCAGAATCCTACGGCAAAGTGTCCTACGACCCGCGTGTGCTGGGCCTGAGAGCAGGTTGGGGTCCCTTCTCCAGCTGGGACACAACCCCAGACTCTTTTCATCGCTCTGGGCAGTGCTTTCAGAGTCAAGCCAAGTGTCTATTTGCTTAAAGCATCTCATGGGTGGGCTCACACAGCTTTCCCCCTTTTCAGCGGTTGGTGAACCGAAGCAGTCTTAGGACCCGTAATCCCATCACTATCGGCCTCAGACTAAGTAAAATAATCAAAGGCTGCCGTGTGCCCACCCTGGAGAGAGCACTCCTGCTTGGGGTCCTTCACAGGGGTGTGCTCCGTGGACGCTCCCTCCCCGATGTTCCCTAGCACGTGGTTTAGCATCTACACGAGGTATACATGGAAACTTACCGTACAGTTCGTGGCAGATTCTGGGGCAAGCAGGTGGGCTTTTAGATGCTTCACCTTGGGCAAAAGAACCTTTCTGGGCTTTGGCTTCCTTATTGGTGAAATGATAACACTAGCTTCTTCCTGATTTGGCTGTCGAGAGGTTGTAAATGAGAAAATACACGTAAAGCACCTGGCACGTTGGTAGCTGGGAAACAGCTCCGTACTCTGACATCCAGTATTGAACTTTTCTTGGGAACCAATGACATCTCTCCTGGCACTCTCTCTGGGGCCAGTGGACTTGGAGGAACAGAGTGATGACCCCTGGGATCTTGTGACGAAGGGTGGGCAGTGGAGGTGGTTTCCTGAGGCTTCATGGAGAACTGCTCAAGGCCACCATGCCCTCAGCTTGTGGCGGCTGATTTCAAGCCTGACGGCACAGTCTTCGCAGAGCGGTTGCCAAGGAACAAAGTAATCCTGTGACAGAAATACTGCCCGGGGTTTCGGTTTGCCGGTGGAAAGGGTTTCGGGTGGTGACAAGTTTTATTACGAGCATTCCTGGTCTCCCTGAAACAACCGTGTGAGAAGACAAGTTATGCAGGACAAAACCGCAGACCCAGCCTGCCAACAGACGACATGCACTGCGTTTCCTTGATGTTGATCCACAGATGTATGGGATTAAAAAAAAAAAAGTCACACCAAGCCCAAGCCTGCAAACGTAAGCTGATCCATTGCCTGCCATTTGGCAAGATGACTCTTGCTGGTAAGTTGATTTCTCGGGAAGTCCTGGGAGTGGCCCTTGGCTCTACCCTCACTAGCCAGGCGACCACGGATGAGCCAGGCCACCCATCTGAGGTCACCACCACCTTCCTCAGGGGGTGGATGCGAAGTGAATCAACCCACATTAGCACAGAGTCGCCCGGGGACTGCCTGCCCCCCTTCCTTATAGACAGACGGCCGTGAAGGGGCAGCTCCCGTACTGCCCTTCTAAGGAGCCGCTATGTCCGAACGGATAGAGCTCAGGGGTTATGAGGATAGGACTGTGCGTTTTACTTGATTATTCAATAAAGGGCTGTAGTGTGATGTTAGTAACGTAGTGATTTCTGTACTCAAAAGCCGGTGGCCCTGGGCTTCCCTGGTGGCGCAGTGGTTGAGAATCTGTCTGCTAATGCAGGGGACACGGGTTCGAACCCTGGTCTGGGAAGATCCCACATGCCGCGGAGCAACTCGGCCCGTGAGCCACAACTACTGAGCCTGCGCGTCTGGAGCCTGTGCTCCGCAACAAGAGAGGCTGCGATAATGAGAGGCCCGCGCACCGCGATGAAGAGTGGCCCCCGCTTGCCGCAACTAGAGAAAGCCCTTGCACAGAAACGAAGACCCAACATAGCAATCAATCAATAAATCTAAAAAAAAAAAAAAGCCAGTGGCCCTTTGGTTAACAATTTCCGGTGATTATGCGAAGCAACAGAGTAACCGTCATGGCCACAGAAAGCATTGAAATCCCACTGAGTCAAGAAGAATTCCTAATGATACGGAAATAGTGATTCTTAAGCAGATCTACTGCGATCATGCGGCTTACCGTCTTCTGCAAGTCCAGTATGGCCGTCATGCAGGCACATAAACTATGCACTGACAAGAGCAGGTGCTCCTCACATAAAATCACAGGGTCTCATTGCAAACTTTGTACCATCCAAGGACAGAAGCTTTCCACAGAGACATTTAAAATTATAACGAAAAAAAATAAAATCACAATGAAAGTTACACCTGAAACTAATATAATAACTCTACTTCGCTAAAAATAAGAATGAAAGTCAAAAAGAAAACAGATGCAAACTTGATTTTACAAAATTTGACAATCAAAAGAGTAAGGCACAATCAAGACGTATAGTCGGTTACAAGCCACTTTAGAAAAATGCCGTTTTGAGGACAGCAGAAATGTTAGTAGGTAGTCAGTGCAGGGGCCCTAAGTAACTTGGAGATTGCGGGGCGATGAGGACAGGCTGCAGAAGGTTCTGGGAGAAGAACCTGTGCAGGATGCTCTCCAGGGGGACTAGTTTCTGCCAGGAGCCAAGGCCTCTGGCTTGAGGTGAGGGCACTCTGAGGGGGTCTCGCTGATGTGTGAAGGGCTGGGGGAGACGTGGACGGTCCTCACCCTCCACAGTGGAATCGGGTCTGGGAACCCAGGGTCCCGGCCCCGCCCCCAGCCCCATCCCTGGTGGGTGAGGAGAAGTGGGCACAGGGGGACCAGGGCAGGGAGCGTCCTTGTCACTTCACTTTTCCTCAGAGTGAGCGTGATGCGTTTCCTCCAACTAGGGGAAGAGTCTTCTACAGACCAAATGTAGCTGGACGAGACGTCTAGGCCACTTCTGGCTGCACAATCTGAGATGTACTTGAGCTGCTGAAACGTCAGCATTTGCAGAGATGATGAGTTGGAGAATTTAAAATCAAAGATGTCCTAGAAAACCAGTCAGGACGACAGGTGAGCCAGTGTGTCCTGTGGCCAGATGGCCACCGAGCCAACAACGTTTGCACCTGTCAGCCTCGGTACCGACCTCAGCAGGACAAGAGCTGCAGGCTCTTGTGAGCCCACGGGGAGAACCATCGGTTACCAGGATCTGCATTCGTTTTCAGGAAAAGCCCAGAAACTACACAAGAATTTGTCCAGTTTCAAGGTTAGTCTAGTTTGGCCACCCAAGTTCCATCACAGGTGCAGCCTTTACACCTGGAAGACAAGACCAGCCAGGTCTCAGCCAGGGGGTGAACTTCACCTTTGAAGCTGGGAGACACAAGGCTACAGTTAGACCCCCTGTCAGTCTCTGAAACAAGATTGAGAATTGGGCCTCTGACAGTTCCACAGGGAGGGCCCAGGAAAAATGCGGGTAAGGAAGTGACGGGCGGCCTCTAGTGGCCACGGACGGCCAACTTGCACAGCAGATCCCTGGGAGAAAAGGTACTTTCAACCTCCTGCAATACAACAGCTGTTATGAGAATATAAAATAAAGCAATCAGGAAGAAAAAAATGTTTGTAACTATATCTTCCGTATTTTGCCAAAGAAAAACCTCAGATTAGTAGATAGTCGTCCTGAAATAAAAATAGTTTAGGCGGATTCTTTTGAGGATGTATTTATTAAGCTCTACAACCTTGAATAACTTTTATTTTAAAAATTCAAACTGAAAAAACAACTAGGAAAACCAGAAATTTCAACAACTTTCAAAGAGAGCTGTGGGTGTCCTTTTTACTTATTATTATGATTATTTTGCCAAAAGAAAGGTGAGCTAATATTTTAGAAAGCTTCATCAACTGGTGAACTTCATCTTGGTCTCCACTTTATGTCTTTTACTCCATGAAAATGTCTTTTCAAAGCAGTGTTATCTGCCCACGGAGAATTTAAACAGGAATCGTCGTCATTTTCTTCCAATTTCTGGACATAAACGTGTTTTGCTCAGGAAGGCATTTCAGGAAAGCGTTCTGCAGAACCCACGACCGACCTCCTCGCTCCCCACCTCCCCAGAAGCAGGACGCCTCCAGACTCTAAGGCAGGGGGACACTGGGCAGGGTGCCCGCAGCCCTGGCGAGGCTGAAGCTCAGGAGGTGCCCTCACCACATCCTGCAGAACCCACCGCCCCCCGAGCTGCCCCCGTGCCCAGAGTGAGGCATGGGGGTGAGCGGGTGAACGCCCCAGGCGCCAGCTCTGCTGAGAAGCCGTCAGTCACTCGGTACCTTGAGCTCCTCTTGTCTTCTGTGATAATAGAGCATCAGCTGTTTCTGCTCCTCACTGCTAATGATGGGTTCTCGCGCTGGAGCTCCCTGCCCCCTCTGAAAAGACGGGGGGGGGGGGGGACGGCAAATTGCGGATTAAGGCGTTCTTATAAGGACAACCCGGGAAGTTACAGCTCACGTCTTACAACTGCCTTTGCCGACTGCTAAAGATAAACAGGTCATGCATTCCTGATCATCCACAGCGAATCACGAGGGCAGTCTCGCTCTGGCCCTGGGCCCTCCCAGTGGAGGCTGGGTGGTGCCGTGTTGGTCACAGCCATTCCCAAGTCAGCCACTGCAGGTCCAGTGAGGGAGGGGTAGGGATAATCGTGGGGGGGACCCTGTTGCCCCAAAACTATGGAGAGATGATTTAGGAGAGAGCACAGAACAAAGCAGCCTGCAGGTATACGGCTCCACACGAAGTCCTTACAGGTCTCCAGCCCTCCGCCTCATTCACAGACTATCAGCACTCAGAAAAACTTGAGATCAGTGCTCTGGGCTGTATTTTTCATTTCAAGAAACATTTTTAGTTACTTGTAAGCCCCATTTTTAAAGTTGAAATGAACGCAGCATACTCTCCTTTCCCCCCCAGTTAAAACAAACTCCAGATACTGTCAATCGATCCATATTTCCTTCATGTTTTTGTTGCTCCATAAAGAGGACAGTTTGACTTTAAGCCCGGACCGGCAGGATTAAAGTGTCTGCACAAGAGTTTAAATCTTTCAGCTTTAATGTAAACTTTTATCAGTTTGCCAGTAAGTAAAAAATAGTGACATGTTACAGTACTTACCCGCTGAATCTTGACGATAATTTTGGTTTTTTCATTCTTCCCCACGTAGTCCGAAAGCTTCTTTGTTCGTCTTAGCTCCTTCGCTGCCCACCACAATTGTGCCTCTGATTCTGTGATGACACTGAGTGCTGCCTGGGGTCACGGTAAGAACCAGCTTTAAGGGAGTCAGGACACGGCCAAGGGTGTGGCCCGGCCCTGGGGGCACGGAGGCTGGCCAATGCCCCTCCCAGCATCGGAAGTGGGACAGGCTTCCCGCACCCTGCCCTCCCCTGCCCTCCCCCACGGGCAGCACTAACCCCCCCTACTCAAAGCCCTCACTCATTTCAGCACCTTCCCTGTTAGTTTCAACTCATGCCCTGACTCAGGTAACTTCTGGGAAGTGGCGGGCATCCTATCTCATTTGCACCCTCATCCATGATATAAGGTCCGTCTTAGATGGATTTTTAGGTTACTGCCAGGGAAGAATACGGGGATCCTGCTGGGTGTTTAAATACAAAAGCCTCTGACTTACGATGGTTCGATCAATGACTTTTTGACTATATGATGGTGTGAAAGTGATACGCATTCAGTAGAAACCACACTTTAAATTTTGAATTTTGATCTCTTCTCGGCCTTGTGATGTAGAGTATGAGACTTTCTCGTGATGCTGGGCAGCGGCAGTAACTTGTGATCGCCACAGTAATCAACCAATACAACTGTCTGTACCAGAAAACAGTTCTGTTTTTCACTTTCAGTACAGTATTCAATAAATCACACTATTATAAAATAGGCTTTGTGTTAGATGATTTTGCCCAACTGTTGGCTAATGTAAGTGTTCTGAGCACGTTTCAGGTGGGCTCGGCTAAGCTATGATACTCGGTAGGTTAAATGTATTAAATGCATTTTCAACTTATAATATTTTCAACTTACGCTGGGTTTGTTGGGACATAACCCCATCATAAATTGAGGAAGAGCTGTATAGGTATAATGGGGCTGTTCGTTTGCTTCTGCATATCCTGCCTATTTAAGATGGCTCAGAGAAAAAGATACTGTCCCATAGGATAAGGAATGAAAAAATGAGAAATGAGAAAATGAGAAAAACAAAGGAAAGTGGAACATAAAGCTAAGAAAATAATAAGGAGCAAGAGGTAAGGCTAGGGACTTACCTGGTGGCGCAGTGGTTAAGAATCCGCCTGCCAATGCAGGGGACATGGGTTCGAGCCCTGGTCCGGGAAGCTCCCACGTGCCGCGGAGCAACTAGCCCGTGTGCCACAACTACTAAGCCTGCGCTCTAGAGCCTGCAAGCCACAACTACTGAAGCCCGCGTGCCTAGAGCCTGTGCTCCACAACAAGAGAAGCCACTGCAGTGAGAAGCCCGCGCACCGCGACAAAGAGTAGCCCCTGCTCGACACAACTAGAGAAAGCCCATGCGCAGCAATGAACACCCAACGCAGCCAAGAATGAATGAATGAATAAATAAATAAATAAATAAATGTATTGGGGCGGGGGGGGAAGAGATAAAGCTAGAACACAAAATTCCATGCAAAGGGACCAATATGTTTGGGTAGAAACAGGCACAAATTAGGGTTTTGGCTTCCCAGTGGTCAAAGAAAATGGGAATGTTTTCAGTGCCTCCCTTGTCTCTTGCCACCCCTGTGCGTGTGGGCCAAGCCCTCAACCAGGAGCACGTCCTCGGGGTCCTCCCCTGAATTCACAACTCTGCTCTGAAGCCTAGTCTAGCAAGACGGAAAGCTGTGTACGAAGCAACAAACTATATCAGCAGAGAAAGGTCAAATCTGAGGGGCTTCTGCTGTTTGGGGGCTGGGGGAGGGAATGAACTCACCTGGAAGAAACCCCAAGAGCCACATACCTGACTCCCCGACAGATCTTCTTTATTTTCAAATTCCATCCGGATAGGATCGTATGGCGGCAACCCCATGGGATAAACAATCATCACTGCACCTCGAAGCTGGTCCAAGGCGTCTTTCACCATCTCCATGGTAACGCAGACATTGGCTTCCACGTGTTTCTGAAAATGATCACAGGCACTGTTGTCTACGATGCGGCTAATCAATTCAACAAATATCAATCACGTTCTTGTACAAGACCCGTGCCAGATACTGCCAGAGCAACGGAAAGAATCAGATGGTGCTCGCTACCAAAGTGACTACAGTCTATTTCTGGGGCTGAGCCATGGCCACCACGACCTAGGTTATAAAGCAGGATATGAGCGGCACCAAGAGGGGTGAAGTGCAGAGGACACTCTGGGGGGAGGAATCCCGGTCCAGCGGTACAGATGCGAGAGGGCATCAGGAAACAGGGCAGAGGGGACGGCATCTCAGGGAACAGAGTGCTTCAGGACAAGCAGCAGCAAAGAAAAGCAGGTAACAGCTCGCAGCCCACGCAGCTCGGGGAAGGGAAGACACTGCTGGCCGGCCAGGCTGGAGCCTGCTTTGGGATGGCCGTGAACGCCGGGCTGAGGAGTTAGCAGTGACAGCGAGTGGCTTCTCTGGGAAGAAGCGGTGACGCTGCGAGACTCATCCTGCAGTGGCTGTAGAACGGACCCAGGCGGGGGGAGACTGGTAGCAGGCTCTGGAGAGTGCAGAGAAAGGTGTGACGTAATCAAGAGTGTATCTGGTCTTTGTCCCCTGTTCCTGGTGCAGAGCTTCAAAAACCCTTGGCATTTCCTGAGTGACAGGGTTGTCATTATTCGTAACCAGCACCCTTTGACCAGACCTGGGTTCATGCTGACAAGGTGATCCCTGTGAACCCTTGGATAGTTTGGGGAGGGGTGGCCTCCCCAGGAAGCCCAAGCTGGGACTAGCAGGTTGGAGCTTTCAGATGCATCCCCCCGCCCCCGCATCCCCACCATCACCACCTCTGGAGAAGGAAGGGGACTGGAGAGGAGCTCAGTCACGTGGCCAATGATTTAACCAATCAGGTCCACACAATGAAACCCTGATAAAAATTCTGGACGTTGAAGCTCAGCGGAGCTCCTGGGTGGAGACCACACTGAAGGTGTGTACCCGGGAAAGTGAGTGCCCGGGGTCCATGGAGGAGGGGAGGTCGCGGAGGTTCTGCACCCCCTGCCCCTGGCCCTAACTTTGCTCTATGGGTCTCTCCCACCCGGCGGTTTCTGAGTTGTATGCTTTATAACAAAACAGGAAACACAGCACTTGCAGCGTGTTCAGTGCATCATTCAAGCAAATTACTGAACCTGAAGGGGGGTGGTGGGAACCTCCAAATCTGCAGCCAAGTCAGACAGAGTGCAGGTCACCTGGTGCCTGAAGCCGGGCAAGCCTGGCTGGGGACCTCATCCTTTAGCTTGCGGGGTCCGTGCCAGCTCTGGGTAGTTAGGGTCAGAGCTGAGGTGCAGGCCCCCCAGCTGGTGTCTGAACACAAAGGCTATCAGGGGAGCCTTAAATAAAGTGGTGACCATGGAAATGAAGAGAGGGGTTGGATTTAAGATGCATCTTAAATCCAGGGGAGTGGACGGTACAGGACCAGACTTAAGGCATACGGGTGACAGAGAGGAAGTGACGAAGGTGACACTGAGCCTGGATAACCGAGACAGCAGTGGCTCTTAGTAGAAATGGAAAGTCTGCAGGAAGTGCTTCCTCTTGGGTAAAGAACACAGGGCAGAGGAATCAATGAGCTCGGGTCTAGAAAACTTGAGTTTGAAGTGCTGGTTGGACTTTCAGGTAGAACCTTCTAGAAAGCAGCTGGAAACTCAGGTTGCAAGTAAAGGAAGATGCTGGGGTAGAGGACAGAGATTTGAGAGTTATCTGTGGAGAGTGGAATCTGTATTTGGCAGAGAAGATAAAATGCCAAGGAAGAAAGAGCAGAAAGAAAAGAGAAGCGAGTCAGGATAAAGTACTTTGAGAAACACCAAATTTCAGAGGCAAGAGCCAGAGAAAACAGCAGCCAGGAACCAGGAGGGAACCAGGACGGAGGAGGCTCATGGATGTGGTTGAAAGACAGAGAGGGGTCCAGCAGTCCGACAGGAGAAGCCCCTGGATTTGCAGGAGGGGCGTCACTGGGGGCCCTGAGGTGGCCATTTCTGTGGCGGAAGAAAACAGAGGCCAGGTTCTGAGAAACCCAGGAGGGTCTGGCCTGAGGATCTGGGGGGCCTCTCCTTCGGGAAAGCTGCTGGGGGTGGGAAGATGGGGGAGGCGAGTGTCGGGGGCGCAGGTGGAAGGTTAAGCTGCAGAGGATTGATTTCAGGCCAAGGAAGGAGGCCCGAGTGTGCTTACATAGTAGATGCTGCCACGGGACGGGAGAGACTAAAGGCATTATTCCTCCTGGGTCTCTAGAAGCGGGGATGTAGCCAAGCTGGAGTGGGAGAGCCCAGGGGCAAGAGACACTGGTCAGAGTTTCGAGGGAAGAACGAGAGAGATGCAGGAAGAGACAGTTTGCAGGGCGGACAGAAAACCGAGGGCTTGTGCCAGACGGCCTCGACCTCACTGCCAAAGCAGGAGGCAAAGCTGCCCACGGAGACGGTGAGAGGGCAGGAGCCCAAAGAGAGGAAGAGTCTGAGACAGGCTCGGGGGAGGGCCAGCGGGCCCACAGTCCCCATGAGGTCAGAGCTTGCTCAGCACAGGAGCACAGGCCACGCAGAGACCCAGAGCCGGGAAGAGGCCGCATCGGGCCCCGCTGGGCTGGGCGGCAAGGTAGGGGAGAGGGCTATCGGGAACCCTCGGCACGCTGACAAGGGGCTGGGGGGCAAGGGAGGGGGCAGGGAAGGATGGATGATCCTGCACCACGAGGGCAACATGAGGGCCCACATCTGAGACGGAGCCGCTCTGAGTAACTGTGAGTTATAACCTGACCGAGCTGTAGGCAAGTGACACGGAAGGGAGGTGAAAATCCTTGCTTCCGAGGAAATGCAGGCGTCCTGTGACCTGGTACAACACGGACCATCAGCGTGGATGCCCAAGTCCCGGGGGGCCAGGGGGCCAGGCAGCACCCGTGGCCTGAAGCTGATGCACCCCAGGGAGGAAGGCAGAATGCCCTGGAGGCCCAGATTTAAACTCTCTAAACCTACGTTCTCATCTGTAAGATGGAGGTAATATTCCTGCCTTACCTACTCCCAGGGCGGCTTATGAAATTGTTTCCAAGTCATAAATCCGCATAAAATAAATCAGGCCTTCCCATGAGGGGCACATGCCGTAGATACAGTGTGAAGATCTACCGGATCCGGGGTCACCGGAGGGAAGCTGTCCCACTCAGAGGGCTCCACCCCCCACTACCAATATACGCAGAAAGGGGGCGCCACGGGGTCATTTTCTACAAAAACTCCACCAATGTCAAGGGCGGGGATTCCCCACCAGATGCCACGGTTGGGTGACAGAACCTCACGGTGCGGCCTCAGGACGACAGAGATTCCCCGCTGTCCGGGTCTCCCACTCACAGCAGAGGGTGGGTCCCAGGAAGAGGGGCAGCATGGACACCATCATCCCACCCCAAGGAGCCCCAGTTTCCATATTCCACCGTCTTCCACTCTCCCCCTGAGGAACCTGAGCGATGGAGGCGGAGTCCCAGGCCCAGGGCCAAGGGACTGGTCACAGTGGGGCTGCTGGGACCTGAACCCTTCCTTCCCTGCTTGCCCAGTGGGTTCTGACCCACAGGGCTAAGTGCCCCCCGCAGGGCAGGGTCTAGGGAGGCGAGAGCGACGCCAGCTGCATTTTGGAAGCAGCGTGGAAGGGCCCCGGGTGAGAAGTGAGGCCTGGCCACCCAAGAGCTCTGCAATTTTGGGCAAATCGCTGCAGCAAAGCGACTGGAGCCCCTGGGAAACCCCTCTCTCTCAACTATGACATGACTATATAAAAATACACACAGGCAAAGGGAAGAAGTGATACAGATGAATAGGAAGGATATCCACAGAAGCAAGAGCGGGGTCCAGGCCACTGTTCTCCTAACGTGCTCCGAGACGTGCCCGTTTGACTAGACGTTACTAGCTATTATCTATCCTTCTAAAAAAAGGTTCTGCAGTCAAATGCGTTTTGCAAACATTGGATCGAACCGAAGCCTTCCTTGTAGGCTTTCCCAGAGCCTTTCCTATATTAACAGGCAGAAGGGCAGCCTTTCCTGAAGCACTTAAAGGAGTAGTTAAGAGCTTGAAGAATTTGGGAGATGTTGGTTTAGAAATGACAGTTACGCCCAGTGCATTGAGAGGAACGGAAGAAAAAGCAATTATCAAGTGAGAAGGCCTGCAGTGGCGGGCAGGAGCAACTAGTATCAGCAACGCATAAATAACAGCGACTGAAAAAAACTTTCAATTCTTGAAAAATCCTTAAATCATTCTCCTCCAGACTCACAGTATATGCATGTCAATGGTATGTTTCTCCTTCAATGAAATACTTTTTGTGTTAATACTTAAGACAATTACAAAAAGCTAATTCGTAATAAACACATGCTGTGTCAGTCAGGTATCTGTAGATCCAGCGTGTGGTTACAATGTTCGCATCTCCCCATTCCACTTTCATTAGTTCTTAAGGGATACAAACTACAGCACATAAAATAGACAAGCAATAAGGATTTACTGTATAGCACAGGAACTTATATTTAATATCTTGTAATAACCTCAAATAGAATATAATCAGAAAAAACCACAACTGAATCACTATGCGGTGCACCTGACACTAACACAATATTGTAAATCAACTATACTTCAACTAAAAAAAAAAAGTTAAGGAAACAAAATCATATATGCATCAATTCATATTTGAACCACAATTACACAAGCCAATAACCATTTCTGTCAGACCTGAAAGAACTGGGAGGATTGAGGACAACTGTCACAATTATGAAAAGGAAAAGCTAGGGCCCACCCCAAACATGCTTGTTTCCCTTGCCTCTGGAAGGCGGAAGGAACGAAGGAGGGAGGGAGGGAGGGAGAGAGAAAGAGAGAGAGAGAAAGCTCAATGAGAGAGAGAGAGAAGAAAAGAAAAGAAAGAAAGAAAGAAAGAAAGAAAGAAAGAAAGAAAGAAAGAAAGAAAGAAAGAAAGAAAGAAAGAAAGAAAGAGAAAGAAGGAAAGAGAGAAAAGGAAAGAGAGAGAGGGAGAGGGAGGGGGGAAAGGAAAGGAACGAAAGGCTTCATTTAAAAAGCTAACCTTAGATATTATTGCTTTGGCTTCTTCTATAGTCTTCTTTAAAACTTGCTTCATCTTTTCATTTGGAGCTATAAAAATAAAAAAGGGAAGGGGGAGAGAGACAGCCATCTTTAAAACTCTTCTTAAACATCTTAATCCCTTCTGTCTGAGTCAGGGAGGAAGTGAGATGAGAGAAAGTACAAGAATGGAATTCAGCTGAGGGATACAGGAAAGCTGGCTGTAAGAAATTAGGTAGAAATCTTTCAAACTTCATATTCTTAATAAATAACATAGCCATTGAAAATACTAGAAATATAAAACTGTATTAAAATAAAAGTGATTAAGACTATCTTGGTTTAAAGATGAATAATGAACTGGTAAAAATAAACTGTTAACTGTTCTTACAAGTACCATTATTTTTTTCATTGATGCAATTCCTCCTAAAAAGCAAAAGATCTCTCCAAATTGAGAATGGCTTTAGGTATGAAAAGATGTGGAAGACAACCAACTATTTTCTAGGTTAAAATTCAAAAGAAATAATACTAGGGCTTCCCTGGTGGCGCAGTGGTTGAGAATCTGCCTGCCAGTGCAGGGGACACGGGTTCGAGCCCTGGTCTGGGAGGATCCCACATGCCGCGGAGCAACTGGGCCTGTGAGCCACAATTACTGAGCCTGCGCGTCTGGAGCCTGTGCTCCGCAACGAGAGGCCACGATAGTGAGAGGCCCGCGCACCACGATGAAGAGTGGCCCCCGCTTGCTGCAACTAGAGAAAGCCCTCGCACAGAAAGGAAGACCCAACACAGCCATAAATAAATAAACAAATAAAAAAAAAAAATTAAAAAAAAAAAAAAAGAAATAATACTAGAAATTCCTATTATCTTCAATGCTAAAAAAAAAATTTCTGAGCATGCAAAGGCCTTAATAGGGACACTTTATTTCTTTTGCTCCTAATAGTGTTTTAAGGGCATAGTAAATACTTAGGTGTTTGTTAACTGATCAATTATAGTCTTTTATCTTATTTTTTTTTAAAGAATCCATGATAAACTTTATTTATTTATTTATTTATTTATTTATTTATTTATTTGGCTGCATTGGGTCTTCGTTGCTGCGCATGGGCTTTCTCTAGTTGCAGCGAGTTCGGTCTTCTCTTCGTTGTGGCTCGCGGGCTCTAGAGCACAGGCTCAGTAGTTGTGGCGCACGGGCTTAGTTGCTCCGTGGCATGTGGGATCTTCCCGGACCAGGACTCGAACTTGTGTCCCCTGCATTGGCAGGCGGACTGGTAACCACTGTGTCACCAGGGAAGTCCCAATTATAGTCTTTTAAATGGAGTTTTTTATGCAGGTTAAAAGGGATAAGAAGCTATCAAATGGGTTATCATCCCTTTTTCCTTCCAATTCCACACAAACAACCATATACTAAAACAAGAGGAATTTCTTCAGTGTTCTCGCATGTCCTAAGCTGCTTTGTACAAAAGAGAGGCATGTCCTCAATTCGAGTGGAGACTGTTGGGCTGACATTTATTTCCTCCTTCCACACAGAATCTCTAAATAAACCCTGATCTGCAAACTGTAACAAAACACACCCTTCAATACATTATCAATGATTATCCCCTCAAACTATTAGGTCGAACCACATGAAAATGCTGATTTTCAATCACTTGTTGCCTACAAAAATGGTAATTTCTTATGGTTCATCTATCACATTTAAAAGCTAGCTGCAACTTAGAGCAAGAAGACAGATGCCTTCTTTTCCACCTAATTCATTCTGGATTAGTGTTTTACAAGTAGTTATATGGTGCAGTATTTTATAAGTTTGTATATAAATACTGAGGTCAATTTTTTAACTTAAAGAACTGCTTTCGTACTTATTGCTATACTCAGGCATGCAGAGAGAAGAAAAATGCTGCATTACCTTGTCCATTCCTTCGTCCAATATCATCCTTTTTAAATACTGAACCCGCACTGGGGACACACTTTTCACCCCATTCATCCTTTAATTTCAAATCTTCAATCTGGTCATCAGTCAGTCCTTGCATATTGGGAGGGAGAAATACGCCATGTTCTGCTAATTCTTCCATTTCTTAAAAACAAGAGAAAGTTAGACAATACGTACGGTGGTCATCATCGTAACACCTTACACCTCATTGGAATGTGAGCTCCCTAGTGGTCGGGCGTCTTGCCCATTGGCTATTTTATTTAACAAACCCTTTGATGCCACTTGCTATGTGCCCGACCTGTCCTTGACCTCTGACAAATGCTCACCAATCTGTCCTAGGTCAACCGGAGCAGACAGTCTGGGTGCTTACCCACCGTTCACAGGCTACAGGTTCTGTGCTCTAACCCTCTGTGCTATGTTATACTTCCCGGCACTCAGGAGGCACAAATTCAAATTCACTGACGGTCTGAATACACATCCACATAGGGCGTTATGGTTTTCCAAGCACGTTCACATAACTTATCTCATTTAATTTAACCTTGAGAGGTAGGCCAGACCGTTATCAACATCCCCATCTTCCCTAATTTGCAGCTGTATCACCTGAGGCTTGCTCTGGTCACACTTCAACTACTGTATGTATATAAAACTTTATATAAATACTTTATAAAGGATTTATGTACATCTGATCATTGGGGAGGATATAAGGCAGCTCATGCCCTTCCACAGTGGCAGAGACAAGACCTTGATTTTCTAGTATCATGTTCACTATTCAAATGTATGCTTTATATTTTTCCTATTCCATATACATTCATCCCAAAACGAATCCACATTTCAGCCTTGCAAAACTGTCTTTCTTTCTTTCTTCTCTTTCCTTCTCTCTCTCTCTCTCCCTTCTTTCTTTCACATGAAAGAGGTACGTGGAGCTAAGTCTTCCCATAGCACTGTGTGAAGACACCAGGTGGCCTATAATAATACAATACTATGGAACAAATGGTGGAACTTAATGGACTATTTATGGGATACTTATTGTCTCTCTCCCCAGCAGACTGTAAGTATCTGGGGGTCAAGGAGCTGGTCTCATTCATCCCTGTCTTCGGTGGGTATAGCACTGGGGCCTGCCTGAACCACGGCTGATAACAAGGACTGTAGATTAAATGAATGGGTTTTTTTTTTTTTTTTTGGCCACGCCGCATGGCATATAGGATCTTAGTTCCCCCACCAGGGATCAAACCCTCACCCATTTCATTGGAAGCGCAGAATCTTAACCACTGGACCACCATGGAAGTCCCAAATGAATGGGTTTTAAGTTCACTAACATGCCTGAACAATCAGCACCACATTTCAATGGATAATTTCATAGAAAAAGAAGTTGAGGCCCTTTTCTCCCCAAATGCTTTCATTTTAAAATAACACTTAATCGAGCTTGTTTTGGAGTCAGTAAATTTTACTAAGAAACTATACGTATGACCCATAAAGGTAGAAACCATGACCCTTAAGGAGTTCTCCATGGTACAAAAATCACGCGGTATAATTATAGACACAATCACACCCTAGACCACACCTGGAGTAGCATCCTGTCAAGTACTACGCTGCCTAATGTGGCAGTGACTAGCTGCACGTGGCTACTTGGATTTAAGTTGAAATGAAATAAAAAACGCAGTTTCTTGGTGGTGCTCAACGGCCCCCTGTGCTTAGTGGATACCTTACTGGACAGCACAACCTGGGAACATTTTCCATCGCGGTGGAAAGCTCCCTTGGACGGCACTGCTCCAGAGTGTCGAGAGGACGGTGACCAAAACACTGTAACAAGAGAATCAGGCTTTGCTTCCTGGAGAAGGGAGCACCAAGAGAGGCAAGAACACCGAGGCTCTCTCACTGTTTCTCACCTCTGAAGGCCATCCCAAAGGTGGGGGGCCCACCACCGGAAACTGCTCTACCTCCAAAGTCTCAAAATAGGAAATTCACTTTGAAAAAACGGCCCAGTTGTCGTGCCACCTCTCACACTTGTTGAAATCCACTACACCTGCTCTTGGGCCCAAGCTTCCGGCTCCCTTCTGTGCCTCTTGCGTCCTCTGTACAGGGTCTATTTCGGTTTGCTCACAGCGTCCCAATCCCGGCTCCCAGACCCTGGGGTGCGCCCTCCCCGCCGGCTCCGGGAGCCTCTCCTCGCGGTCCGCCAGCTCTTGAAGCATCTCTGGCGAACCCCGCTGTCCCACTTCAAGCCCGGCTGCCGCATATCTTTGCAAATCTTCGCAAACTTGACCCTCGGCCCCGGCCTGCCCGAGAAAGCCTCGTGGGTCCCGCCCAACTTCGTCCCAGATGGCCCGGTTTCTTCTTCCCTTCCGGGGCCCTCGCGGTCCGGGCCCCCACCCCAACCCAGCCGGCAAACTCGCCGCGCCGCCGGGCCGCACCTGAGCAGACGCGCTGCACCTTGAGCCGCGCATTGTAGACCCGGGCCACCTGCACCGTGAGCTCCTCCAGCTCCGTGCTCCCCGGCGCCTGCAGCAGGAACTGGCTCTCGTCGCCCCGCTTCACGTGCAGCAGAACCATGGTGGCTCCGGAGGTCCCGCCGAGGCGGCGAGAAGGTTCGGGATGAACGGCGAACAGCGACGACCGACCGACTAACTGCCGCTGGGAGGCGGAAACCCGGGCCTCCGGGCCTCGCGTTGCTGGGGGAACTGCACTCGCTCCCGGAAGTGGCTGTTGCCAGGAGCAACAAAGAAACAGTCTGAGGGCCGCCGCTCAAGGTCAGACCCCGAGGCTGGGGAAGCTATGGTGCGCGGAGACCCCGCCCTCCACTCCCGGGAGCAGGTGCTGCCGAGCAACGATCCACACAGTCCGGGGGGCCTCCGGGGCCCGCCCGCACCCGCCGAGCCGGATTCGCCGAGCCCTGCTCCCGGAAGTGGCTGTCGTCGGGGCAACCCTCAAACAGACCAGCCGGCGGAGTGGAGCGCTGGCCGCCCAGTCGGCTCGCCTGGGGCCCAAGATTCCACCCAGGGAGATGGGTGGGTGGGAAAGAGGTTGCTAGGTCGGGAATGGGTGGGGTGGTGGGAACCCCCAGGTGCCCAGCCCCGCAGCAGTCCCCCCACCGCAGCTCCGAGCCTCCGTAGCCTTTCCACCGCCCCCAGTCTCCACTTCCGGAAACTCCTCCCGCTGCTTCGGGTCTGGAGCGCTCAGAAGAGGCTGTCTCGGATCGCTGATCCCCGGTGTCTGCTGTCTCTGCTCCGGTTTTCAGCACTGAGGGGTCAGGGAAAGTGTCCGTCCTCCTTCGTGGGGGCTGATTCGAATTCGCCTCTCTAGAGTGGCTCGAGCGGCTGCTGCCGTAGCGACCCTCCCCAAACTATCCAGCAACTCACTGCCCAACAAATTCTTATTAAAGGCAATCGGGTTCGGCGCTTTCTTCCGGGCGGCGGTGACATGGAGGCAGATTCAGGGTCACTGCTCTCATGGAGCTTATATTCAGTGTAAGTGACAAAGAAAAAACAAAAATACACGGATAAGGCAAATTCAAATAGATATAAAAACAGAACAGGGTGACTGGCTTTTTAGATTGGATGGTCAAGGAATGCCTTAAGCCTTCAGGCATTCCTTGGGTAACATTTGTACTGAGGCCTTGATAACGAGGCGCTAGCAAAGCTAAAATAGCGCAAGGCCCCTACCCCTGGTTATCTCCTTGGAAGGGCCGTTGCCGAATGCAAATTGAATATTACAAGCACCTGCCACTCTGTGTACCTGAAACTTTGCCTCCCTCCACTGAAACCGTATCCTGAAGTTCCGGGGCAGAGTGGAGAAAGTGTGTGACTGTAGGCCTTGGAAATGCCCAAAGCCAATCCAGAGCCTCATGTGAAGACCGTTAGACTGACACTGGATAGAAGCAGATGGCGCCCAGGGAGAGATGTGTTTTCATCTCTAGTACTGTTGCGGCAGGGTTCACCCAAGCCCTGGAACATGCAGTACTGGTCAGATTGGCAAATGTCTCTCTTCCTCAGAGGAAGAAAGTGGCCTATTGTGGTCACTTAGTTCCTGACTGCTGGCTGTAAGATCATCCCCCTGTTTCTCCTGAATCCAACTGCGTATCCATCAAGCCAACTCCTGCTTAAAAACTTGGTTTATAGTATAGCCTTCTAGGTAGAGAGAACCATTTATCCACACACTCATGTACTACAGGGTTTCTGGGTATAATTTTTAATAATATAAAATGAATGAAAAGTATAGAAAACCCATGTTTGTACTGGCCACTCAGTTTTGCTTAAATATGTAGTTATTAACTACATATCTGTTGGAAAATCTGCCAGATTGTCACAGATCGAGCCCTTACACCATCTTTAATCTTTGTCACCACTGATATTTGCCTTTGTAGTCCTCTTAACTTTACTCTTTCGTTGCATTCCTTTCAGTGTTCTCTTTAGGTCTTTTTCTTCTCATACAGGCCATGTCTTACAAATTCTGTGTGTAGCTTTTTCTCAGTGTGGTGTTTTTTGTTTTTTTTTAAATAAATTTACTTACTTATTTTTGGCTGCGTTGGGTCTTCGTTGCTGCGCACAGGCTTTCTCTAGTTGTGGCAAGCGGGGGCTACTCTTCATTGCGGTGCTCGGGCTTCTCATTGCAGTGGCTTCTCTTGCTGTGGAGCACGGGCTCTAGGTGCGTGGGCTTTGGTAGTTGTGACACGCGGGCTCAGTAGTTGTGGTGAGCGGGCTCTAGAGCACAGGCTCAGTAGTTGTGGCGCACGGGCTTTGCTGCTCTGCGGCATGTGGGATCTTCCCGGACCAGGGCTCGAACCCATGTCCCCTGCATTGGCAGGTGGATTCTTAACCACCGTGCCACCAGGAAAGCCCTCTCAGTGTGGTTTAAGTGATCGTAAATCATGCCAAAGCCTGTTGTCTTGTCACCACCCAAGTGGGTTCTGAATTTGAAGACAAAGATGACATCTGGGTGGTCTTGTGTACTTTAGCTTATTGTCTCAATATTTTAGGTACTGTTGCCTTTCTAGGGTAAAGGGCATCTTATGACCATTTGTATCTGCTGAAGCACTGCATTAGTGATGAACACTCTGGTACAGATAACTAATGGGCCATTCATGATGGCTGCTAGATATCAGGCAGCCAGGGAGGAAAAGAGCACATTTTTACTGTATTGAAAAAAAAACATGTTTTGCACGTTTTAAATTTTATGTAACTAATGTCATACTGTATTATTTTGTACCTTGCTTTATGGCTCCATAATGAGATTTACTAATATTTCATTCACTTCACTGCTGTATAGTATTCCACTATGAATATGTCACTCTATTCCCCTCTTGATGGTTAGTTTCTTTCTAGTTTTCACCATTACAAACAATGCACATCCTGTTCCACATGTCCTAGAGTTTCTCTCCAAGTCTAATTGGTTGTGATAGAATATATGAACTTTGCTGGATGTTGCTAAATTGCTCTCTAGAACTGATGTGCCAGTTTGCCCTCTCGCCAACAGTGTATGAGTTCCCATATTTCCACATGTTCGCTAAATCTTGATGTGGTCAGACTTACTTTTCTAACATTAATAAATTGGCATTTTGATTTATACATGAGTTTGTGAGTTTGGTTTTCCTGTGTCAATCACTCATGCTGTAAATGTGGACCTGCGGGGCTCAGGATCTGGCTATGGATTATGTGGAGAGGCTGAAAAGATAAGCTACAGACAGGGAGATATATTTGCAAACCACATATCCAACAGAGGTGGAGTATCTAGCGTACAAAAAGAACCCTCAAAACACGATAGTAAAAAAGCAATCTATTTAGAAAATGCACAAAAGACACAAATAGATATTTCACTAAAGAAGATGTTAGATGGCAAATATCACATGAAAATATGTTCACTACCATTAGCTATTAGGGAAACACAAAGCCACAATGAAATATTTACTACCAAAATGGCTAAAGTAAAAAATAGTAACAACAGCAAATGCAGGCACGGATGTGGAAAAACTGGATCACTCATAAATTGCTGATGGGAATGTTAAATGGTACAGTCATTCTGGAAGACAATTTGGCAGTTAAAAAAAATCCAAGCATGCAACCACCCTACGACCCAGCAATTGCACTCCTGGGCATTTATCCCAGAGAAATGAAAACTTCTGTGCACATAAAAACCTGAGATGAAGGTTCACAGCAGCTTCATTTATAATAGCCCCAAACTGGAACAACCCAGATGTCCTTCAGTGGGTGGGGAAATGGTTAACCCAACTGTGGTACATCCATAACATGGAATACTATTGATACACAGCAATAAAAAGGAACAAACTATTGATACATGCAATCCAGATGAATCTCCAGAGAATTATGCTGAGTAAAAAAGTCAATCCCGGGGCTTCCCTGGTGGCGCAGTGGTTGAGAATCTGCCTGCTAATGCAGGGGACACGGGTTCGAGCCCTGGTCTGGGAAGATCCCACATGCCGTGGAGCAACTAAGCCCGTGCAGCACAACTACTGAGCCTGCGCGTCTGGAGCCTGTGCTCCGCAACAAGAGAGGCCGCGATAGTGAGAGGCCCGCGCACCGCGATGAAGAATGGCCCTCGCTTGCCGCAACTAGAGGAAGCCCTCGCACAGAAAGACCCAACACAGCCAAAAATAAATAAATAAATAAATAGAAATTAAAAAAAAAAAAAAAAAAACAAAGCAATGAGCAAGCATCCTTGAGTATATGTATTTATTAAAAAAAAAAAAAAGTCAATCCCAAACGGTTCCACATGATTCCATTTCCCTAACACTCTTGAAGTAGCAAAACTGTAGAAATGGAGAATAGGTTCGTGGTTGCCAGAAGTTAAGGACACAGGAGAGGGGCATGGGATGGGAGGGAAGCGGGAAAAGGGCAACATGAAGGATCTTTGTGGTGATGGGAAGGTCTTGTGTCAATGTGAATGTCCTGGTTGTAGTATTGTACTATAGTTTTGCAAAATGTTGCCACTGAAGGAAACTGGGTAAAAGGTAGTTTCCCAGTTTTGGGAAACTGGGATCTCTCTGTATTATTTCTTATAACTGCATACAAATTTACCTTAAAATAAAAAGTTTTTACAAAGCCTATTATTCTGTATCTGTAACTTCTTAGTCAGAGGTTAATGAACATAACTGAACTATTTAAGAATCAAGGTTATTGTTTTAAATGGCAATCTGAAAAAAGGCAATACTCACAGGAACTACTGGCCTCGGTCTCTTACTTTGGGTCTTTTAAGGCAGTCTCTTCTTTTGCCTGGCTCCTCGTGCACCTGTTTCCCTTCTGCGCCTCCCCCTGACCCCCCAGGCTGTTTCTCTCGCTCTGGGTTAGAAAAATCATCATTCAGGCTTCACGTGTTACTTTCGAGCCAACAAGATTTTGCATGAGGGCCTCTCTTGCAGAATAAGTGCATGGCTTCTTAATGATGATTAGTAATCTCAGAATAGCATTCTTCTTACTTTTAGCCGAAATATTACATAGAGAAGTGAAATGGATGAAAATAAGATCTTGAATCAAAATACCCAATTATACAACGAGAATTAATCCCCAAATGTCACCAAACCCGTATATATAAAGTTCAAGGAAAATGGCTGAGAAAAATTCCTCCCTTTTGAGCAAAGTAGTCAATATGGTAAAGACAGGTATATTTATTTCATATGAGAGCACATTTCACAGGATATGTACAGAGTGTTTACATACCACTGACTTTAATACTGTACTTCTATAAAGTATATAGTTATAAATACTGTATGCCACATAAGCAATAAAATTCTTACATATAAACAGCAATCTACTATAGAGAACGAAGAATTCACAAAGAGATCCTTAGTGTCTAGTTTCTGCTCTGCTTTTAACAGAACTGGTAAATATTTTAATAATACACAGAATAGTGGCTAGTTATTTGCAGCATACCTTTAACTTTCATAACTTTGTGCACTTTTTCAGCAACTTGCCAAGTAGAATTTCCTGATAAAGGCTGAGCTGCTAGATGATATGTATATTTTAGACAGTAGTTTATATTCAATAGGAAACATTGCTCACAGAACTGCAATCTGCACTAGTGAAGTTCATAATGAATTATTTTGCTAATGGAGAGCAAATATTGAATACTATATATATTAATCACATAGATGTTAAAGCCACAGATTCAACAAGTTAATTCACATTTTGAAGCACACTGCTTATAGTAATACTGCTGTTTAAAATATACTATTGCTGAAATGATTAGAACCCCCCCCCAAAAAGCGCAATATAAAACTCACGAGTTATTTCTAACAGCAAATCCTGGCTGTTAGTAGAGACAGGGTTACTTTTATAAACATAGTATTCTGATAACATTTGAGTATTTAGAAAAGTGCTTTTTTCCTAACAGATTTGCTTTATGCGGTTAAGTGCGATGCAGTTTGCTGTGCTTTTACATTTTACGTATTCTTAGCCAGGAACTCTTTTTTTTTCTGATATTCCGCTAATGCACATCTTTAAAGGTTAAATGCGGACAACGGAATTTAGGTCGATATATACAACTCTTTGTATAAAAGGAACGTTAATATAATGGGTAAAAGTAATCTTAAACTGACAACAAAACAACTATTGCTCAAGTTTTCTGATTAGGATTACTCAATGGTATCAAAATACTACATTCTGTATACATTCTGTGTACGTCTTCATAAAATTAAAGCAGGATCAGCTGCATATTGGCAGTGCAGGAGACGAAATCCACAGCTAATTTGAGGTGTAGCCTCTACACACGTAAAGCAGCATCACAGATGTGTCGTGTAGTTCGTGAGAGGGAGAGAACACACAAGGAGTAGATCCCAGTTCCCCCCCCGGGCGGCACCTGCGGCCGCTCACCACTTCCAGAGCGGAGGCGGCAAGAGAAGCGCGCGAGGGCCGTGGGCAGCGGACGCCTTCGTGTACGTTGAGCTCTAACGCTTCTCACTGAGCTCAGTGGCACGTGCTTTCCCGACTTCCTGGGCCAGTGTGCTTTTTTGAAAGGGCCGGGGGTGTCTGCCCACGTGACCGACTGTAACCACACACTACGCCGCTTCCGGCTGCAAGAAGCTCCTCCCCCGGAAAAGCCGGCGGACCTGCTAGAGTGGCAAGTAACAAGGGTGTGCGCGGTGTGCGTGTCAGACGGGGGTGGGTGTGGAACGGTGGTCGATAGTGGTTCCCTAGTGAGATCATTCTAGTTTTAGAAAGAAAAGTAATGAAATGTCCAGATTTCATTTTCAGCCATCCTTTAGATAATGAAATATTGAAAGAAGAACTATGTTCTAATTTTTAGGTAAAAATGTGGTCTGATTTAGAATTTAAATTATGTGTTTTACAAATATGTAAGTGTATATATTTGTGTGTGTGTGTATACACATTTTTTTTTTCTTTAAGCAATGTCTTTCTAAATTCTGTTTCAGTATAAGTTTGACAGATCTTTGGTAAATACTTATAAATACCAATTTTTAACAAGTACAAAAGGGGCTGGCAGTAGCGTCAGCTAGAAGTTGTCTGGGCTTTTTGAGGTTCTGTAAAGGAGACTGACAAAGAATTTCTGAATGAGGACTATTTTCTAAAGTAGTTTCGAGCACTTTTTATGGCTTCTACTCTCTCGTATTTATCCAAACAGAAACACACCAAAATTCCAGTTAATAATGGGAAAGATTTTTCCTTATTTCCAATACACACATATTCCAACTTTGTACACATTAAATAGTGGTATTTCATGACAACATCAGTGCACTTAACAATTACTTATTGCACATAATGAATAACGAATGCCCAATTCTTTTGGCTCTACCCTGCCAAAATTAAAAAAACAACTGCTTTCTACTGTAGAACATTATCTTTCTGTGAAGTCTAGCGTGGGTGATGCCTTAGAGGCCAAGGCTGTGAAAGGGTCTGCTGGAGGGGTGGTGCCAGGTGGGAGCAGAGGGGCAGGAGGCGGAGGTGGTCTTCTTGCTGGCAACACACAGAAAGAGACACTGGTACCTCTATTCCAGTCATCACTAAAGGTCACCTTGGAGCCAGAAGACGAACTCGGCTGATCACCCAGTAGGTCTGGACAAGTGGACCTTGACTTTCCTGTCACACCAAAGTCCTCTTCTTCCTCGAAGGTTACCCATCCTTTTGGGTTGCTGCTTTTTAATGTAGGTGGGCCCTGTGGATCAAAACTGTCCTCAAAGCCACCCAGTGAAGATGAAGGCTTGCTGCTGTTCTGTCCAGGAGGCTTCGGAGAAGGGAAAGGACTCTGAGCAACGGGCTCTTCTTTGGAGAACCACGAAGTGGCCTCTGATGCTTGAGATTCAGCTCTAAAGGGGTTTCTGGGAGCGGCAGTCCTGTCGGTGAAAGGATTTGTGCTGCTCGAGCTCTCAATGAACGGGTTTGGAGAACATCGCGTGTTTTCCTGGGATTTACTCCGGGCTGGAATTGGAGGCATTGTCGGCATGCAGCTTACAGAACTCAAAGTATTCATGTTACTTGGGGTTGCAGAAGGCAATGAAATCAACCCCTTTGGGTCTGGGGTTTGAACAGACGGCTGAGCCTTTGATACAGCAAGCAGGTTCAATGACAGGTCTTCAAATGGGTCAGTCTTTAATGGCGAGTCCAGACTGATGGCGGAGACTCCGTTTGTTTTTACCTGGAGAAGAGAGAGAGCACTGAATAATCAACCAAAAAGCAATATATTTACTTTGAATACCCCCTATTCTTCCTGTCTCAATTATTCTTCGTTTTGGGGGTGGGGGTGGGGGTGGGGAAGTATACAAATTTAGAAAATAAAGAGCAGCTTTGTGTGGCTTGTTACTCCGGTGGTTTCAGTAAGATAACACAGCTAAAATATTATTTTTTAAAAACTCCCTACTAAATAAATAAGTCCCTTTATTAAACAGAGCTTATCTTATCCATGCAAGTATTGATATGGTAAGATGGAGAACTGTAGAGAATTAGCAGATGAGTTTTGCTCATGCCCAGTTCTATCAGATGTTCACACAAACTGAAGAAATCCATCTTTAGAACTTATGCGAAATCTCTATAAATAAACTTCCCGCACCCATCTATGATGATGATGTGGTTTCACTGTTCTTTTAAATATATTTTCATTGAGATTTAGATATGGAAATTCAACTTTATGGATGAAAATTAATTTTATTAGTATATTTGTATTCCTCAGCTGAAGACAACACATCTTTTCCTTTTCTACTTGGATAAATAAATTTCCAAGGCATTCTTTGCTTTTTAATGTAAGTTCTCCTTTGCAGGATAAACTCTGTGAATAACGTGACAATATTCCTTAACTGACCTTCCTTCATCTTGTAAAAATGTTCCAAAACAGATACGTTTGTTAACAATCAAATGCAATGATTGTTTAAAACGGGGTGGAGGGGGGAGTCCCATTTTCTATTTGGTGTATTCATTCTTAAACTAAAATGAACCTGTGCCCAGGGGGTGCACAGTCCTCTCTACGTGACACAGTTGGCTGTGAACTGTTACTGGCAGGAGGAGGGGTTGGAATTACTTCACAGTCATGAAAAATCTGCCCTGTGTGCCTACTTCACAAAGAAGCCGGCTGGAGCGGAGCACGGCTGTGGGACTGAGCACGGCCAACTTTCCCTACGGGAAACAGAACTGGGGGGGCCTGGCCTTATGAGAAAGTTGGCTCATCAGGAACTTCATTCTAATAATTTTTAAAAACCTACATAATTATTAAAACTAGGTAGATGGCTTGGATACTTATGCCAAATTAAAGGTGAGAAAACAAACCTTTGGGTTGAAAAGGACAGGGGAGGGAGACTTTTAGCTCAAGACTTGCAATGTAACAAAACAGAGCACGACCCAAAATGAATTTAGATCGTTGTTAAAGCAAGTAACTAAACATTCATGAAATATGTTGAAAAAAAAGAGCAGCAGTCCCAATAAAATGTAACTGCATCTTATGAAACAGTAACTTGGTGCTTAAGAATAGGGAAGGCTGTTCATTTGCAAAAGGAAACAGTGTGGATAACTTCATAAATGAATCACTCTCTAGTATCTGTTTTATTCAGCTGATCTAGAACATACTTTATAATTTAGTAAACGAATATGTTTTTCTTTAAACTTAATGTGGCAATAAATTTGTACAGAATTGAAGAGTAAACATGTCACGGATTCTAAACTGTATTCTAAGTGTATTAAAGTACTTGAGAGACAAATTTATCACAGACATCATAAAATTACAATTAGCTCTACATTACCAATAATGTCTGGATTATTTATGGTTCATATAACAAAACAGAAGTATTTGATTGGGCCTGGGCCCCAATTCTCCCATGGTAGATAAAAGAGTCCACGACATAGACATTATAGGTAAGAAGTTTATGCTTTGCACAGCTTAGAATAGCAGGCCCTTGCCAAATAAATTCTATACATTTAAATATCTTTATTTTCATATATTAAAATTTTTTCTTTCAAAATAAGTTAAAGGGTAATTTGATAGGAACAGGATCATTTTGCCCAATCAGACTTGAAATTATAATGAGAGCCACACCATCATTCATTACATTAGAATTAATTTATATATATCTAAGCAGGATTTGTGATGACTTGACATTAATGATGATGGTATTTTTACAGAGAAGGGTGTTGGAAAGGCCCTTAAACAATCCTGCTATGTTAACTTTCATCTTTGTAAATCATCAATTCTTCCTTACGAAAAAGAATCGTGCTACTAAAATTATTTTTTTTAATTTCCCAAAAGAAATCTAAGAAAAAAAATTGAATTTTGTATTTATGTAATTATGCCATTGTTAAAACCAAGAACCAATTTGGTTTTGCCAAATACACTTCTATATACCTAAAGCTTACCTTCTTGAAGTTAAACTTCTTAGTCTTGTTAATTTTTGTAAAAAAAAAAGCAAAAAAAATGGGAAAGCATTAGCAAGAACTAAAATGGTTCCTAAAAATTCAAAATACTAAGAAAAAAAGCAGGTTTTATGGTATGATAATAGAATTTATTAATGTGGACAGGTGGTTTTTAAAATGAGTGAAAATTTAGATGTATGAAGCAAAAGATTCATACATCTAATGTGCTAAGACAGATGAAAAGCACATATAAGATTGAGAAATAATCCAATACCTGTTACCCTGATGGTTGCTCCTGCTTTGAGAAAGGGAACACAGACATCAAAGGAAAGAGTTAGGAGGACAATCGGAGACCAACCAACAACCCTAACAATTCAGCCTTCAAAATTCTTTTATTTCTATATTATATACAAAATCCAAGAGCAGTGCTATTTGCAGGTCATAGCATAAGATCAAGAGACAATCCCAATTTCTTCTGTCATTTTGAATGAAAAATGTATTGTTGAATTAGCGTTCAAACTTTAATTTTGTCTGAGGTTGATTACTAACTAGTTCAAAGTGGCTATTCCAAAAATAATATTCCAAATAGGGTTTGGAAGCTCTAAAATATTTTCAGCAGCCTGTTATGGATGAAATGTTTGTGTCACCCCCCCACCCCAAATTCATATGTTGAAAGCCCTAACCCGCAAAGTGATGGTCTTTGGAGATGGGGCCTTTGGGAGGTAACTGGCGTTAGATGAGGTCATGGGAGTGGGGCCCTCACGATGGAATTAGCACCCTTAGGCGGAGACACACCAGAGGGCTTGCTCTTTTTCTCCTCGTGCAAGCACCGAGGAAAGGCCACGTGAGCACACAGCAAGAAGGCAGCTGTCTGCAAGCTAGGAAAACAGCCCAGAACCCAAACCACGGTGGCATCTTGATCTCGGACTTCCAGCCTCCAGAACTGTGAGAAAACAGATTTCTACTGTCTGAGCCACCCAGTTTATGGTATTTTGTTATGGCAGCCCAAGAAGAGTAGGACACAGCCTTAAGATAGTCTGTGGGTTTATCATCATTAGAGAAAATGTACAAAATGGCATCACTTGGCAAAAAAGTGAAAAATGGTATTTAACAAATGGTCAGGATCCAGGCTTGTTCTATATTACTCAGGTTTTCTGAAGGGTGATACTAGCGTTAATTCACTTCATAATTTATGAGCTGGAAGGTACAACAAGGTAAGAAACTGGATCCTCTTTTTGTTGTTTAAAAATGAAATCATAATCTTTTCATAATATAGAAGTACTTTTAAAAATTACAGTATTCTCAAGGAACAGTTTGAGCAAATCTTCCCCAATATTTAAAGCTCACCTTATTTTAAAATACCAAAACTCACTTTGACAATTTAGAGAGACACCATTCTAAAATATATTAAGTATTACTACAGTTTCCTGCCTACGAAACATGAGACTCCTGAATTTAATGCTTTCCTGATGATCTTGATGTATCAGCTTTGGCACAGGATAGGAAATAGGAATGGGTTTATACTAAGATACACAGGGATGGTATTCAATTGATCCAGAATGCTGAGATCTTCTACTTGGTCTCTTCCCTCACTGTCAGCTATCACGTTAATAGTATAGCCATGATGCTATTATTTTACTTCTCACTGGATTCCTGACTTCTGGTTTTTAGCTGATAATCAGATGACTAGGATGTTGGAAGTCAGATAGGTGAGGCATTTTCACATTTTGTAAAGGATATATAACGTGTTGTATAATCATATGAATTAGAAGAATCTTTTCTATATGGAATTATAGAATCAAAGGACACTTAAATAGTAATAAAAAGTAAAGCTGGGTCATGTGTGTTTTTATGTTTTAAATACCTTGTAGATTTTTGGCAGAACTGATAAAGACTTGTAAAAATTACTAAGTGTTCAATTCTAAGACTATTTCATATTATTACCAAAATATCAAATGTCATATTTTACTATCTCATCCTTTTCAACTTATAGCCACTGCAGAAGATTTTTAAAATTTTAAATGTCTGTTATTTTTTGAATAGGTATTATTCTTATGGTTCAAAGTTCAAAAGGCACAAAAGGTAAAATACTTCCCTTTCTTTCCAGCCCCTCAGCGTTCTAAGCTCCAAGGAGGAAACTAACCACTTTGTGATCCTTCACAAAGACAGTCTACACATGAACAAGACCCCACTCCCCCAAAAGAAAAGTGTGTCTGTGTATATAATGTGCAGAGGAATTTGGTATCAGTGACTGAGGCAAAAAGAAGGTTTAAAACAAACATCTTTCATAGTTTTGATGAACAGAATACAAGAGTCAAGAACACAATCTACTGAGCCACACACAAACCATGGGCTTGCTGTCTGTCACCAAATTACCACACCCATTCCAATGAAAATCAGAAAGCAAAACAAGTTGAAAAATGACCTAAGAAAATGATATATGGCAGTCTTTGGAATATTCATCCTGTAGTATTTCTGTGTCATAAGATGACTTTCTACTGAGAACTGCAATCTTACTTGAAGTGTGTTCTTTCTGAAGTTGTTCAGAGTACCATACCTACTTTCAATACTGAAAACATTTATAGAGTTTTAGGAATCAGGGTTCACTTTTACTATGAAATTCATGATCACTTTCTGTCCTAAAACAGTAATACAAAGCTCTAAGATACAGCTACTTTGAAAGTTTCTTGCCCTCCAATTACATTAAAAAAAAAAAATACAATAGTACACCTCACAAGGAAATGAGAAGAAAAATTCATGATGCACTAAAAGCCGATTGGCAGAGAGAAAATAATGGATATTTATTGTTGGAAGGATTTCTACAATTATTATACATCTTCAGCATCCTCAACAGTGCAATGGCACTGTTTTCTGTGTGACAGTCATGAGATAACATTATTTTGATGGTTTTTACTTTGGTGAATAAGTCTGCTGCTGCACGCCCAAAACTTCTAAACTGATCCAGTAGTGTCTGAAACTGTTAGAGATCCCTGAGGAAGCCCAGTGCCGGCTCCACCACAGAAAAGAGCTAGCTGTGTGGCATCAGGAGGAATAAGAGGATTACGGGAAATTAACTCTACTGCCAATGGTCAGGACTGATCTGACTGCCTCTCTCTCCAGGAAGTAAAAGCCAAAACTAATTTATTAACTGTGAGCAATAATAAAATAAATTATTATTGTCCATCCTAATTCATTAACTATCCAAAGTAAATTATGCATAAAAAAACCAGAAAGTCACCAACACTTTAAACATTAACAAGATAAAACAGCCTGGGAGCTGCTTGGAATTCCTTAAAGATCCCTAATCTAGGGTCACTCTCTGAGAACCCTTGATCCAGGCCACAGGTTAGACAAACAGACAGAAACCCCAAACCTCAAACAGCCAAACACCCCAAACCTCAAACAGCCAAACCATGCATCTGTTGTGTGACTGGTTTGAGATATCCAATGACATTCGCCTGCTGAAGTCATATCTGAACATGCGATTACTACCAAAAGACAAACATTTTTTAAAAGTGAATCTCATATTTGTTTATCTCTTAAGCTAATAATGAAAATAAGTATGTTCAAAGACTATACCAAAGGCATCAAATATACCTCAATAAAAAAAGAAAAACAAAACAAAACAGAAAATAAGCCAAAACCCTCACAGAAGCGTCCAGATGATCTTCCGCCGGCTGGCAGGACTTACCTGCGGCTGCACTGAAGGTTCAGAAGGCAAGCTGTGGGACGACCTGCTCCGAGGCGGCGGCTGCGGGACGGCTTCGAGGCTGGGCTGCGGGGCAGACTGAGGCATAGGTGTGGCCACCGGGACACGAGGCTCCCGCGTCTGCTGAACCGGCGGGGCCAGAGAAGGCTGCACAGGAGGGGCGGCCTGAGGCTTCAGTGGTTCAGGAAGAAGAGCTGGCCCTAAAAAAAGTCACTTCCAGATGTTAGGTGTTTTCTAGAAAACCACTTTTTATCCTTCCTTTAGTGAAGTGAACGAGATTCTAGTCCCTGTCCCGCCCAGCCCTGGCCCCAAGCAGCCTCATTTCTTGTGGCATGAGGAAAGACAGGAGGCTATCCCAATGTGAGTAAGCTGTAAAAAGCGAGACGCTGCAGAAAGGGAAAAAAAAGAGAAGGAAAAAGGGAAAGAATACAGAATGGCACTGCTGTTTCTAATACAGGGCCTACCTTTCAGTACTTCTGACGGTTTGCTTTGGCTTTCAGGAGTCAGTCTCCCAGCAGACACCCGAGCATGGCTCTGGGGGGCGCTGATCACTCCGGCACGGGGTGGAATAATCTAAAAATGGGAAACGTAACCGTTGAGATATTTACTTATTTTCAACAGATAAGATTTGGTGAAAATATTTGCTTTTGCATCTCATCTCATTTCCTCAGCCTCTTGTCATTTTAATGGCTCTCTATTTATAGCCACATCGTCATAAGTTTTAAAGATCTTCCTTTTTATTTTCCACTATTTACTATGTGCCAGGCGCTGTGTTAATTAAGCACTGTGTAGGCATTTCCATTTCGTTGTCCACATGGCCCTCAGAGGTAGGTATTCTTTTATCATCTCTATTATAAATGAAGATGAAGAAATGTATACAACTTTCCCAAAGCCACAGAGCTAGAAAGTAGAGCCAGGAGCCAGACTCAGGTCTGACCGGCTGCAGGGCCGTGCTCTTCATCCCGTGCAATGCTGCCTTCATGGGCGACGGGGATGGTCTTACAGGTCATGAGGACGTGGAGAGGGACATACACTGTGTAACTAAGCGGCTTATGAAAAACCATGCCGAGGTCTTTTTTTTTAAACACAGATGTAAAACCTCTTGAGTGGCTTACTCGATATGCTAAAATAAATACACTGGAAGACACACTGGTGAAAAATGTCTTTTCTATTTTCACACGTTTGCTGAAGACTTTAAGCCCCCAATACTCCTTATTGTAAGCAAAAGTTATGAATGTTATCTCACAAAATTCTGCCTTTCCTTCCCTATTCTTACAGTATTAAATAGAGAAAGTACTTTGTGGGAAGTGGTAGAATCGATGGATAGCAATTTCCCCTTCTTTGGAAAAAAGGAGAGTGGGTAATGGCTATCTTTAGGTATATTCCACAGACATTTTACTTTGGAGTGTGATATTATATATAGAAAAAGGCCTTTAGGTTGGATGTTAAATAGAAAGCTACAAGAGAAAGAATGAAGTATTTCTATCTTATAAATCTTCTGAGGATTTCTTAGAAATTACAAGTAGTTTCATTAGCGGAAGTTTCTCAATTTCCAGTTACAGTAACAGTTCCCACTTCTTACTCTTCAGCTGGAGGCCTCGCAACAGCCTCCACTAGACTGATCCTGGTTTCTGTTTTCTTTCTTTCTTTCTTTCTTTTTTCCTTTAAGTTACTTGTTCTATCCCAGAGAAAATTTTCACTTGGGTGAATAAGAGGATAATTCTGTGTATAAGAGAACACTGATAAACACGCAGAAAACCACAGATTCACAACACAGGGAAAGGCACTGCAATGCCATCTGCTCTCCTGCCTTTAACACCTTTAGAACCAGTTTTAGTTGACCGACTCTCATAAATGGGTTTTCTGAAATCTAGTTTTAAAATCCTTCTGATTGAAGAATTACTCAGATAATATAAAAAGTTGTCCCCAAACATCACTTCCTCATATACAGATTCTAAGATATTTATGTAGCGACTGTAATTACTTAATTGTATCACTTTTATTCAAATAAGGAAGTATGTTTAGTTACTTTTGAAGAGGATGTTAAAATACTCTTAGTGTTGAAAGGTACCTTGGAGAGCGTCAAGTGCAATTTCCCCATTTTAGAGTTGAGGAAACTGGGGCCTTAACGGGCCCCATGATTTCTTCAAGGTAACACATTTCATTAGCAGCAAATTGGGACCTAGAACCTAGACCTCCTGGCTCCCAGGCGAGGTGCTGCCTACCGGTCTGGCTGTACCGTATCCAGCAGGTCCTGGGCCTGTGAGTCCTGTTTGAGGTGAAGGCTGGCTGCGTCCTGGAGCAAAGACATCGCACCATGTATTTCAGTTTTTTTAAAAAAGAAAGAAACAAGAAACCATGTACTTATACCCCAAGTGTCTATTCACGGTCCAGTTTTAAGGTTAAGCTGAATTCAAGTGTTTTTACCTATATTATCTTTCCGTGTCGCTCCAGGGCTTTTGGGTGCTTTGAAGCAGGAAGGAAAAAAAAAATTAGTCATGAGTAAACAATCAAGCCATATTGCATAACACTGGCTGGCTGTTCTGTTTCATTACCAGCAGAAATGGGGGCATGAGATGGAAACAAAAGTACTTTGCTTTAGATAATGATGAAGGGTATTATCAGCTCTGAAGGAAATATCCCCAAAAAGAGAAAAATTAGGATACTGAGAGTGACATTCATGGGAGCCAGCTTAGCACTTGGTCTGATACCTCATTCAAAAGGTCACTTTTAAGGTGACTTTCCCAACAGAGCTCTCTCCTGTGAACCTTGAAAACACATGGTCAGCTTAGGGGGATGGTCACAAGATGCAGCCCCACTGTTTCCCAGAGCTTGGTGGACAGACAGCTCCGGAGCAAACAGACAGCACTACATTTTCCGGGTCACGCAAGAGGCGCCTAATGGCACTGTTTCAGGGCTTCACGCTGTAGATGTCATTATGGATAAAGGAATCCCACGATGGGATCTTTGGGATTTCTATAGCAAAATCCTATGATGAAGGTAGAAGACTGGCACATCTTATTACCAAATATCTGCCTCATGCAAGACAATATTAAACCACGGCTCAAACTCATTAGAAAGGTAGCAAAAGGATGAAATGAAATAAACTACTTTTGGGGCAAAAGGAGTAGGGGACACTATTGAGGCCTGCATCTCATATTTATTCTTTTTGAAAGGAAATTCAAGTGTGATTGTTGTATGTAATCCATCAGCTTTTTAAGAACTATAATCTTAATGAATGGCTTCTAGTTTTTATAGCCTTTTAAGCAAATTTAGTTCAGCATCATTATACATTAAAACATTTCTGTTATCTGAAACCATCCAAAAAATACTATATTCTTGGACCTGAATTAATAAGGTTTAATTACAATTATTAATTTTTAAAACTCCAGAGTTAGTATAGTACATTTCTAAACATTTGACTTATTCTGAAGAGAATTTTGAAGGCATTCTTCTTAAAATAACGTTGTACAATAATTTCACATCCAAAGGATATATGAAATATATACAAAACAGAGTTCAAAACAACATGAGAATTGTGGGGAAATTAAATGGACATCCATTAGAAACTATATACAACACAGAATGGAAAGAGAAAAAAAATACAAAATTACAAGGTATACAAAAGGATGGGAGGGGGAGTTTACAGTTGGACCAAGAAAAGATTTGGTATGCCTTTAAACACTGGAGGGGCTGACATTTAGAAATAAGACGAGAGATCCATTTCTATGATGCAAAAGTCTTGTTACCTTCCATCTCTCGCCTAGCTACCCCAGGACTGGGAGGGGCTCCAGTACCTTTTTAGAGAAAGAACAGAAGCTGTATATTGTTCAGGGCCCGTAGCACAGAATGAAAGGCAGGCAAACAAAACAATTTCTGAGCTAAGCTTACTTTTACAAAAAAGTTCTTTCACTGTTTTAAATTTCTTCAAAGATATCAATACAAACCAAAGTGACTTTAGATGCCTGGCCCAAACCTGAGTCTGGCCCTTTCCACAGTTAGAATGAAAGAGAAGGACAGTTTGCTTTTTATATCTGACATTACTAGCAGTAGGGAATTGAAAAATATGTGTAATGAAAGCCTTTGCTTTATGATCATCTCATTCTTTATATTCAGTGTTAAATCACTAATAAAAGCTCCAATATTTGCCAGTCAAAAAGGAAAAAAAATCTTAAGGTTCCAATTTCATATGAAATCTCTATGAGACTATATTAGTCTCTGATAAGTTAGTTTTTGATAAATTATTTAAAAAAAAAAACCTAAAAGTACTGTAATTACTTTCTCTCAGCTTATTGCCTTCAAGCAGTTATTGGTTTATAGGGTTAAAAAAATACACTGCAAACATTGTCTACAAAAGAATTGTGAAGAGAAGCGATTTTTAAAAATTAAACCAGATTTCTAAGTAAGCCACTGAGTTGCTAACGTGTATAACTTTTCACAAATTTATTTAACTTATTTTCTACAGATTGTTTTCCTAATTAAAGGAGAAAATAAATAAAAGTCTATTATGAAACTATAAATAAAAGCACAAGTTTGAAACCGGAAAAATTAATGTTTTCTGTAAGTCAATGGAAAAGTTATACTCCAGCAGTATCTTGCAGAAGCCGCAGTGCTGAAATAACTTTGCTACCCTTATTATACAAAGTCATTAAAATCTACACACAGCAAAGTCAATCTGTAACAACACACGAGTCGGTCCGCAATGTCCTTAGGCAGCTAGAGTAGAAAGAGACCAACTGCATGTGTATAGTGAGCCTTAATGATATTAAAACCGGATTTGTAAAAGCTCTTCTGTGGGACTGAAATATCTTGCCTCAGCCTTTCCTGAGAATTAGATTAAATAAGCTTGTCAAATGTATACCTCCAACTACGCTCTGTGAGTTTTCATGTAAACCAAGTAAACTACACTTTTAACAAAAAGTGACCCATGTGTTAGTAAGAATTTCTTTATTGAAATATATAAAAGAAAATTGTTCTTACATTTTAAAAATGAGGCATGAATGTTATGACAAGTTATGATAAAGCCATGCAAAATGAAAGCTATATTTCAGATAATTATTTTAACTTTAAATTGCATTTCTAGGACACTTTGCTAATCCACAGGCTACTGGCAAGGGAATGTACTAGAGCTCTAATACAATCTAATATAAAATCAAATACTTGGGAAACATTCTATATTCATTGTGCCTGAATCACTCTTCAAAGTAGTATGATTTGGGGGAATTAAATCTTTGTAACCAAATTGACTGTATTTATTAAGAAAAAGTATATCAGGCCTTGATGAGTAATTCACCTCTGACTATCTGGAAAATGGAAGCTCTTGTTAATTCTATTCACTAATAAAACCAAGCTCTAATCTTTTACTTAACAGGAATATAATGGAAGTTTGGAGCTATTTTTAACTTGGCATATAAATGTCATTCATTTTGACTTTTATCAAACAAACCTAAAATGTCTTTCAGTTATAGGAATCAAACTCCAAAAAAAATTAATGAACCAAGATCCATACATTACAACAAATATAAATGGTTACCTCCAAATTCTTTTCTAGCAGGTGCAGGACTCCTAGCCCCTTATGGTTCATAAGAGAATGTGCAGCAGAAAGGAAACGACATTAAATAAAGAATTGAAATGTCAAAGATTTACTGTAGTATTCCTGATGTCAAATATCATGTAGAAACCACATATTCATGTCTTGGTGCTATAAAAAAGCTATTATGTAATGCAAATGCTTCTAAATAGAAACATTATACTTATTTTAAAAGAACATTTAAACAAATATATAAAACTTTATAGTAAATAAGTATATGTATGTTCTTCAGTTCTAATCATGCATTTTATAGAAATCAGTACAACCCCATTAGCAAAAACAAAACAAACCCTTCTTTCACACTTGTAAAAGGTCAGCTCTGAAAACATGATACAGGAATCTAGTTGAGAAACAATAATTTTCCCTGTTCTGTCACACCCACCACGGTTTTTTAGAGAAAAACTGAGGAAATAGCACCAGTGATAGAAAAACAGTAAAATCTAGAAGTTAGAAGTTCGAAACATGCAAAACATTTTTAAACAGAGTGGAGGGAGATTTTAAATCGAGCAAAAATGGAAATAAAATGGTTTGTTACCTGCAGGTGGAGGCGGTCTTTGTGGGGGGGCTGGACGCGCAGGAGGAGCAACCGGGCGGGGAGGGGGAGGTCGCTTGGGTTCCAGGGGCTGGGAAGAATCTTTCTGCTGCAGTTGTGTTGCTAGCAGAGTGTCAACAGGAGAACCTACCGAAAAAGTACCTGAGGTAAGAGGATCACGTTCCAAGTGGATGTGAGCACAAAGGTACTTTCTATATGCGTATGATAAATTATTTTGCTAATTTTCTAAATCTGGACTACAGTGTAATGACACACATTTCTGGTATCAATAACATAAGCAGTTCTGCTACTACATTACCCTCTGGTACCATGAGAGCAATCAGGCTAGCTCTCTGTGGACTTCTTACCCAGGCCCCAGGTGCTGAAGGAGATTTATCGAGCGGCCCTATTAAGACAGCACAAAGGGGGCTTCCCTGGTGGCGCAGTGGTTAAGAATCCGCCTGCCAATGCAGGGGACACGGGTTCGAGCCCTGGTCCAGGAAGATCCCATGTGCTGCAGAGCAACTAAGCCCGTGTGCCACAACTACTGAGCCTGTGCTCTAGGGCCCACGAGCCACAACTACCGAGCCCACGAGCCGCAACTACCAAGCCCACGTGCCACAAATACCGAAGCCCGCGTGTCTAGAGCCTGTGCTCCACAACAAAAGAAGCCACCGCAATGAAAAGCCCGCGCACCGCCAAGAAGAATAGCCCCTGCTCGCTGCAACTAGAGTAAGCCCGTGTGCAACAACGAAGACCCAATGCAGCCAAAAAAAAATAAAAAAGAGAGAAAGTGGTTATATTATTTTAAAAAAAAAGATGGCATGAAGTATTGTGTGAGTTAAGTCATTTGCAGTCTGCTGGCCAATAGAGAGAAGAAAAAGAAAAGGGTGTCTCTTCTCTCTGTACCCTGGCTTATCTTGAATTTACTGAATAAAGCCAGTCCTCTAAGAGTAGCATGGGCGAGTTAGAGAAGTTTATGAAATGGAAGGTATTTTCTGAAGACATTGGTTAGCATGGAACAGTGACTAAACCATGTAACGTAACAACCTCCAGAGACAAATCTTCCAACTTTGGAGGAGTCATGACTATTAAGTTGAATTCAGAAAATCTGTCTTGTCTCTTTCTGCCTCATATTATAATTTAGGTAATGTACAGATAGATAGTTAAGCCTGAATAGTTATGGGCTTTGACTATAACGATAAAAAACCATCAATGATAAGACACGGACAAGCCTGGCCACAAAGAAAAAGAACTAAGAAAAATTCTCGTCTAGTGCCAGTGATGAGTGTCCTTTCCATCTAGGGCTTACCATCTGCGAAGTCTCCTCTTTTGCATGCACAGAAAACATGCTACACTTTAGCCTATGGATATGAAAGTTAAAACAAAAATGGGTCTCCAAAGGAGAGGTAAAGGCATCAGAGGTTTAACCATCTAAAATCAAATGCATCAGCCAGGGAAAGTCATACAAAACTTTAGGTAAGATACACACTTTGTGAAGCTGGGTGCCCAGGTGTTCTTGATGGAGCTCGACTTGGTCTCACGGGAAGGGAAGGCACAGGCCCCTCCGATATGGTGGGTGACTGGCAGGGACTGGTCCGGGGTGAGGAACTCGGGGAAGCGCCAAGGCCAGAACTGGAAGATGGCTGGAGATGCTGAGGAAGGATTTCCTCTACCTCAGCACTGTAGTCATCAACATCACCTGAGAAAGTGCAAGGTCAGCCAAGTTACCACCATGTTACCTTTCTCAGAGATTTTTTTTTTCACCAATCTAGGCTTTAAGGGGTTATATACATAAAATAAACACGTTTAACATTATGACACTGCAAACATATATAGGTTAAGCATGTGGGCATATATAAAAATTTTATACGTATAAAGGTAGAATTAGCGCAAACGCTCTTATAGGAAATGTAATTGAAGACAGTCTTCTGTTTCAGAGCAACAGGAGGCCAGTGGTGACTTCACACCTGGAGCTGGGTTGACTCCATAGCTTTCAATATTCCACTGAGCAGCTGTCTCAGTGCTGGCTGACTTGGAAGCTTAATGCTCTCCCTCCAAACCTTCCTTCTCGCCAATGGAACTGCCCGCTCCCCAGTGCCCTCAACTCAGGTCCTGCCCTTGCAGTAGACAGGCTCTCACGCAGTCACACACCTTCCCCAGAAGTCTCCTCACTACTCTGTCCCCTGTACTCCCCCAACCTGACATACACACAACAGGGGGAAGTTGGTTCTCCCCTGAGATCTCCTCACCTCCTCCTTCCTTAGGGTTGGAAAGTGGGGTCAGGGTGCCCCTTGCAACCCAATTCCAACTGCAGAACTTCAATCTTCCAACCCTGAACAAAAAGGCCTATTTCTTTGAGGCTGTGCTGTCAGGAATTTATGTAGCACCCTCAAGCCCCGCTTGCTGCCATAATCTCCAACCTCCATCCTTCTGGTCTCTTGAACCCCATTCATCGAGGACTAAGGAGAGAGCAAGCTGGTAAGTTGGGTCCTACCATCCTTCTGGGCGACATGGAAGTCCATGTGGTCAGCCCATCAACAACCTGATGTCTTGTCCCTGCTGACGCTCTCCTCCACTCCTGACGCATATGCCCCTTGGAACTGCAGTACCTCTGCAGCAGGGAACTCAGAACACTGCACTCTGACCACCACTCCCCAGACTTTCACCCTCGCCCTCAGTTACTCTGTCCTCTTTTGACTTCACCAGGATCCAGGCCTTTGATTTTGCGTCTCTGCAACTGTCTTCACATCCTCCGGTTCCTCACCTCGGCCGTTCCCCTCCTGCACTGCTCTTCCATCGCGCCTGCATCAAGTCCGCCGTCCAACCTCTCCATAACTGCGCGCCTGGGCTGCTGGGGGCTGCGGCCAGGGACAACCACGTGGCCCCGAGGACTGAAGCCATGTGGACTCTGTGGTTTTCAGCCTCATCTGGGCTCCCGGGGCTGCCTGGTAATTCCACAATTTCCTGGCTGGCTCTCCCTCTGACCCCTTCTCAGGAGCTTTATCTTGAACCTTCTCGATTCTCCTGAAACCATGAGTTGCCCCACTCCTTAAACTTCACAGAGAAAAGGGAAGTCTTAAGATGGGACCCCGTCTCTTCAACAACCTGGCCCCCAGCTGGAGCCTAACCACGTGGTTGGCACTCAGGTATCTGTGGATGGAAACAGTGGGGTTCTGCCCAGCCCCGTCTTCCCAGGGACCGTGCTCTGCCGCTCATTCTGCCCTGCCCCTCCCCAGTGGCGTCAGCCCTTTCCATCAGCACTAAGTGTTCCCAAGCGTCCCCATTTCCAAATAACACTCCCTGGAGCAGCTGCCTTCCCCTCTCTTTCCCCCGCCTTAGCCAAACGTCTGTAAAGAGTTGCCTACAGACACTCTCTGCACGTCTTCGCCTTGCATCCACACCCCGATTTACCACCATCTGGCTTCTTCACTCGACTGAAATCACTCTCCTGAATGTCACCGACAGCTTCCTCCCCTGGGACTAAACCCAAAGGGCAGGCTGCGGTGCTCACTTCTCCTTCTTGCCACAGACCACTCTCCCTTGTTATCTTTTCTTTCCTTGATTTTTAAGCTGCTATATTCTCCTGGCTCTTTGACATTTCTGGTTCTTTCTTCTCATTTTCCTTTTATGGGCAGCCTTCTTCTGCCTGTCCTTGAAGTCTGCATTTCTGTTTGATCCCAGGACCAGTCCTCTCCCGTCTCTATCTCATCCTCCTGGCCAAGCTAATAAAAACGCATGGCCTTAGACTGTCATCAGAGCTGCCTGGTGGGCCCAGAGCTCTCTGCTGAGCGCCAGGCCCACACACCCACAGCCTACATCTGGGCCTGATGGACCCTACAGACACCTCAGACTCAACATATTCAAAACCAAATCCACCTCCCATCCCCACCCACTCCTCCTGCACAAGCATACTTGCATCGTCTACTTAGATCCTTTTTGTCCCCTGAGGTCTCTGCACATTCCTTCTTCCTGGTTCACGCCTTTCTATCCTCTTTAATCTATAGACTCTTAATTTCAGTTTCTCTGGGAGAACTCTCCCGACTTCCCAACTCTAGGTCAGGCAGCTGCCCCATGAACTACTGCAGCATCGTTCACTAGTGCATTGGTGTCACGTGATTACAATTGCCTGCTTACTTGTTTGTAACACCAACTGAGCTGCGAGTATGGGGAGAGCAAGGATGACATCTGTTGAATTTCCAACACCTAGCATGTACCTGGCACATGAAAGGTACTACATAAACGTGTGGACCAAGTAAACAAATGAACAGTGAAATGTGAAAATGAGATGATCTTCTGAGGTGTTCAACTCTTAAATGCATTATCTAGACATACAGGGTATCACAATATGATGCACTGTCATTTTATAAACTAAGGTATGCATTTTAATGGAAAATATGCTAAAATAATATAGCAGATATATAGCATTAAAAAGCAAATGCATTTCTTAATCACATTTAAGGAAATTACTATATCGAGATAATCTGTCCCGAACTCCAAACTTGAAATGATTACATTTATATGGCTGGGTTCAGTTACAAATGCATGTGTTCCTAGCCACTTTGAGAATCTTTTAAAATCACTTTGAAATATATCCTCTTTTGAACAGACTTGTGGTTGCCAAGGGGGAGGGGGGTGGAGGAGGGATGGATTGGGAGTTTGGGATTAGCAGATGCAAACTATTATATGTCGAATGGATAAACAACAAGGTCCTACTGTAAAGCACAGGGAACTATATTCAATATCGTGATAAACCATAATGGAAAAGAATATGAAAAAGAATGTATGTATGTATATATATGTGTGTGTGTGTGTGTGTGTGTGTGTGTATAACTGAATCATTGCTGTACAGTAGAAATTAATACAACACTGTAAGTCAACTATACTTCAATAAATTTTAAAAAAAGAAAGCAATATATCTTCTTTTGTAGTAATTATTTTGAACTCATTTCGGCACATTGAGCTTCTACTCTTCTACCTTAACTACAATTAGTGGGACCAAACCACACACCAAAAATACCACTTTGTGCTCTTACGACACAAGGACATAAACTAACATTTGTAAAGGTCTTGACCTTTGCATGGCAGAATGGCAAATACATTTAAGTCTGGGTACAAGCAAAAGACACACGATACGATGCAAAACAAAATCTCATTAATATTGCTCTCAGTGTTACAAGAAGGAAGAGAAGGATAAACTTGGAGACTGAGACTTTACTGATGGGAAGGAAACATCCTGAAGGACAGCAGTAAATGTGTTCAACAAGCAGACCTTCCATGTCGAAGTCGGCCGCGACCTCCGCGTCTTCACCCAGCAGGGTGGAGCTTGTTGAGGACGGCAAGGGGACGCTGATTTTCTCTAAACTCATTTCTTCTTCCAAAGTTTTGATCCAGTCTGGACTCTTTAAAGTAATAGTTATAGTCCGACCCAATAACTAGTTGAGTAAAAGAGATATAAAATAAAAATTCATTGCATGAAAATTCACTATCTCGGAATAAAGTGCCTGCCTCAGTCATACTACAGCAACAGTATAGGCTTAATTCAGCTAGACTCGATTCAACATAATCATTTCACACAGACTGTATTTTTAACTGATTTTTTGTTTTGTTTTGTTTTGGTTTGGGTTTTGGTTTGGTTTGGGTTTCGGTTTTGAGTTTTGGGGGGTTTTTTTTGGCCGCTCCACACGGCTGGCGGGATCTTAGTTCCCTGACCAGGGATGGAACCCGGACCCCCTGCAGTGGAAGCGCGGAGTCCTAACCTGGGAATTCCCTTAACTAGTTTCAAATGTCCCCAATCCTCCCTTTAAAAGCCTGTGTTGCTAAATCTCAGGTCTTCTTTCTTAGGATGCACACAGATTTAAGTTTCCTTTGCTGCAGTTAAGTATCTTTCCCTGGCCAGATATAAATTCACTGACAACTCCACTACATAATTTTATACTTCCTATGATTTTGATTCACAGATTAAATAATTGTTCCTACATGAGACAACTAAAGAAAGGACAGTAGAAAATCCTTAAAATACTTTCCCTGTTCATTTGGACCTTCCTAACTTGGTATAATGGTCTTGAAAGGTGCTATACTGTCAAAGTAGTTTCAGCATTTCAAATGTCAGAAGAATATTGAGAGAATTGAAGACCATTTTAAATCTTCAACAAAAGTTAATCATTCTGAAAACACAAAGACTGGTATCTGTGAAACTGGCACCCTGCCTTTCCTATAAATCTGAGAAGCTTTTAGACAAAAGTGTAATCTAAAACAACCAACATATTATAATCAAGTTCCACTGTCCTGTGGATGTATTAAAAAAAATACTTTCCTTACGTGCTACTGACATTAGAGTTCTTTGAAGGCACAGGCTGGGGAGGTTGAAAGCTGCTGGCCTCAACAGCACAGCCGTGTTTAATAGGAATTTAGTGTCCACCCTGAGCTTTGAAGTCAGAGTCCTAAGAATTAATAATTCGTTACGCACTTATTAGACCAAATCAATTAAATTTCAGAACTTGGCAACAGGCTTCATATGCCATTTGTTACTTTTTAAAGTCAACAGCATTCTTTATATATTCACCAAAGAATACCAACAAGTATTCTTAAGCCTCAGTCACTATAATGGCCATTTAAGAGGCACTTCATCAAGAATATCCACTTGGCAGAGATCAGAGCCAAATGAAAAGAAAGAAATTTAGACGACAGAAAAGAAAACGCTCAAGAAGGTCATCCTTTAGGTTTGCCCTGCTTACGCTATATACTTTTTCCAGATTCTCCTCTGGATTGGAAGTGTTCCTATTGATCTACTTGCGTCTAGAAGATTTCGGGCTGAAACAGTGGTACTAACAAAGATAGACTAGAGGTTTGGAAATGTCTAACCTTCAAAAGGATAAATCAAACATTATTATGCACTTTCCAAAAACATTATTTTTTCAGAATTTTGAAAACCTTTTAAGGGAGCTAAGGGCGGGTCCTTTCTAAGAGAGCGTAACATACATGACTAGACTTGAGGGTGAGGAACAGAGCTGAAAAGAAGGGAGGAAAACACCAAACAAGGCGAATTATCAGGGGAAAGACAAAAGAAATATTCAGAAAGGGAATAAGAGCTGACAAAGAATGCCAAATTGAGAGCCGCTCTTAAATATTTACAGCACCATGGGAGAAGGAAGGACTTTTTAAGATATCAAAGGTAGAACTAAATTTAAAGAGCAGTAATTTCCATATGGTGAAGACACAACAAAGTCATAAGGCAAACTGGGAAGAATATCTGCAGCATATTATGAAAAGGGATTAACATCAAGGGAGCTTCAAAAGATGAATGAATACCCCAGGGGAAAAATGAGCTAAGGTCACAGACAGCTCGCCAGAGAAGTACAAAATGACCAATAAATGAAAAGAGCTAGCAATCAAAATCTTAACACAGAAGTGACATACTACTTCTAGTTTTTCAGACTGTCAAAGTTAAGAAACATCCAACACTGATTAGAATGTTGGATATTAGGTAATCGGAGGCATAATACAACTAGATACATTCCTTCTGAAGAGCAGTTAGCCAACAAGTATCAACATTTAATATGTTAGTATCTTTGTCGTAGCAAATTTACATTTAAGAATTTATCCTAAGGAATAATAGGATAAGCATGCAAAGTTAGAGTGTACACAGGGGTTCCCTGGAATGTTGGTTTTAGTAATTAAAAGTTGGAAATAACCTAGATGTCTATTAATAGGAGTTTGGTTAAATAAATTTATGTATTTATCCACATAATAAAATTAATGCAGTCATTAAAAATGACATATTCGTTCATATAGAAAGATGTCCATGATATCTATATCTCATTTTTGTTAATATATATGTACATGTATATGTAATCCCATTTGTTTTAATATATATATATGCGTATGTGAAGGTTTAGGACCACAAGTGGTCTTTATTATTTCTTCATACTTTTCTGTGTTTCTTAATTTACTTTTGCATGAGTGTATTACTAATGCATTTGGGAAAAACAAGCAAAACCCTACAAAATCTATTTCAAAAGCAATATACACATGGAAATCTTTTTCTCCAAGGAAGTGGAAGTTATGTAACAGAAGAGGAAGCTCAGGTAAATCTTTACCGCATTGCCTGCTGTTGGAGAAATTAGGCCTGGATTTTAGTCCATCCTATCTAGTGACCATATACTTAGATATATAGGATTTGTCTAAAAGCATTCAGAAAAAACTAATAGACAGAGCACTTTACAGGAGTAAAACTATTCCAGGACATTGATGTAAGTTTCCCCCAATCAATGACATTTCAAATTGCAGGTTAGGAATATCTCCACTAATTACAAATTTCTAAAATGCCTCAATGGGATGGATTTGTTATCTATGGGAATTATTTTACCTACGCTTGAAAAAGGGACCTGGGTACCACACTCCAAGCCAATAAAACAAGTTCCTTGGAATAATGAGCACATTCCTCCTTTGTTTTCTTGTAAACAAAGCATTTCCTTCCATTTGCTAGAAATCTTTTCTACTATATAGATGAGCCAGAATATCTATTCCAATTAAAAATTTTAAAGTTTTATATAAGAAAATATAGTAAAATAAAATTTGGTAGTAAACATGTTTTCTTCTTAGTCTATATCAATGATTAACATCTCTAGGGAGGGACCAAAATTATCCTAAATTAGTCTGAAATCTAGTCTAAATGATAAATATTAAAGCACAACACTAGGTCTTTTATCCTCCTGAACTGGAAATCCATTTAGATAATTTGCTGCATGTCTCTAAAAATAAAATCTTCAGACACTTAATTACAGAATGGTTTAGACTCAACAAATGCTACCTTACCTCTTTACCATTCAGGCTCAGAACACTCAAGGCAGAGCTTCCCTCCAAAAATGTAACCCACATTTTATCTTCTACAAATCTTTAAGGAAGGGAAAAACAAACAATAAAAAAAACATAATTAATACCTAAGGTATAACTAGCCCCATGACTAGTCCAATGATTATTGATTAACAAGGGCTTATAGAGGCCAGGAAGTAAAAATGTAAGAGCGAGAGCAGCAGGGCCAGCGGTGACCTGGAGAGGGCACTCTTTCCCTAAAAGCATTCAAATTCAAATTTCTTTCAAATACTCTGTTAATAAAACAGCCTGCCAGAAGAAATGGACCGTTGGACCTCCAATTGTGACCCCTGATAATCCAATCCTTCATCTCATGGACAAGGAGAAAAAGGGCCAGAGGTGAAGTGGCTTGTTCAAAGTGACCCTATGAGAATAAAATACAGGGCTAGGACCCAAGTCTCCTGACCCTGTAGTCCAGTATTATGTATTTTCACTGTCTCAGTGACTTTCCTGAAGCAAATTCCCTTTGACCAAGAAAGAAGACAGGGAGTTGTCACAAAAAAAAAAAAAAAAAAAAAAAAAAAAAAATTGGTATCAGTCAATCAATCAGACTGGCCCCAAGGAGCCTTAGATTATGGTCCTTGTTTTTATTCAATGACAGCCATTTAACTCTCTTGAGACTTCAAAGGCCTGTGCTATAATTCTAAGTTTATAGTTTTGAAATAAGAAATCCCCAAAAGGAAAAATAAAAAGGACACTGGAACAAGCTCTGAAGGAGATGGTCACTGATACGTAATAATGTTATCATGAAAAAAAAAAACAAATTATAACATTATCAGTCTTATTTACAGAAACAATTTTACCAGTTGAACTACTCCCAACTGTATAAATCAAGTTCAGAAATCCTTGCAGATTTTTCAGATGAGAGACAGTAAAACATGTACATGCGTACATACCCACATACACACAAAACATAGGTAAGAGACTCAATTTCTTTGGCATAAAGTTACTAAATTGCAGGATGCTGTCATTTGAAAGACACAGGGACATCATTCCTACCTAAAGACTATGAAGGGGATCTTTTTCAAATCGTTGGCAATGGACCAGATCCGTCCTCCAAAGGTTTTAATCACTATCAAAAGGCTGCATTTACGCTGCACCACTCTCCCCCACGCCAAACCCTATTTGTTCTCTGACAGTGGTACCAAAGTGTTTGTGGCCATGTGGCAGGGCTAATTTCTTGGTCCTATCCTTACCTGGCAATGTGCCCCCTATACATTTTGAACTTTAACAAGAGATTCTGGTTCTGATATCCATGGATTTATGTAGGACCTTTTAGAAGCTATATTTTCTTCCTTTTTTTCACTCACGAGGATAAAAGCTTCTAGACTTTTCCCCCAATTGATATAAGTATCTAAATTTGCCCCATCTACATTTCCAGGGGCTCTCGTACTTACATATAAAGACTTCACTCATTCCCTAATGGTTGCCTCATTCCAGAGCAAAAGGTGATGATCCGTTTAGCCTACCAGTGACAGTAGTCCTGTCCTTGTTTGCTTTCATCGTCTGCTTTTTCTACTCTAACTTGGTTGTCTAAGGTGTAACAACCAGAATATTCCAGGTGAGGAGGCACGGCACGGGTTTATAATGCTAGGATAATGCCTTGTTTTGTTACCAATGCTTTTTCCAATGATAAGAAGCATTTTGGGGAAAGTTTTCAGCTCTAATTTAACACCAAGTTCTTTAGAGACCAGGATAAAGGCAGACAGGTCCTTTTCCTGCATCAGTCTTCCGTCCCTTATGCACACTCTGGGTTCTGTCCAGCCCAGTGCAGTATTTGAACTTGCTCAAGAGGACACTTATCTGCCACTGTGCTGCCCACTCACGCAGTCCGTGTGACGCTCCCGGTGGTTTGGCATTTCTGCGCTTGGCAAAGCTTCCTGTCATCTGGAGATTTCACCATGTACTTGCTAGAGTCTTAAGATCTCTAGACACTTTTTGTTTCATTTTAAACCTCTGGGGTAGATCTTTGTCAAACGATTTCAGGTTAAGTCTAAACACAATTTCCTCTTATTTGCCCATTTACTCTCAGAAAGGAGAGTAAGGTTTCCCAGGCATGCTTCTCACTCCGGAAGAAACTATCCCATCTTCATTCTGTGGAGTATTCTGTTTAGCATCTAGGAAAGCCATTACACACATGCTGATCTTGACTAGATTCCAAACAGGAATTGGGTCTTCCATTTGTCCTCTGCTCTGCCACAGCACCTAATATAGAGATTTGCCCACTAAATAGCTATAAAACATCCCTAAATAAACAGATGAACACCACAGAAAGGAATTTGATAGTACCTCTTCCCTATGGAATTCAATACATGTTATTCAGTCTCTCAAGATTGCTGGGCATTTGGAATAGACCGTTTTTTTAAACCACACAAGAGGCATCTGGTTCTGCAAAAGGCAGATGGTTAAGTCAGTGATGGAAACCAAGACGGGAAAGAATGACTCCTGACTATTCACCTGGCAGGGCTGCTCCTCCACCAGATGGAAATTAAACGACTTAAAATTACAGAAAACATCAAATTTCTTAAACTGAGGGCAGAAAAGTCACTCCGCTTTACTCCTATCACTCCTTAAAAAAATGAAATAGCAATCACATGTTCATTCTTCCGTAGGGCTTACATGTTATAGCGTATAGGAATCTTGACAGAACACATCTAAACATGTACCTATTCTTGTCAATTGTTCATATAAATTTTTACTACTCAACTTTAAACTTTCTAAGTAGCAAGTCCAGTTTCAAAACCTATGAGCTCTTTGAATAATATTTCTATAGTATGATTCGCCTTTAGTTCGGAAATACAAATACTCATATGCTATTCAAATACTAAATAAAGTGATTTCTAACACAGAAAATATTTACAAATCATGAGCTGCTTTTGGACAATAAATATTTTACTTACCTTATGAGTATAACTTCACCAAAATTTGTAAACTGTTGCAGAAGTTCATCAATCAAAGCATCATCGAAAAAATTATTTTCTGGTAGAGAACTTTTGATTGAGACCAACACCGTACCATCTGGTGGACCCTGAACGGCAATTACTTCTTTATAAATGCTTTGCCTCTCTTCAGCTTCCACTTCAAATATATCGATATCAATCAGGGCAACGACAGGCCTTAGGCATAAAGGAAGGAAGATGTGTTAGGAACGTTTAAGGAAGGATGCATTTCAAATAAATTTCAAGCACGATTAGGAATACAGAGACTGTTTAAACCTATGGTCAGAAGTCTTCAGCTCGGCCCTTCCGTAGTGCAGCAAAGTGCCAGGAGTCCACGTGTAGAGGATTTTGCTTCCATCTTGAAAACTAGCATTTAGGAGATCTAAATCTTCAGCTGCAGTCAGAATAAAACAAAACATAAGAGAAGCCACCTGAGCACGACCGATCATGTGGAGCTCCTTCATTTCACTGGCTTCAGTTGTCTGAGGCTGCGAAGCCAGACACACTTGCTAACAGGCAGGAAGCCTAGACACCGTTAAGTTAAAAAGGTTTCTTGGTGAGGTTATCATGTTATGCTTTACTTAGTTAAAATTAAGATGAGCCTTTACTCTGAGGCTACTTAAAGGCCTGTGACCAGATAGTGTTTCAAAAATAATCGAACAGACAAGTAGCAGTTCAAAATATCTGCAAACCACTTGAGTTATTCAAATTAGAAATCTTAATTAGCATTCAGTTGACAATTCCGTAAAAATGTTTCCCTGCTTCTCTTTGTATGACACTACATCACTGAAAGAAAATAGATTGAAAAATTAAAGTATTACAAGCAGGTCTGAGAATTTTTTTTAAGTTTTATATTTAAATTGAATTTATTTTATTCTAGATAACCTGTGTTGAAAAAAAAAAAGTAGTCCTCCTCGCCTTATTTGATATTTATATCATCCCCTTCTTCCTTGTAAAATTTGCACTAGCTCATTTAAATGAAGAAGTCCATTTCCCAACTTTCCCAACCTGATCTATCAAAAGGCCATTTCCTTCTTCTCCAGAGGACACGGTCTGTCCATGCAGGGGTGCGGCACTTTTCACTGGTGTCGTAGTCATCAGAAAACAAATCATATTTATATGTTGGAGCAAAGGTTACTTTTCCTTCTAAAAATCCTCTAAAAATCTAAAATAAACATACATAAAGTAAGTTATTCGAAAAGGCAAAAACGTTCTGTTTTCATTCAGGCAGCCATGCATTAAATGTCTATTATGCGCTGGAGACTCATGAAATCTATGTGCCTCTGATGAACACTTCTAACTGAATGGAACAGAGCTTAAGAAAAAATAACCCAAGACGTGGGCTTTATCATGCCACTTGCTTGACATTTGATTAAGCAAAGTACAAAAACGTGAACAATGGAATTCCACCAGACTTTTGAGCTACATGACACATTTAGAACTGTATGGGATTTTGGAAATCAAATAGTTTGATGTCTTATTCTCAAATGAGGAATTGGGGCCTAAGAAGGTTACATGGTATCCATCAGAATTTAAGTCTGATGACCAGAAAGATACCATATCAAGTGCCTTCAATCACCTCTTCTTAAAAAAATTTTTTCTAAATAAATTCTTCCAACTTTTGTGGTCACAAGTTTTTAGAATTAAGTCTCAAAAAGGCAGATGATATGAGAAACAACAACATCAAAATAAAGCAATCTTAAAGCCATAGGATCTTAAAGCCAAAAAGCTCTAGCCCTGACAAGTAAGATTCTAAATTCAGTATTACTGAAAGAAAAAATGCATATTCTTCTACTTGAAAGTGAATCTATGGAGACACAATGTATTTTTCCTCCTGTAAATTATTATGAGTTTTCATTTCCTTTTCTTTTTTTAAAAGAGAAGGCAATTTTCTATCTGTTAAACTACAGATATATATTTACTAAGTATAAAGAGACTCCAAGAGGTTAAAAAAAAAAAAAAAAAAAAAGTAACACTTTAAGGAGAGTATGTTTTCATAATCAAAGGTCCCCTTCTTCCCAATGCAAGTATCTTAAGTATGTATCTACCTGTCCAGCATTTTTCTGGTTGATAAGCTGATCTCCTGCTATAAGAGAATCCCAATTTTGCTGTCTTATGAGCTCTTTCACTTCTTCATTAGGAAGATCGATTCGGTAGTTGAAATCACCACACCAAAATACGTAGTCATGGGAGAACAGCATCCTTCCCTGGAAGCAAAGAGAGAGAATTTTGAACAATCAATTAAAAAAATGTTTTACAACTTTTTCTTTGCCTCACCCCTGCCATGCCCAATTTATTTAACCCCACAGTAATTACACATGAAGTACCTAATATTTAGGTGAACACTGCTGACATTTCTAGGAACTATCTTAAATTTTCAAAAACTGATATAGAATTTGGGGTAAACTGAAACACATTTCAAAGCTTCCTCTTCAAAAACAAGCAGCAAGAATTTACCATTGGAAAACTCAACTTCCGTGCTATTTCCACAAAATCTTCATTTCGTTCTTTGACTTGCGATTGTCCTGCAGCAAAGTGGCTGCAGACGAAGCAGAGGCTTGTGGTGTGGAACAGCATTCGTATTGCGACCGCTCCCTTATTTCCAGTTGCACCTCCCATTCCAGTCTTCACAGTATCAACTGCAACATCCCTTTAAAAGGAAGAATTCTAAATCAAAGATCAGAAATTCCAATAGTTCCATGTGCATAAGAAAATAGGAATGCCTGTTACATAATTATAACATTACACATTGTGGGGCACTTAGAGGGCAAGCCTGTGAAAGAGTACAGTGAAACTATTAGTGATTCTTTACTCAAGAACACATTTAAATAGAGTTACCATATGATCCAGGGATCCCACTCCTGGGCATATATTGGGAGAAAACTATAATTCTAAAAGACACATGCACCCCAATGTTCATTGCAGCACTATTTACAATAGTCAAGATATGGAAGCAACCTAAATGTCCATCCACAGATGAATGGATAAAGAAGATGTGGTACAGGGACTTCCCTGGTGGCGCAGTGGTTAAGAATCCGCCTGCCAATGCAGGGGACACGGGTTCGAGACCTGGTCCAGGAAGATCTCACATGCCGCAGAGCAACTAAGCCTGTATGCCACAACTACTGAGCCTGCGTGCCACAACTACTGAAGCCCATGCACCTGTGCTCCGCAACAAGAGAAGCCACCACAATGAGAAGCCCGTGCACCGCAACAAAGACCCAATGCAGCCATAAATAAATAAATAAATAAATAAATAAATTTTAAATAAATAAATTTAAATCTTCAGAAAAGTTTTAAAAAAAAGAGTAAGTACTACTTTATAAACAAAAAAAAAAAAAGAAAAGAAGATGTGGTATATATGTATACAATGGAATACTACTCAGCCACAAAAAAGAATGAAATAATGCCATTTGCGGCAACATGAATAGACCTAGAGATTGTCATACTAAGTGAAAGAAGTCAGAGAAAGACAAATACCATATCACTTATAAGCAAATGAACTTATTTACAAAACAGAAATAGACCCACAGACACAGAACACAAATTTATGGTCACCAAAGGAGAAGGGGGGTAGTGGGAGGGATAAATTAAGAGTCTGGGATTAACATATACACACTACTATATATAAAATAAATAACTAATAAGGGCCTAGTGTATAGCACAGGGAGCTCTACTCAATACTCTGTAATGGCCTATATGGGAAAAGAAGCTAAAAAAGAGTGGATATATGTATATATGTATAACTGATTCACTTTTCTGTACACCTGAAACTAACACAACATTGCAAATTATACCCCAATAAAAATTTTTTTTAATAATAAAATAAAATAAAACATAACCAACAAGGACCTACTGTATAGTACAGGAGACTATACTCAATATTTTATAACAACCTATTAGGGAAAAGAATCTGTAAAAGAATAGATATATATACAAATGTATAACTGAATCACTTTACTGTACACCTGAAACTAACACAACATTGTAAATCAACTATATTTCAATTAAAAAAAAAAAGCACATTTAAAAACAAGAACCATGAACAAGTGTTTCTCTGAAGCCACAAACACGCCAGGCCTTTTTATTATCTGATGTTAGGAAGTAGCCTTAGGAGAGAGATCTGTTTACTGACCTGATGAACGGAGCATGCTGTGGTCTGATAAAAACAAATAGACAGACGCCCACCAACTGCTCGGAGGCTAGCAGCACATACTTGTTGTCTCTGGAGATGGTCTTCTGAAGTTCCACGGCCCAGAGCTTCTGATTTGTTGTGCTACCAGAAAATATTAAAAAGGGAATCTTCAAAAAGATGGTGACAGTAATATAGCCTGTTTTATAAGACAGTTGTCAATTATACCTTTATATGCCCACATTTAATAAAACTATGACATCACGAAATCCACACCAACAGTGAAGTCTTTATGCAGGCTGGGCTTTTTTGTTTGTTTCCTTTAAAAAGGAAAACCCAAAATTTAGCCAAAAGAACGCCCACACTTCAAAGTCTATCCTATTACTCCCTTACAAAGAAAATATGAGCTTACTGATTAAATGAGTGCTCACCATGTGAGTAATCTCAAGCTTGTACACTTTATTTTTTCCTTAGTATTCACTGGGATAACAGAGAAGAACATGCTTCCAGATACATTCCCCGCCACCTTTTCTTATTTTTATGGGTTATAATATCTTTAAAAAAACTTATTATGGAAAATTTTAAACATCCACAAAAAAGAGATAATCATAAAATAAACCACCATATACCCATTATCCAGCTTCAACAATTATCAACATTTTGCCAATCATTCTTCTTCCATACCCCCTCCCCTTTTTTTAAACCTGGAATATTTTAACCCAAATCTGAGACATAGGCCATTTCACCCAGAAACACTTTGGTATGCACCTCTAATGCAACAGGACATTTTCATTTTTGCGTAGTCACAATGCTGTTATCACACTCAAATATTAACGATTCCTTAATATCATCTAATACTCAGTTCATATTTAAATTTCCCTAATTATCTAAAAAAAACTCTTCTTACAGTTGGTTTCTTTAAAACAGGGTCCAAATAAGGTCCACACATTGCATTTGCTTGTCTCTTAATCTCTATTAATCTTTAGCAGTCTCTCAGCTCACCCGACCCTCTTTTTAACGCTATTGATTTTTTAAGAAGCTGGGCTATTTGTCTGTAAAATGTTTAACAGTCTGGATTTGTCTGATGTGTCTTCATGGTACCTTGTCCCTCTGTCAGGTTTGTTTTAAACTGGTTACTCTAGAAGCTTGATTGAGAAACATTCAATTTTATTGATTTGTTTTGGCAAAAATAACCTCACAGGTGGTATAGTCACCCTTGCATCATAGCAGGAACTAATCTCTGTGATATTACACCTGATAGGCTGTTAGGACCGTGACAATTGACTCGTTGTAATAAAAAGTTCCTCCACTGATCCTTCTTCTAAGGTTTTAACATCGACTGATGATCATTGCCTAGATCCATTATTTCATTAGGGGTTACAACATGTTGGCTTCATAATTTCAGCATTGCATGGGCATTTGTAATAAGTTGGAATTCTTCTATAAACAACTTCTCTCTTATCAACTATTCAGTTACTCTGAAACACAGTTTGTATAAAGAAGGTAGCAAAAATGCTGGAGTCTTTCTCTTTATACATTTTCAGAGTATTGAGTTTGTGCCCAAGAACCTCCAATGGCGAGCAAAAACAGTCTTCTCGTAGTTCCAGGTCATACAAACGATAAACGGTAAGCCAGAATACGACCTCACATCCACACATCTAATCTATCTAACACTATGCCATACTGCCTCCAAAATACAAATTCAGAGCACGGATTCCCTACTAACCCCACCACTAAGACTTGGATTCTGAAAACAGAACGACAGCTTTCATCCCTTTCTTCAGCTCTCTCAATGAACCCTGATCACTCCATTCCAAACCACACACACCTCCCCACCTCCACATGCCCGATCCCCTGACCTCTATCTATCTACTTTCGGTTGCCCTTACCGTCTTCTAACATGCTATATAACTTACTTATTCGAGTTGTTTATTGTCTGTCTCCTCCACTAGAAAAGAAGGTCCACACAGGTAGGGATATTTGTCTGTTTTATTCATTGATGTATCTTTAGCACTTAGGGTAGGTGCTCTGTAGATATTGGTTAAATATATGAATGAATAATCACCATTTTCATTAAAGAATAATTTGATTAATCTCTACTTAGACCAACAACTGAACAATGTGTTTGGTACTGGGAGCCCTAAGAATATGTTCTAAGACCTGAATCTGTATTTTCAGGGAAGAGTCAAACAGCAAAATGAATGAAGTCGGAATTCTTCTCTACTTCCCTGTATAAACTGTTGTTCACTTTAGCTAAGAAGAAAGTTGTCATTTTCAAGACTGATGACTATACCATACTATTTCAGCCCATAATTTTATTCTGAAAATCTTTTTTAAAAAGTCACAAAAGAGGACTTTCCTGGGGGCACAGTGGGTTAAGAATCCGCCTGCCAATGCAGGGGACACGGGTTCGAGCCCTGGTCTGGGAAGATCCCACATGCCGTGGAGCAACTAGGCCCGTGCACCACAACTACTGAGACTGCGCTCTATAGCCCGCGAGCCACAACTACTGAAGCCTGCACGCCTAGAGCCCGTGCTCCGCAACAAGAGAAGCCACCGTGATGAGAAGCCCACGCACCGCAACAAAGAGTAGCCCCCGCTCGCCGCAACTAGAGGAAAGCCCGTGCTCAGCAACAAAGACCCAACGCAGCCAAAAATAAAATAAATAAATAAAGTTAAAAAAAGAAAAAGATTCTTTAAAAAAAAAAAAAAGTCACAAAAGATGGGCAACTACTCAACTTTTAAAGCAAGCATCATTTCTTAAAATACAACACTTAAGCTTTCAATTTCACTAAAATAATCTGTATTTGTAATAACACTTCAGAACATCAGTTCTCTGCTTGGTCGGGGAACATCCCTGGGGATCCCTAAAACCCATGAGGTCGAAACTGTCTCCCTACTATCGCTAAGAGATTGTCTTTTTCACTGTATTGACATTTGCATGATGGTGCAAAAACAATAAGTAGAAGTGCTGATGTCTTAGCAGGAATCCAGGCACCAAACTGTACTAGTATTCCTTATAATCTTTACCCCCATGAGCTCACAGTTTAAAAAAATGCCATTTCACCTAAGAATATCCTGATGAAGCAGTAAACATTATTAATTCTGTCAAAGCTCAATCCTTGAGTCCCATCTTTATAGTATTCTGTGTGATGAATGGGCAATACACATCAAGCACTTCTGCTGCATACTGAATGCATACACCATGGTTGTTTCAGAGAAAAGCACCTGATAGTTTCAGTTCAGAGTTGAAATGCCCCTTTTTTCATAGAATATAAGAAAGAACGAGTGACAGACTATGGTTATTCAGATTTAGATTATTTGGCAAACAGTTTTTCAGCCAAGTCTGTGTTTTCAAGGGAAAAAAAACGAGCATCTCTTTCCAATGATAAAATTTATGTTTTCAAGCAAAAATGAGAATCTTGATAAACCTGTATCTGCTACTCTGATCTTGACAGCTTCCACATACTTGAAGAATTTGCTGATGAGTGATGAAATTAACCAATATAATGTTTAATATTGTATAATGAAATGTGTCAAAATTTGGAAGATCTACATAACTCAGTGAACTAATATGTTCCAAATGACCAACACATGATGTTTCAAAATCATGCAAGGGTAAAAGATAGACCAATGTTTTAATATAATTGAGCACAAAAAGGTCATCGCTATGGTTTCAGATTCCACACTGCAACTAACCTTAGGGAAACTATTTGTTAAGTGGTATCAGAGAAGAAATGATCTGAAAAGGCTATTAAGATATTTTGGTTTCCAGCTACATATTTATGTGATGTTCTTCATATAATTCAACCAAAACAACATATTGCAACAGACTAATGCAGAAGTAGATGTGAGAATACAGCCGTCTTAAGCCAGATTCTAAAGACATTTGCAAAACTATCAATGCCATCCTTCTCAGTAAATTTTTGTTTTGGAAAATAGCTACTTTTCAGGAAGAAAATGTGTTATTTATGTTAACACATAATGAGTTTATTATCATTCTTATTTTAAAATGAATTAAATGTTTTAAATTTTTCATTTTTAATTTCTAATGTGATACAAAGCAAGAGATAAAACTCACATAAATAAAAGTTCTTTAAGATTTTCAATATATTTAAGAGTGTAGAAAGACCTGAAACCAAAAAGTTTGAGAACTGCTATTTTATAGTTTAAAAAGCATCTTCACATATATTCTCTCAATCTATCCTTGTAACAAGTACTTAGTTATCTGCTCCCCATGTCCATCAACTAGAAAGTTTCCCTGTGTGTTACCTGGCTGGCTTACCTTGCATTCACAATGTTTCCAGCATTCAACTCTACCATTTCCTCAAAACCAATGGCAAATATATCAGTTGGTTTACTTCTTTTATCTACAATGAAGCATCCAGGAGAGACTTTTATGAGATGGCCTTAGTTAGATGGCAACTCCCCTTACCCCCTCAACACAAATAAGATCAACGTCAGACCTCATAAAAGTCCATTTTTGTGTTTCAAGTTTAACCAAATTCAAATTAAAGGCAAAACCCCCTGAGGGGGACAAAATTACATTCCATTTAGTTTCTATTTAGGTGATCTAAGTTTGCCTATCTAAGACTGTTATTCTTGAAGATCCTTAAGTCCTTTCAGAAATCATTTTGAAAGAATTCTTGCTAAAGTTTGTACCATGGAGAGCAGAGAAACAAGCCGCTTCTCAAAGGCTAAAGTGACTCAAAATGGAGAGGGAAAGAAATTTTTCAGAAAGGGTACAAATAATAAAGTGGTTGAGTAACAGTCTCAAATTAGAGGGAACAGTTGAGAGGGATTTTTTACACTTAAATTTGAAGATTCCTAAGTGGAAGCAGTCTAGGAAAATGAGAAGAGTCAGGGGCTCAGACTAACCCCTCTGTTCTAGCCATTAGCTCTCTCATAGCTGACAAGACCAAAAGAGAACAGAGCTGCTTTAGATAAGCAACCCCAGGGTACTTTGGGTGTCCCAAGCATTCAGAAATGAGGATAAATAGCTAGAGAAAGAACTTATAAATACTATGAACAAATACTGAGAAAAAAAAAATTTATTGACTGCTATTATGTGCAAGCCTTATAGACAAATCTTCTCATTAACTACACAAACACCTTATGAGACAGATTATATTTGCCTTTTATTTAAAGACAGGAAACTGAAGCTTTGGAGAACCTAAGCAACTTGCCCAAGTTCACAAATAAAATGCAGTGGCCCAACTGTGGAACCAAACTGCCTGAGTTCAAATCCTGGCTGTGTCACTACTAGCTGAATGACCTTGGGCAGGTCACTTCTCTTACTGTGTCTCAGTTTCTCATCTGTGAAATTGGAATAATAATAGTGACGGTGTATTAGGTCTGTTATAAGGATTAAATGAATAGATGTAAAGTAGTTAGAATTGTAGTATTAGCTGTTATTTTATTATTGTTATTATTACTACTACAACAACAGTTTCAAGTTAGGTTCAATGTAAATGAAAAGGGGCACTTTAATAAAAGTTTACGAAAAAAAAAAAAAGTTTAGGGAAATTCCCAGGGTTTAAGGTGTGCCTGATTAAAGACAACTAAAAAAGGAAAATCTGCATCTCACAGTATTTCCTATGTACATCACCTTCATAAATAACACTTGGTAAATGTGTACCATTTGAAAAAGGAATTAAAGTTGACTAGAACAAAGAAGGCCTCAAATCCATGATTCTAGTTAAAATCTTAATACAAGCATCCTCAGCTTAATGTTTGGTTCTGGCTATTAAGAGCTTGGTGGCAGAGTACCCAACTGGATGACAAGTCTTTACAAGGATGAAATCAGTGCTGGTTAGTATAAAGGGCCAACGAACGTCAAAACAAGTCTTGTAAAACTGCTCATGATCCACCCTATTTCTTATCTTGGCAAATAAAGGACTGTATTTGAAAAATAGAACATATTAAATTTGAAAAATTATCAATCATAAAATAAGCTTGCTTTGTATCAGTCTAAAGAATAAAAACGGAACTAGTTTTTCTTATACGTGTAGTTACCTTAAAGATATCAATTTATGTATGGATCCAATTTCCTGAGACTCAAATAACAAAGAAAAGGATTTTTTATTTTACCATGTTTTCTTATGAAGTAGTAGATAAAGGTCTAGGAATACAAAAGACCTAAGATTTGAACAGATTTGATCTATAAGAATGTTGGTCTTCAAATGTATAAATCCCAGTTTCTTTTAAAAGGTAACGCATACTGTGAAGTGCCACATTTGTTTTCTGGATTAATAAATCACAGTCAGGGTTAATTAATTAAATCTGTATTATAAAAAGCCAACCTTGAAACTCCTGGATGCCAGCTAACTTGGGTGCATCGAGAAGCCAGTCAGTGAGGGTCTGATTCTTAAAAGCTATGCTGCGAAACTGCTTCCCGCCATTCACGTTCCAGGTGCCCACACATACTCGAATTTTCTTGGGCTTTGAATACTTGTAGAAATTCTCACACATGCTCTTTAAAACTTTAGAAGATGCTAATCGAGAACAAAACACAACAGAATTTTGGCTGCATTTAACCATTTACAAAAAAAAAAAATTGATTTTCATGACTGAGAAATGATGGCTGGAAAGTACAATTACCATCGTCAGCACAAAGAAGCATCAGATACATGCATAAGCACAAAAAAGACAGCCTTGAACACAGAGCCCAGCACAATACAATTAACCAACACAACTTTTAAAAAATCATACATTAAGTACAATAGCCCAAGTAAAAAAACTATTACAAAATTAATGCAGCAACAAAAAACATGCAGAACAAACAGTTCTGTTTCACTGAAATGGTACACTATTTTATGAAATACAAAAGCAGAGACTGCACATTTTTAGGAATATAGCAACTGACTTTCATACAGCTTTCATTCGGAGGCTAGTAAAAATATGTTATTTCTCCCCAAACAAAAACATTCAAGAACCATTACATTTAGGATTCTAGATACTGACAGGTGGTTTGATGAATAATGGCTCCCTGACAAAAACACAAATCATGGACACTAATGAGAGGATGGAGATGAAGCCATGACTAAACGCCCCCCAGCTCAGAGGAGACACCAAGTCCTTACAAACATTCTGCAAGGCCCCAAACAACCTGCCCCGCCTTTCTGCCCTCACCTGCCACCCCATCCCTGTTCTCTCACTGCTCAGCCACTGGACCCTCGCAAGAACGGAAGCTCCACGAGGGCAGAAATGTTGGTCTAATATCCCTAGTGACTAGAAGAGCGCCTGGTACATAGTAAGTGCTCAGTAAGTAATGGTTAAATGAATAAATGTTCAATATATTTTGAATCCTCAATCCTTTCCCCGCCTATTTTTTTGACTTCCGCCTATCCTTCTTCCTCCTAAACCATGCTTCATTTAGGTTAAGTCAAATCCTTGGCACTTAAATTAACAGAGCCTTAACAGGACTTCAGTCTAAAGACAGAGAATATGCCCTTAATGGGCGGTTAACTGGCAAGAGGAAAGGGAAATCACAATGGTGCTCACCTTTCACCACAGGATCTTATTTTATTATGATATTAATTATTATTGTTGTATTCCAAGGTACATACAGCAAGCAGTCTTGTGAGAGAACGAGTGAAAGAGGCAAATAACTTTTTCGGATTAGAGTGAAAATAGTTTGACCTGTGAATCCCATGAAAGGACTGCTGATTTAGATGACAAGCACGTCCCCACTGTTCCCAGGGGTAGACGTGCACATTGCTAGCCCTCTTGCTATTTGATTTGATTACTCATATAGAGGTGTCCGGTGATAATGAAAGCAGATTGTTTGTTCTGGCCTGTTGGTATGGTTAACTGAAAGCCTGCTGAACCTGGATAAAGAATAATTCTCTATTACTACAGATTATCACTGGTCTAATTGAAGTCATTGCCATTGTTACTGCTATGAAAACAGCTTCTACAATCCTTTCTACATCAAAACCCAAGTTCTATAATGATTTAACAGCTTAAAATATCCAGCAAGACAAATAATGAATTGTGTGAACAAAAACATGTTGCCACGTTGGGTGAGCTACTAAAGTCTGTTTACAAATGGAATAAAAAGTTTACAAAAAATTCCTAGTTTATTCTTAACTGGTTGGCACCTTAATGTGCAGAAAGAAATGAGTCTATGTTCAAACAGATGTCCATCCCTAAATACCATACCATTTCAGAAAATGGATATCATGACATAACTCAAAAATATATCCAAGTGCTCTCTTCCTCCATCCTTCTCAAAAAAATTGCCAATAGTTTCTCAAAACACTCAGAACAATAACTAAGTGAAACAAATCTTAAGGGATATCAAATCTTAAGTGAAAGTCTTTTTCAGCTAAATTTCTGGCAAGAGTTTAGCTTTTGCTCATTTCGCCACAGATTCAAGTTTAAAGACAAGATCATAAACCTTGTCCACAGAATGAAGGCGTGAGATTCCTAAGAATAGGAAAGGCAAGAAAAATAACGACCTTTAGGTCTCACACACTTAACTCTTCTAAGTTTGTTAGCAATCTTAATGCTTTTTAAAAGATTTCAGATCATATTTTAGTACACTAAATGCCTTTTAAAATATTATGTGTGAGAAGCACCGTTGAGTAGTCATAAATATCACAGTACTCGGGCATTAATCCAAAAGAGTCACACCTGGGTTTTGTCCAGTAGCCTATAAAGAGTAAGATATAACACTAATAATGTTTGTTCAATGAAATATAAAAGTAAAATTAAAACTAGATGACCTCTATTTAATTGGAATTAAGCATTTGCTACAGGAATACAAAGAGCAGTGCATATTTCCTTCTAAATGAAATACTTAGTTTTCTCAAACTTAAAATTTTTTTCTCAGATTAAAACAAGGTATCAATTTATCATGTTAGATTCAGAGGGCAAAATAAAGTTTCCATTTATTTGCGGCTTTATTTATATACAACATCAACTTTTTAAAAAAATAGAGAAGTTGCTTTTATTTACAGATTGATTTTCTATACTGTACCTGACTGTAATGTCTGTTCAGAAACTATGGATGCATCAAGAAGAAAACAAAGAATCATTAGTAAAACAGCAAGTTACAGCTGAAGTCTAGAATGTTATGACAAAACATTCTCAGACGGCCTCATTTCTTTCTTTTGATTTAGTTTGATGAGTCAATTTTTTTCTGATGGCTGTAGGACACCAAAGATAAAAATAAATGACAATGACTGATGCAAACCTTCTGCATCTAAGAAAAATCCTATGGGGACTCAGTGATGTCCAGAGTTTCACAATCAGAAGGTTGTAGCTTTCCAGGCTACTCCCATACGTAAGTCTATGTGTGTCCACGTGCATATGCTTGTGAGGGAGAATATGAACCTGAAAACCTAAGAGGCTGGAGGACTTTGAAATACTGAAGATACTGCCCTAACATACACCTTGTAGTATTCCTTCTGGGACTCACCAGTTGATAAGTACAATCAGTTCAGTTATAACAAAACATGTACATTCCAGCAAAATCACCATGCTAGGCAAAATGGTGCAAATTCCCACAGGCACAGGGCTTATGGCAAAAATGGGGTTCGGGCACAACATTCAAACACTTCGTCAATGACGTGCCAAGAAAGATAGGAACCTAATATAAAAACGGTAGCAGAACTTTACGCATGTTAAATGGTTAAGGAATGTACGAATACGTCTAAAATATGGCACTTCATTTTGACAAAGACCTGAGGTTTCCTCATAGAAATGCGCAGCAGGAGGCCTGTGCTTGTGAGTAATTGTGAATCCTGGGAGGAGGGGTCTCTGCAATTGGACGGTAAGTTGTAACACCAGATATGGATGGATCTGGCTCATCATACGTCTGGTGAACGGAGGGAGAGAGATGTCTCAGGTGTACGCACATGTGTATGTGTGTTGTGTATATTTCTACCCAACTCAGTTCTGCTGGGTGCAGCTTTCTGCATTTCCCTAGCATTACTACCAGTGAAATCATGCATAAACTACTGCAGAATTGGCATTATACTCAAAATGTCCCCTGATATAGCATCCATGTTGGAACAAAATTCCCATTCTCAGAATAAGCATTAGAGCAGAACTGACTGTACTTTTTTTAAGGGTATATTTTTCATATAGTAAAATGTGCAGGAAACCAAAAAAACTGATGATCAAGTCTGGGAATTACTCAGGTCCCTCACTTCTCTTTCCTTCAATGGCTTACTTTCAGTTGTTGCTGATAAATGCCTCCGTATCAAAGTAGGCACAGGTGGAAAGAGGTGATAAGACGCAAATCAGTCAGCGCCTACTGCTGGAAGCCAGGAAGAAAGCCTGACGTTAAAAGCAGTAGCTAAGATCAGATTCTGGTTTTCAGAGCTTTAGTAGACTTCAGTCCCCAGCCTACTCACAGATCCCTGAGGAGCTGACTGTAATTAACTACCTTCAGCACCATGCAGAATTCTGAAAGAATCCATGATAACGTACTTGACCAAGTAATGATCCAAGAGTACATTATTTGATGAAGAACAATTTCTCCTACTTGAACAGGGAAAATTGAAAGATTTGGTTTGGGGGGGGGTGGGTAACAGAAGAAATAAAAATGTTCAGAGTGCTACAGTGTTAAAATAGAAAAAAATATGAAATTAAGGAAGTCTATTAAGTTCTACAATGTATATTGAGTTTTCCCACGATACTGCTTAATATACGCTCACTGATATGAGCTCAAATTCTTTTGATTTTAATGAAAGACACAGTGAAAGATAAACAGCCATTCTGAAAGCCATATATTTATGTCAAATATTAAAATTGGGAATGATAGTGTCCAATAATAAGCAACGTTTTAAAATTATTAATATGATTTAATGCTCATTCAAACAATAGCATTTCAAAGGTAGGACCAAGTTATAGAAACTTTTGGGGTGGTGATTAGCAAAATAACTAACAAAGGTATTGTTTTTTTCAATAAAGCAATGTTTTCTACTTAACTATTGAATACTCTACTGAAAGTACTAGCTGAATATTTTATGAATTCCTGCCTTATATAAAGTTAGCAATACTTAAACCATTTCCCTCCTCAATCATAATCTATAAAAGAAAACATGCATGGGCCTCAGTTTTAGCTTAATAATTCCACTAATGATATAGACATTTTAGGAGAGATAAACTTCCTTTGGAGAATGCAATTTTAGAAAATTACATGGATAGAAATTCCTTCCAAAACTATTTTAATCAACTCAAGCTAAAAAGTATTTATGTAAATAAGTTTACATTCACCTCTTGGACTTTTAGAAGGAATATAAACAATATAAGTAAAATATAAAGTAAGTACGCATACCACGCAAACTTCCAGTAGTTAAAAGGGCTCGAGCTTTGTCAGCTAAATCACTATTTAAAGTATTTCCCAGTAGCAAAACATCAATGGCCTCTTGCTTGGAGCTGTCAAAGAAGTTATTCTGAATTGTTCTACTAACAGAACGAGCACCATCTTTTAACTTTCCAGCCTGTTGGGGAAAAAAGCATGGACTTTTCATTCTAAATTGTTTTTATTCAATAGGTATTCTTAAACTTTAAATAAGTTTTATATGACTTTACTGTAATAAAAAGGACCTAATTATTCTATTTGAATATCAAACCATCACATTAAAATGCCTCAAGATGTCACTGTTTCTTTTCCTCTTTTGGATAACAGCTCTGCACAAAGAGACAGAAGAAGCTCTGTGCCACAACTGCATCCACTAATGATATCTAGAGCCTTAAAAGTTTAAAATTGTTTACTATAAAGGAAATAAACTGAAATGTACTTATTCAAGACAAGGAAATTACTTCTTACATAGTAACTTTTAGACTTGGGGATGGATGGGATAGGTGGGGAGAAGCAGGGGAGATAAAGGAGGATACACTGCACTTGCATGTTCTCAGAAAAACTTCGAAGTACTCTAATAGTAGAAAAATAAAATTGAAATTGCTCCCAATAACTTATATTAGTTAAAACTAAAATTGAATATGAGAACGAAGGTCTAGTCTGTAACATGTAAACTACAGTTTGTATATTTTAGGTCACTTTGCCTATGTAAATATAAGTAATAAAAATAAATATATGCCAATTCCTACAGTGAGAGAGCCGATTATAACTTCTAATGAACATATATTTTACTTAGGTGTGTTAGCTACCATAAAGATATTTTAATCTTACAGATTTTGATGATTGTTTAAAAAAAAAAACAAACTCTTGCCTTTTAGAAAAAGAACTTTAGTTTGCAATATGTAATTTTTATTCCTTAAATAACAGGAATTTGAGGCTTAAAATGTTATTTCCTTCCATAAAACATATGCAAATGACATTATTTGAAAAGAGACTCACCATTCACATTATCAGGCAATTAATCAAAAGGAACCCAGAGAAAGGAAAAGAAAGAGCAGTTCAGATGTTAGATTTCAGTTAAATTTAGACTAGAATATTTAATACATAAAATTTCATATCTATTTTGTTAGAGATAAAAGACCGTTGAAAATATATGTAACCTCTGTACATAGATAGTCAACTACAGAAACAAAAAGGCAGAACATAAAAGAATATTTTAAGCAATAGTTGTAGAGAATCAGGTTTAAAAGCAAGAATTATGTTCTTTATTCAAAAGGAATACATGAAAGTTTAAGAGTCTCAGGTTTTCAAAAATAGGGACCATTTAAGAAGTAAATATTTGTAAATGTCAATACAAATTACTTCTGTGAGTTGAACAAAAGGAACTTTTGCAAGTAAGGCCAATACCTCTGAACAGAGGCATGACACTTTATGAGACACAGAAAAGGAGGAAGATTTGGAAATTAAAAGACTTTGTGATGATGAACTTCAGCTGCTATATTGAAGCGGCTAAATAAGAAACTATAAAAGTGGTTAATGTCCCTGTTTCTATTTCTGGGATAATTTGAGAAATTGTAGGGATTTAGAATATTAATAAATTCAATGGAGGCCAGGAGCCATAAAAGGTCAATATTTAAGTATATAAAATAATGAAAAATGTCTCAAGTATGCACCCAAAGTCCCTCAGTAAGGCCCAAACACTAAAGGAGAAAGTAGTCTGTAGATAAAAGTAATGATGAGGCACAGACTTATAATTACGTCCATATTTCACACTTCCTTTGCACATTTTGATAGCCTCCTTTTCAAGGTAAGAAAAGAAAAAGAATAAAAACTTAAGCCCTAATAGCATTCGGTTCACAGTGGGTGTGGCATAAATTGCCCATTGATTTATTGGTCCATCCACCATTTATCACACATCTATCCAACAGAATGCACTGTGTCAAGTGCTGGGGAAACAAAGTCAAATGAGACAAGACTCTTTATTGGGAAGACTGTGATTTGGGGGGGGAGGGGAGATTTTGTTTTGTTGTTTTACTTTTTTAAATTTTTTATAAAAAATTTTTTGGCCGCGCCACACAGCAAGCATGTGGGATCTTAGCTCCCCAACCAGGGATCAAACCCATGCCCCCGGCACTGGAAGTGTGGAATCTTAACCACTGGGCCGCCAGGGAAGTCTCTGATTTTTTTTTTAAAGAAAAACATATTTGGGGGAATTCCCTAGCGGTCCAGTGGTTAGGACTCCGTGCTTCCACTGCAGGGGCCTGGGTTCAATCCCTAGACCAGGAAACCAAGATCCTGCATGCCGTGCTGCGCGGCCACATACACACACACACACACACACACACAACCAAAGGTTTAAAAAAAACATATTTTTAATCAAAATAATATGAAAAGTAAAATAGATATTATGCAGGTGAAAAATCATTTAAAAAAAGGTGAGGAACACATATCTAAGCCTAGTGGATTATCACTAAACAACCGAGTATGTCATATGTACATGTCCCTCAAACCTAGGGGAATAACTATCCGTTCAGTCATTAGTATCCACTATAGAAGGAAGTGTTAAAGAGGCCATAAAAGCATGACAAAGCAGAATTCTAAAACAGATATCTTATAAAAACCAAACTATTAATTTAAAAAAGAGTCCATTTAAAGCTTTACTAAAGAAGGAAAAAGGATCTTTTATAATGTTACGATAGATCTAGATCTACCTTAGCCTTTCCTTCAAGAGCTCCAGTTCCTGCATAAATCTTACTGATTGAATCACCATTCACAGACCACATTGATCGAAAAACTTCTTGAAAGCGAGTCACCAGCTGAGGCTTTTCAGCTAAGCCGAGAGCTTCCAATTGTTTAGTTAGCATCTAAAATAGCAAAAGAGAAACTTTTGTAAGTATATTAATACATTCATTATGATGTGACTTTTTAAGAACTACCAGAATCAAACCAAAAATTTACGGATACAGGACTTTGTGGGTCTGGATTCTGAAAACACAGGTTTACTATTTCCCATCATGTCAATTTCTAAAGTAAATATCACGTCAATGAAACCTACAAGTAACTCAGTATTCCCTTGCAGTAATAAGAACTTCTTTCTGGTTAAATGATATTAAGCTTATCAAAATGTCCCTATGGGGAATTCCCTGGCGGTCCAGTGATTAGGACTCCCCGCTTTCACTGCCGAGGGCCCAGGTTCAACCCCTGGTTGGGGAACTAAGTTCCCACAAGCTGCGCAGCCAAAAAAAAGGAAAAAAATGTCCCTATAAATCAGACTAGTTTATCTTGTTCACCTAAAAGAACAATACACAACAGCACGCATTGGAGCAGAGAAATATATCAATATTTACCTAGTTTATTTAAATATATGTAGAAATAACTAAGTTTCTTTAAATTTTGGATTTGGTTCTACACATTTGGGTAATTAAGGTCAGGAGATTGTGAGAAAAGTTGAGCTGCTCTTGAATTGTTATCAAAATTTTAAAAGTAAGTCATATCTCTGAATAAAGTCACGACAGCTTCTAATGTATAAAATTCTTATCAGTAAAGCATATAAGGGAGAACTAGGGGGAACACAGCATGCAAGGAATGCAAGGATCTTTGGGCTCCCACGGTTCCTTCATCACAGTGGAAGTGTTTAGAGAAGTTATTGGTCTTTACTATGAATGACTCTTAGCCTTGAAGTCTGGCAAAGGCAAAGCAACGTATAATCCTTATCCAGTCTCTTTCTCTTATTTGGAATCTAGTCGATGCCTTGCATTTTCACTTAACTCCTTCCCATTTGTGTTTTCTTTTATCTTGTCTATAAGTGGACATTATCCATAACTATAGAGGGATCAAACATTAAAATAATATACAGGGCTTCCCTGGTGGTGCAGGGGTTGAGAATCTGCCTGCCAATGCAGGGGATATGGGTTCGAGCCCTGGTCTGGGAAGATCCCACATGCCGCGGAGCAACTAGGCCCGTGAGCCACAACTACTGAGCCTGCACGTCTGGAGCCTGTGCTCCGCAACAAGAGAGGCTGCGATAGTGAGAGGCCCGCGCACCGCGATGAAGAGTGGCCCCCACTTGCCACAACTAGAGAAAGCCCTCACACAGAAACGAAAACCCAACACAGCAATAAATAAATAAATAAATAATTCCCATTTAAAAAACAAAAACAAAAACAAACAAAAAAACCACATAGTTTCCTTTAAAAAAAAAAAATAATAATAATATACAAAACCCTATACTGGGTTTATCTGATTGCCTAGAGACCTACACCAGGGCTATTCTTTGCTGGCATGGAGTATTAACAAAATCAGCCTCCGGCATCTCCTTTATCATTTATACCTCCTTCTTCAAGGAACTGGGCAAAAGTGGTCTTCACTACAAGTAGTTTGGTTTTGCCTACATTAGCAGTATATTTTGTAACCAGTCAACCAACTGCTATACTAGGGAGTATTCTCACACCTAACAACAAACGGTGGGTAGTCAGCTAAGTCAGATTCTAACACTTGTTCTACTTTTAATGAAGATGTTCAAGTATTTCACTAACCTTACTCTCAGAATCTAACTAAATGTTTTTAGCCACTTCAGAACAGAACTTAAAACAAACCTGAGCCGTGTGATAAACTCCATCCCTATGACCAAATGCCTGCTTTTACTTATTTCTGTTGTTATTTTCTAAGTAAACCTCAAGGACAGATTTCAAAAAAGGCAAAGCAGTAAAATTTATTTAGTTACATGAAAAATACATTTTTGTAGTAGACAATTCTATACACTGTACTTTCATTTCGAGATAGAAAGACCCTCAGTTGCAGAGTAACTAATTAACCAATATTCTGGCCAAATGTAAGATCATTTGTTAGAGGAAATAAGAACCTGTTACTTCCTATTCCTGTTTTTCATAGTATTTGAGAACTATGCTAAGTTCCTATGGAACTAAATGAAGACCCACAATAGCCATATGAACCTAAGTGCTGCATAATAGGCAAGACTTAGAAATCTCAGCATTGCTACACAGTTTGTCAAATAGTTGAGATTATGCCTAAATTAGACTGAATTTGATAGATAAATAGTAAAGGAAAAAACTTGTAAACAGAGACTTTGTTACAGAAGTTGGCTCTCATTCACTTTCCTTCTAACAATGACATTTTCATCTGATCCTGTTTTTTGTAACTACTGATTTGAAAATGCCATGTAAATGGCACTGGATCAGACTCTGTCAAAAATATAATCCTATAGGGTTGTACATGTGAAAACAGATCCTCCCCCATTCCAAAAAGACTTTTAAAAGACAACACAGAGAATAAAGGCCAAATATATACATGTATCTCTTTTCTTTATCCAAAAGACAGGCAGAAGAGGCAATTACTGGAATAGTATAAATAGCAGGGTTTTTTTTTTAAGGGAAAGTTAAGGAACAATAGAGGGAAACAGACGCTATCTAAAGAAAGTATTTAGAACAGATAAAGGAAACATTTAAATGAAAAGGGATGTTGCCCCCTCCCCCAAAGAAAAAGACTAGAAGACAAGTAAAGAATGCCTTTAGCATAACTTCATTTTGTGAGAAGTAATTAATGAGAAACATAAATATTACAAAAGCACTGGAAAAGGCATTTGATACAAGTTGCATAGACGTATTTTATTCTTTTTACCTCTAAGCCAAGGAATGCCTGCACACTATTTGTTCTATCAAGACAATCCAAGCAGTTTGTTCGAACTGTACCACTCTGGCATCTGTAACAAATTCAGTGAAATTAAACAGATAGTTTAAAACAAAAATAACAAACCTAAAACAAACTGAGAAAAATTAAGCTGATTAAAGTGAAGCATCTACTTTCTCCCCCCAACTTTCTAGTGTAACAGTTCTCAAACATACAAAAAAGATGAAAGAATTTTACAGTGAACATCCATATACCCACCATCCAGGTTCTACAACTGTTAACATTCTGCCATACATTCTTTTTTTTTTAGATTTGCAAGATAGATTTTATTATCTCCATTCAATTTGTTGAAAATGCAAAAGACTTTAGAAAGTCACAAGGAATTACATTGAATTGTTTTCTTGTCACCTGACTTTTGGGAACATAGAGAAAGGGAAAAGTTGAGTACTCTATTCAGATGCCCCTGAGGCCAAGAAATATTAAGACATTAATTTTAAGAGAGAAATGGAATAGCCTCAGAGATAGCAGCATGAGATCTGGAGCCAGATAAATCAAGCTCTACCATTTCCTAGTTATGTGACCTGGGGCAGATGATAGCTTTATGCCTCCACTTCCTCAAATGTGAATGGAGATAATAATAGAACTGATCTCTACGATCGTTATTATACTTGTAAAGACTAAGTGTACTGCTTGACCCATGGTATGTGCCCAGTAATGTAAGCTATTACTAGAAAGAAAGCAAAACAAGCTTAAAATCAAGTATAATAAAGGAAGGTATTTTATTTAATTAAATAAAATTATAGCAAAGTCCCAATTTAAAGAAAAGAGAAACAGAGCAGTCAAACCTTTGAACTTCACTTCCATTGAAATAAAAAAATCCATAATCCAGAAACTTCTGGACTTGAGGTTTAAGAACACTATGTAATTTTTCTGCCTTTCCTCCTTTAACCATTTGATGATAGTCAAAATTCACCATCTGGATATCAGTTGCATGTTCAGAAGCTTTCAAATGACTCTGAAAATAAAGGGCAAATATTCATTTAAATGTTAACTAAATATGATCTTATCAATATACTGTTATAAATGGAACTTTACATTTTAAATGAAAATCTCAGCAGGTCCTTGAAATCTTACTAATCTCACAAAGCTTTCATTGCCACTGGCAGTAAAATGGAAAATTACTTGCTGATATCTTATGGCATCTTTTTCCTAAAACCTCATATACTATCCCAGAGAGATTGGGTATGACATGATTAATATCAGGGAACTTAAATAACATTCCCATCTGGTTTAGAAAATGAAAAATGATTTCCAACCACCAGCGTTTCATTTTTTACCATAAAAATATAATGACTGTTTATATCTATTACAGAATCTCAAAATAAAACAGCTTATTTTTTAAGACAAAGCCCATCAAAAATTGAAAAATTCATTTTTTTATACCTTCATTCAATATATACAAACGTTTCAAAAGTTTACCATAAAAAGTCATTCTCTAAAGTATAAGTTGTTTATTAACAATATTAAAACAAAATAGCCAAATAATTAATTTTGGACTTCATTAGCTTAAACTTTAGAAAATGTTTTCTAACCATTTTGTTTAAGTTTATAATCTTATGTAACACTATAATTTATATCAATTCAAACTCAATAAACATTTATGAAAAATATTTTTCCTTAGAAGTCAGACATTTCTTTAGGTTCTTATTTAATGAAAATTCTCAAATTTTCTCTCATCAGTACAAGAAGTCTTTTGTGTACACAAATGCATTATTCAACATTTCATAGGTTTAAAACAGTAACTATGGTTTCTAGGAAATAGGCAAGACGATGTACAGATGAAGGAAGAAACTGCCTGTTATCTTTATGCCAGTGACAGACGAGCATTTTTTAGGGGGAGGGTATCCTTCTGCTTCTCTACAACATAAATAAGCAGATTAGAAAACAGGGTCAATTGCCTTGAAAGCTTTCCATAATCCCAATTTCAGCAAGATTACCCTAAACTGTTGCCTAATTTCCCCAAAGAATGAATGGTTCCAACAAGTACCCAATCTTTTTCTAGGAAGTAATTTACTTCCTGGAAGAATTTGATTATTATATTATTTAAAAATACCATTCTAGGTGTCCATGGGCCAGAACAGAAGAAAAACATGATCGTACTTACCTGGAAAGCCTTACTTAGCATATGTTCCCCTTCCTTAGATCCAAGCAAATTTACTATTATTTGTTTACCATATAAATTCTTAAGTGTTCTAAAATGCCTATTAAAGAAAGAAAGGAAATAAACATATGTCAAATGACAAGCCAAAAACTTTTTTCAATCAACAGGAACCCATTATTAAACAGGACCCACACGGCAGTATTTTATTCTTTCTTTTTTTTTTTTTTTGTCTGTGCCTTGTGGCATGTGGGATCTTAGTTCCCCCACCAGGGATCGAATCCAAGCCCCCTGCAGTGGAAGCGCAGAGTCTTAACCACTGGACCACCAGGGAAGCCCCTAAACTCACAGAATTGGCAAAACTGGATACAAATCCATTCCACATGGTCTCAAGACTCTGAATTTATAAAAACTCAGTTAATGCAATTTCCTCTCTGACTTAAGCTCCCACCTATGCTAGAGCTGTTGGAATCATCCAGATCCCTCTCCACCCTGAGGCTGAAGCTAGACAGGCATGGAAAACACGAGCCACCCAGCTTGGCTGGGAAGGCAGCAAGGGCAGAGGGCCTAGGGCTGCACCTCACACATGAGGACATCACACGCTCTGTGAGTATTCAGAGAGGCCTCCTTAATAGCTCTAGCCTTAAGAAAAAGAGACCCCAAATATAAGCCTTTATTTGCTCCAGCTTCTAACCATTCCAGAAGCTAGAGAGCAATGCTGTCCAAAGGAAATGTAATATGAGCCACAGATAGAATTTAAAATTTACTAGAAGGCATATTAAAAAAGTAAAACTCAAAAGAGGAAATTAATTTACATACATTTTATTTAACCCAGTACAGCTAAAATATCATTTCTACATGTAATTGATATATAAAACAAATATCAATAAAGTATTTTGCATTTTTTTTGCACTAAGTCTCAAATCCAGTATATATTATATACCTACAGCACATCTCAATCTGGACTAGTCAATTTCAAACGCTCAAGAGTTACATGTGGCTAGTAGCTACCGTACTGGACAGCGCACTGGTAAGAGGTAGTTTTAAGGCCCAGACAACAAGACCCACACACCTAGTGCTACCACCCCTAGAATTCATAACAGTAAGTGTCACTGTTCTCCAGTTAAATTAGGAGTCAAGAAGAAATTTTCCTTAGAGCCAAAAAAGCTGAAATGAATCAGTAAATACAATTACAACTAGTCTCACTGCTTAGCAACATCAAAACCTACAGCACTGGGGCTTCCCTGGTGGCGCAGTGGTTGAGAATCTGCCTGCCAATGCAGGGGACACGGGTTCGAGCCCTGGTCTGGGAAGATCCCACATGCCACGGAGCAACTGGGCCCGTGAGCCACAATTACTGAGCCTGCGCGTCTGGAGCCTGTGCTCCGCAACAAGAGAGGCCGCGATGGTGAGAGGCCCGCGCACCGCAATGAAGAGTGGTCCCCACTTGCCACAACTAGAGAAAGCCCTCGCACAGAAACGAAGACTCAACACAGTCATAAATAAATAAATAAATAAATAAATAAAGGAACGTGAATTTCTTAAAAAAAAAAAAACCTACAGCACTATGTAAAAATAATCAGTCTTACCTGTCAAAAGCAGGTGCATTGGCTTCAAACCCCCTTGACATACGAACACGATGAGATCCCACCTAAGATAAGAAAAATATGTTTAATCATACCAAAAGCCAACATGTAGACAAAAGAAATATTGTTTACAGTATGTAACAATGCATTTGCTAAACACCCAGTAGTGAGCTGAGTGATTGCCATTCATGATATTCTTTAAAAAACAAGTTCTAGGAGGTTCTCATCCCTTTTATTTTTTAAAACACAACCTCACAAAAAAAGAACTAGAAGTTAGACCACTATGAAAACACTTGTAAACTAACAAGAATTTTTATTTATGTAAGATATTTTTAAGAGTGCTTTCACATACATTACCTTGTTTTAAGCTCAAACTACGTGCCATTTATATGTCAACCGATATTGCCATTTGGGCAATAAAAAACCAAATACAGCCAAGTGAATAAACTTGTCCTCTCAGGGCAACAGCATTCATTTCAAAAAATATTCGCATGACAATTCAGGCCTCCTTACCAAAATTCCTACTCTTCCGGGCTGCCGACAAGTGCAATGTCTACATATTCTTTTCTTCTCTGTTATGCTGAATACTCTATTCACTCCTCCCTCACCCAAAGATCCTACAAATTAAAAATATTGTTCCTGGAAAAACAGACTTTCCAAGTCAATCTCTCAGGCACACAACTATAGTAACAGCACATTCTGCAGAATCAGAAAATCTGGGTTAAGAGAATTAAACAAGATGGAAAATAACTACCGATTGTGTTTTGTTAAAGTTTTTCTTTTCTCCTATAGGAAAGCGACAGAGAGATGAGGCAGAACTGAGAAAGGTATAACAGATGCCAAGAAGATATACAGCAGTGAGACCAGATTCTTTCCCTGAATTTCACTTTTAAACATTTCCCTGAGACTTTGGGATCAAAGTTCCCCAGAATTCGTTCTTGCTAATCTGTGAACAAAGTGACTTTAAAGGCGGCATGGGAGAAGGGTTGCCAAATCAGTCATGCAGCTGGACAAATAAAACTAGAAAATAAGCACTAATATGCCCATCCAAGTTCAAAACTGAATTAACAGTATTATCATTCACTCAGCATTACCCCTCCTGATCTGATGAGACAACTGAATGACTGTCCTGAGAAATCAGTGGATTCTCTCTTTAGTGCTTTTTATTCTTAGTAAGAAATTGATTAGCCAAATGTCACATCTATATTCCATTTCATTTTCTAGTGCTTAATAGACTGTATAAAATCTTAAATTTTGAAAGATGTGTGCTCCAGGACTTTAAGCATTTTAGGCAGCAGAAAACTTTCTCTTTGGAGTCCTCTCCGGTAATTGCCTATAACTCTATAAAAGTTCAAGACTTGGCATTTTGTTTATTCATTAACATTTATCTTGCACAGTACTCTCAACTGTTAAGAAGGTGTAAAAAATACAAGTTTTCTCATGTTTTTTAGGTAACGGCTGTCGTTGTTCCCTGCTGTCTGCTCCCCAACACATATACACAATTAGCTACACATCATAACACTTACAGCAATCTGTTGGGTTAGACTAGACTAGGTTTTATTACTCAATGTTAAAAAAAATTCTATAATAAAAAAGTTATGTCAATGGTGATAAAAGTTTTAAGGCTTTAAATAACCATAAATTTACCCAATTAAAAAAAAAAGTTACATCAAAGATATTTTTAGAAAACCATTTCATTGGGCGGTATGGAACATCATCTTCTGACAATAGTATTGCTTCGTGTTCACATACTTCTGAAACTTCAATTCAACCAAAAATTCAATGTGCCACACCACGCCAGGCATAGATCTCATGATGCTGACCATCTTTTAAGACTAATATAGGCTATAATATAATGTAATGATATAGTATCAGAGGAACACTACAAATTATAAATGCTAAATACCTTCAAAAAAAGGAAATCATAAGTGAAATGAGTGAGTTGCCAGCACTTGAAATATCACCCTCACCTGAGCAGCACCTTATGACAACTCTTATGATGCCTCAAACTAACTGATACTGATATTTATCTTTTCCATAAAAGGCGTCTCCCCAGATTGCAAGCTCTCTCTGAAGCATCACTACAGTCTTTGAATTTCTCATAGGATACAAGGCTATATACACCTAATGTGTACAGAATAATACACGTTTAGAAGAACTCAAGGATTTCATGAAGAGATCAGTGTGGAGGAGTGACTGGAATCCATTCCACGAGATCTGAGTCGGCTACTGAAGGACAACAAACCTTCGTTTGGGGAGCAGAGGATTCTTGCTGGAAGTAGCCAGGCATGAAGCCGGATAAGTCGAGGAAGGCAGAACGTGAAGAAACGGGTGCCTAGATCTGATGAGTGTAGTAGATCAAAAGTGGTACGAATGGCCAGAAAGCTGGGAGGAGACCAGTTAGAAAACTGTGAGAATCTTCCAGGCAAGAAGGAATTATGAAGACCTTAACTGAGAGGACAGGAGTGGGAATGAAAAGAAAGAGAAAGTCCCAAGACCTAGGAGAAAGCTGGGGCTAAGCGTCACGGGGCTGCCTTACTGGCTCAGGACTGGCCGCTGGAGCAGGCAGGGCTGGATACGCCGCAAGGGCAGCACGAAAGGATCCAGTACAACACGAGTTCTCTAATTTGAGTGGTTAAACTAACCACTCAAATTAAAAGGCAGATTCCTGGCCCCACTCCAAAAGATTCTATTTTTGAATCTTTTCAAAAAGATTCAAGTTGATTCAAGTTGAATCTTTCGAAAAGATTCAAGTGAAGTTGAGGCCATGAATCTGCATTTTAAAATCACTTCCAAAGATTCCTTTAAAATATTTTAAGAACCTGAGAGGAATTATTCATGGAGGAAAAGAGGTAGAACAAGGGACAACGGCCTGAGGATTCTCTGTCCGTGACTTGTGAAGTGCGACATCTCACTAGGCAACACTAACTTCAAGGATCCCCCAAAATAAATCCCAGTCCCGAGAACACACAGGACACCTAACGACCATTTACAGCCACCCTAAGTCAAAAGTCCTTATTTGTCTTCTATGAGAAGATGAACTTGGGGTCTTGATATTTTTATTTTTTTAAATCAATATCTATTATTTTCATTCCTCTATTACCTACTCTTTTAGAATGGTGGGGAAATGATAAAAGATACTCATGAAACGAATCCATCCCTGTTGAAAGAAAGGCTGGCTTTAAAAACTACTAAGCTAAATAACTGGGAACTACTGACCCAATCCTCAATCCAACCTGAGACAACAGGCCAGCTCAGTGACGATTTGGCAGAATTGCTGGACTGCCTTGATGTCTCAGAAATTACTATCTCTATCAAGAAAGGCACGATTTAAAAATCTGTAGTTTTCAGTCCATAATCAAATGACATTATCCAGCCAGACTACCTGTGTGGACAGGCCACAGAACACAGAAGGAAGTCGGAAGGAAGTCCCACCCAAGGAGGATCCCTCAATGTAACTACTCAGGATCCAACCTTACTGAATAACCAAACACTGTAATTCTGAACTTCTTAATAACACAGAAAGCAGTAAAACAGAGGGCCTATAAATAGGCTATTACAATCTCTTATACTAGCCTGTCTCTAAAGCAAAAGCATTTACCTTGCATCAAAGCAAGGTTTTAGAAATTTCTTAAAGCAAATATTCCAAACACCCTTCTCCGGTCACAAAAAGTTAGGAGAAGTGGGGTAGGGTTGGTATTCTTTCCCAAGAGAGACTTGGGGAACAACGTATCTATTTAAGTTACGCCTATATGCCAAAGATAAAACCCACATGAGTTAAACTGGTCTTAACGAGAACTCAGGAATTTTAGCAAAGCAGTACAAGTATTAATCCTTGTTAATTCTTAGCCTGTCTTGAATAAACTGCCTTATTGAAAAGGTTCAAGTGGTCTGCAATTTTTCTCCACAATAACCATCCTAGAATGTAAGAGAGATCCAACTGTGAACTAAATGGAGGCAAGATTTTTTTTTTCTGTCCGTTTTCTCAATACTGTAGACTGAGGCACAAAATTTACTACACATTATATACCAGAAGCCTAAAATGAATATAATTTAACACTTTAAGAACTAAACATGTTTGAATAAAAATAAAATGCAAAATCACAGTACTATGGGCAATCCAGTATTATGATCTTAGGTGAAAAAAAATCTTACATTTTAAAGGTTAGACATTTAATCAGCAAAGGAAAGTTTAGGAAAAAATGATCAGAAAGCAAAACAGAGAACATATTCAAGATGACAAGTCACTACAAATTACAAAGTAAAATTTCAGTAGCAGATATATTCTTATTAACAACAATAGCTAACCCTTACCTAGTGCTGATGGTGTGTGTCAGTTACTATTCTAAGCACTTTTCATTTCATCCTCATAAGAACCCTAAGACCTAAGAAGTAGGAACTACTAATATTAGTCCCAGGTTACAGATAAGAAACCTGAGACACAAAGGGGTTAAATCACTTGCCCAAGATCACAAAACTAGTAGTGGTGAGTAAGGGTTCAAACTGAGAAGTCTGGTTTCAGAAGCTTTGTTTTAACTACTACATTTTTCTACCTACAGAGACTCAATTGTTATATGCTAAGATACTGAGATAGTAAGCACAGAAACACTTTGAAAATCAATGTGCCATGAAAACATCAAAATTTTAATATTAAATATGGGAGCTGAATTTCTATGGATATTTAAAAGAACATTAAAGGAAAAAATAACTAGAACAATTCCAGGACCTCTATACTTGGATCCTCATTTATGAATCTAGCTAATATTATTAGACTGAGTAATAGAACTATCCAATGAACTGATAAACTATCCTGAAACTTTAGAAAATATGGAAAGTCCTCAAGAGAAAAAAAACTGTCAAAACACATACCTGCAACCCTGGTTGCTCCCAGAACAATGGGACAGACCCCCGGATTTGTATGAAGGAAGAAACACAGTCATCTAAGTACACAACCTACAGAGAAAAATAATGGGTAAAATATTTCCACAGATGAAGTTGTTACCTCTACATCAAAAGACAAATTTACTAACTTCTAGTGCACGCTAGTTATATCTTATGACCAATCTCTCATATACAAATGATCCTAACAAAATATCCAAAATAGGCCACTAAATAAGTTGGATTCTTTTTTCAACTAGTGATAGTTCTTCTATATACATTAACCAAGAAAAGAGTGACTATAGAAGCATAAGAATTACAACTTTTAAAAAGGAATTCCTTTTGAATTTCAATATTTTATACATATACCTTCAGAGTTCATTTTTTTTCTTTACCTTTTTCTATTTTTCAAAAACTAATTTGAAGATCTGAAATGGACTGGGGGCATGGCCTGAATTTACAATTACATAGTTTCATAGTCAAAAATATTATAACTTTTCATTTTAATGGTACTATATACTTAGCTTTAAGAGTTGGGTTTGACTTAATTTCATCAAAACACACTTTTCTTAAGTTGTCTAGCTCTATAATTGAGGATTTTAAATTCAATACTAAAACGTATGACACTGGCAATGCAAAAAGTTTTGTTACTTACTTGAAGAGCCATGGCTAAGTAAGTTTGTTTTGGGGAATCCTTTCTTAAGGCTAATAAGTAGCCAAGAACAACCATAAAATGACATTACAGTGTCGAAATGAGTTCTGAATCAATAAAAATCTGTTATTCTATTATTCTCTGTGCCCCTCCCCTAATACATGAATTAAGCAATATAAACATATACCTGTTCTGTTTCTACAAAATTGGCGACGTGACCGTCATCATTTGTTCCCCTTACGTTGAACCTGGTCCCAGCTCGTTCACAGCTTAGCCTGGAAACGAGGCAAGCCTTTGCCTGTTTATGAGCAGCATAAATTGTTCTGACTTCTACTCCCCCACACATGAGGCGTAATAACCAGTCATCGCAATTCACACCATAGTGCTTGAGATGCAAGTGCAGAGACTGATTCCTAACAAAAAAAGAAGTAACTGCATTAGCGTAATGAGCACTGGACAACACACAGCGTACGTTTCAAAATGGTGCTCCTGGAACGTGCACATTAAAAAGCACCAAAAATAAATCAATTCATTTACATTCACTATGCCAGGGATTGGAAGATAGGGCTGTAAAATGAGATCCTTGGACATGTGATCTATGGTCCATAGAAAAGAAGCATACATTCTATGATTTTAGAATCTGGGCCCCATTTCTGTTATGCCTTTATTCATAATGTATTTATCACTTGTTCCAAAAAAGGGTTTCATACACATATCCCCACCCTACTTTAGAAGGCTCTACTTAAGGCTTGACTTTTATAAGGCTCCATTTTAATTAAGTTTAAATAGCCAGATGGGCTAGTGGTTACCGTATTAACGCATGTCTAGAGTTTTCCACTGCTCCAAATACTTTTACATTCTAGATAATGGATGGGGCCTGGTTGCCAAACTTTTTTGGGGCAAAGAGTTTTGTTCAAACGAACACGCAGAAGGCTGGTGACTAGGAAACAGAAAAGCAGAGTTGCTACGTCTAAAGCAGGGATGAGGGGCTGGGGTCCTGCCACGCCGGCCATCTTCTCATCCTGCTGACCGCCTCAGGGGCTCCGTCCGAACCTTATTCCTCCAAAAGCAAACATGTGAAGCTCCTCACCAACCTACCACCAAAGCAAATATACTGTTATGCAGAAAAACTTTCTATCTGGTACTTTCAGATAAAAAGGTGCCTTAAAAAAGTGAAGTTTCTAGAATACTGAAGCTTGGTTCTCTGAGTTTTAAAACTACCAATTTAAGCGGAAATCTTTCTTAAGTGCTTTGCACTATCTTGTTGTCTTAAGAGGTAGAAAAACAATGTCACAGCATTCTCTTGATGCCTTAGGGCCATTAATACCAAGAATACACAGCAACGCGGCTGGAGCAGTTGTCCCCAACACCCTCCTCCTCAGGCGACAGCTGTAGGAGAGAGAAAACAGGTGGTGGCCCCATGCAGTCCTGGAAAACCAGCTACAACCCCAGCCCTTCTCATCCACTCAGGAAAGCATACTGGAACGGCGATGAGTAGTAGGATTACTCCTGCGATAACATTTAATCCGATGACCATCATTAATTTCAAAATAGGACTTAAGCTTCCACGCTTTACTATTATCTACACTGACCTGAGGCAAAGCTCAAACTGTGGCCCAGTCTGTCCAGACACCACAGCTGAGGCCCCTGTCCTAGCAGAGGTCCCCCATTTAGAGAGAAGCGGGATCCATACATTTGCTCAGGTAGAGTTTCTCCCTCTGCTGTCAGTTTTCATTTTTCTTTGCAGTCAATGCCTTGCTGTTATGATTCTGTTTAAATTTACACCTGACTCTCGACTGGCAGCAGCCTCAAATCTCCAATGGAGTAAAGCTACCTGGGTTTTTGTGATAGGAAGTTGCTACTCTCTGGCTACAAAACTTACTTGGCTGTATCCTGGAAAATACTCCTACTGTTAAGCTGCAAGGGTATGCACAATGAGTTCTAAGAGCTTTCGTTTTTCTATGCAAAGTGAAGCTCCAGAATCCAATCCTTAGCAAAACTGTAGAAACTGTAAAATGAGCAAAACTCACCTTTGGCATTTCAGCCTCCCCTTCGCTCAGCCTCTCTCCTGCTGGATAAACCCTTCAATCTGTTATCTAAATTTGCCCCACCTCTAGCCATAATTGAATGAAAAGGTACATGAATTATTCCCACTGATTAAACTTAGTGATGTTCTGGACTGCTGACCATTTAGCCAATGCATCTGCAGCTGCCTGGACTTCTAATTAGGGCAGGAAAACTTTTCTCTCTCAATCAAAGAAACTTTGGGTAAAAATGAGCAGGGGGGAAAACAGTAAGGATAGCTGCCCTAAGTCCAGCTGCAACACCGTTACCTTTTGCAGAATCTTCAACGTCTCTTCCGTCAGAAAAGTGTAGGGCTGACACAAGCAGACAGGACTCCGTCCACTCATCTGTCCCACGGCCCTCCCCACCGCCCCCCACCCCCATCGGCTCCTCCTCCGCTAGGCTCCAAGTCTCTGACTACAGTGCTCCAAAGCCCTTTTTCACTCTGCCCTCTCTGTTCCCCCATGCCACTCCTCTGGGCCAAGACACTTCCATGTGAGCTACAAGGTGACCAAGCTATTGCTCTGAAGTTAGCTTCCTGTCCTAACGTTGTTGACTTTAAGCCCTCTGACACCCAGGGCCTTCTCCAGGACCATAAAGGCAGATAGTGAAAGTGGGAGGGAAAGCATACAGGAGGAAACACCTTGAATCTGAACTACTGAGGGAGACCGAGAGCAGAGAGTCCCGGACTTTGGCCTTATAACATAAGTAAACAAATGAAATAAAATTTGTCCGTTGTGTTAAGGAAAAAAGTCAACATCGATGCTGACTGTGGACAAGAGAACAGCTATACTAGAAATCTGGTCTGCTCCAATAAAGCGATACTAATTACAGTCATGTGGGCCCTGCCCCCATTAGTGCTTACTTACAATACAGCGCACTTATGCATAATCGTGAAATATGGCACAGTTACATACTTTATTATGATAAGTTTTATTAAGTCTTATTTTATTACAGTGCTAAACTTTATCCCAGAGTACTACTTCCTCGTAGTCGGTTGCTCTTGAATCAAGATCATCTACTTACAACCTTAAAATTAAAAATAATAAGGGAAGGTGGGCCTAGAAAGGCAATGCTGCCAGAGACAAGACCTCGAAACTAAGAACAGTGGACGTGAGTAACACAATTGTATTACAATTAATTCGTTCCTAATTTTAAAATAAGTATTTAAAATATATGTCTGAAATGGAAGGTCAGTCTAGATCAGGGAGAGTAAATGGGTTTCACATCACATGACGACTTTAAAAAAATGACAGTGGATGCCTGCTATGCTCTGCTGAGGATCCTGCAGCGGGAAAGAGTGGTGTGCTCAATGGGCAATGCCCACTGCTGCTATCTCTGGAAATAACTGCTCAACCTTCTATGTTGCACAGCACGTGATTACAAAGGGAAAAATGTAATATGAACTCACCAGAAAAATCTATTATCAGTTGTATGTTCTTGCATGCTACGATGGGCATTAAGACTCAGATCCAAACTGACTCCAGATGCGGACCATGCAAAATAGAAATTTCCTGAATTCAACACTTTTCGCACTTCTGAAACGCGATCCTCCTCTGAAGAATCGATTCGTAGTGATATAAATTCAGTGGAAGTAACTCGGAAAACTTCAGATTCTTGAATTTTTCCAACAGACATGCATCCAGTGACGAGGACCAGATAATGTAACATAATATCACCTGCAAAAACCAAAGACTTTAATTGGATGAAAAGTCCCAATGTTTTTCAAGCTATTCAAAGTTTCTTCTGCCTTCCTTCTCATGTCTCCATGTTTGAAAATCTCTGGCCTTGTGGTTATTTTAAGTTTATCATAGACATGTTTAAGTTCACAACTAGATTTTGGCAAAAGTTAGGGGAAAAAAATCCTTGTTTAAATACATTCAGTATAATGAAGCATTTAAACATTAACAGGATAATCTCACATTTATGAAACTGTTCCTCTACTTAATTGAAGGGTATGCAAGATTTATCAAATTTAAAAAAATATATGCGTTATCTTCCCTACCTTTCCTTTAAGATTGTTAGGAAGTTCAGACAAGACAATGCATGTGAGAGTTCTGTGTGAATAGTAAGGCTGAAAAAATGGCACATAACTGTGAGCTGCTGCTGCTGCTATGTGGAAAAAGTCCTTGGAAACAATTTATAAAGCAATTTGGCTTATAAGAAACTCATAGGGATTTTTTCATCTAGTTTTGACAAAAATTCTGTGCAATGGGTATGAAGGTGGAATTCAGCAGTGGTGTACTTTGTTTTTTTTGTTTGTTTTAATTCATTAATTAATCTTATTTTTGGCTGCATTGGGTCTTCGTTGCTGCACGCGGGCTTTCTCTAGTTGCGGTGAGCAGGGGCTGCTCTTGGTTGCGGTGCACGGGCTTCTCATTGCGGTGGCTTCTCGTGTTGCGGAGCAAGGGCTCCAGGCACATGGGCTTCAGTAGTTGTGGCTTGCAGGCTCCAGAGCACAGGCTCAGTAGTTGTGGCGCACGGGCTTAGTTGCTCCACGGCATGTGGGATCTTCCCGGACCAGGGATCGAACCCGTGTCCCCTGCGTTGGCAGGCGGATTCTTAACCACCAGCAGTGGTGTACTTTGAACGTGGGCTTTAATGTAGGCAGAAGCACCCTGCGCCTTGGCTCCTCCACTACTTATTATCCAGACCAACTTCACTGTGTTAACATAACCAACCTGAGATATCCACCCTTAGAAAATAAGATTAAAACAAATCTCACTGGACTGCGAGGATGACCCAAGACAGTATCAGTTAAGCGCCAGGCACAGTACTTTACATGTGATAGATTCATAACATACGGCAAGTCTCCATTTGATAGACCAGAGCTCCTCAAAGTATGCCCCATGAACCAGTTCACAGTTACCAGTTCATGGTGAGAAAAGGTGCTTCTTCCAGAACAGAAAACGACATCACTAAGTTCACCATTTGGTTTCGCTGACTTCTTTTTTTCTCCATAGTAAGACTTTATCAATGAAGGAAGCCATGTGTTGATTTGCACGATGGTGCTGGCTTCTTATCTCATCCAGACCAATAACAAAACAGTTTATGGAATGTAAACTCACCCAGTTTATGGAACGTGGCCCAGTCCTTGGGCCACGCTCCGAGTCACACCGTTATAGAATCATAAAGGTTACTTTGCAGCCCATGGTGACACTAAGTAGCAGACACAGGCTCAACTGAGACCTTTTGAATACAAAGCAGATGCCTTTCCCACTATAACCCAGGGAAATCAGTGTGTGGGTCCCACTAAGACATCTTTTCCTAAAGGCACTGAAACAAAGAAAAAGGGCAATGCCCTGATTTTCTCTTTTGACAACTGATACCAGTCTCTTAAAGTGTTCAAATAGGACGCTGTCTCTGGAACTTAAAAATCACAAGAGGGGCTTCCCTGGTGGCGCAGTGGTTGAGAATCTGCCTGCCAATGCAGGGGACACGGGTTCGAGCCCTGGTCTGGGAAGATCCCACATGCCGCGGAGCGACTAAGCCCGTGAGCCACAACTACTGAGCCTGCGCATCTGGAGCCTGTGCTCCGCAACAAGAGAGGCCGCGATAGTGAGAGGCCCGCGCACCGTGATGAAGAGTGGCCCCCGCCTGCCGCAACTAGAGAAAGCCCTCGCACAGAAACGAAGACCCAACACAACTAAAAATAAAAATAAATAAATAAAAACATTTAAAAAAAAAAAAGGATTATACTAGCCTCATAAAATGAGCTGGCAAAAAAAAAAAAATCACAAGAGCATGAGCGTGTAGCATGCCTTTTTGGGCAACAAGCATTATCTCAAGATTAGCTTAATTAAGGTTTAAAAGCTGTTACCACACTTATAGCTCAGATATAGAGTCTGAAATAGATAGTCTCTCTCAAATGTTTAGAATGACAAAAACAGAAATGAAAAAAATAGATCAATTATATTGACTACTTACCAAGATTTAATCGTAAAACACCTAAAAGTCCATAAGCATCTAGAACTTTGGAGTATGTACTCTTGATTGCTTCTTTTTCTGCTGATGCTATAAAAATAAATAAATAAATATAGTTTTAGGATGAGAAAAAGGACCTGAAACATCAGATTCTATTTAGCTATAAAGCCAGAGTTTCAAGCAAAAATGTCCAAATCTAAATCTGATATTCTTAACATAAATGCATCGCATAAAATATTTTTTCAAACCAGTAACTTAACAGTTTTTCCCAAATAATTAACAAGTTACTCCAGGCCCATCTATTCACTAATCCATCCTCTCCTAAAGATCTGAAGTACTACCTTTAACAATATTCATATGTTTTTGAGGTTGCTTTTGAATTTTCTTCTGTGTCCCACTGATCTGTTCACCTACTCTAATACCAGGAACACTCTCTGTTATGGTATCCCCTATAGGACAACACCCAACTCCTTAACAAAGAATCTTCCAGAATCTGGCCTCAACATACCCTTTCTGCTTCATTTTTCATAACTCTCCTCTCCTTCCCACCCCCTGCATCTTAGGCTCCAATCAGATTAAACTCTCACTATGGCCCAAGCATGGTCTTTTACATTTCTGTACCTTTGCACAGCGATCTGGCTTTCTGCCTGAAAGACTCTACCCAACCTTTGCCTCTTGGCAAAATTCTATTCACCCTATAAAAACACAGGCACAAAGTCACTTTCTGGAAACCTTTCTTTACTCCTCCAGGCACAGGCCTTTCACAGAGCTCCCTCTTGACATTGCCCAAACATTTAAAATATACTCAACACTTGTCCTTCTCATTAGCCAGCCTGCTCCTTGAAGGCAGGAATTCTGTCCTATTCATCCTTTCATCCCTGACACTTAGTGCTTGACGCACAGAAGGCTACTAACGTTTAAATAATGAAAGCTAATAGCAATACTTGACCACAGAGTCTAGCAGAGGGGAAATTGTCAGTCTGGTCTTTGTCTGGATTGATTTCTTCTGCTATGAAGTTAATGTTATCTGCCAACGAATATAACCCACAGAATAATTTCCCTAGGACAGGCTATTGTGGTTATTCTATTCAGGAAAAACAAAACAAAACAAAACAAAAAAACAAATCCTGAAGCTTTAAAGGAAAATGCCTAGTTCTTAGCAAATACACTTATTAAAAATTGAACACAGAACCAAAGAAACATAAACCACAGCTAGTAACTCAATGGACGAGTACAAATACTACATTCTAAGGTCTACAAATCTGGAAAGGTATGAGCCTCTTTCTCATTCTATCCTTTCCCTTCCAGTTCTTTTCTTCTTTACTGCCTTCCCTTATCCACTCCCTACCCATACCCCACCAACTCACCTCTTAGCTGACTGGTTCACTCCTTATTTACCTCTTATCTCTTGCACTTACCCCTTTCCCCTTTCCTCATTCCTCTATGATCTGTACATGAATGATAGTATGTTATAAATTCTAATAAACTACATTCTGATACAGAATTATAGTACATTAAAAAAATTTATTCATTTATTTATTTATTTATGGCCGCGTTGGGTCTTCATTGCTGTGCACGGGCTTTCCTCTAGTTGAAGCAAGCGGGGTCTACTTTTCATTGCGGTGCGTGGGCTTCTCATTGCGGTGGCTTCTCTTGTTGCGAAGCACAGGCTCTAGGCACACGGGCTTCAGTAGCTGTGGTCTGCAGGCTCAGCAGTTGTGGCTCGCGGGCTCTAGAGCGCAGGCTCAGTCGTTGTGGCGCACGGGCTTAGTTGCTCTGTGGCATGTGGGATCTTCCCGGACCAGGGCTCGAACCCGTGTGCCCTGCATTGGCAGGCGGATTCTTAACCACTGCGCCACCAGGGAAGTCCCTCTCTGTCAATCTTTATTGCCAACAAAATGGCTATCTTCTCAGTCTACTGCTTTCCTAATATCCCATAGTACCCTGCATTAGAGCCCTTTTCCTTTGTTTTGAAGCTCTTCTCCAGGGTTCTACAGACCAGCTCACTTTCCCCGCCTGTCTCACCTCTTTTCAGACCATCTACTCTTATACTTCTTCCTAGTTATCCCACTTCTGCCTTTGAATGAGCTGTGCTCTGCTAGCTGGCAGCACAGGCTAAGACTGAAGGTCTCAGTCACTCAATTAGCTGGTACTGTCACAATTTTCTAGTATGTTCATTATTAGGGGTAGGTCTTTATCTTTATCAAACCACCCAGTATGAAGTTAGGGAGTGAGGAAGATTTCACCAAGCCACTAAAGTTATGGGGATTTGAATTTCATTCTGCATTCCTAGAGTTCCTATTATTATTACTGTACTATATATTTAGAGGACAGTTACTCCTAACACTCAGTGACAAGGAACACAGCTAGAAAACATCACAACATAAATTTTAATATTTTATAAAGTAAAATAGGAACTCCTTCCCCTAAATACTGCCTTGTTAAGAGTACCACATGTACAAAAGCAAACCTTAGAGAGGCTTGCTATATCTCTGATGATAGAAGGCATGGCTTCCAGGGCAAATACTATTCCAGAGTTTTACAGGTTACATGCTATATGCATTTCAAATACTATCACTAGTAGAGTAATACAGACGTTACTAGACGTATCTATCAGTTTTAGCAGCAGCCAGTTGGGTTCCAATACCAGCAGCTAGTAAGGGTTAAAAAGAAAATATATTTTTAATATTAAGTCATCGCCTTCCCTTAGAAAAGAGAAAGTCATTTTATAACAAATTACCCTGCAACAAAATGTTCTCTCTCTAATAATGCATAATAATTACCTTTTCATTAACTGTGCTCCAGACATGTGAATCTACCACGTCTTTCAGGCCCAAAGAAGACCCATCTATTAGACTGTCACCTGATTCAAACATGCAAACAAATGTCATGCTGCTTAGTTATTTGTGCTTTTGTATTATATTCTGAGACTCAAGAAACAGGACACACACACACAATTTAAACTAAAGTGCATATTCTTAGATAAAAGTATGCTAAAAGAAAAAAAAATGATTCAAAGAATAGATGAGATTTCGTTTTCCCTGCCAGGAATTTTTTTGGTTTCCCCTCAAAATATTAAATGAAAATTTTAAATGATTTTTTAGAGTGATGAATATTGTTTTAGCTGAGGTACTTGTATATTGTTTCTGTGATGATTAAGACAGTAGCTAACTAGTTACTGGGCTAGGTATTTTTCACGTGTTATTCAATTTTCACAAGCACGCCATGAGCAGAATTGCGACTATTTCCACTTGACATGAGGAAACAGGCTTAGAGAGATTACTAATTTGCTACTAACCTGTTTAAGCTTAAACAGAGTCAGAGAATGCAGCTTCATGAGGGAAGGGGCTTTGTCTAGCTCACCGTCCTATCCCCGGTGACCTAGCTCAGTGCCTGGCACCCAGGAGGGGTTCAGTAATTTATGTTCAATGAACTGGTGAATGCAATTTCAGAGCCATACGAACGTTTAACTCTAGACACTTCCAATTTCATAAAAGAAAACCACGTGTTTTCTTCTTAAATATTTCTAATCTGAAGGACTGCAGATGATTACCTATTTTTCCATTTACGCTTCAAAGGTTTGGGGTGAAGGGAAGGAGGTTCTTTGCAGGCTGTGAGAGTCTAGGTAGAGTAAGAAGGGTGGCCCTGTTCATGGAGTTGAAGTCAGAGGTGGGGAAAGAAAGCATCCACTTGGCGGGAGGAGCAGCCGGGAGGAGATGCTGAAGTCTGAGTGAGGAGGGTGGTGTCCATCCAGAGACAGTAGGAGTGGCCTGGCACGGGATGCTGGAGCTTGAGAGGGGTGGAGAAGGCAGGGTGCAGTGGAGGGAGCCCCAGGCAGGGTGCTGGAGCCCCACTGGGGTGAAGAAGGCAGCCACGCAGTGAAGGAGGCTGCAGGGGCAACAGGAGAGTGGTTATGCACAGGGGAATGATCAAAGACCACAGGAGTAGGCTTCTCACTGTCAGAGAAGGGAATTGCAAACATGGAAAGAGAGAAAACTAGAAAGGACACTGCAGCGATGATCAGAATTGGAGTTACCAGTATGAACTCACGGTTTTCTAGAGAGACAGACTGACAGAGATACAAATGGGTGGGTATAACTCTGTATGCATATACATATACATTTGTATGTTCTCCTTAGCTCTAGCCATTGACAGGACCATGACCAGCAATACCCCAATAACAAACAGCACACCTAGCACCCAGATCTTGCCTTCTAATACCATTCTCCACTAAAAGGAACTAGGACTCCTTGGAGAAACAGCAAATTCCAGGGGAAGGGCAGGGACAAGATGAGCCTATAACATGTTTCTGCACCAGAAAGTAAGGGAGTGTTCAAAGAATGATGGTGGCATGTTACAAAAATGCGGAAGCCGGCTTAAAGGGGCTTCTTCTACTGGTGAAATCTGGGACAATTTGAGCATCAAAATAAATTATAAGAGTAACAGATTACAACCCACTGAATAAACCCATAAACTGAAAGTTTGAAGAGCAATGGGACCATACATAGTCTCAAAGTACCTCACCTCCAAACACTTATTAATTATGAAGGAAAAAAGAGCCAGCCAGAGACACCTGGCAGACACCACCTTAACCCAAGTAATCCAAGTGAACACCAACAGTAATGGGACAAGTCAAGATTGTGTCAACTGACAGGATACAATGAAAAGAACACAACAGCACTTCTGTAATATTCCTGCCAAGATAACCTCAATCTGAGCATGAGGAACCATCAGACAAACCCAGAGTGAGGGACATTCTATAAAACAACTGGCCTTCATCTTCAAAAGTTTTATGGTCATAAACGTCAAAGACTGAGAAACTTTTCCGCATTTAAGGAGACTAAAGAGACATGATAACTAAATAAAATGTACAAAATTCAACTGGATCTTTTTTGCTACGAAAGACATTGTTGGGACAACTGATGAACTTAAATGGAGTCTGAGGATTAGACAGCAGTAAGGTACCAATGTTAATTTTTTGATGGTTATATTGTAGTTATGTAGGTGAATACCTTTCTAGGAAATATGTAATAAAGTATTTGGGGGTGACAGGGTACCTTGTTGGCAACTTAGTAGTCTTAAATAGTTCAGAAAAAAAAAAGTTCTTTTGTACTGAACTTCAACTTTTCCATATATTTGAAATTTAAAAATTTCAAAAAAATTTCTTAATGTAGCCAGCAAAAATAACTTTCAAAATACATGTGCATATTCCTAAGTTATGAAGCTTTTTTCTCTAAATGGCATGAAGATAAACTCTTATAATACCATTTTATTCCTTCCCCATATATATTTTTTTAAATTGGGGGAAAAAGATTCCCTTCTTTTATGAAACTCCATGAAATACAGAGAAATATATGATTAGGAGGGATCTAATTAAATTATTGTCCCACTTCTCTGGTAATTTAATTCTAAAAAATAATTTGAGATTCCTCCACTACAAAGAGATTACTTAAAATAAGAAAGCCATGGGACTTCCCTGGTGGCACAGTGGTTAAGAATCCACCTGCCAATGCAGGGACACAGGTTCGAGCCCTGGTCTGGGAAGATCCCACATGCCGTGGAGCAACTAAGCCCGTGCGCCACAACGACTGAGCCTGCGCTCTAGAGCCCGCAAGCCACAACTACTGAGCCCGCGAGCCACAACTACTGAAGCCCACGCGCCTAGAGCCTGTGCTCCACAACAAAGACAAGCCACCGCAATGAGAAGCCTGTGCACCACAATGAAGAGTAGCCCCTGCTCGCCGCAACTAGAGAAAGTCCGCGCGCAGCAACAAAGACCCAACGCAGCCAAAAATAAATTAATTTTAAAAAAGAAAGAAAGCCATAACACTTTAAAATAACGTGTATAACCTTTAGATAAAACACAGCATTTGTAACGACTTTACTCAATCCATCCCCATCTTTCTTTTTCCCTTAATACTCTCCCCTTGCATCCCAGGCTTTAGCCAAAATGAGTAACTTGTTCCCCTCCTACAGGCTCCATGTTCTTTCCCCTCCCTCCCCTCTCTTTTGTTGTTCACCACGTTCTCTCCATCCCGAATACTTGTTAGCCAACTTTGTGTTTCCAAATATTACCCACCTTTCAATACCTAACAAAAAATGCTGCTTTCTTCCTGAAGTTTCCTCTGATTACTCTGGCTGGAAGGAAATCTCTTTCTTCTCTTTACTTTATACCACAGACACTTGTCTACTAGTAGCAATAGAAACTAAGTCTTATTTCTTTATATCTCAACACGATGCCCACCTAACACAGAGACTCTAAACACTGCAGCTATTGATTAAGTATTCATCTAATAGACAAAAATAAATTGAGAGGTTTTGGCACAAAAGGGAATGTTTTGTAAGTTTTAAAATAATACATAAGGGGAATTCCCTGGCAATCCAGTGGTTAGGACTCTGCGCTTTCACTGCAGGGGGCCTGGGTTCAATCCCTGGTCCAGGAACTAAGATCCTACAAGCCACACAGCACAGTCAAAAATAGTAATAATAATAATTTTTTTTTAAATAAAAAAATTTAAAAATTTTTTTTAAAAACTTAAAAATAAATAAATAAAATAATACACAAAAAGATAAACATTTTATCTTACCACTGATAGCATTTGAATGCCTTCATTATTGAAGTTTAACAGCTCCTCATAGTGATGTCTGGAAATTTTCAAATGTGACGTCTGTGGTGGGGTGTGAAGGTGAGGATGGGAAAATGGGCACTGTTAAATGACTGTTAACCAGGGTGTAAGCTGTGGAGTGTATAAAATGGCAGGGGGTGCAGAGAGCTCAGAGGAAACAATGAGCAGAAATGAAAGTTCAGGAAACATGGTGATACGGAAGTTCAGGCTACTCACTCTCCTGTTAGTGCTGTCTTTCAAGGTTATCTACTGCGCTTCCCATGAGGGCAACAGCCTGCTTTTTGAAAGAGAAGTGGTTTGTTTTTCCTCCTTTTCATGTTGTTATTAAACAAACGAAACGCTAGGAAAAACAAACCTTTCTTTTTACAAGTGACTGATTTCTAACCACGGGTAGGTAGGAATAGCCAAGAAGCCCATTGTTTTAGGAGTCATTCTGAGCCTATCAAGATCTTGAGCAGTTCAGCTGAGGTAAGGAGGGCAACATGTCTTCAGCTCATTTGTTAAGCCCGGAAGGTAAGACAGAGCCTGGCTTCTGAAGTTACTGCTATGACACCTCAGGCATCAACAGTAACTAACCCCCTCCTTATTTTCCTTATTTTAACTGGAAAAACTTTTCTTCTCATGTCACGTTCAACACTATCTTTCATTCATCCTTTAAATCTTAGTCATCAATCTAGTGCAAATGTGCATTTCCTGAGAACACAGAGCTATCTTAAGCGTAAATTTATAATTATAGCTCTATTTTTAAACATATCCTCACGTCATTAGAACTGATCATCTGAAGGCCCTCTGAATCTACTCCTAGTGAATATATGAATATGAATCAGGTCATAGAAAAGAATTTAAAGCAAAATAAAATATGTGCCATAAACATTTATTCTCATAAAAATATTTATGGATGAAATTAAATGATGTCCACTGTTTACTTCAAAATAAACAGTGGTGGTGGAGGGGGGGAGATAGCAGATAAGGGATATAGATAAACACAAGCGTCTGTGATTGGACTTCCCTGGTGGCACAGTGGTTAAGAATCCGCCTGCCAATGCAGGGGACACGGGTTCGAGCCCTGGTCCGGGAAGATCCCACATGCCGAGGAGCAACTAAGCCCGTGTGCTACAACTACTGAGCCTGCGCTCTAGAGCCTGCGAGCCACAACTACTGAGCCCGCACACCACAACTACTGAAGCCCGCGCACGTAGAGCCCGTGCTCTTCAGCAAGAGAAGCCACCGCAATGAGAAGCCTGCGCACCGCAACGAAGGGTAGCCCCTGCTCACCGCAACTAGAGAAAGCCTGCGCGCAGCAACAAAGACCCAACGCTGCCAAAAATAAATAAATAAATAAATATATTTTTTAAAGTGTCTGTGATAATCGCTGAGGTTGGCTGGCAGATACATGGGAATCAACGACACTATCCTCTCTTCTTTGATGTATGTTTGATACTTCCCCAGATAAAATTTACTCTGACAACATTCTTTGGTATCCTGGATAAACTGAGAGAGGAGACAAGACAAGATAACCTGGCCAGTCAGTGGGAGAGGACAGGCTGCTCGGATTCTAAGTGATCTGAGAGGTATTTTCCTCCAAGTAGGCAAAAGTTCAATGGGCACTAGGACTTTTATAAACTTGAAAGGGAGCAATAAGTTCTACAGCATTGAGAATGGCCCCATGGCCTGCTCTTCCCAAGGCTATCATATATTCATCAAATAATAGATATATAACAAATCGGGAAAGAAGCAGACTCGGCAATTATAGAATGGAGAGCCCAAGAAGGGTAAATATTGCTAATACTCTGTCACAAATGTTTTCCTTACATTCATCCGAAATAAATTAGCTTTCATATCCTCCTCTGTCAAACTTGTAGCTGGAAAATCATAAGCTTACCTTTACCTGTCATCACAGAAGGAGTTAAGAAGTCTTTAAAACTACGTAAAGCCACGAGCTAGTGATATCCCACAACTTAATACAGATAACTTATTCATTATTTTAGCTCTGTGCCTGTTTCAGAGTTTTTTAACTGAACAAATTCATGACTGAAGGCAGGCCTAATCTACGTCTCCTATTTAAACTACAGGAAAGTAATGAAAATAGAAGCTATAGAGATTATCTATTTATAGACTACAGAAAACACTCAGAGTATAAATATATCGATTGTTCTCTATCAAAATTTAACACACCTATTGTTCTCTATCACATTACTCAACACCTTTTTTTGCTGGATTGGCTTATTTTATAGCACTCTGTCATATGACATAGCTGGCATTACTCAGCATTTTTGGTGTTACACCCGCCCTTCTCAAATGAGAAGTTAAGGCAACTAAGATAAGAAACAAAAGATCAGGCTACAGAAATTCAGATGAAAACATAATCATATGCCTATTTCTTGATTTTCATGAGTTGTGACTCTAAAATACAGGCTTATTAAACATAGGATAATTGCAACACGATGGTCACGCCTGCCTTGCTAACTCTACCATCTGAATGGAAAGAAATAAAATTAACTTATTATCTAAGACATTCAGATAAATAAAAAGTCATTTCTTTAAAAACTTAAATGGTATTTTGAGGATTAAATTTAAATGTAGATTTCTCTAACTTCTGATGAATTAATATTTCAAACTAAATAATTACGCTACCCACTGAAGGTCCTGCCATCCAAGGTCAACATTCTGCTGTGGCTCAAACCTTCCAGGTGGGAACAGACTGTCTTTCCTTAGCTGATGATACAGAAGACCAAGCTGAAGAAAGCCAGTAAGAATATGAAAACAGGATTACAAATTAGCACGACCTTCCTAGAAACACAATTTGCCTGTGGTTCCATGCACCGCAGTTTGTGGCCGGCTTATTTGCATGCAGGTACAACTCTGGTGTAGAAGCAGAGATCCTCTAGTCAGAGGATCCTTGAGATCGTGCAGTCCAAGCTACTCATTTTCAGAAGAAAAAGACTAGAGGTTAGGTGATTCGTCCAAGATCATATAACCAGCTGGTGGTAAAGACTCTTTCCATTTCATTACACATAAAGAGAAAATTATTTTAAAGGAAAAAGGTTTTCTTTGTATTAGTAAATAACTAAAATTCCAGCTGAAACATACTCAGCTATCCAAATTAGTGTTCTATTTAAACTGCACATCCCAATCTTGGCAACATTTCAAAATAAAAATAACCTTTCACCCATTTGTGCAACAAGTATTTACTGAATGCCTACCATATACCAGGATCCTGGCAAAGTTCTAGGAATTAAAAAAGTCAGTGCCCCAATACCTTCCACTGGGAAGACAGGCATTATAAAATCATACACCTGCAAAATTATAAATTATACTAAGTAGAGTGATGGAATTCCAACAGACTGCAACAGGAGGACCTAATCTCAAATTGTTTGTGGGGGAAGGCGTTGGTTAGAATAGGCCGGCCTGCCTGCAGAAGTGACCTTTAAGTTGAAACCTGAAAAATAAACAGGAAGTTAGCCAAATTAAGAGTGCAGGTAAAAGTGTTCCAGACAACATCCACATACCCTACGACCAGAAATTCCATTCCTAAGAAAATATCCAACAGAAATATGTATGTATGTGCACCAAAAAACATGTAAAAGGATATTCATACTAGTATCATTTATAATAGGAAAAATTGGAAATAAAGCAAATGTCAACAGAATAGTGGAATATTCATACAATGGAATACTACATAGCAATGAAAATGAATAAACTACTGCTATATGCTACAACATGCATGATCTCCCATATTTAACACTGAATGAAAGAATCTGGGCACAACAGAATACATACTGAATGATTCCATTTATGTTAAGTTGAAAACCAGATGAAACTAACCTATGAGGTAAGAAGTCAGGACAGTGATTATCTTTGCAGATCATGATGGAGATAATAATTGGAAAGGAACATGACAGAATCTTCTGGAGAGCCAGCAATAATGTTCTGTTCTCGACCTGGTAGTGGTAACATGAATATGTTCACTCTGTAATAAGCCACCAAGTCGAACATTTATCATTTATGTACTTTTCCACGTGTGCGAACAAGTTTATCTTTAAAAATAAAATCCTGAGCAGAAGGAACAGCTTTTGTGAAGACCCTGAGACCAGAAAGAAGTTGATACATTCAGAACTAAAAAAAAAAAAAGGGCCAATGTGGCTGGAACACAGAAACCAACAGACAGTACAGTGTAAGACTGAAGAGGGAGACGGACTCGATTTTATTGCAGGTCATTTTAAAGAGTTTGGATTTTAAGTTCAGTGACCAACCACTGAAGGGTATTAAGCAGGGGAATAATAAAATCTAAACTGTGTATTTAAGAACACTGGAGAGTGGGTAGGGGGAGTGGAAGCAGGGAGACCATTTAAGGAGGCTATTATAAAGGTCCATGAAAGAGACTGCAGTGGCTTGAGTGGTGTAGAACCAGCTGAAACGGTGAACTGCGTGGATTCTCAATGAAATTAGGAGGTTGAGTTGACGGTACGCGGTAATGGAGTGAATGTGTGAAATGAGAGAGAAGGAGGTGTAGAGGGTGATTCTTAAGTTCTGGTTTAAGCAGCTAGGTGGATAGAGAGCAATCCCCTGAGATAAGGAAGACTGAAGGAGAGCAGATTTGAAGGAATGCAGTGGTCAAGGTGACCATCGACCCAGTACCTGTGCCCACCCTCCCTTACTATGTAGCCATGGTACAGGTGGGGTTTTATGGGAACTCAAACAATCACAGAAATTTCTACCTTCTTTTGCCAATCATCTGCCCAACCCAAGTAGCACCTGATATCCCTGTAGCCACAGTAGTTGGTTCAGGAATGGACACAAAACTCAAACAAGGGGGACTGCATTTTCATTTTGTAGGTTCTAACCCATTTTCTCAGTTTGAAAAAAATTGGATCTCAACTGTGCCATCCAAAATAAAAAATTATTCTACCCAGCTCTGCATCAGTCCCACACAGCTTTGCAACATCTACAAATCTGATAACGACCTTTCTACCCCATTCTCCAAGAAAATAATCAAATTGTGAAACAAGATAGGCCAAAGTCATATCCCCAGCGTTGACCAAGACAGACCACTAACGAGCACTAATGTACAACCAGTTAGGAATTTACTTAATAATAAGATTCAGGACTTCTCTGATGGCCCAGTGGTTAAGACTCCGCGCCCCCAATGCAGGGATCCTGGGTTCAATCCCTGATCAGGGAACTAGATCCCACATGCATGCCGCAACTGAAAGATCCGCGTGCTGCAACGAAGAGCCTGTGTGCCGCAACTAAGACCCGGCACAGCCAAATACATAAATAAATGAATAAAATATATATTTTTTAATTTAAAAAATAAATAATAAGATTCATCCTGCCTATACTTTGAACATGGTCCACAGGATATTAAAAGGCTGTTTATCTACCTTTCAGTAAGGTATTCAACAGACGACAGCAATCCTATGGTCGGCTAGTGAACAAAATGAAACATAACCCATAATAAATATTTATTGCAAAGACCTAGTTTATATAAGCATACACACTTTATAAAGTTATGTAAGAAGACTATAATAAAAGGGAAGAAGAGAGAATTTTAATAACATTCAGTATGTTTTAGCCAATAATTTAATAAGAAGTATTTTGTTTTTTATTTTTTCTTTTAACTAAGTTATCTTAAAATCATCCAGGAGTGTAAAGAGTACATAAATTCTTCCAGCCTGAACTGAGGGAGTAATTAAATAGGTGTCCAGTTGACCACTAAGAGTTAATGCACCTCTCCAAATGCCAAATGTACTCACAGTAATTTGATTAGTTCATTAGCTATGAAATGCACTCCAATGTGAATGCATTGCTCATATCGTGTAACATTACAGAGGAATAACAATGGCTTTCACTTGCAAAATCTATTTTAGTGGAAAAAGATAAAACACAAATTCTTATTAACAACCATTTAAAAACTCAAGCAAATTTAAACTGTCACCAGTAAAAACATGATATGCAATTTTTAAAGATATACCTCCTTTTGGCACTCTGCTTACAAGACTAACCCCAATTGCACTAATCCATTCCACTCTTTCTGCCTCTTTCAAGCTTAGAGTTAAAACATAACTAAGTAACAAAATGTAACGATTCAGACTTTACAACCTCAAAATTTCTGAATGTATTGGCACTAGATGCAAAGAAAAGCAATACTATTTAAATTGCTACTCATATAATTGGCTCATTTTTTTAATCATCTGAACATCTAAAAGTCTTTACATCATCTTTGTTTGTGACTGGGTACAGAATTCTAGGTGGACAGTTTCAGGGTGGTTGTTGTTTTTTCCATTTCAGTACATTAAAGATCTAGCTCTTTCTCATCTGGCTTGGACTGTTTCTGAAGTCTATCATGATTTGTATCTTCCTTCTTCTACATTTATATCTTTTTTTTTTTCTTTCCTGGGCTGTTTTTAGGATTTTTCTCTACGTCACCAGTTTTAAGCAATTTGATCACATATTTGGGTGTAGTTCTTTCTCTTCATGGTTCTTCTGCTTGGGGTTCATTTAGCTTCTTGGATCCGTGAATTTATAGTTTTCATCAATTTTGGAAACTTGTCAGCCATTATTTCTTCAAATATTTTCCTGCTCCACCCCCTTCCTTCTAGGATTCCAACTGCACATACATATTGGGCCACTTGAAGTTGTCCCACAGCCCTCTGATGCTCTGTTTATCTATTTTAGTCTGCTTTTCTGTGCTTCATTTTGGGTTGTTTCTATTATTTTGTCTTCAAATTCGCCACTCATTTATCCTGCACAGTCTAATCTATTAATCCCCATCAGTGTATTTTTTTCATTTCAGACATTGTTTTTTTCAATTCTGGAAGTTTGATTTGGGCCTTTACATTTTTCATGTCTCTCCTTAACATGTTCATTCTTTCCTGTGTTCCTGAACATATGGACTATATTTATAATAGCTATTTTAATGTTCTTATTAATTTAAGCATCTGTTTCTACAGATTGACTTTTCTCCTCATTACAGGGTATATTTTCCTGCTTCTTTTCATGCATGGTAATTTTTAATTGAATGCCAGACATTGTGAAATTGACAGGGTTGAATGCTGGATATATGTATATATATTTTGTATTCCTATAAACATTCCTATAATCTTTATTCTGGGATACAGTTGAGTTATTTGGAAATTATTTGGAAACAGTTTGACCCCTTTGGGTCTTGCTTTGAAGCTCTGTCAGGCAGGACCAGAGCAGCATGTGGTCTAGAGCTACTTGGCTCCACTACTGAAGTAATACACCCTTCTCTGAGTGTTCAACCCAATCCCCCGAGTATTACCAGGTTTCTCTATTCTGGCTGTTTGGAGCATGAACTATGCCCATCCCTGAGCTCCAGGAATTTTTCTGCCTGCTCCTCTTTGGTGGTTCTTTCCTGCCTTGATAGCTTCCTCATACACTGGCACCAATCAGAAGTCAGCTGATGTCTCAAGTGGAATCCACTACAATCTCAAGAGCTCTGTGCAGTTATACCTTTTCTGGTACTTAGTCCTGAGAATTCTAGATGCTCGCGTTTCGCCGAAGTTCCTACTCTATCTCCTCAACGCAGGGAGACTGCCAGGCTTTGTCTGGGTTCATCCTGCTGCGGCTGTAGCCTGGAAGCTCTCAAGGCAGCGATCGCAAGGCTCCCCTCATTTGTTTCCCTTCTCTTAGGGATCAGTGTCTTGTGCTGCCTATTGTTCAAGGGCTGAAAATTGTTTCACATTTTTTTGTTCATTTTTGTTGTTGTTGTTATTTAAGGTGGAAGGGCAAATACAGATCCTGTTACAACATCATGCTCAGAAGCAAGTATCCTGTTACATTCCTGGCCTAGTTATATTTTAAGGACATTTTAGAACATCTGAGAGACCTGAAATCATATAATAAGAAGTCACATAACAAGGCTTTACTGTTCAGTGAGAGAGAAATTTTTTGCCTTCACCTTTTACTTCCTCATAGCACACTTAAGTGGTAAAGAAAAGAAGGCACTTAGGAACTACTACTGGCCCTATGTTAGCAGGCTAATCCTGCTGCCCAGGATAGAGGAGTAAGGTTGATTTTTTTTTTTAAGTGTTGATATTAAGTTGCTATTTATTTTCTTTTCTATTAAATACGAACATTCCAAAAACTGTTTACAAAAAGAAAATGAATTTTTGCAACCCTAACATAAAGTGATATATAACCAGTCTAAATTTCATTTTTCTGCACAGAAATAGTCAACTATAAAAAAGGAACTTCTTTCCTCAACTTGAAATTTTTTCTTAAAAAGAGATAAGATACTGCAGCTTACCTAAAGGGCAATCGTGCTGACTAGCAGCATTTGGCAATTAAAAAAACAAACAAAAAACTATGCACACTGCTTGTCATCGCCACCTACTACACTCCTCATCCAAAATTCTAAAACCTGACATTGAACTTGGCCCGGCAAAGTTAAAACATAAAGTTTCTAATTACCTAATGCTAAATCAAACCATGTTTCCCTCTTAGATATTAACAGTTTGTAGGTAAAAACACAGCAAGTTTAACACTTCCCTCATTAGAAAATGCTTACCATTTCACTCAACTTTAAAGTCTACTGGCATTCCTTTCTTTTTGCTCTTCATTTCTCAACCCCACCAAATAATAACCACCACCCTAACAAAAGCATAAATAATAATTACAGTGAAAAAGCAAATGGTAAGACTATGTCATTGGAGAAGTTATTTAATCTCTCCAAGCCTCAGTTTCCACATCTGCGAAATGCGGATAAAAGTACAACCCACAGAATTAAATGAAATAAAGCATGTCTAATGCCAGTCTAAACTGTATGCTGAGATGCTCTGGGACACTCCAGCAAACTCTCAGGAGAGACGAGGGATATTTTAAATGGAAAGAAACACAGAGATATTCAACACATGCTGGACACTGCCCAAACTATTAGCCTGGGGTAGCTCAGAGTTTTAACATTTGATTGCAGTACATTCCTTTATGACATCAGACATCAGATCTTAGTGAAACTGGGTTTTCAGTGGTTGCTGCGATTAAAAAAAAAAACAAAAAAAACAAGTACTGCTCCAAAATCAACGTGGAACAGGCAATGAGGGCGGTGCTTTTCAATCTGGTGCCAAGGTCTGAAAAGCTGTTCAGTGCTCAACAGGCATTGCCATACCGTAAGTAAAGAACTGTGGCTATTTATGAAGGAAATAAATTATTTTCAATTTCTTTGCAATATTTTTCCCAAACAGCTACTAAAGGCTGTTAGGACATAAATATTTATTGTTTGAAAAAATATATATATTTATTGTTTGGACCTAACTATTTAATGAACAGAACGGTGGCTTAGGGGTGCTGTTAAAAACTTAATGAGACCCCAAGGATGCCATGAAACGAGAAAGCTTAGGCCCCTCTGGCTTAATGTTGTGACTAGCAGAGTAACTTCCAGTAAATGGCAAGTATGACTCCTTTACCGTGTGCAGTTTCATAGAAAAGGCAAGACACTTCACATTCTGTGACAAAGAGCTCCAGAATATTATCCCTCAGTTTTACAGCTCAGGTTTCCATGACAAAAGAAAACAAATAAGGTAGACAAAAGACACTTAGACGGACAATGTGGGGTAAAACCAGGTCCAGAGTTAAAGCCTGAAGATAATCTTACCACTAGACAGATAAAAGCAATTAATCCTTCCTACCATACCAGCATGTGACACCCAAAAGAACAAAAGCTCTCATTTTAAGAGTTAGGAATTTACATCAACACCTTACATCCTCGTCTTTTAAACAGGTGATCCATAACTTCACAATATTTAATTTACACACTACTGTAACTCTATGCAACTTCTGAAGACAGGTTAAGGGGTACAAGAAACTGTTTAGAGCAAGTAAGTCATTTGGTCCAATATTATCTTAATGTAATGGTTATTTGCTCCCTCCCTTTTATGTGACGACACACTATGACATACAACACATGCACAATCATTCACTCATGAACAAATGAGTAAGACGCCACTCAGACTAACATTTGTATACCCAGAGGGTCAACCAAGCACACACAACTAGTAAGGCTATGAGACAGCTGTGCAGCATAAATGGTCAACACTGCTGATCCTAAAAGTGAGCACCATATATACATTTGAATATAAAAAACCATTGAAAACCAAACACATATGGGTTAGTTAAACGGTGCCATTCCAAGGTTATGCATAATCACAGGAAAAAGTATTTACATTACTTGGAAAACAGCTGCAACAAAGAGTTTACTGCCAATGCCCTTTATAAACTTCTCTCCTACGTTTAAGACAGATGTCACGTTCACTGTCTATGTGAATCATCCTCCATTTCCGACGTGCTGACCTTCTCTTTACTCCATCTTCTATTTAGGATACAATTATAAAGCAAATTATTTACCTTTACTAAAGCATGAGATGGCTTGTAAAAAAATGAGATAGCCTGTGAATTTAAAGCATGTATCTGTCTGACTGGCTACTTGTCCGTCCCTTGTGATGGTCTTTTCACGTGTCTAACTGTAAAAAAGTGGTGGAAAACTGAACTCAACACAAAACTGATAGATGTCTTCCTTTATCTCTTAAAAAATTAGTTTCCAAGAAGAAGGGTGTAGTGTTCCAACTTGCTGACAATCACACTTGTGCTTATGCTGGTTCAGACGCAGTATACCGGCCACAGACGGTCCACTTGCTACACTGAGTCACTGCTCCACAGACATCAAATTTTTGGTTCAACTGAACATTTTTCTGGACTAGTAGTTTTCAAAAATGAGTAACATTAAAAATGGGCATGTGACTAAAAAACATATTAACTATTATCTAAGAACGCTTCAGAAGGTTTTTTTAATTTTTATTTTATTATTATTATTTTTATTTATTATTATTAAATAATAAATATTTTTATTTTATTTTTATTTTATTTTTATTTATTTTTATTTATTATTTTATTTTTATTATTTTATTTTTATTTTATTATTATTATTTTATTATTATTATTTTTTCATTTTTGGCCGTGCCTCGAGGCATGTGGGATCTTAGTTCCCCAACCAGGGATCAAACCCGTGCGCCATGCAGTGGAAGCGTGGAGTCTTAACCACTGGACCACCAGGGAAGTCCAAAGGTTTTTTTAAATAAATAAATGCAATGAAAGAAATCGATAAAATTATTTTCCATCTAAAGAAAAGTAATTTTAAAACAAATTGTTAACAGTACTTATGGTAGTTATGAAGAACATTCATCACACACATTTTAATTGGCATTTCAGAAAAACCTTAACGATGTGGTTAATAGTTATTTCCAAGAGAATTTTTCAGTAACAAATCCAAACAATGTGTAACGTATGTGTTTCATATCAGCAGTTTGGTCAAACAGCAATTCTTTAAAAGATAGAAAATAAATTTTATATGAAAAGGTACCACACTTTCAAACACAGAATACTGCACTACAAACACAGAATACTATAATCTACATTAGGTTAGTCTTCCCCCCATGCCACTTATTTAATAATCATTTATTCTGCAATATGAGTAAGACACTGAACTAAGCACCAGGGATACAAAGATTACTGAGACCTGGGCCTTTTCCTCAAGGAGTGAAGCACCCAGACGCAGAACCCTGAACACAGTTCCACGTTCTGTGAAAAGCACTAGACCAAAAGTGCTATGGGAACATCAGCACTTGGTTCAGGCTGAGGGTTTCAAGGAAACTCATTACGGACCTCACAGTAGGCAGTAACAGCACTGAAATTCTGGAAACATGGTTATTTTGGATAGCGTCTGTGAGCCAAAAAAGTTATGCCATAATCTATCACAGAAAGGCCTATATAAACCATGCTCAGAAATGGTCATCCCAATCTAATTATATCAGAATCTCTGGGGGGCTGGAGCCCAGGCATCAGTATTTGTAAAAACCTTCCCAGGTAATTATAATGTGCACACAGGGCTGAAAATCACTGATTCATCGATTGATTAAGTCATAGCATCATGACTGATTGAACATCTTTATCAACATTAAGACAGAATTCTAAGGCTTGATTGATTAGTGGATACTTCGGTCCTAAGAGGATCCATGAGCTGAGTTTATTTTCACTTGCACCCTATTTTTTAATATGTGCTAATAATAGGAAAAATGACATTTCATATTGGTTATCTCATGGCACTTCTGGCCTAAGCCAAGAAAATTAAGTGATTGTCAATTCTTAACGATATGTATTGCCTAAGATGTCTAATTGTTTAAACTTTAAACCCGGGCAACTGAAGCCTGTAGAAGTCACAAACTTTGGGTACATGAAACTGAGTCCTGCTAGGGTCACTCTCACCATGTACGTTCAAGAAAAACACCTGCATACAAGCATGTAGAGAACAACAAAAGCAGCATATAAAAAGCATTCATCTTGTGATACAGACTAAGTTCCACAAAATGAAGGGAAGGAAGAGACAAGAGTGAGCTGGAGGGGCAGATTCTCATGAAGGAAGAAGACTCAAACTGGAACTGACAGGCTTCGACTGGAAAGGCAGAAAAGAGCATTCTAGCAGTCTTGGAGGAAGAGGGACTGCAAGATGACGGTTGGAAAAAGCACGCTACTTTGGGAGAGCACTGAGGAAACACCAGTCTCCCTTAAAGGAGATCAACACTGAACCAACAGGGTGGCACCAAATGATGGCAGGCCTTGATTGACAGGCTGAGGAGTCTGAACTTAATCTTATTGAAAAATAGGGTTACATTTGGGTTTAATATCAAAAATGATTTTAGGAGATTCTTCTGGTAGATTAATATGCAAGATGCATTGAAATTCAAAGGGCTGAGATTGGTGAAGATAAACAGAACACCACAGTATTTTCCAAGCACAGCTCCCTGAATACAACAGGCACTGAAAAAATGTGAAGGTTTTAAAAATGAACATTCTACAGCACAATACACATCTTGGTATCATTGACCTGAATGTCAAATTAATTTTACAAGTCAAATGATTTATAAAAAGGTCTGTTAGCTCTTAAATATTAATATTTTAAATATTAAAGTTTACAGTAGAAAAGCTACTGACATAGAAAAGCTAATTAGTAGAAAAGCTAATGACATACCCAAAAGATTATATATCCATTTATGCTAGCTTTACAGAGAGAGGCAACATTCACAGTTTTATTCTCCTGAAAAGAATTACTTATATAGTCTAAATCTAATGAAAATAAAAAGAGTTAATAGTTAAGACAATGTTTTTAAGATTCTTTTTCTTAAAATGAATGTGAATGCCAAAATGGATGGTTTGGGGAGTTTTTTTGTTTTGTTTTGTTTTTTTAAACCATTATTTGGCATAAAAGAGAGGACTGCTGGAGGTTTGGAAGTAGGATTATCCTTAGGCTTCCTGACCTTGGAGTAAAGTACAGCAATAACCCTAATAACTCTAGGTAATACATACTTTGTAGCTGAAAATTTGACTTCCCATTATTACCAGTAATCACAATTAGAGAAACATTTAGAATTTAGACAAATTAGGAAATCACTAAAAAACACAAGCAGTTGAAAAGGGTTTCACATACTAAAACAAACCTTTTTCCCCACAGATAGTTTTATCTGGATAGAATTCATCAGTATAAGAATAATATTTGTAGTACGAAGAAACATGCTTTGCAAAATTAATATTGTAGCAAGTGATATTTTAGTTGATTTAAGCATAAATAACAATGTATCAGTAAATGAATTAAGTCTGACTGAATATAACCCATATTACTAACACTTGTTTCTTAGAACACATATAGCCTCTTCCTGTTCACTCAAATCATGTTACCATATGTACCAAAAAATACATATTTCTTATACATTGTTCTCTGCTTAAGACTTTTCATTATGTCACTATCCTTTTCCCCAGTCAGGATAAAATTTTGCTATTTCAGAGTATTAAGATCAATCAGGTTTAACTGATATTAATATTCTGTATGTTAGTATTCTGTATGCAGAGATTAGGGTCTTCTGCCCTTCACTACTGAATATGGAGAAAGTTTAACAGTTTAAAATACTTAGGGGCTTACAGTTGTAAGTATGCCTTTCAAATGGTATTTTTAATTTTAAAAAATATGACCAATAACTAAACTGATCCTACATAGCAAAAGCATAATATAGAACAAGTCGTTACCACTAGAGAGCCTCTGACAACACAGTCACATTTGAAATAATCCCAAATTGAGGTTACCAGACAAACTCTTATATTACCAAGTGTAATATTCAAATTAATCTTTTTAGTTTTAATCTTATCCATCTGCCCACAAAATCACCCAAGCCTTACTAATCTACTATTTTTCTTGTGCTGCAGTAGTCCTTTTCTTTAAAATAAACTATCAGGGTAGTTTCTTAAACAATATGAAATCAATCACCTACCTTACATGAAATTTTGAAGGTTGTTTACAATCCTCTTAATGAAAATGTAAGCGCCTCACCATAAAATCCTCCAACAATATTAAATAAATACTCTTATAGTCCATTACTACAACTGACCTATAAGAAATGCTGTTCATTACAGCAAAAATGTCAAGCAAGCCATTTTACAGGTTTATGTGATATGCTATACATTGCAACCGTTAATTTTTTGGAAAGAAAGATTTACTTTGAGAAGCAGCAGAAGAACCCAAGAAAGCAAAAATCTGTACCAAAACCTGCATCTTCCCCACCTCCAACAAAAACCTGCAGTGGGGGGAAGAAAAGAAAATAAAAGTTTGAAAGAAAATAAGGTCTGATTAAAAGGAAATAAAAGCATATCAGAGTCTTCTTTAAAAAATGGTTGCATCTGAATTATTTCAAGCAAAACAGACCCTGATCAGCTGGGATGTGAGAGATGACTTACAGAGCACAGCTACAGCCCCAGACTCGAACATGAGACATTCTTCCTTATGCCTAGTTTCCACTATGAGGCTGAAAGGTGGAGGATCCAATTTGTGATAGATCCGAAATCCTTTGCTGAACGCCATTCTCCTTTCTTCCGAGGCAGCCCTGTGAAAACCAAGCAAAGCAAAGCAAATGAAGCTAATGTTTCCTTCTGCAGCAAGGACTGCAAGGCATCCAGAAGTCCCTCCCTGCCAGGTTTTGATGGGGGGTGGGGTGGTAAAAAAAAAAGGTGGGGGGGAGCTTGGGGAGAGAATGGTTGATACCAAAAGATAAGTCGTCACTTAATTTTACCGAAAAGCAAGAGGAAAAGCTACCAATTCTCACAGCAAGGCAAGACAGGGTTTTATCACTCCAAGTCCATGAACGGTTTGGTGAAGATGAGTTTCCCCTTTACTTAATGTTTACCAAAAGGAACATTTTGAGCGTATTTCGCTCGGAGTTGTTTATCAGCTTCCTGCTTCAGAATTTGTCGACTACGTTGAAAGGGAAACGATTCGAAAACTTCAAGCCGATCCTCTACGGGGCAAGAAGAGGTAGGTGCGAAGGAAGGTTAACAAGGCTGATTCAAAGCGCCTTAGGGGGCGAGAGAAGGGAAAGGATTATCCGACACAACGGGCTCTCCCGGGGGCGGCGGTGAAGGGCAAGAGCAGCGGTACAGGTTACCGCCGCCTCCAGCCCAGCGCCAGGGCACCGGCGGCTGAGGGGTCCGCAGGCAGCACCCCGTGGATATGAATGGCCACCCGGGAAGAGTCACGAGTCGGGACACGGACCGGACCGAGGCTCCTCGGGGGTTCCCGGCAGTCAACCTCCGGGAAAGCGGCTCCTTCCCAGGGGGACAGAAGCGCGGAGCAGCCCGATCCCTCCATTATACGCCAGAAGAGATGACCAGGCGCCCAAACCGACTCGGTGCCTTTCCCGCGGGCAGTCTGACAGCCGCTGTCACCTCTGCCCCCCGCCCGACGCGGCGCCCCGCACAACCGGTGGTCTCCCAACCACCCCGCCTGCCCTCCCGTACCTGGCTGCCCGCGGTCGCCGCTCACCGCTCCCGCCCAGGCTGCGGAGGTGGAGACTGCTTCAGGAAGCGCCGGCCCGCGCGCCCCGCAGCCGGTGCGCCTGGCCGCTGCCGCTCCCCGCCCCCCCCCCCACCAGCCGGCAGGCTCACCTCTTCCTCCGGCTCCTCCTCCTCCTTCTTCCGCAGCCGCCGCCGCCGCCACAGCCGCCCGAAGCGTCACTTCCGCTCCAGCAGGCCCATCTCTTCCGCATGGCGCCGCGGCCGGGGGCGGAAGGCCCGCCCCTCGCGGGGAAGGGCGGGGCGTCGGGGGAGGTCCCGCCCCCTCTGGGCTGCCCTGCTGGCCAGGTAGCCGTGAGCTGCCCGCCGCCTCCACGCGCAGTGACCTTCTCCTCGGGCGGCGCGTTCCCCAAGCTGCAGCTGCAGGTCCCACCGCTGAGGATGCCGGGAGAGGGAGGTTGCGGCCTCCCCGGCCCCCTCGCGTGGGCTTTTCAGAGCTTACCAACCACGGGGAGGGACTCAGGGGAAAAGCTTTGGGGGCTGGGTATTGATAGGTGCCCAAGAAGGGTGTCGGGACCACCCTCTACCTCCCCCACCGGCCTGACTGGCTGGGGGGAGGCTTCGGGACAGTCAGCACGCTGGGCAACAGGGCAGCGCCTGAAGAGCTGTCCATGGTGTCTCACCGCGAACAGCGCCGAGTTCTTATTCTGAGCGTCTGGGTAGGTAGCAGGAAGAAAAACTCATGTCTGCTTTGGAACAACTCTGTTCGCTGCCTTTTCTTCTGGTGTGCTCTGCAGCTCTCAAGAGCACTATTAAAAAAGAGTGCTCGTAAAATGTATATCTCAGAAATAACTAAATTTCCTTGTCAATTGCATTGTTAGGAACTTTCATCAAATCTTTAACCGTGGTCATTTTTAAGTCTTTTGTCATTTACAGACAGTTCTGGGTGTACTCTGATGCTTTTGCAAATATGTTCCTATAAAAGGGTTTCATCTTCAAGGAATTCATGGAAAAGACTCTGACAAGTACAGGTTTCTGGTAACTGACTATACTGCTGAACTGAATGAATAAGCATTTTCAGAACTCTAATGGAAAACTGATGAATTCATAAAAGTTTTAACAAAAGATCAAGATGAAAAAAAATTAATTAATTACATGGGACTGAGTGAACTGATGAGGATGATTATAATTCTTGTGACTTTCTGTTGGAATAAAAAAATAAAAATCCCACAAGGACTCAGAGGCAAAAAATATACAAATCAATTTTCACTGCAAAGTAAAGGAGCTGTTACAGTGGAGGATTACTGGACTGAATGTCAATATTATGACATAGTATGAGTGTGTTTCGTGTTTGGTAATTGCAATCCTTGTTGCTTTTGTGGTCATCCATTTACAATGCTTGGTGTCAGTTTATTTATCTCTTGTAAAAATAAAATACAGTGTGTGTGTGTAAAAAAAAAAAAAGAGAGAGTGCTCAGCTGTACGTACAGTGGAGTGGAAAGTCCCAAGTCAGGATCTCCAGACTCCAACACGGCTGTACTGAGGCCGAGGCAGCTATGGTCGGCACTGAATGGCGAGTAGCTCCTGCCAACTGTGTTATCTCATAACTAAAGACATCTTATCCTTTCATCCTATCCTCATTTTTCAACAAATCATGCTTCCTGGTTAACATCAGTGTGTCCCACGGACTTCTCATTCCGTTTCCACTTAATAGGCCTAAATGTGGGAATGAAGTCAAAACCCAGAGAGTCAAAAGGAATTGAAAACCTGAAGAACTCAGCACCCCGGGAAACTGTTTCCTCTTGCCTTTGCTCTTTCTTTGCCTCTTCCCCTTCTTGCTTTTATTAACAGCAAAAGCAGAATTTAAATTTAGCATATTGCACAAGATCATTTCCCCCTCCAGGCCCTGTCATGTGGCTTGATATAACATTTCTTCATCCATTTTAGAGAAGCTGGACCCACCCTGGTTTCAGGATACTAAAGTAGCTATAGTTCATTAGAAAAGGAACCACTTCTTTTATAGAAGGAGATATGCAGAAACACAGGTTTAGTTCTGAGAACTAGAGGGGATTTCTCTCATTTAATATGTACTATCTCCTTAGAAAAACTGTTTTGCTCTTGATAGTGGTTACTAACAGCAGCCTCAGAATTAAGCTCATTAAGATACTCTACTGGTCCATGCTTGCTTTTCCCCCCGCCACCTCTCCAGAAGAACCCATTTCAATTGGAGGTTGCACTGGACAGAGAAAAATGAAATGCGAGTGGGTGAGAATGGATTTTTTCTTAGTTGCCTTTTCAGGTATAATACTTGTATAGCCCCGAAGGAATACCAGACAGATATGCACCAGAAAAACACATGTAAGGTTATGGCTCCAGAAGATGTGTTGATGTTATTGAGTATGTTGCTCGGAAGTTGCTTTTTATGACAACTGAGACACAGAAAAGTTAACTTGTTAAAAATTACTCAGTTTGAAGTGAAGTTGGGACCACAAACCAAACTTGCCCACAGCAAAACTTCCAGTGCAACTCTGTCTGCGTGCGGCTGCTCTAGGAACCTCTCCTTTCTCAGAGTGGGAAATATCTGTGCTAGGCCCTTTTAGAAGTAGATGTTCTGCCTATTCCTGGTTTCTTTGGATTTTGAACTAAGGAAATTTAGGTCAACATTTCTTGGTTCTTGGTCTGAATTGCTGCTTTTCTTCAAGTTAAACTGAACTCTTATTAGTAGAGCTGTCAGTAGAAGACCACAGCTTTACCAAACCCTTTCTTTTTTTTTTTTTTGGTAATGGTTGGATTTTATTTTATTTTTTTTATACAGAAGGTTCTTATTAGTTATCTATTTTATACATATTAGTGTATATGTATCAATCCCAATCTCCCAATTCATACCACCACCATCACCCACCCCCGCTTTCGCCCCTTGGTGTCCATACGTTTGTTCTCTACATCTGTGTCTCTATTTCTGCCTTGCAGACCGGTTCATCTGTACCGTTTTTCTAGATTACACATATATGCGTTAATATACGATATTTGTTTTTCTCTTTCTGACTTACTTCACTCTGTATGACAGTCTCTAGGTCCATCCACGTTTCTGCAAATGACCCAGTTTCATTCCTTTTTATGGCTGAGTAATATTCCATTGTATATATGTACATCTTCTTTATCCATTCATCTGTCGATGGACACTTAGGCTGCTTCCATGACCTGGCTATTGTAAATAGTGCTGCAATGAACATTGGGGTGCATGTGTCTTTTTGAATTATGTTTTTCTCTGGCCAAACCCTTTCAAAATAGATCACTGTAGTCATGAAATAAGCACATGCTCAGGGTTTAAAAACATAAGGGCCATTTTATTAGTGACTTTTAAAAACTTTATTTCTTCTTTTTCTTGTCTCTCTTATTTATACTTCTTTATTATAGCACTTGAAAATAGCTGGACAAATTGTCACCAAATTTGAAGAGTGTCTTTGGGGTTGGCTGACTTAAAATACAAGTTAGGTGGTATACACAAACTTCTTAGTGAGGTCCTAAGGGCCTACAGAGATGGGCTGACACCATCTTGAACCTTGAAAATGAGCAGTGAGGCCTGTGGTAGGATGAAAAATACCACCTCCAAAAGATATCCACATCCTAATCCCTAGAACATGTGAATATTAATTTACAGGGAAAACAAGTCTGTAGATACGATTGAGTTAAGAATTTTGAAATTATTTTGGATTATCTGGGTAGGCCCTAAATGCAATCACAAATGTACTTATAAGGAGACAACAGAGGGAGATTACACACACACACACACACACACACACACACACACACACACAGAGGCAGTGTGAAGACAGAGGTAGAGACTGCAACAACGTGGCCACTAGCCAAGTGATGTCAGCAGCTACCAAAAGCTGGAAGAGGGCAGGAAGGATTCTTCCCTAGAGCCTTAGAAGGGAGCATAGCTCTGCCAATACCTTCATTTCGAACCTCTGGACCCCAGAAGTGTGAGGAAATGAATTTCTGCTGTTTTCAACTACCCAGTTTGTGGTAATTTGTTACAGCATCCACAGACAATCAGTAAAACAGCCCGATAGGTGTTTCAGATAACAGCTCCAATCACTTCGATTAATTGAAGGCAAACATCATGATTTTTAAGGACTTCCCTGGCGGTCCAGTGGTTAAGACTCTGTGCTTCCACCGCACGGGGCACGGGTTTGATCACTGGTGGGGGAACTAAGAACCCGCATGCTCCAAAAAAAACAAACAAAAACATGATTTTTAAATGTTGGGTTTAGACCAAATTATTTCTCCTACGGACAATTCCCTGTATCAGGTTGAAACATGTATTTGCCGTTTCTTTAGGTCAAAAACACTTATGTACCCGGTAAATGATGGGATTTATTAATTTAGAAATGAATATCCCAATGACAAAAAATATACCATATGTTACAAGGCTATGAATTTTGACAGATTCACCATGTAAATTAGTAATAGGGCCTACTTTTCCTGGATTTCCTTATCAAAAATACTAGAAAGCATTTGGCAAATTTGGGGAATGTTTACAGCCTGATTCAGTTATCTTTAATAGCTTTTTTTCAGGTTACACAGACTAGAGCTAACCTTCATATCGGGATCGGCAGAGATCTATTATACAGGCAGGGATGACTCCTTGTTAAAGAGAAAATGGTGGTCTTGAGAGGCAACACAACAGTAGGTTACAAATAGCGTTAGCTGTTTGCTTTGAATAAGTTCATAGTAAAGGACAAGATTTTAAACTGGAAAAATAGAAATTTTGTCAGTCAAAAATATAGTAAGTTTGAGAGCAGAATCATTGTGAGAATAAAACAAAAACTTCAAAGAGTGAAAAATTGCTCACACATACCAGGGTTAAGAAAATTGCAACTGGAGCAAACAAGGAACTTGTATGTGACAAAAATAGTTTTCATTTGGAAAAAGAAACCAAGTCAAGAGAGCTAAGATGGTTTGTTTTAATGACACACAAGGATTCTTGTGGAAATCAAAGGACCAGAGCCATAACAGGGCTTGGCCTTCCTGAGATCAGGGCTGTAGGATGTTCACTCTTCAACATGGCTATTAGTCCCTAAGCAGCAGGCACCTCTGGAATTTCAACATCTAAAGGTATGTGTAAAAGGTAAGCTTTCATGGTCAAAGTGCTTTTGTAAAGTAGCTTAAAATGGTTTCTACAGGATTTGTCAAACTTTTTATCATTTACCATGTATTTTGAATTATCAAGCATGGGGTATAAGGTACATTTTCCTAAAGATCTTTCTTTTTAAAACTTATTTTATTGAAGTATAGTTGATTTACAATGTTGTGTTAATTTCTGCTGTACAGCAAAGTGATTCAGTTATACACATATATACATTCTTTTTCATATTTTTTCCATTATGGTTTATCACAGGATATTGGGTATAGTTCCCTGTGCTACATAGTAGGACCTTGTTGTTTATCCATTCTATATAAATAATGGTTTACATCTGCTAAACCCTAACTTCCAATCCACTCCATCCCCCCGAACTTGGCAACTACAAGTCTATGTTCTCCATGTCTGTGAGTCTATTTCTGTTTCATAGATATGTTCATTTGTGTTGTATTTTAGATTCCACATATGTGATATCATATGGTATTTGTCTTTCTCTTTCTGACTTACTTCACTGCTATGAACATTGGGGTGCATGTATCTTTTTCAATTATAGTTTCGTCCAGATATATGCCCAGGAGTGGGATTGCTGGATCACATGGCAACTCTATTTTTAGTTTTTTGAGGAACCTCCATACTGTTTTCCATAATGGCTGCACCAATTTACATTCCCACCAACAGTGTAGATGGGTTCCCTTCCCTCTACACTTTCTCCAGCACTTGTTATGTGTCAATTTTTTTTAATGATGGCCATTCTGACCAGTTTGAGGTAGTACCTCATTGTAGTTTTGATTTGCATTTCTCTAATAATTAGCGATGTTAAGCATCTATTCATGTGCCCGTTGGCCATTTGTATGTCTTTTTTGGAGAAATGTCTATTTAGGCCTTCTGCCCATTTTTCAATTGGGTTGTTATTTTTGTTAAGTTGTATGAGCTGTTTATATATTTTGGAAATTAAGCCCTTGTCAGGTCGCATCATTTGAAAATATTTTCTCCCAGTTCGTAGGTTGTCTTTTCATTTTATGGTTTCCTTTGCTGTACAAAAACTTGTAAGTTTGATTAGGTTTCATTTGTTTATTTTTGCTTTTATTTCTATTGCCTTGGGAGATTAACCTAAGAAAACATTGGTATGATTTATGTCAGAGAATGTTTTGTCTACGTTCTCTGTTAGGAGTTTGATGGTGTCATGTCTTATATCTAAGTCTCATTTTCCTAAAGATCTTTTAAAGTAAGAGCCCGTGAACTGGTGGACCACAGTATACATTCTGAGAAACCCTGTGCTAGGCATTCTCATTGTACAGGATGATTCTAACCTCTGAGCCTCTGCTAGAGTTAGCACTGACAGGGCTGGGAGGAAGCCAGTACAAATTACCGGGGCCCGGAGGTCCAGAAGCAGACCATGGGCCAGTCAACACTGCCTATCAATACCAATTCCATATAACAATTTTTAGCCTGTCCGCCTTTGCTGGGCAATCTGCAGTCTCTCAGCAGCTGTGAACCTAACACCCATAGATAGTTTAATTGTTCTCATTTTCATTTACTTGACACCACAGACCAAAGTGTTCTTTGCCATAATCAGGGAATGGCAACACTCCCTTTACTATATGGATATTACAATGTTAGAAATTAGAAGAGTTATTGTAACCGTAAAGAACCACTACAATGTAGCAACTGACGTTTTCATATTGTATTTTGCAGCTCTAAAACGTCTGACCATTTTTAGGAGGATTTCATGATTTCAAGGGAAATTAGCATTTAAAACAGAATTAGGCATTCGTCCACACTCATTGAACTATACATGTTTACAGAGGGTAAACTTTACAGTTTATAACTCATACCTCAATAAACCTGTCTTTAAAACAATTAGGGAACTCTACATTTTAGTACATTCTCATGAGGAAGGTACTTGCTTGAAGACTTGGGAGATTCTTGGCCAGTTCTGGGTGATGAGGTTATCACTGCAGACAACCATGGTTCACATGAAATGAAGCCCTCTGGGAGATGATGTGAAACCTAACTGTTTTCCTATGAGATTAGGAAGCTGGTGTGGTAGACGTGAAATCGTGCCTTAGATTTTCTACGAGAATCTGGTTGTACAGGCCATGCTCCCCAAGAACTGCTCTCCACCAATTACTGAGCATGATGGAATACAAAGGCAGGCCAGCTCCTGGAGACATGAAACTCCTCAGAATCGTAACTTTGTATTGAGGACTCTGTCAGCCTTGCTGAAACTTTCTTAGAACTGCACTGATGTCTGACACCTTCTTTAATTCCTTCCCTGCCTCACGACCTCTCAGCACTAAGGCTCTCCCAGCCTCCTCCCACTCCCTCTTGGCCCCTCATTGTCATTCCCTGCCCCAAATCTCTTGTATCAATATATGTAATGCCATCTCAGAGACTGCTCCCCAGATGACCTGAACTAACGCACTGGGGGATTTATTGTTCCCCCTCCTTACTTTGGCTGAGGGTTGCTCCCAGGGACATTAGGCAGTGGACACTCCAGCCTGTAGCACAGGCCAAGAGAAAGCCCTCGGGCAGAGCTGCAGGTCTATGCAGGACACCATGGCATCAGTAAGGATATGGGCCACCATCCTCACCTGGTAGAACAGCAGTTAACAGTTCCTTATGCCTATGGTTTATGTTGTCTCAATAAAATAACTTTCCTTTTCAAAAACCTTCCTCATCTATTTTGGAAGACTGCGCCAAAAGAAAAAACTGCAAAGACAAAACCTCAGCTTTATTAAAATGTCACCCTCTGAATTTCTCTTTTGACAATTTCCTTCCTAAGAAAGAACGTCCTTTAGCTATTTCAGGAATAAAAAACTTCGGGTTGTGAAACGAAAACCACTTGTTTTATGCACAGTTCTATGCTAAATTCACCTGACATCAAGGTCCTAGTGTGGTGTTCAAACTCATTCCTGAAAGTAAAACAGCCTGATGGATTTCACATGATGAAAAATCTGAGTTTACTTCAAGAGTCCTTAAAAGCAGATACAGGAAAAGTAATCGGTTCAATGCGTTTGGAAACACAAATTTAAGGCGCAAATGATGTGCACGTCATATATATATGCGAGTTTGTATGTTTTAGTCCATTTAAGTTGAGAATAAGTGTTCTATTTTAATTCTATTTAGTAGGCCACTGAGTTGTAACAAAAAATTCATCCAGAATGAATCTGTAGGGATAAGCAATGATCCTACAATAAAGATAAAATTGACAGAGCAATTAGAGTGCATGACACTGTTCTAAATATTATTTGACTTGACCAAGGGTACACATGCTAATAGTCTCACTATATTAGTCATTTGAAATGCTCCAACTAAAATTAGTCGCCAGCCAAATACAACAAAGGTTCTATTTAAAAATTAATTTAATGCTTGGCTAAAGCTTAATTACATATATAATTATCAAACAATAGTCCTTAATTTCCAAAAAGTTCCTCTTTTGAAAATCACAGAATCAAGAAAGCATAAACTTTAAAACAAGTTCTCTGAATATTTACAACATGGTATAAACATTACAGAAGACCATGGATATTAAACTGCTTGGGTGTAGCTAATCAGCAAGGCGTGTTCTTTATTGCATATCATAACTCACATATGTGAGATTTAAAATATAATGCTAGATTACTAAAATTCAAATGCATGTATTTTTTTAAGCTGGTCAGGGAGTAAAATCATGAATGAGACAGGACAGTCAGCCCCAAACCATGCATTAGGTTGTGGGTCTATTATTTCCAAAAATGAAACTTCTACGTTCTTTTCAAAAACCTACGTTGCATATATTTATTTAGAGCTCACATTAAACGTACAGTTGACTGTAATGCTAATTCAAGGAAGAAAAGTTCACCATTCACCAATGACTAAGTCCACACTCAACTCTCAATTTTAAGGCAGCACAGCTACAGTGATAGCAACTGCTAACCAAAAGGTGACGAATACTTAGTCACTTGCCAGCCCTTTTGTTGCAACAGTGTAGTAATTTCCCTAAGACAATTTGCTATTGAATAATTTTCTGCTGTTAAAAGGCTTACTCTGTAGAAAAACACCACAAATTTCCAGTGTGAAAGTAACTCCATGGTGGTATAAATATATATATATATATATGCATAATTATACATTATACACTGCACACATTGTTTACAGAGAACAATTAGCTGAGAGGGTTAATTTAAATGACCATATAAAATACTTCTGTAAACAAAGTATGACAGGCAGTAAGGAAACCATTCACAGACTTCCTAGAAATGATCTGAATTCCTTTCATTCCGAAGAAATCGCATTTAAGGACACAGTATTGAATATTAATAATGTTCTTTGTATTAAAACAAGAGTCAATATTTTACAGTTTAAGAAACTTTACATATATACAAAGTTTTTACATTGGGAATGGTATTAGAACAAATAGGCTTCTTTTCAATCTCATAGATCTATTTTCCTTCGATCAAAGACTTAAATTCTTTCACATTGTGGTCACTCGCAATAGATATAGCGTGATCCAGAGCTCGAACACTTGCAAGGAGTTTTACTATCTGTTTTATGTTTTCCCTAAAAGAGAAAAAAGGAAACACAGATCAGCAGGTTACAGCATGTGGAAAAAAAAAACTGTCCATATTAAAAAAAAAAAAACCTGCCCATGTTTAAATGCCCAGAAACAGAGGACCCATTTTCAAAAATAAAAACACCCCCAAATCTCATTCAGATCCATGATTTTCATTAATATCGAGAAAGGAGAGAAAGCACTCTATTGCCTAACTTAACTACTTCAGAGCCCCGCCCCCCACTCCTTCCCGAACCAGAGCCCTGGCTCTCCTAGAACACACCTGGGACGCAAGTCATACTCGTGGGTATTCACGACCAACCCATCAAGATCCAGAGTAATTTCCACTCCTCCAAAATTCACTAATGAAGTGTGACCTGGCTTCTTTTATCACCCAGCTAGAAGTCATTCTCAGTAATCCTCAAATTTTAGCATACATCAGGATTACCCAGAAGTGTTCTAAAACACAGATCACCAGGCCCCACCTTCAGAATTCTGTTCAGTAGGTCTGGAGCGGGGCCTGAGGATCTGCATTTCTAACACAGCTCCCAGGTGATGCTGCCAGGAACTACTTTTAACATTTACAATAGTTTGAACCACTTGTGAGAAACAACACACAATGTGACATTATTAGCCGTCTCTTCTCTACAAAATTGTAGTGGGGCTTCCCTGGTGGCGCAGTGGTTGAGAGTCTGCCTGCCAATGCAGGGGACACGGGTTCGAGCCCTGGACTGGGAAGATCCCACATGCCACGGAGCAACTGGGCCCGTGAGCCACAATTGCTGAGCCTGCGCGTCTGGAGCCTGTGCTCCACAACAAGAGAGGCCGCGATGGTGAGAGGCCCGCGCACCGCGATGAAGAGTGGTCCCCACTTGCCACAACTAGAGAAAGCCCTCGCACAGAAACGAAGACTCAACACGGTCATAAATAAATAAATAAATAAATAAAAGAACGTGAATTTCTTTAAAAAAAAAAAAAATTGTAGTAAGCACCTTTTAGGGAAGGATTATAATTTTTAAGATTTTGTGACTCACGTGGAACCTACTTTATGTGCACTGCAGACAGCAGGTGCTTAAACAGCTGCTGAAATTCTTTTCCATAGAAAAGTAAATACTGTTTGTTGATATTTACTCCCAAACAAAAACACTGTTACATATATAAATCAAAATTTAAAAAAAAGTGAAGTGAATAGGATTTATCTAGTAAAAAACAACACATTGAGAAGAAATATTAGTGCCAATAAATAACAACCAACACCAAAATGACATGTTAAGGATGAAATAAAAATATAAACCAGGGAATTCCCTGGTGGTCCAGAGGTTAGCACTCTGAGCTCTCACTGCCAAGGGCCTGGGTTCGATCACTGGTCGGGGAACTAAAACCCCACAAGCCACACAGTGTGGCCAAAAAAAACCCCCAAAATCACCTGGCAAAGATTTTTTTTAACCACTGAAGTATTTACTATCTACTTTGCTTTTAATTTTATTATAAAAGATAGCAAATTTTCTCTCACGAAAATAAGGTTCTTTTTCCTGGAAGGGGAACAGGGGAAAAGAAAAAGATTTTGTTATGGGGTATGACTAATGGTGTGATCAAAATGAAAATGAAACTCTGACATTAGGAAGAATATATGAAATGAAACTTTAAAAAATAAAATTCGTCTTTGGGAATTCCCTGGTGGTCCAGTGGTTAGGACTCGGCACTTTCACTGCGGTGGGCCTGGGTTCAATCCCTGGTCTGGGAACTAAGATCCCACAAGCCATGCAGCGTGCCCAAAAAAACAAATAACAAAAAACAAAACAAAAATAAAAATTCTTCCAAATGGTACTAGTTGTTATTATTACTATTACTTACTTTTTATGCTAGAGATCTACCCCCAAATTCCATGAACACCCAAGACAATGTACCAAAAAAGGGTTAATGGTTTGTTTGTTCATTCCTTCCTTGAAACCTTGATAAAAAATATGTGTAAGCTGCTCCCCATAAATCATGAGTGATGACTTAGTCCATGAGACGGATACAGAAAAACTCAACACAGAGCACAAACATCTCAAAACTGAGATATAACCTTCAATATACTTTGGGTTTCAGTGGCTATCTTTTCTAGGGTTTGTATCTGTAAAATGAACCTCCAAAGACCAAGATCCATGACATTCTAAGAGCCTGAGATTTCCCCAATTATTTAAGGGAGGAGACAGAAAAAGCAATGATTCACTTACTGAAATCTTCCCTTAATATTTTCATAAATAACATATTGAAAAAAGATTAGGTAAAAGTTGCAAAAATGAAAAATATAATGTGTATTTTTGGTAGGTTTATCAATACTAAGTCAATGTTTACAATTTAAAGTAAAATATAGGGCTTCCCCGGTGGCACAGTGATTAAGAGTCTGCCTGCCAACGCAGGGGACATGGGTTCAAGCCCTGGACTGGGAAGATCCCACATGCCGCAGAGCAACTAAGCCTCTGCGTGCACCGCAACTACTGAGCCTGCGCTCTACAGCCTGCGAGCCACAACTACTGAAGCCCATGTGCCTTGAGCCCGTGCTCTGCAACAAGGGAAGCCACCACAATGAGAAGCCTGCGCACCGCAACGAAGAGTAGCTGCCGCTCTCTGCAACTAGAGAAAGGCCGCACGCAGCAACAAAGACCCAGAGCAGCCAAAAATAAATAAATAAATTAATTTAAAAAAAAAGAAAGAAAAGAATCAAAATAAAATAAAAATTAAAGTAAAATATAAACATGTCTCTACTGAAAACATTTTAATAATACTAAACCTAACAACTAAAGACTCTAGATCACTGTTTCATTCAATAATTACAAATAATTACCTTGCATTTCTTTTTTCCACATCAGAGCACCCGATACTGTTTCTGTAAATTGTATCTGCTAAGTGTACAAGGTATCGACAGAAGTTTTCTAACTGAGAAATAGTTCTTTCTCCTTTCAGATTCATGAACCACTGCTTGGGGAAACAACTGATTACCTATGAAGAAGAAGGATGTAAACAGTTAAAACAAAAATAAATTAAAGCATCTAAAAGCTGAGTCTAGATAATGCGTATCATGTATTTAACTAGAAGACTTGCTATTGAGCAACATATAACTAATTATTTAGAAGGGATATTCTTTTAAACCTGATTTTCTACATAAACTATACAAATACACCTAGATATACCCTAATTTTAAACTTCAATATATAGACACTCAAAGCAAAAGATAAATAATTTCTCCAATATTTAAGTAAATTAGGGACATAAAATTGATAACCAATTGCTTCATTTTCCAGTCTTCCAGAAAGCCCTAAATGAACTCAACTGTCCTTTGATCAGCAGCTTTTGATGTAAAAACATGTATAGCATAAGTACCAAACTGCAGCCTCTCCCCATGCTGAACAGTTCAGTAAGTAGGCATCCTTGCTGGCAGTAGGAGCCGTGCTGGCCCAGAATGGAGTGAAGAGAGCATCACATCGGAGGGGCAGCCTAGGGCAAGAGCCCGAGCAGGACATGAACAGGGCATGGTGGCAACCTGGCATGGGGTACCAAAACCCGAGCAAGGGGAGGCTGTTTCCCACCCGGGAGAAAGCAGCCAGTGGGTAGAGATAGCTCCCCACCAAAGAACCCAGGGATGCTTGGAGAAACAACTGATGCCACAGCTGGGCCAAGCAGGTACAAGATAAGCCTGGAACATCGTGTGCCAGAAAGCAAGAAAGTGCTCCCCCCAAATTAGAGGACATGCCACAAGGTCGCAGAGGTCAACTTGAAGGGACTCACACTAATGAAGTCTAGGACAATTCCTGACAAAGATGCAAAATCTGAATCTATTCATGAGAGAATACCAGACATACCCAAATTGAGGGACATTCTACAAAATAACTGGCTTATCATCTTCAGAAGTGTCAAGGTATGAAGGTCAAGGAATGAAGCACTCTTCCAGATTAAAGAAGGCTAAAGAGACATGACAATTAAATGCAAAGGATGATCTGGGAATTTCTTTTGTCAGCTCCTTTGGATATTACTGAGATAGCTGATAAAATGTGAAAAGGGGCCTAAGGATTAGGTGACAGTAATATATAAACGTTAATTTCCTGATGTTGATGGTCATATTGTAATCATGTACAAGAAAATCCATGTTTATAGGAAACAGACACAAAACTATTTGAGGGTGAGGGAGTATCATGTCAGAGAATTACTCTGATGTGGTTAGGTTGAAAAACTGTACTGTACTTGCACATTTTCTTTAATCATATGACTGTTTAAAAAATTATCAAAACTGTGTAACTCACGTATATGAAGTAAAAAAAATTAACTAAAATTATTTCTTAAATGAGAAAAGAGACCATTTCGTTAGTAACACTTAAAATAGCATTCATTCAATTGTTAAAAAATTATCCCCAAATTAAAACTTTTATTAATACCTATAAAAATATTGATATAGATAGACTGATAGAAGGACAAATATACACATATATAACAGTACAACTTTTTATGTAAAAAATGCTAAGGGGAGATTGTCAACATTACACCAACTTCGATAATCAAAGGGGTTTTCATGAAATTCTCAAATCTCTTCAAACAAAGAAAACTTAATCCATCTTAACTCGTATGCTTTAAAAACTACAATATGTGTCATTTAACTCACATTTTGGGCTTTTTTGATGCTGTCATCGCCATATTCTGAATTCTGAAAAGCCATGAGAATGTATCTATTTAATAAACCGTCTATTGATAATTCCTGAAGAGTTTTGTTTGAGAAAATGCCATACCATTGAAGAAAATTCCCTAAGAGCTAGAAAGAAGAAAAAAATTATTTTTTCCCCAGTTTTACTGAGATATAATTGACATGTAACATTGCGTAAGTTTAAGGCATACAACATAATGATTTAAATATATATTGTGAAATAATCACCATAAGTTAACATCCTTCCCCTCACAGTTACAAATCTTTTTTCTATTCTCTTAGCAACTTTCAAATATACAATACACTATTGTTAATTACAGTCATCATGTTGTACATTACACCCCCAGAACTTATCTTATCTTACAACTGGAAGTTTGTACTTTTTGATCCCCTTTATCCAATCTCCCCACAACTCCCCACAACTCCCCACCTGTGGCAACCACAAATCAGATTTCTGTTACTAAAAGTTTGGTTTTTTGAGAAGGAAAAAAAATTGAGAGGCAATGTAAAGCAATTAAATTAAGTACAAAGTAAATTACTTACACAATAAAACACCTTATGAAATACCCTGGACCATGTCTTGCCAAAGCACTAATAAGCAGTTTTGAAGAGTCTGAATATTTTTGATAATGACTGAGGTTAACTAAAATTTAAATAGCCACATGGAGCTAGTGGTTACTATAGTGTCCAATGCAGATACAGAACATTGTCCATCATAACAGAAAGTTCTGGTGGGCAAATGATGATTCTTAGATAAATGTCCTCCCTTGAAAATCATGCCTAAACCAGTCCTATGACCCTGCAAAAAGATGGAAATTCTCTTTTTGACTACCACATTGCATGTTCACCAGACTTCATGAACCTGGACATTGGAACTACTTAAGCTCAATACATATAAAATGGAAGCCCTCGCCCATTCCACCATAAAATTCTAAGTTCCCAGTATTTCTCATCTTAGGAAATGGCAACACTATCCAACAAGTCAATCAAGCCAGAGCCTACATGAGCCTTATCATTCTTGACCTCTCCCTCAAGTTGTCGAACCCCACCTCTTCCCATCCTGTACCCTTCTCTCAGTCCTTGCTGCCATGCCCCTGATCGAAGCTGCCGTCATCTCTTTGTGGACCCTGCAGTTATTCAACTGACTACGAGCAACAGCTCTGGTATAGTTTTTCTCAAGCAGGGCTCTGTGAGAAAACTAAAACCTACAGAAAATGATTTGAGTGACTCCTTACATAATTTTCCCAAGGATGGTACAAGCTAGTACCATTCTAGTTGCATACGCAATGGAGGCCTTAGGGCATCAGGTATTAATTCTTCCACAGAAACCCAGTTGAGAAGAGCCACTCAGGAGTTTGAGTGGCTGAGTTAGACTCCCATCTCTACCACTTAACAAAGGGATGAGCCTGGGCAGGTTATTCTGTGCCTCCCTGTCCCACCAGCAGAGTCAAGCTCCTAGGGCTGCTGTGAGGATTCAATGAGATAATCTATGTAAGAGGGTGTGCTACAGTGCTTGGCACACAGTAAATATGTAATAAGTACTAATTTCCGTTTTCATTGTTACTATCTTCACCTACTTCATTTCACTATCCCCACACAGAAGCCAGAATATGTTAAAAAGGGCAATATTTTCATGTCACTTCCCTACTAAAAACCCTTCCACAACCCATATAAGAGCAAATGATTCTCAGCAAAGGTACAAAAGCAATTTAATTTTAAAAAGGATAGTCTTTTCAACAAACTGTGCTGGGACAAAGGAACTTCAAGGCCTCATGCCCTATATAAAAATTAACTCAAAATGGATCACAGACTTAAATGTAAAACCTAAAACTATGACATGTCTAGGAGAAAGGATAGGAAAAAAACTCTGTGGCCTTGTATTAGGCAAAGATTTCTTAGATGCGACACCTAAAGCACAACTCATAACCGGAAAAAATAATAAGTTGGACTTCTTCAAAATGAAGAACTTCTGCACTCTGAAAGACTGTTAAGACACAGACTAGGGGGGGAAAACTCTTTGCAGATCACGTATCTGATAAAGTACTTGTATCAAGAATACAGAACTCAAAGCTCAATAATAAGAAAACCCAATTTTTAAAAATGGGCAAAAGATTTGAACAGATACTTCATCGAAGAACATATACAAATGGCAAGTAAGCACATGAAAACATGCTTGGGCTTCCCTGGTGGCGCAGTGGTTAAGAATCCGCCTGTCAGTGCAGGGGACATGTGTTCAAGCCCTGGGCCGGGAAGATCTCACATGCCGCGGAGCAACTAAGCCCGTGCGCCACAACTACTGAGCCCGCGCGCCTAGAGCCCATGCTCCGCAACAAGAGAAGCCACCGCAATGAGAAGCCCGCGTACCGCAACGAAGAGTAGCCCCCGCTAGCCGCAAGCAGCAACGAAGACCCAACGCAGCCAAAAATAAATAAATAAAATAAATAAATTTATTAAAAAAAAAAAGGGGAAAAAAAAGAAAACATGCTCAACATCATCAGCTGTTACGAAAATGCAAATTAAAACGATAACAAGACACAACCATACACCTAGGAGAATGACTTAAAAAAAATAAAAACCCTGAAGATACCAAGTGTGGTGAGTGGTGAGAAAGAATAACTAGAACGCTAATATATTGTTGGTTTAGAAAACAGCTTTGCCTAGGTATTTACCCAAGTGATGAAAACTTATATACCCAGAAAGACCTGTGTGCAAACAGGTTTATTCATAATTACTCCAAACTGGAAACAATCCAGTGTCCCTCAACTGGGGAATGGATAAAAAACCAAACAAAAACACCTGTGGTATATCCACCATACGATGGAATACTACTTGGCAATAAAAAGGAGTGAACACAAGACAACACTGATAAATCACGAATGCATTCTGTTAAGTGAATGAAGCCAGACTCAAAAGGCTAGTTAGTATATAATTCCATTCCTAAGACATTCTTACAAAGAAAACTACAGGACGATAAAAAGGGGTGGCCAGGCTGTAGGGGTGGGCTTGACTACAAATGGGCATGGGGAATTTGGGGGAGATGATGGAAGCGCTATACATCTTGATTTAGGGAGTGATTACATGTCTGCGTGTAAATGAGAGCTCCCATATCATCTGAACTGCTCATCTCTTCCCTAACTCTAGCCATCCTGGCCTTTTCTCCATTCTAGTGTACCCTGCTCTCCCTTACCTCAGGGCCAACTAATAACGTAAATATCACTTCCTCAGGGTGGAAGGGAATCTTCTGTGACTCATCCATCAAGGTATCTGTGCCCCTTGTCATACGCTCCCATACAACTTTGAATTTTTTTCAAAATTCATCACACCTGAGATTACTTATTTGCTACTGTCAATTGAGCTTGGTTATAAACACCATGAAGGGTCTACTTCTACCTTAATTCAGTGCTATATTTCCGCAACTTAGAAGAGTGTCTGGTACTCTATTTGCTGTGGCTTAGTAAGGCATTTTGTTGGCTAGTTTGGACCTTACTGGAACTCAGAATACATTTTCACCTCTGCAAACATCAAACCTGAATAAACTTTTGGAATAAAATTAGTTTGTATGAAGTCAAACAAAATCTGAAGTCTTTTAGACAGCCTACAGACACATACCTTAACTGAAGACCAAAACTGTCGTTGAAAAAACAAGTAAGGCCCAGAATTTTTATTTTCCAAGACACTAAGAAAAAAAGAGAAACACATCATGATCAAAGTTGTGTGTTAAATGCCATCTGATTCCTAGAAGATTTCTGTAAGTAAAAGAGGTGAACATAAGAAGTTAACTAATTTTTCAAATTTTCAAACAACTGTATTCCAGAAGATAATTTTAAAAGGTAATGGCAATTTATTGTGAGATACTAAGGGAGGACTATTTGCGTTATGCTGCTTAAGGGAGCAATTTCCCCACTGAGCCACTCTCTTCGGGCTACAGGTTTACACTATGTAGGTAAAGCTTGTATTTCAAGCTATGCTTAGTTTTCCGGAGTTTAAGAAGTCTTCTCTGAAAGATAACGGAGAATATTACCATCTTTAATGTTCTCAGGAGTTACTTACTTTTTGGGATACAAGGGCATGAATACATCATCATCTAAAGTTCTCCTCATTCTCAATAGAAGCGCTTTTAGGTAAACCTAAAGAGTTAAAAATAGATCATGCATTTTAATAAGGGCTATGATAAAAGTTAAATTTTAGTAAATAAAAATAAGCAATATTCCAAATCATATAGAGTATTCAATTTTGAGCGAACAGCATCTCAAATTTTTTAACTTTCCCCACTGAAGGTCCTAAGGTCTTTAATATTTACTACTTACTCTTCGTTCACCCCTCATCAGTTACCAAGCAATAAAGCCATTTAGAAATCTTCCAACCTCTTAATCTACTATATAAAGATTTAAGATCAGACCTATAATCTGGTTCCTCTCAAAATGAGGTCAGTGAAAATAAAACAATGATAAGGAGTACTTTCTCATACCTAAATAGCTCATAAGAATGTTCAGTGCGGGCAGTGGCAATCTGAAGTTTTGAAACTTTATAAAACAATACCTAGTTATTTTACATGCTATTTAAATGTTTCAGCATTTAAATTATCAATTGTTATCCATTCCAGTAGTTTTTCTTTTCCCGAAAAAAATACAGTTCTTCAAGGGATGTCTGATTAGTCCGATTGAGAATGGGGGTGGGTGGTGAGGAGGGTGAAAACAGTACAAATGAGAGGCTATCTAGACTAATTACATCATCCTTCCCAATCGATATTTTGAAACTAAAAACTACTATCTCATATTTTATATATTTCAGGCTATGAAGGACAGATGCCTCAAGTGGGAGAATCAGATTTTCTCGTTGGCTCAGAATATAACCACTCATTCTCTCAACTCTTGCTCATTTTCAAAGGGAAAGGAGAAGATAAAATAATACATTTTAAAAAATTTAAAAAACCTTTCATAGATAATAATTAAATTACCTGTGTATTTTTGTTTTCTGCATTCACTACTGAAGGATATCCATTTACTAATTTTAGGGTAACTCCAACCATTCTTGAAGTCTGTGTTGTAGAAAAGGGGTCCCACATATTTTCAGCTATCACTATTAAGAAAATAAAAAGTAGAATGTACTGAGATACAGAAGTAAACTGCTGCTGACTTAAATCTGATGTCAAGCAGTCCCCAACTTAGAAATGCCAATCATGATTTTTTTCTTCCTCTAGTGTAAGCTTCAGTCTTCTTTGTCCTCTTAACCGTGGGAATGTTGAGAAGATTAGGCACATGTGGCGAGGGGACAGATTCCTATTATCTTCTGCTGCTTGGTGAAAATAAAGATTGGGGAAAGCAGGATTTCTATATCCTAGGAGATGTTGTCCCAGCATCAAGAATTTCTAACTGAACTTGAGCTTTATTTTTAATATCAATATTTTAAATAGGTCCCTATGTCAATGATTCCTAATTTTTTTGTGAGAAATTGATGAAAGTAATGAAACTGCTCCCCAGAAAAATGCATATTCCCCCTGAAACTATGTATTCAGTTTTGCTTCAGGCAGTTCTTAAGAGCCTGAAATTTGCCTGTGGATCAATTACTGCCCCCAACTCCAGGCCCTCCCCAAGGTGGTCTTTAAGTCCCAAGTTAAGAGATAGGTACTCTTTAGCCATCTCTGGGTCTGGTGGTAGCTTTATTATTAATAATGTAATTTCTATGAGAAAATATGCTCTGATTAAAAACTCCTAAAAATAGATGTGAAAAACCCAATGTGTTTGAATGTTCAATTCAGTAATCTCTACCTGTTAGTTTAGGGAGAATCACCTTTTCCACAATGGTCGGCAACAGTGCAACATCTACATCATCTTTTTCTTGCTCTCGCTCTTCACAACCGTAAAACAGCAAAGATTCAAACCACAGCATATTCTCAAAGTCACGACATTTTGCCTAGAAAATATTTAAAAGGTTACCCAAACATTTAAAATAGTGGCTATTTCTGCTTCTAGCCATGAAAAGAGTAACAGGAACTGGATTTAGCCTTCAGTCATAAACTAAAAACTGGACAAAAATATGAAACATCTATTTTCAGACAATGGACCACAGGCAGTACAGGACCATGACCCTGAAAGAACTGAATCAAATGAGGTGAGCTCCTGGCCAGAAGAGGAGATGAGGGTAGGCAACTGCAAGCAAAGCAGTCCTGCTGAGTTAGGAGACAATCTAAGTTCAGGAAGGCTGGAACGCAAGAAGCTGTGGGGCAGAGGAAGGAGCTACACAGAAGGAGAGCTCCCAGATGCACACAAGTGTCCCCGAGCCTCTGCTGGACACTAAGAAACACATGCCCAGGGCAGGACTCCACAAGGTCTGGCAAAGAGCAATCCGGAGCTGGGAGCTGAATGGTTCCCGGAGCTTAGATTTTTTTCCTCTTGTTTTCAGGGCTTCAACCGCAGCCTTCTTTTTGTTACAGTTTACATATTCAACCCAGCCCATCTCATTCATGCCCACGGCTCCATCCATATGTTGGTAACTTCCAAAACCATATCTTAAACATGACCACTACATGTGTACAGACAATTTGAGTTTCCTCCCTTATGTAACAGGCAACGAGGTCCTATTGATTCCACCTCTTAAATCTATCAGTTTATCTCATCCTCCTGATTTCCATCACCACTGACTTAGTTCAGGGTCCCATTTCACATCTTCCTCATTGAGCTTTCCCATGATGTTCTGTTTTTCTGGAATCAAAGAACCAAGTTCTTATTCATTCATGTTCATATCTCAGCATCACTACATGTAATTTTAGTTGACTGAGAAAGTGTATAAAAATCGAAAAGCAAGAGACAGTTCTCTTGAGAAGGGACAGAACATAAAAGGAAATATCATAAGATTATACCCAGTGATAATGTGTCAATTATAGCCCTGTGGGTGACCTATCTCCCCTGAAAAACACTCTGCTGAGGCTTACATCTCTAGCTTTGAGATTAAAATTGCCCAAGGCATCATGGTATATTGCTTTTTTTTTTTTTAGAAGAAAGTGTTTTTTGTTTTTTTTTAATTAATTAATTAAATTTATGGCTGCGTTGGGTCTTGCTGTGCGTGGGCTTTCTCTCGTTGCAGCGAGCGCGGGCTACTCTTCATTGTGGTGCGTGGGTTTCTCATTGTGGTGGCTTCTCTTGTTGCGGAGCACGGGCTCTAGGCACACGGGCTTCAGTAGTTGCGGCACGCGGGCTCAGTAGTTGTAGCTCGTGGGCTCTAGAGCGCAGGCTCAGCAGTTGTGGCGCATGGGCTTAGTAGCTCCGTGGCATGTGGGATCTTCCCGGACCAGGGCTCGAACCCATGTCCCCCACATTGGCAGGTGGATTCTTAACCACTGCGCCACCAGGGAAGTCCAGTGTATTGCTTTTCAACAGTGATAGAAGCCACTCACCTCAAGAGGAGTCCAAGTGAGAAGCTGCAGCCTTATGAGGGGATTGAACAACTTTGGCAAGCAAAGGCCGATGTAAGCATCCTTGTAGGATGTGTAGTATTTTGAACGCCATGCTTCAAACTGGGATTTAATACAATCGATTGAACAGAAACTTTCAAGGACATCTTCAAAAACCTTGCTGGACTCTTTTGAAATGCGATCTAAAAACAGCAACAACAACAAAAAAACCCCACAGAGAATCAAAACTTAGTATGCAGTAGAAAAAACACAGTTCAAATATTTTCAGTGTTTTCTTTGTAGCTTGAGTATCAATAAGATAGGCTCATTAGCAAAGGAATAATTGTTAACTGCAACTTAAAAGAAAAGAACCAGAGATAAGTTCAGGTTCCAAACGTCTATCATGCAAACCATAGTGCAGGTAGTCTCCGCTTTGCATAGTTCCAATATGTACTATTATCTGTCACCACAGTCTAAATAACACCTGTCCCCAAAAACTCAGTTCAAATTTCAAGCACCATGGAATAGTAACTGTGAGTAATTGCATAAAGTACAAACTCTGTATCTAGCTCTTCAGCCCACAAATCACCACGTAAATAACAGATGTGTATCATGATCAGTGACCAATCATTTCTCTTCTTTCAAAGTCTGTTGGTGATTGCAATAACTGACATAGACAAGAATCAGCAATGGATGCTAGGATCTTTAAGTAAAAGGTTATTTAATGCTCCATATGACTTGGAACAGCAGACTCTTTATAATGAAGAGACCTAGTCATGACAACCTACTTCTCAAGATCCATCTTAACACCACTAATAGTGGGTAACCTAACATTTGCCATCTGGTATCATGCTGGTAACAGCATCTTGTGTGAAGTATTCTTGCCAAAAAAGCTTTAACCTGAATCTAATCAAGACTTAACTTCCAGTTTACAAGAAATATAGTGACTGGAAGAACAAGTTAAAACCATGAGGAAACAGACAAATTTAGAATGTAGGACGTTTTACAAGATAAGTGGCCTGGCCTCTTCAGAAAGTTAATGCCTTAAACAAATAAAGAATACGGGTGTGTGTATGTGTATAAGGTATCATGATATTCACTAATTCTACATAAAAAGATGTAACAACCAAGTGCAATGCAGGAACCTTGTGTGGATCCAGGTTTAGAAAATACAGAGTAACAGAAACAGTCCCAAGAATTCTGGGCGGGGTGGCGGGGGGCTGTTACGGAGGAAAACTGAATGCAGACATGATACTGAAAGTTCTAGGTAATTTTCACAGGTGTGAAAATAGTGTGGCAGTTAGGTAGAAAAGCATCCTTTTTTTTTTTTTTTAAAGAAGACATTAAAGATGTTAAAGTTTTTAGAGGGAAGTGCCATGATGTCTGTAAGTTAATTTCAAATGTTTCAGCAAAACACACACATATCCAAAGCAAACTTGGCTAAATGATGGTTAGAATTGCTGAATTTGGGTGACAGGTGTATATGGGTGGTCACTGTGCTATTCTTTCCAATTTTCCGTACGTTTGGAAATGTTCACTGTAAAAAGAGTGGGAGAAAAAAATAAGCTTATCCAAATAAGTTCCAAAGGGCTCGCAGTCAATATAATTCCAAATAATCACAGCCAGTGGTGGGGAATAAAGACTTTTACTTGGGGATCCTTCTGGAAATGTCTTCATGTAACAGAACTAACTATTCCTTTTGATTGAATTATTCGGGGCTCCCCAAATCAGGAATTTCCTTTAGGGCTGAATGCCCTACTGCCAACCTTTACCTTTCTAGACCAGACAGGCTGCCTTACGGCTGCCCCTGGGATCTGAAACATTTTCTTGTCACTTTTAAAATTCTGTGATTCAAAGAGTAATATCATTTATAATGCAAGTACTAGATGAACCCCACAACAAAGTGTTACCACTAATTTTGAGAACTCATCAATAAAAACGGGTGCAAGTTTTTATAATTAAACCAAAGTGCCTAGTTCTAAAGCAGAGGCCACAAAACTTCAAATTATTTCATGGTAGAAACCACAGCCAAGGAGAAAGCACGTTGACAATGAATCTTATTTCGAAATAAATGTCTAACCTTTTTCCAGACTGAAATTTGTAATATCTGTAGACGTTTCTTCATCATCACTGGAAAGGCCTTCAAGGTGATCGGCCATCTTACCGGCTTGCTCTCTGGCTTGTCTACGACGAGTCCTAAATAACAAATATCAAGTTCCCAAACCAGATAAAAGAGACTCCTCCCTTCACAAACAAACCAACAGCAAGCATCTGTAGAATTACCTTCTCGCCTCCCGTTCTGCAATCCGACGTTTTGCATGCTCTTGATACAGTGCCCGATCTCGTCCAAAGGAATCAAGATTTGGTGCCATCAGAGCTTTATCTGTAAAACAACAATGGTTAAAATTAAAAGCCTTCCTTCAACAATCTTGAGGAAAGAGTTTGCACAGAATAAGCCATAATGATAGACTGCTTTCTAATCTCAACAGCAGGATTCTGCAGTAACCGATAAACCAGCCAGTTTTCTAGTTTAGAGCAAATCTCAGTATTAATCTGTGTTCCCACAAAAAGGAAGAGAAAAATAAATGGAGAGTTCAACAACACTACACAAATGCAAATGGGCTTAATCCCTGTTCTTATGTCTAAGTAACAGAACTAGTTTATGCTATCATGATGACCAAATAAATTAAAAATCTAAATTACTTGTGTAAAGGGAAAAATAATACATTACTTTTTTAAGGACGAACTTAGGCATCACATGTTAAATGATAGGACAGCAGAGACATAAGTAGGAAGGATGAAAAAACAGCTTTGTTGCAGGAGTTTAATCATTTATTCTATTTCATTCTAATTTTTCTTTGTAGAAATTTACTCTCTATTACTATTTTAAGAACAAGGGCAGAATCAACATATAGACTGAAAATCATACCTGATAGGACCAAGTTGTGCTTTCTCAAACTTTCAAAGCACAATTCCCTTATTTCTTTTTTCCCCTATTTTCCATCTCTCTTTTTTTAATTTCTAGGGCAATTTTCTAGCTTTAGCTTTCAACCTTCCTATTTAAATTTATATCTCAGTTACCGTATTTTTAGTTTCTGAGATATGGCTTTTCTTCTTAGAACATTCCTTTTCTATAGCATCCTCTACTTGTGCTACGCCGTAGGATCTCTTTCAACATCTCCCTGAGGACAGCAATTATGTTTTAAATTTTCTACTGTCACCTGCATTGTCTTTGTTTCCTCAGTCCCTTTGGTTCTATTGCTTGTATTGTTCACCACGATCATTAACTACCTCCTATGTAAGAATGAGGTTGGAAATTTCGTGGATGTAGGTGGGAGCTGTCTAACAGAGGCATCTCCATCAGATCCCTGGGTACAAGTCAACTTTCTGTTGGGGCCCCCAGACGTTATAGTGTCTCATGGTCTTTTCGTTGGACCCACTCTCTTTCTCCAGAGAAGAATCTTCGAATCTCTTGCCTAGGGTAGAAGGAAGAGTGGGGGAAACATCTGTCTGTGATGCTTCCTCATGTCTACATTTAAGTTCTACACTATGGAGATATTCTGTATTACATGGGATAGTAACGAGAAGCACAAAACCCAAAGGGTGGTGGTGGGGGAGGGGGAGATCACGTGCAAAACGAAAGACATCAATTTAAGGCTTTTCCACAGTTTTTTTCCTGATATCAAAGATGTGTCACCGATAGCAGCAACAGGAAAAATAAAACCAAAACTGAGCTGGTATCCACTTCAGTGTATCCTAACTATCCTAGATCCTACTACTTTTAAAAGTTGACTCTTTTACTGAATTTTTCATTCATATTTCAAAATAGCTTGGATATTAGGAAGTATGTTCCCGAGTTCAAATTACAAAAAAAGATCAGTAGAGTAAACAAGATGCCCCAGCTCTACCTCAACTGGAACTCCACTACACACCATAGATGAATTGGCTAAAAAGTCCTAAACTACAGAAATGATTCCTGCCTCTTTAAGAGCTACCCTTCATTAAAGAAATATTTTAAAGAAAATTCTCTACTATAATAAATACTTAAAATGTTATTATATTTACAGATTTTGTAAAATATATATTGAGGGAGATATAAGAGAGTAGATGACTCAAGAGATAGCCTCCTTCATCTCGGTAAGAATTATATGCAGTAACTCTGATAAGTGTTTACAAATCTAAACAAATGAATTTCTGGCTGTATTTTTGTTTCTTTAAAAAAAAGATCAGAAAAAGAATTGATACTTCAGTACCCCATGCAATTTTTCTCAAATGTTCGGCAATTAATGAATACTCCCTCTAGGACAATACTTTTCACTTTCTCATTACCTTTCACTTCTTGCCAGCTATCAATCTAATTAACATCCATCATTCAATCCTTACTTCAAATTCCATATACGTAAATACCTCCAAATTATAAAGAACAGATTATAGGCAGGAAAAAGTATTTGATGAAATGCATAGCTCACCCAACCATTTAACTTAAAAGGAAATTACTTCTCGTCATAGGTATAATGATTACCTGTAATTTGCCCCAGAAATCTGGTTCTGTCTGGACCAAAAGTGATTTGGGCGGGATGCATTAGTTATTTAGGTGCCCAAAATGGCACTAATCCAATTTAAACGTGTATGGCAAAAACAGAAGGTCAAAGCCATTCACGTGGCTTACATCTGAGTCTGACTCATCTGATGGCTATGTTACCACCTCTTTATGATGCTCCAAAACCCATCCAGCACACAGCAGAATGCTTTCTCAGGGATTCAATGTCTCTCTCATTTAGAGGACACACTATATGACAAAGCATGGTTTTCAGAAAGAATAACAGGGCCCTTTGCACTTGGAACACCTGGGGTGGTTGTTTAATATGCAGATTACTGGACACCATCCAAGACCTGGCAAGAATCTCTGGGGACAGGACCAAGAAATCCGCATTTTAAATTAATATCATGGGTAATTCTGATGTACACTTCCACTTAAGAACTGCTGACATAGGGCCCAAAGAGATGACAAAAGAAGCCACGAGAAATCCAACGTAGGAAAATTCCTATTACAGCACCCAAGAATATAGAGGGCAATGAAAAAGTGGAATTAAAATGTTTAAAATGTCTGGTTAAAGAATTTCAGCTCAACTATTTAGTAAGATGTTTCCAATTAATTTTGGTTTTCCATAACACACATGATAATGAAAGGAATATAAATTCAATTTCCAAATTTTTACACTACAATTTCAAGAAGTGTAGGCACCAAATGACTTACTAAAAAAAAAACCCTCTATATGAGGCAAACTAGAAAATACAAAAAAATTTTAAATACAGAAAATTTTGCTTTATCTAAGGGGTGAAGCTCAAAACTCCCCTAATCTTGGAGTTGTATCATTTGTTATGTAATAAAGCCCCCTCTCCCATACAAAACTTCCCAGCCCCTAACTCAAAACCTTTGTTGTGATCAACAACAGCATTTGTATTGGTGTTAAAATGGGGGGAAAATCAATTAAGGCCAAATAGATATGGTTTTAAGATAAAATACTGATGATGTCTTTACTATAAAGAATGAAAGAATATGCCCAAAGAAGAATAAGATCGATAGAATATTATTAGTACATGATTTGAGTTCCTTTGCAAAGCTATATTTTCTTAAACACAATCCAAGCACATGCTAATTTTAGATCTACCTGACACAAGAGCAAGGAAATTTGTTTCTTTAAAAAAAAAAATGCTCTGAGACGTCTAATTTTCAATTAGGATGCACTAAGTAAACAAGGTTGTTTAATGAATAATAAAAACCTTCAAGATGGACTGACTTGAATGGCTTGAAAACTCCGAAGATTCATCTTTAATATCATCTTGTCGTCTTTGGACAAGGCGGGAAGCTCGCTGTTTGTACAGCTGATGTATTGCTGATTCAAGTTCATTAATCAGTGGCACCTGTAAAAATACAACACACTCCGTAACACCAAACTCCTCAGCTGCTTATATATTTGAGGGTTCCATATTATTTCCGGATTTCTGAAAAAGTACCCTCTGGACAGAATAATCATGAATTCTCAATGAAACACAAATAGTAATTCAGTTTTATGATTTCTGGGAAACACCACTTCTTCTTTTATTCCATATATGGAGCTATAATGTCCAGTGCCTAGTTAATTGGAGCAAAAGTTTGGTTAGGTTAAACACTTTAACATTAGTAAAGAGAGCGAGTAAAGAATTGTCAGAAATTTCAGTGCTTCTTTTAGAATAAAGTACTTGAAAGTCCTTTTTAAAAGTCCATTTTTAACTTTCTAGCAGCATGATCTCCCTTGCCAATTTTTGTAGTTTAAAATAAACCATTATTGCTGTGTAATACCAAAAGATGCAATGGCATCTCTGTGGCTTTATTACACATTTAAAACGTGAACTGCATTCATTTACATTAATACAGTGAATAAAATTTCTAGCTATCACTAACCTGTCTAAAATCAATCATCTAAAACTCAGAAAGTTCTTCTCTTCCTATCAAATGTTTAAATTTTTCCATATTTGTAAGTAAAATAATAAAATTCTTTGTATAAATTGTCAGTTTACAAAGTCAACAAATTTTTCCAGGTTAATAGCCACAGCTAAGCATTCACTTGGTTCATATGGAATACAAAAAGCTTACGGAATGAGACCTAACTTAAAAGGAAAAACCAGAAAACGTTCTCTTTATAAATACCTATGCTATAACCAAATGCTATGAAACTTTCACAAAACGCTAACAACCACTACACGTACCTGAGGAAACCAGAAATTCTAGTTTCCTGATGGTTAGTGCAAATGAAAAAACACATTATTGAGAGTTTGGGAACACTGGCACCAAGTGTTATAGCAGCATCCTGAACTGAACAGACTGTAAATGGAAAATAGAAAAAGGCAGGTGGAATACAAAGGTGTCTGTAATAAAAGCAATTTTACACACTTGCATGATCCCATTGCAAAAGCAGCAAATGTTCACAGAAAGGTCAAACTGATGGAGTTATTTTATTTTTTAATATGCCACACCATGGGCAACAATGTCCCCAAATCTGCACTGATTATCTTGGTGATATGAGCTGAGCCCACAGACTCTAAAATTAACTAGAATCGATTTTTAAAGCAATTACTGTCATATTATTGTGACTTACACTTACCTACCCCCTCATTTTTTCAAACTGTGCAGGACTAAAGACAAATGTACCTATGCATTCCTTTAGTCCTGGAGATTATTAACACTCCTCTACTGTAAGAGCTACACGCCTGAGGTTGCATCAGACAGAACCTTAATTATTCAATTTATAGTTAAAATTCCGATAACGTAATTTTCCTGTTTAGGTAATTAAAATGCCTTTTAACAAAGCCCAGAGAAAATTCTACTGAGAATAAAAGCCCTAAAACACATTTTCAGCTCTCATTCATGTTTCTTAACAATACTGATTTATCTCAAGAGTGCACAAGAGCGCACCATGACAATTTCTTTACCCTCTCCAAACTGGAAACTGTTATTGACTATCATTATTTCAAGGCCAAATTTAAGACAAAGAACACAAGAAGGAAGATGACTGCAGGAAAACAAAACAATGTAAAGTTAAAATAATCTGCAAAATAATTAAAAATCTAAGTTCAAAACCACTTAAACTTTTATAACAAAAGAGAAAAAAAACAAAAGAATGTTTATATTTTGATGGTCTTACCCTGAAACAATATTTTTATAGTATAACTGGAATGAATATTCAAATCTATCCAATTATTCCTCAGTATTTCCAAAATGACAACTTATGACATTATTAACTCAGCAGCAGACTCAATAAAATCAAATGCATATGAAAATGTCAAAATAAAATACTCATATTTAAAAGGGAATTATCTACTTCTCTTTTAATTAAAATGTAGTCACTATATAATAGATACAGTTTAAGATCTGCTCCATAAACATTTATCTAAGTGACTCTGTAAAAACGTATTAGCACAGTCTGAGGGATACCTCCCTAGGAACCGGGTAATCAAGGAGAGAGAAAGTACACTACTAAGTGTTTTTAAAATAGTAAGCAATTGAAAACTTTATGAACTAGATATTCTACTAGTCTCTTTAACTCAAGAATGGTACAATCTAGTTGATCATATTACTGTCAATATTTTTTAAGAGTTCAGTTTGCAATTACAAGCGTGTAAGTTTACTCAGTAAGTTCCAAAGCAAAGACCCAGATACTTCAAGAAAAAGCTCCATAGGGACAAATCTCACAAAGTATGGTTTAAGACAGAGATCCTTTCTCTAGTCACAAAAGGTTATTAGACCTGCTCCCAGCACCATGTCCCCTGGGCTCATAAGGGCTTTATTAGTAGGAAGGACACAACTGCCAGCTCCGACATTTATGTCCACTTCCCCTCTTGACTCTAGCCCCTCTGCAGAGTCAAACTTATGTTTCTTTCTCACCCCTGTACTTGTCACCCTAAGCCACAGATCTGCCACAAGGGATATCATAGCTTAGAATGTAGCTGCTTCTCCACAAATCAGGTGATAAGGACAAGAACATGAATCCTTCAGAGAAGACTTGGTGGATCTGACCAGACTGGCTGGAACCATTAAGATCCATTTGGGAGACACAGTTTGGCACTGTTCTTTAGCCAGCCTTTGGCCTTAAGATACTGAAGTAATCAACGGAGATAATAAAAAGTTAAAATACTGTATGCTTACTGATTCTATGCTAACTCATATGGCCAAGAATAACAGAAAATGTGCCTTCTAATCCTGTATCAGTTGAAAGTTTATGGAGACAGGATATTCAAAAGCACCATGATTTTACTTTTTTTTAAAGAAAAGGCTGTGAAGTCCACAAATGCCTATAAACCAATGCATCAAACAATAACATTTATCTTCAAGAAAAATCAATTAAAAGGCTGTTTCAGAAAAGGATTCTGTGTGCAGCTAACAAAAAACGCAAACAAATGGTACAATAGGATGCAAATAATTGTGCCAGCTGACTGTCATACTAAAAAAAATGAACTTGGAAGAAATGAGACCTTAACAGAAATTATGGCCAATGAATGGTTTCTGAAATGGATAAAGCACAGGCTTATTTAGATGAAAACTATTAGCAGCAATGGCAATCAACTTTATCTAGGGTAAAAAAAAAGCTAATAAAATATTGCAACTTTATATGCATATTTGGAATTACTTGTAGAAACAGTTTAAAGATAAGTTTAGATCTGAACCATAAAAAAGAAAATTTCATGAGTCCCTTATATTTTAATAATTCAGGACAGGCCAATAATCCACCATTAAATTAAGGCAGGATTTGCCAAAGTCTTATTTAAATATGCTTTGAATTATCTTTTTTTGTTTTCTACAAGGCACTAGATTACCCCAAGATAGAAGGTTGTTAATGAAGTGGAGAAAATGAAGCATGACTTTTCATCACTTCTAAAGTTGAATTCAGTGGATATTTTCTGAGAAATATAGAAATCTAGACCTCCTTAATTTTGCCTTATTCAAAGAGATTAATATTTTTGCATTCTTACCTTTTCACTGAAACACTCAAGCAAGTCTTGGACATACCCTCGCATTTCTTGCAAAAATTTATACCGTTCACCAATACCCCCAGAAGACCCTTCTAATCTTTCAATAGCCCTGGTGGAGTCCACTCGGCTTTGCAGATGTTTCTCATGCTGCTGTCGATTTGTTTTGTGCAGTTCTTTCATGGAGTCCAACCTTAAGAACAGAAAAGGATAAATATAACACATTTACATCTGGAAGTCTATGCTGTCAGGACTCTTGCAATATTTATAATAATGCATTTAGTTCCACTATTAGAATATAAAAATGCTTGGAGTGGATCTTTTCATCTGTACTGCTTTTTTCCTCAAAAAACGGCAGTTTACAGACTTCATATAAAGTTATTTGGTGGGCTAACCAAAATCTCACTGTTTTGTTTCTCCCCCCATATCTTGACTACACTTTTTCAGAGTCCAAGAGGTGCAAATTCAGAACTGTCTTCAACAAGATCATGGAGCGGTATTTTTAAAAACTTTTCGAGGCTTCCACAGAAGTAATCCAAGAAGGTAGCAGAACAAAGTATGAAGTCATCTTCTGTTTAGCTTTTGAAGATAGGCCAGTGAATCTTCTTTGCCGATATTCTGCATCTGCTACCCCAGACTACATGTTGCCTGAGGGAACGGAAAGCTAGAGGACAGGTCTTTAAGAAGTTGATCTGCCCTACCTGTCTTTAAGCTGTTTCTTTACCAAATCAATAGTAACGGGAGTCATCTCATTACTGGGAGTTTTGAAAGGGACTGTATTATCTGTTTTTTGAGATTTGGCATCGGATGATCCGTAGGCTGTGTAACTATAAGGAATGCCGTAGGATGAACCGTAAGGCATTGTCTGGTAAGTGTTCTGGTAGTACATGTTCACTTCAGTGGGCTGACTTGCTTGAACCTAGAAAAGAAATGGGATGTATATTAAAACTAGTAGCTGAAACTATGAAAAGAAAAATCCCATGCCTTTAGTGTTAAACAAACAAACAAAAAAACCACTAACAATAAACATTATACTCATTTTCCAAATAGTATGTAATTAAAATAAGTAATTGCAGAGCTCCTCAAAATCAGGTAACAGTAGGGCTGGATTCATTTCTAATTCTTATGGGATTACTGGATTCATTTCTAGTAACTTTCGGGAAAACAATAACAAAGAAGTTTAGAGTTAGAAGGGACATTAAATTGTGTCAAAACACTAGCAACCAAAAAAATTTTATGTGTTATTTCCACTGTACTACTTACTTCTATAAAATAAATTGTTATAACTATTTAGGAAGATATTTTTCATCTACAATAAGATCTTTGCATTACTGAGAAATCCATCTTCTACAAAATAATTTTTAAAGTCAGAAAAAAATAAGCTCTATAGGAAAGAAACACCTTATCTATACAGTGGTTCCCAAACTTTAAGAGCAACAGAATCACCCAGAGGACTTGTTAAACAGATGGCAGGGCCCCACCCCCAGGGTTTCTCATGCACTAGGTCTCACTCAGGAGGGTGAGAATTTGCATTTCTAACAAGCTCCCATATGATGCTGTTGCTGCTGGCTGAAGGACCACTTTGAGAAACACTTACCTAGGAAACCAGAAAGTCTCCCATCATTTGGATGGTAAAAAGCAAAATTTAATATAGTTTCCTCTAACAGCTTACTGGATACATAACTTTATATAATTTTCCTCATTATATTACTTGAATGAATGACAAAGGATCAATTCAATGTGCAGTACGTTTTTACTTCAACAAGATAGGCTAAAAATGTTTTTAATTTCTTTTTTTAATTTTTGAAGTTTAATTCTTTGGTTCTTACCTGAGGGATATTAATTCCTTTTCTTATCTGCTCCTGTTCCCATCGGCTGAGCTCTTCATCTTGTTCTCCAGTTACTAAAGCATCATCATCACTCCCCTCAATACCTACAGCCATAAGCAGCAAAGTAAATAATTCCAAAAAAACAGCGAGGGAAGAGATGCTACCCTGATATTTCACAAAAATCAAGCAAAACTATTGGCATTAACTCAATCGTACTAAAGTTAAAACGTCTACTATGATCTCTCTCGCATTTGATACTTCTGCTTTTGCTTGTCTTAACACACAGCATACCTTAAGCAAAAGGCAGTATCAATGTAACGATTAAAACCTTAGATAGGTTTCCTAACCTCTGGAAACCTAATGCCTCCTAAGAATGAAGAGCCAATTACATATATTTATGTACGTTAGGTGCTTAGCACAATACTGGTCACACAGTGCTCAATAAACACTAGCTGCCAAAATCATGCTACACTTTTCAAAAAGTTCCAATAAGACACTTACACCCAAGCAAGAACAGTTCTCTAACATTAAACACAGTTAAATAAGTATAGGTACTTTTTATTTGATTGTAGTATCAAATTATATTTAATAGCAATGAAACAGGCTCACTGTCCCATTAAATCAAGTTACCTATTTCCTCCGCGATTTTCTGTCTTTGTGATTTTTCTTTCACAGAAAAGACTATACGGCGTTTCTCATCGTCATCTTCATCATCACTGGCATCATTCTCATCTTCTCTAACAAGGCGGCCTTTACCAGGCTCACTATCATGAGGAGTGAAATCTCCCAATTCCCGGGCCATCTGACGCTTTTTCCTTGCAGCATGTATAAAAGCTGCATCTGGAATTTCTCCTGGAAGCAAATGCAATAGTAGGGAATAAAGTTTCTATTTTCTTGAAAATATGAAAGGTAAGTGAATCTCGTCAAGATAACCTTGTCACAGTGATGTTCTAATGTTATCTGCTGGCATCCCCGCCCCCCTTCCCAAACCGTGCCTGCAAAACAACTGATTTATTTTCAATTTAGTTTAAATGAAAGTAAAAGTCGCTAGGGAAACTAAAAAATATGTATAATAGCAATATGTACAGGAAGGGGGGGAAGGGAAAATCCACCAAAGCAGT